>NC_088604.1:82972135-83572135 GCF_036013475.1 Columba livia
TGAGTGCAGCTTGGTATCCCTGGATAATTACAAAACACACCTGTGATGTGAATTCTGTGATTTATGTACGCCTTTTACTACACTCTCTATTACTTTGCAAGAAAGTCAGGGCTATTAATAAGAGAGTTTAGGCCTAGTTTTGAAAAATATTTCTATTTTAAAGCATATAGAGTGATGCTGATAGACAGCATTTATTGCTTTTCTTCCTGAAAAGTTTTATGCTGCTGGAGCTAGGCAGTGCTGCTGGATGTAAACAGAAACCATAAGCTCAAACATATCTGCTTTATTCTTGTCTATTTTCTCAGTTACTGCAGTGCAACACAGAAGATGGAAAATTAACTTGAGTGTTATTAAAGAAATTATATGGAACGCATCAGAAAAAAAATGTATAGTAATCAGATATAATAATTTCTTAATTGATTGGTTTGTCTGATCCCTGAAGTCTTTGTGTGGAGTTCATTGCCAGTGTGAAGTAGGTAAAGATGGATGTGACACGGTTCTTAATTGCACCATACAGGTACATCATGAAGTGATCACAGCCAGAACTGAAAGGGAAGATGTGCTCAGAAAGCTTTGCCTACATTTGGTCCAGCTTCTATGACAGTCATTGTGAAGAGTCTTGCAATGTTAGGCAGGTTTAACTGAGGCTTAGTTTAGAGCTTGTAGGAGATTTCTGATTTTTTGCTTTGAAGTAAAGTAAACCAAAACTGTGTTTGCCCTGTTCAGCAAACAATACAGCCAGCTGCTCTTCAGATGACTTAGGGGAACAACACAGCTAAAGGCTCCTGGTCAGCAGGCTGCCCTGACAAATTACAATAGCATAAGTGCATGTAATAAAGCTTATCTATTTTGTTTTATTTTTAGGTGCACATGCTAAACAGTTTGGTCTCGATGGTCTCAAAGGTCCTTTCCAATCTAAATGATTCTATGATTCTATAAATAAATGAGCAAGTTGTTTTCATGTAAATAAGTGCTTTGGAGGAGAAAATCTAGTTCTCATCTAACCAGCTTTTCATGATTTCTCTGCCCCAGTCAGTCATCACAAGGCTCTTTGCCTCTGTAATCCTAAATGCCTGGAAGTGCCATTTGCAGCCAGGATTTAGTAGTGATGCTGATTATCTCCCAAGTGTTGTCTTGCACCACAGAGCAGTTGTAAAGATCCTTTTAAACATTGCCAGAGTCCAGCTTATCAAGATTTATTCCCACTTATTATATTAGTAGGTGAAATGCAGACACCTGGTGTGATGATAGCTTGGACTAGATCAAGATTTCTGGAAAGGAACTTGAGATAGGGATTATGTATTTGCAGGTTATGTAGGTTATGAGATTTTTCCAAGCTCAGTGATGTGTGTTTCTATGCTTCCTTTTCCATTTGCTGCTCAATGACTTTAATCATATTAATATATTGTGATTATTTGCCTCTTCTCCCTACCCCCTGAATGTTTTGTCTCTTATTATGACTTGGTTTCCTTTTGAGTGTAAGAGAGTAGGAGGACACCTACTAGTTACAAATGCTTACCAGAAATACTGGAAAACCACTGATGCTCCTCAGTAGCCCATTTTATCTGCTGGATAATTTTATATCGTTCATGAGAAAAAAAGGTTTTTGTTAATGCTATTGCTGCTAGTATTCTTGTGCCCATTTTGAAGACACTGAGTAGAAACACCTTTGTAATTTCTTGGAGAATCCATAGATGGTACCACAGAAAGCCAAGGGACCGGTCAGTAACCACAACTCTACTAGAGCAAGATAATGGTTTGTGTGTAGGGGATTAGAGAACTTGCTCCCAATATCTTTTTAAATGTCGCACTGACATGGAGTGGGGAAAAATTAAATTCTACCAGGAAACATATAGTGTAAACTCAGCTGACAGATAGCTGGAACAATAACTGTATAATATTTTGCAGACGTAGAATTCTTTTTCTGTAAAAGGACACAAAATATTTTGAGCATCAAACCTAAACCTTGGCAATACACTTGAAGGAAGCAACTTCATTGTCCCATGTTTTATGTGTTAAGAAGCAGATGTACAGGAAAGTGGAAGAATATACCCGAGATGGGTGCTATGCAATTTGCAGAGAGTTGAGAAAACCTTTTCTTCTGTTACACTCAGGATTAAAAAAAGGGCCATTTTGTCATTTCATATGTGGAAATTAGATTTTTCTGTGCCTTCCTGGAAGAGTCAATATCAGAGTGGATTATGAAACAGAAATTATAATGGTTCACAACAATTTGGAGAAGCTTTGAAAACAGAGGAGACTGACTAGAAATATCTTGCTTGTTAATTGTTTTATCATAAAATATGGCTTAAGCTGGAATTTTTATCAACTACACAGAGTTCATACACTTCACCACTTACAACAAGCTGCTACTGTGCTTTCTGAAAAGAAAAAAACTTTAAAAGCAAGGGCTTTCCTTTAGAGGGATTCACTTGAAAGCATGCCTTTGGGAAAGAACAAGATTATAGAAGTTTTAAATTGACCTCTGAAGTTTTTGAGGTTGTAGTATCATTGAAACTTATTCTTTCAAAAAGCTTCTGTATCTACGATATTTCTCCCTTGTTGTTTACTCTGCCTTAATTCCTAATGAAAATAGTTTCAGCAAGTACTAAAATCCTGTTATCTTTATACAATGCTCTGTTTCCTACTAGGGAACCTTCTGTAATACTATTCTGCTGGAGAAATCAAGCTTTGAAACTGTAATATTTATTTCTTGAACTTCCATAGTAATCTATTTCCGTTGGATAGGGCTGAACTGTGGGAGCATGAAACTCACTGCATGTAGGGGGCACTATGCAAGAATGGGTATTTTGGAGTTCTAGTCCTCTGGGTTAGTCACAAGGTAAAATGCACCCATTTTGTGTGGCTTCTGTTGCTGTGGTCCTTGTGAGCAGAGCAGCTTAGTTGTGGGAACTATTTGGAGAATTATCCCTAAAGTTTTGGTTTGATGCATAAATAGTATGAGTATTTAATGACTCAATGCATAAATACAGTCACTCCACTTCTGTTTGTTTGTGGGTTTTGTTTGTTTGTTTGTTCCCTCCCCCGTGCGTTTGGTCTGCTTTCTTTATTGTGTGCGCTTGTACTTATGTATACACATACACAAACATATTTTTCTTCCACTTCATTTCCTCTAGGAAAGACTCCTATGCTGCTTTTCCAAAGGAGATTGCCCATAAACTTCAGTGGAATGAGCTTGATTTCAGAATCTATGCGGGTGACAGAGCATCATCATGCCTTTTACTTTTAGCAACTGTATGCCATTCTGCTGATATTAAGAAAAATCAAAGAATCAGAGTACATAGAGTTCTGAAAGCCAATTGTTTTAGAAGGGGAAGAATACACACTAAGCAGCAGTTCTACAAGTGTTTCAGGCTTGGTTCTTTATTATGCTATGTATGGAACAGTGCTCTCCATTTTGGAGCTAGTTCATGCCTGTCTTGTGTTCCCTTTGTCCTAGTGTAAATAGCTGTGCAAGATGACTTAGTAAATGCCTACAGTACACCTTGGGAAGAGACAAGTAAGACCCTTTTCTGACTACAGTGACCTGTAGTCAGTGATCCTTATTTTGGCATGTCACTGTGGAGAAGAAAATTAGTCCATGATGCATTATGAAAAATTAATTAAAATAGAATAAAGGCTTTCTTTAAAAAATTGATTTTAAAGTAACTTCTGAAAGTTTTACATTACAAACTCAGTAAACAAGTTGAAAGCAAAAACCCAAAAACATTACATGTGCAAATAAAAATCCTCTGTGGAGTGCTGAAAGCCAAAATGAGAACTGAAGATAACCATGAGGCATTGATTACAATTCAGAATGCTTTACTAGAGTTTAGGCACCATTTCAGATGATGAGCCTGTTTGTTGTTCTTATATTTGGACTTCATTAAATGCCTTTAATTAAATCTATTGTAAATCTGTTTTATTCCCAAGGGGCCAGTTGTTGTAATCTTGCTGTTTGCTTATAGAAAATATCAACCAACAGTTCCTGCACTAATTTTAATAACTGTTTATTTTTAGACCCTAGTGAAGTGTGTTTTGTCAGTTTAGTTTATTGTGCAAACTCCTTGGAGCAATGACTTTTTGTCTGTCTTTGTGTTCTGTGTAGAAGAAAGTGTATATTCATTGTTACTGTGCTTAAAAAAAGAAAAAAAAAGTAAAAAAAGTAGAGAAGTGCTGTTTGAAGATTATTTCTGCTGACTTCTATGAGAAAGAAATAAACATAGCTCTAAGACTTGACTGTATATTTTCAGACAATTTGCTTAAGCTGATATTCTCTCAACCTCCTGGCTTTTGACTGTTAAGATATCTTAAGTTTTCCAAGTAGTTTTGTTGTTCTCTCCTGTCTCAGGCCGCCAACAGGAAAAGTAATCAGGGTATGTAAAAGAACAAGAATAAAAATTAGCAAATGTTAGTGGTAAAAATTAGGAAATAATACACCTACAAAGATGCAGAAATTAAGAAAATGACAAGGGCCTTAAATGATTCACGAAGTACAGGTCTACCTGGGATTAATGTACTACAGATACTGGCAAGAATTCATGACAAAATCCGGAAGAACACATAGTGGATGTACTGTGAACAAATTCAGCTTTGAAAACAGACACCAAGTGTACCTATGAGTAAAGAGTAAATAATTGGCAATATTTACTGTGCACACTGCATTCCAAAGTCAAACACATTAGGTAGTAAGATGCAGAAGACTTTGCATAGAACTGCCATTTATTTACCTTTTGTAGCCCTTCTCCTAGTCAGAAGATCATTAAAGCTGTATGGAGTATAGCCTTAGTTTGATCTAAGTTATGTTTTACTGGAAAATAACCCTAAATGAATGAAGTGATTGATTATTTGTCCATCCAAAATTCTCATGATAGGTTATACTGATGGAATTTGAAAGAAAATCCTCTTCTGAGGAACGGTTACCATTTGTTAGTGCTGCAGGTTAAGTATGTTCAATTGTTTCCTCTCCTGCCTTTTCAGAAAGGGCTGTAGAGCACAGCCAGACTAGAGCCAGTGTCTCTTCCACTCTATTCTTCACTTTTCAGAACTGTGCACTTTTGAAAATATGCATGCCTGTCGTTCATATCTTCCAAACTGATCCCTCATATATATATATATATATATATATATATATATATATATATATATATTTTAATACCATCTGAGGAAAGTAAAGGAGTTATGTGTCTGTGTTGTCTAAAAAGAGTAATCTAAAATCAGTGGTGAGGAGAAAATATGGTTCTTCATCTGGCCTTATTTAACTGGTCAGGAGAAACTCAATTTGCAAATGAACATGCACTAAATTCCAGCTGAGAATGGACAGTCAGCATGCTTGAAGTTTTCAGTGTACAAAGGCCCTGAATTAAAAGTGGGAGTATAATTTCATTGTGCAAAGCTGTCATAGTGAAGATGGATTATGATGGTTTCTGCAGACCAAAATGCAGATTATGTATACTGGGAAAAGATCATTGTGTGCACTTGAATTAAATGCTAGCTCATCTTCAGCTAATGTGATGTTCATCTACCTCCTGGGAAACCATGCTTGGCTTGGATCCCTTCAAGACTTGCATATTGAAAATGGCCAACTGAAACAAAGAATTTGGATTCAAAACATGACAGAAGTTGCAACAAATGAGGTGATGCAAATGCACATTTATCTTGGAGAAAAGTAGTAGACTAGGACTATATGTAAAAAGCTGAGAATATGTTTAATGCTGTGCGAGAAATACCCACCTCATTCAGCAGAGTACCAGAGCAAGTGTGTTGTCCGATGCTCACAAGGTGACCTCTTTGCCCTGCCATTGGAAGTTGACCAGAACACAGAGAGACCCAGTTCTTAATGGTTTATAGTATGCACCAACAGAGCTTAATTTGGTGTTCAGTTGAGGATGTGCTGCTGCTCTTTTTGCTTTTGTTAGCTGAGAGGGCAGTAAATGCAGAACAAACAGAAGACAGCATAGCATAACTTGGCACCTTGTCAGCCTACAGAATTCACTGCAGGAAGTAACCTCTAAGTCAAATGCTTATAGTCGAGTGGTTTTTATGACTGCTAATAACAGCTGTAGCTATGCAAACTAAGGTAGTAATGCAATCAAACCTATGCCCTAAGGTATTCACCTTCAGGGCCAGGAAGGAACTGTTTCTGTCCAGCTAGTGATCTAATTTGAAGGCTCTTCTGGCACCTTTTGAATTCTTTTCATGTATTCCTGTTAAAAATGATGGCAGTTGCTGTCATAAAATAATTTTAAAACCCCAGCAGGACATTTTTGTTATTAACATGAAAGTAAGACAGGTGTTCATGTATTGTGACAGAGATTAGGAAGACCAACCTTGTTAAAGAGAGCTCACTCCTGCTGATGCGTAGCTTCTGTAGAACAGTGTTTGGTTTGGTTTTCTTTTCTTTTTTTTTTTTTCCTCTTTAGCAACTGTGTACTGACTTTTCTGAAAATGAGAGAATTTCATGGCAGCTCCCATTAGCACTAATAACAGTGAAATCAGCTGTTGCTACATCCCCATGTTGGTACCATGAAAGAAGGAACACCTGCAAGGGATTACTAAGAGGAGGGACAGAAAGGGGGAAGGCAGCTACAGACAGCCAAAGGGCAATGCAATTCAGTATGACTGTTACACTGTGAGATGGTGGATGAGGCCATGGTTTGTGGCATTCATTGCAAAGGTAGAAGTTTTCAGCATGGAAGTTGAGGGTTAAATGCTGTTTCTGGACCATTCTGAACATATGATCTAACTTTTGAGCAGATCTGCATTCAGCCTTGCATAATGGCTCCTATTTTGGCTCTCCTAGCCGAATCTAAGTCTTAGGACTCAAACACATGATCAGTTTGATAACTGCTTAGCAAGCTTACTAATACATGGTAACTGAATGCATGCTCATAGCAAAATTAAGATAATTTCTTTGACTTAGCACTAGAAAAGTGATTGCAAGATAAATCGTTATTGCGTTTGCCACAGGCTAAGTGTGTGCATGTGAACAGCTGTTACGACTCAGCACAGAAACTTATTTCTGTGCCTGAGCCCTCATAACCTCATACAGCATTAGTCAGCGTTCAGAAAGCAAACTGGCTCCTAGACAGTGTTACAAAAGATGAGTTAAATGGTTCACCCGAATATGTGCAGCTTCAGTGATATTAATTTCATTGTGAGCATTCAAGCTGATACCAACATTTTAAGAACTAAATTTCATGCCAAAGACTGGGTACGTTGCAGTTCTAAATGCTTTCTGTGCAACTGAGCCCAAACAGAGGAAGCAGAAGAGATGCTTTCTTCTTCAGGAATGAGACAAATGACTCTTAAGATCAGAGCTCTTGCTAGAATGCAGGTAATAGCTAAATTGAAATGAAGGGAAGGGATGTATCAGCTTAATGACTAGACACTAAGATCTGAACACAGTATTTCTGTTTTGAAACTTTATTGCCTGTACGTTTCAGTAGATTTTCAGAAGAGCTGAGAGTGCTTGGAGCGTTAGACCTGTCTTGAGAGATGCAAATTTAACAAAGCATTCAAATGCGCACCTTGACTTTTATTCTTCTGAAGGATGGATCAGGATATACAAGACTCTTCTCAGAGTCCTTTTAGATAAGTTGTTAATATTTCATTGAGGCAGCAAAAGAGAAAGCAGTATGAACAATCATTGGTGCCAGAGATCAACGTTTATTTAATCAGTTTTTAAAAATGTTCTTCTATGTGAAGATGATTTAAGAAAGTGTACAGAAAAGAACACTACAGAATAAATATTCAAACTTAAAATATTTGAGTTGAGAAAGATCGCTCAGTCTCTCTCAACTCGAATTTCCCAGGCTTTTATATTGCTTGGTCCAAAATATGCCTTTCTTCTAAACGAGTTGACTCTTCCCTGAAAGTAGCTCATAGAATCATAGAATGGTTTGGGATGGAAGTGACATTGAAAGATCACTGAGCTCCAATCCCCCTGCCATGGGCAGGGATACCTTCATTAGACCAGGTTGCTCAAAGTCCTGTCCAACCTGGCCTTGAACTCTTCCAGGCATGGGACATCCACAACTTCTCTGGGCAACCTGCTCTCTTGTGTTTCTTCAAAACTTAATGCCTCTCATGCAAGATTCAAGTCCTCTGGTTCCTTCCTTTATAAAGGTTCATTATTAGCTATCTTATGACATAACACACAGAGAAAAGATTTTGTATTATTGTGGTATCTGCCAGCACTGGTATAATTAAACCTTTGGCAGCTGTTTATAGAAAACCTGATATTTGTAATTTCTTTCCAATGGGTAAGCCATTGGAATGGTACCAGTTTCTGAATAGATTCAAAGCATTGCTAGATCCTTGGGAGTCAAACCCATGCCCCATGCCCCTTCCCATGAGAAGCTGTGTAGGAGACACACCTGTCAGATGTGTACTGATCTTACCCACCAAAAAGGTCAGATCTTGAGGTGATTATGTGTGTGAGCTGAATTGCATTATGCCACATTCTAATGCAATAATCATTGCAGGAATCTCTAAGCCTGTCAAATTTTTTTCATACTGGTAATGGAGTAGTTCTCTCTCCTCTTGTTTTCATGGCAGAACTTGATCATATATCTTTTAAATAAAGACTAATGATCCAGTTTATACACCTATGTGTGGAAAAACTAATGGTGTTTTTTATTGCTTACTCTCTTGCTGTCTGTAGGAAGAGGTTGCTTTCTGGGTCAATAATGCCATTTAAGTTAAGCCCACATGCTGACACACTCTGGTAGCTTCTAGGGCTGTTCTTGTCAACTGACAATGAAAGGTCAATGGCTTACAGATTGCTGCTTGTGATAGGGAAACAGCTACAGTAAGATTTGAACTTCTTATGATGTCTTTGACATTGCTGGCAGGTTAGTAACTGATCAGTGAAATGAAAGTTTGTTTTCATAACAAATACGTTACTCCTGCACACAGTGACTGGTGCTTTAGCTTCAAAATTGCAGTCCCTTCGTTTAGCTGCTGTCCCATGTGTACAGACAGACAGAAGTCAGAGGTGCTCCTCTTTCACAGTCTGCACACACTCTTCATTGCTGCACTAGTTATATTAGCACAGTTAGCCTGGTTGCTGAGGTCTTAAAAGGTAAAAGGTAGCTAATGTAACAAGGGATTACAGCATGGTCACTGAATCTGGATGTATGAAATCAGCTTTAAGTGAGCCACACAAAAGGAAGGCCTTTCTCTTGAAGAATGTTACTTATCTGATGGAGAATAAAAGTCATAGTAGAAAAGGATCCAATTAATTGCCAGCTGTGCAGCTTTATATGCAGCAGCAGGATATACAGGTAATTAAGAGAATTAACAACTTTAATAAACTATATTTAAAAAAAACCACTTCTGAAAGTTAGTCAGACTCAGCTTTCTCACAGATTGCCATGTTACTGTTGTCTTCTTGACAAGGAAGGAAGCAGTTTTGTTGGGTTGCTGCACAGTATATTTTTGCGTTGCTGAAATGCCTTAACACACAAAATTGAGACCAGAACCTCTCTTTGCCAGCTACTCTTCCTGTTTTTCATTTTGAGAGTAAGTATGGGAATAACCAGCTGAGAAACCTTACATTGCAGTTCTCTCTGCAGAGACTTGGCTGGTGTAGCTTCATGAATGACAGCCATGTTTGGGTCTAGCTGATGGTGCTTTACTGCTTCACCCACAAAGACACAGCTTGCAGCGTTTCAGGGGTCCGCCCAAGGAGAGTCTTCTTCACTGGGGGAGCTCTGCACTATGGAGGGTGAGCAAACTTGCACCCCAGGATGGCGTTCCTGCCTGTAGCTTCCGTGGGGAGGAATAGGAAAGGCTGGCATGATCCTAAAGGGACATCAGAAAACACTAAGGGTAGCGAGGAAGGTGAGTTGTGATAGCTTATGTGTTTTAAGATAGAGGCCTTACCATTCAGAAAATAGTTTGATGGACCTGAGAGTTCTGGTTGACAACAGGTAGACCATGAGTCAACAATGTGCCCTTGTGGCCAAGAAGACCAGTGGTATCCTGGGGTGCATTAAGAAGAGTGTGACCAGCAGGTTGAGGGAGGTTATCCCCCCTCTCTACTCTGCCCTGGTGAAGTGGCATCTGGAGTACTGCATCCAGTTCTGGGCTCCCCAGTTCAAGAAGGATAAGGAATTACTGGAGGGAGTCCAGCAGTGGGCTATGAAGATGATCAGGGGCCTGGAACATCTTTCTTGTGAGGAGAGACTGAGAGAGCTGGGCCTGTTCAGCCTGGAGAAGAGAAGGCTGAGAGGGGATCTCATCAATGCTTACAAATATCTTCAGGATGGATGTCAAGAGGATGGGACCAGACTCTTTCCAGTGGTACCCAACGATAGGATGAGGGGCAATGGGCACAGACTGAAGCACAGGAGGTTCCATCTGAATATGAGGAGAAACTTCTATACTTTGAGGGTAACAGAGCACTGGAACAGGCTGCCCAGAGAGGTTGTGGAGTTTCCTTCTCTGGAGACATTCAAAACCTGCCTGGACACATTCCTGTGTTATCTACTCTAGATGAACCTGCCTTAGCAGGTGCGTTGGACTAGATGATCTCCAGAGGTCCCTTCCAACCCCAACCATTCTTTGATTTTTGTGATAATGAATTAGTAGCCAATAAATAAAACTTGCAGGCCATGGCACTCAGACTAAAAGAGCACTACAGATTAGAATCTGCAACTTCTGTGCAAGGGTTAAGTTCACTCAAGGTAGATATTTGCTTTCCTGAATGCTTCAGATGGTGTAATTTTGCTTTTCTCTAACATTTTTCCTGCTGTTTGCTTTTCTGATAAATAAATGTATCAGTAAAAAGTGGGTCAGCAAAAAGCAGACTTGGTCAGGTCAGTACTATTTCAGACTCAGTATACTGATTCCTTTTGATGAAGGTAAGAGTACTAACTATTCTTCCTTTGGATTACTTAGTTCAGGATGATAGAGACAAACTGAGAAAAGTGAATTTATTGCTAAGCCTGATCCAGATGAGTCCATATCCCTCTTGTCTCCATAGTGAAGTCTGCTTGGAAATGTGCATCAACTTCATCTGCCACGCTGTGGTCTTTATTGGAATTTGTTGATCAAGCAAATGAACCATTGCAACAAGCTTAGGAGAGCGAATTTCCTGTTTTATAACAAAGTTTTCATTGTTACCGACTCAACTCTTTGTATTGTTTTTGAGGAGAGTGTGCTCCACAAGTAGCTCAGATTTTTTTCAGTCTGTACTGTTGCTCTGTATGGTTTTGGTTTTGTTTTATTTTGCTTTGCTTTTTCATTCAAAAGCTAGGGCAAGAATGGACTGAGTGAAAATGAGAGGGAGAATACTGGATGGCTGAGAAAATAGTGTAGTTATTGATGATAGAAAATACAGCATAAACAAAGAAAAAAATCAATAATACTGTTTTGTAAGACAGAGCTAGAAGGAAGAATCAGAGGAAAATATCTTAAGTAGAGAAATCTATCATTATTTGGATGTTTGATCAGCTGTTGGGTCAGCCTCTAAGTAGCTGATCTTCAGATGTTCCGTGATTTGTTGTGAAATATTTCATTTAATGGTATGGGCTTTTGAGTGTGACATGGAACTAACTGTATCATAGCAGTTTTGATGGGGGGAGGTGCCCATGTCTGTGTAAAGTGGGATTTCATTTGTGCTGAGGAGTGCACGGGATCTGTGTTAAATAGCTGTCTTGTTTATAGAAGGACGTGGGAGGTGGCTGCAGCAGTCAAAGGTCACCTTTCTTTTAGACAGCGGGAAGCTGGAAGTTGCAATTAAGCTTTAGGTGCTGTCAAGGTAACTAAGTAATGTTTAAGTGAAAGTAGTTTATGCTAAATAAAGACTGACTCTTCCTTGTTAAATGCAAAGCATAACCAGAATTCTTGCCATCCCAGTGATTCCCCCTTTGAAAAACCTCACTTTTTCTAAGGTGCACCTTAGAAAAACTAAGATAGAAATAGAAAATAATCTATGCTGTTGCAGTAGCCTCTTCTGCTAGATTAATATTTCAGACTTTGTGTGCAAATCTGAATAAAACAGGAGCAAAGCATGCCCAAAGACCCTTCCTAGAGATTCAGTATTCACAATTAATGGCGAGTTGCCTTTGCTAAGCAGTACTTGCTGTGTCTACATCCAAGAAGGAGACCGAATGCAGCAGATATTCTGCGTGCCCTTTTTCAGCCTGTTCCTTGTAGAACACATTCTTTTGCCAGGAAAGGACTATCAGGAATTGCTATCTTGCTCACACAGTGTCTATATCAGCGGTTGCAGTGATCTCGAGCTGTAGCAGTTTAGTATTCTGCTATGAGAGAAAAAGGTCATAACCAATGGCAAGATGCTATGACTATGCAAGTGCCCTTAGCTACAGGATCTTGCTGCTGTTTCAAAATTATTTTTTCTAAAGGTGGATTTTGTCCTGAATAATTCTTTAAATGTCATCTCTGTAGTGAGTGATTTGTAACAAATATGGAGTATGTCCTTGGTTGTCTGTGGTATATTAAAGATGACTGACTTAGCAAGTCCCCACCACTTTCAAGTTGCTCTGATTGAATGGTGTAATTGTTTCTTTTTGCTCTGTGAAGGATGTGTTAGAATTATTTCAATAGTTGTGTGGGCAGCACAAGACTCCACTTTCCATCTACCACTCCACCCCCAAAAATCCAGTGTAATGCTAGATCAGTAAACCTACCAGATTTACTTCAAAGCATTTGAAACTGCATTTAACAATGGTATTTGAAACTGACTCTTAAGTATTGCCCTTTTCTGTTAACCTCTCCCAACACCACTCTCTAAAATTATGAGAATGAAATAGAGTAAATGTCAAATGATCCCTATTTTTCTTTTTGTTTTTGGCACTGAGCAAAGTGCATCCCAGATGTCACCTTGTTCTTTGAATGCTACCATAAAAAAATTTTAGCTGCACTTTTCTGATACTGCAGAGAACCTAATGTGGAACTTCTGTGTTAGGCAAAAAGGGATGAAGTCAGTATTTCCAGAGATTATTTTCAGATAAAATAGCTGAGTTGTAGGAAGCAGACCTACTACTTATTGATGCATTCCCTTGCTGAGAGATGCCTTCTCTAGGTGAAGCAGGACTCTGACATTCCATTCATTTACCTCCCTTCTGCTGAAGAGACTCCTGAAGTGTCAGCTCCTGCTCTGTTTGTTCTCTGATTATGCTTCCTATAGGGACGTTACTGGAGTTTGTAGTAGCTGGGAAGCTGGTGGCTGATTGAAGACCTAAGATTTTTACCTGGTTCTGCAATCTACCACACTGTCCCATCAGACAGTGAACTCTTATGAACTAAAGAAAGTGAAATAATTATTTGAGTATTCAAAATTAATTTGTAAATTAGAGTTCTTGCTTCCACCTGTAAGAACTGGTAGGAGTAGGTCAAGCCTAGGAAGAATAGGGTCGTTTGGTTCTTGGGAAAGATTTGGTATTCCATACATGTGTCAGAAGAAAGGCACATGGGAATGATGTACTGTGAGATGCCTCTCCCAGTGCTTGTTTCATCAATCCCAGAGACCAGAAACGAGGCTCCTTGAGCCAAACAGGAATAATAACTTTGCCTTGTTATGACTGAGAGTAAACTGTGATGAGTCAGAAGGAGTTGGACAGAAGGTAAAAGATTAATATTTTAGAGCCAGAACACCTGATCGTGCATAATGAAAAACCCAAAATTAAGCTTCTAAGCTTGTGTTCTAAGTAGGTTTAGAAGAATTTATGGTGGTTTTGGTGTGCTAAAGCATTGAGAAGGGGTATCCTTTAGAGCTTCCCTCAACTTACTTTTGAAAGGGAGGTTCTTTAAGAACAACATATTTCTTGGTTAATGTAGATGTTTGCTATCTGAAATAAGCCAGGAAGTACTTTCTGCGGTATTTATTGGGTGGAAAATTCAGTGCTGCTCTGAATCAAGAGTGGACTGCCAAAGAAGTCAATTCATAAGTATGCGTGTGTTTATGAAAGAGAGCTTTCTACCTTCAGTTTCGTCTTGCTAGTGAGCTTCTCTCCTGGGATTAGGATCTCTGGACACTGAGGATTGCTTTCTAGTGAATTTGAACACATATTTGTATCCTGAATTTGGCTTCAGATATGTATACTTTTCATACATTTCTATGCATCCAGTTCATTTTGCAGTCATTCATGTTAACTGGGTTTTGGGGATGTTCCTGAATGCTTCACTACCTCCACAGAAAAGGTTGTTTCACATCTTTCATACATGCTGACTTCCATTAGTACAGTAATTTCAGTTGGGAGTCCTCAGCTAGGAGCTTTAGAAACATTAATGAGCTTGGCTGTAAAATGCCCTTATGTAAATATAATTAACCTCATACTGCATGATGGCAAGCCTTATGTACAGAGTGACTCTTTAATTGGAATAGGAAGAGAATCTAGCCTGCCTGACACCTGTGGTTTAACTGCGGAACCATCTTTTTTCTATGAAGTAGAGAATTTAAATCATGACTTATCTCCAGCTCTTGCTGAATACTGTCAGAAAGCAGTGAAAGAGAAGCTTAATGGATGCTTTGCTTTTATGAGACAGGAGAAAAAAATGGAACCTTGGGAGGGACATCTGTCTTGTTCTGTGTGCACTTAAAGGGTTTTTATTGAGGCATGAAAAGTTGCTTTGTTCTATGCTTTGTCTTTTTGTTGTTTATCCAGGCAGTGATGTGGTGCCAACAATTCAATAAAGGGATTTCTCAAAATACATCCTATTAACTGATCTTAAACCTCATCTATATGGTATATGAGTACTCACAAAAACGAAGGGAAAGAGAATTGAGGAGTCTCATCTTCTTTTCCCCCTTAAATCCAGAAACAATATCTAGCGAGAGAGACAGTGACACTGACGAAGCAGATTTATGTGAACTGTACTTGCCAGGCATACATTGGGGCTGAGGGAGTGACTGGACCCACAAAGAGCCTGAGTTTGTTAGTGTTCAAAGTGTGATATTCAACTATGTCTTTTTAATTGGGATGAGGGAAAGAAAGAAATTCTCTAAGAGCTTTGGAAATGTCTATTCTGTGAGTGCTTTTTCCTTAAATATATCCTGGGTACATTTACACAATTCTGTTTATGTATGAACTTCAGCAAGCAATGTCAGAGGATAAAAGGTTAATTTGGTACTGTGACCAGAGGAATTATCTGGTCTTCTGTCTACGCACTACCTTATGTGTATTGAACTCTGGTAATAAATGTGGATTTATTAGTCAGATATTGTGAGCATATGAGGTATTCAACCCGTGGATTGACCAAGATGTACAGATTTGTACAGTATAAACATTACTCTGATAAGTACTGGACACAAAAAAGGGTTTTCAGCCTGGCCCAAAATTTGGCATATCACCATCTTTGCCCTTCATCTCCACTGGATACAAGACCAAAGAGACAATTCCATAATGAAATATCTAATTCTGGTTTGTTATCCTGTTCTTGCTTTGATATAAGGAAAAGATAGCAACAGAGTGACTTGAGGAGCTTGTTGGAATGAAACTTGATGTTCTGCTTGAGGTTGTGAGTATTGTAGTATCACTAGGTACTTCTATGGGCTTTTACATGTATAGGATCAAGTGGTGTTGCAGGCTTCCCAGGTAAGGAATAGTAGGATGTTTGAAATTCAGGGAAATATTTCAGCTTTCATTGCTTCTGGAGACATTTCACTGTTGAAAAATCCCATTTTGGCAGACAAAGTAAGCAAGTGCTAAAACTGGAAACCATTTCTAGATTAGGAGATCCTGGACTGTGTCTTAAGCTAGTTCTTATTTTGTCTTAATTTGTCTATGTCTTGGAGAAGAGGAGACTGAGGGGTGACCTCATTAATGTTTACAAATATATTTTAAAGGGTGAGTGTCATGAGGATGAAGCCGGGCTCTTCTCAGTGACAACCAACGGTAGGACAAGGGGTAGTGGGTACAAACTGGAACACTTAAATTTGAGAAGAAACTTCTTCACAGTGAGGGTGACAGAGCATTGGAACAGGCTGCCCAGGGAGGTTGTGGAGTCTCCTTCTCTGGAGACATTCAAAACCCGCCTGGACACATTCCTGTGTAACCTCATCTGGGTGTTCCTGCTCCGGTGGGGGAATTGGACTAGATGGTTTTTGAGGTCCCTTCCAATCCCTAACGTTCTGTGATTCTGTGCGTTAGGTAAAATAAAATATGTTACCATTTTGATATAATTGTAATACACTGTCAACTAAGAAGTGTCCCTGTTGAGGCAAACAGTAAATCAGTGGAGCTCAGAGGCAGGCAGTATGTGCATTTGGGAGTTTAGTTCTGAGACAGATCATGCTGAGAAATGGATTTTTGCCCAGGAAGTTTGCTAGCAGGGGTAAGGAAACCAGGCGGTGGTGCTGGATCTTTAGGATCAAGAGGGTGCTTAACAAGCCCAACATGCCCCAGTATGAGTGTCCATCCAGGGCAGCTCTCTGGGAGGGCTCTCTGCCATGGCTGTTTACACTGGAATGTTGCTTTTCACAGATAATACATCAATATCGATGTCAACAGTAGCTTCCTGTTCTCTGCAACAAAGTGAGCTGTGTGAGTGAACAGGAAAGAGAGCTGCGGCTTTTCCAGGAGGCTCTGGTGGTCAGTACCTTACAGAAGTTTCAGAGTTTGAGCAGCCGGCCATCCCTGTAGTATCTGGACTGCTGTGTAGGGCACACAATAAAGTAGCAGCACTACTGAAAAGTCTAAGTTTATATAGAAAAGACCCTATTCTGCATTTATCCATAGTATATGCAATTCCTAAAACAAATGTTATTTATCTCTCTTCTGTCTGTCCTGTGGTTAGTGTGGTACTCCACAAATACAAAATTCATAAAAATGTTTGATTATTTCCAGCTTCTTATTTAGTTCCTTTGCATTTCACTACAAGAAAATGAGACCTAAATACAGGCTTTATAGGATCTTCATCCTCACTTATTAAAAAGTATTAACATTCCATTTACTGACTAATATCTGTTTCTCATTGAGTGCATAGGTGAGGAGGAATGGTTTATATCTTTATAGAAGAATCTTCTGTGTCTTTGGGAAGTATTTTATTATTTTGGAGTGCTTATATTTAAGAACTAGTTATTGAAAAGATTGTGAACCAAGCATCTGATCAGCTTTTGAGAAAGCTTGAGAGTAAAACCTTTCAGGAAATGTCTACAAGCATTTTGAGGCTTTTTACTGCTCTCTTTGCTCTGTGCTGTTCAGATTAATAGCACTTGTGGATATGGGCATGCATTACCTGAAGGTCTCTATAATTGCAGAAACCATTTAGTTACTGCTTTTATGCCCAAGTCATGATGGAGGTTTTCTGGGTGTCCCAAACAGAGACACAAAAATCCTTTCCTGTTCTGCAGTTGGCCGAAATGTCTCTTTCAAGCCTCACTGTCTTGCAACTTCAGGGGATCTGACACCAACAGAAACGTGTGTCACTGGCTGTGGAAATTCATATTTGGAGCTGCAAATCTGTATTTGGCAGAAGATGGGAATGGTATGATTGCAGCTGAGATCACAGCTACAATAAGTCAACTCATCAACTTCTTAACTGCTGTCAGGTTGCCATGGAAGTGAATGGCACTTCCTGCTGACACTGTTGGCGATGGCAATTAGTCCATCCTTGATTTCAGGTATATGAATTGGATGGACAGAGGTGAGGTCACGTTTATAACTGTACTCTGCTCTGAAAGGAGAGCTTTTTAAATCTGATCAGCAGTTCCAAATGTGGTAGATGATGAAATTGGTTTCAGGATAATTTTAGGGCACAGGACAGAATCCTGCAAATATAAGTAGCCAAGTTAGCAAAAATTATGGAAAATTTGAGGAAATTGTTTAGTGACTTCAACTATATTGATGCCCCAAGCAGACATACATAGGTTAGCAGAACACTGAAGAACAAATGTCTGTTTGCCAGCATGCTGGAAATGTAGGGAGGTCCTGGCAGCCAGCCTAAATTCTTGTGTTTTAACAGTAGTATGAGATGATTTAAGTCCAGGATTTCATCTATAGCCTTCTGAGAGCACTGCTCATTCGATGTAAATCAGTAAAATAGAAAGGCTCATTGTGTGACTGACATGATGGGGCATTTTCGACAATTTTGCTTGTTCCTCATAAAATAAAGTGGCTAGTTTAGCATTCCGGATCTTCAAGTATTACAGCTGATTGACCTAAAAATATGTAAAATAGCTGTAAACTCTAGATTTTCATCTTAGCCGTAGTAGAATGGGTAACAGTTCTCTATAAAAGAAACAAAGGTGGCTTGATAGTTGGTGTAAAAAACGTTGCCATATCATGTCTTTTCCCCTCCCAAATACAAATCACAGGTCTTCACCTTTGCCTTTAACAACTGAAATGTTTATAAACTGAAATAAAGCAAGCCTAAGGAGGAAAAGAACTATCAGACAATCTCAAATACTTTTCTTGATGTGCCTCACAAAAATGTCCTGTTGTTACTGTGGTGATAAGGTTAGGCACGAAAACTGCAGTTGAACAGGTGAGAGACTGGTTCTTGCAAACTTCTTGCAGGGGTAAAGAAGCACTGCCTTGGACAATTGCTAACAATAATTTGGGAGAGTTCTTTTTACGCATATGTTGCAATTTTGTGACATGTGTTGGCAAACAAAAGCTATTTGTGGTTGAAATGAGGGAAGAAGGAAAGTTGCTGGGAATTGCATGAAGTACAATAGGTGACATCACAGTATCATAAATTCATGCAGAAGTAATAGTCAAGAAACTGAAATCAAAGTTTTGAGGAGGTGCTTCAATAGGGCTGACCCAGCTTCCTCTGAAGTCAGTAAAGATCTTTCAGTTAATTTGAGGAGAGCTGCGTCAAGTCTGGATGAGCTCCAGTTCTTTTCCCAGACAATGAAAGGCTGAGGTGAGGCTTCCTAAATAGGGAAAAATGTTAAATGGGCCATCAGAAGAATGAAATCACAGGATGTTTAAAACTTTTTAAGAATGCTAATGAAAGTGAGTGGTAATGATCCTGGTTTTCCAGAGAGATGATAAATAGCCTAAGATGCAAAGGGACTCTTTCCTATGCTGTGTGCTGGCTTTTCTGGAGAAAGGTCAACAAAAATACTTAATATGCTAGTACTGGGTTATTTTACAAAGGCAAACATACTTTTTTCTGAAGTAAAATATAAATATCTTGTACATATCTAAACTGTTTCTCTTGTACCCTAGAGGTCAAACTGAGCAAGGATTATAGTTTACTCTTTCTTTTCCATATGAATGGAAAGACATAGACGTTATTGACATTTCTAATGATGGGATGAATATATCCCGTTAGTTTTAATGCAAACAAGGTTAGAGCTGAGCCAAAGTACTGTAGATTTGCACTACAGAAGCAATAAACTTGTTCACAGAGCAGTAAAGATGCAGTGAATGAAATTCTTCTCTTACTCTATCTGCAACCCAGAGGCAATTCTGGATGAGGAATGGTCAGCTCGTGAGCTTTAGCTGATGACACTTTTCATTTTTTCTGTCTTCAGATATCTCAGCTTATGACAGAGACCAGTCGAGAGGGCCTGACAGAAGCAGCATTGAACCGCTATAATGCAGATAAACCCTCCCTGTACAGCTTCCCTGCTTCCCAGAGCACATATGTCGCCAGTGAAGTATCCACAGGCACCTCAGTGGCAGCATCATTTTTTGCCAGGTAAGAGAGATTTCTCATTTTTTCCTTCTCTGGAATCATAATTTCTTTCAAAGGAGATGATTCTATAATATAGTGAAGAAGTGGGGTTGACAGACTACAGCACACGTAGCAAAACATGACTATAGATACGGATGTATCACAAACTTATTACCATGAAAATGTTGGTTAAACCACCTGTATGCATTTGTCTGTAAGATAATGGGGATGATACTTCTACCATATTCTGTGAAGTATCTGTTTAACACTTGATTTGAGTGAAAATGTGATTTTGGTCCCAGAATAATGCCTGGTTTACTGACGTTTTTAGAGGGTGTATCCCTGAATAGGAAGGATGTAACCAAGTAATTTTCCAAGATAGGCAATTAATTGTATAGCTAGTTGGAGGTGGGTGGTTCTATCTGGCGGGCAGCCTTCAGGCTTCTTTATTGAATTTTACTTCCATCTAGGGCAATTATCAAGATTTCTACTTTCAGACTAAAAAATTTAGGTTTCTGATTTCAGTTTATGTCCTGTCATGCTGTTGAATTGACCTGAGGGTTTAAACTCAGCCTTGGAACACCCTTTGTGTTGAATATTCAGCCGATGTTTAAAAAAAATCTCTATGAGATAAAGTCCATTAAAAAAAAAATCTTATGGCTGTCTTTAGTAACTTGTAATTTTTTTTTTTTTTTAATTTTTTTTGTTGTTGTTGTTTTGTTTTAATGGTTGTAGCAGTTAATAAGTGAAATACGCATTATCAAGCATGGAAATTTTTTCTGTGCAGAAATATGTTCTTTACAGAACATAATCTTTTTAGCCCATGTGAATCCTTATGTAACTGAAGAAGCTGAAATAATCCTTGTCTTTTAATGCTTTTCGGTAATGAGAAGATTTACTTGGGAAGAGTTATTGGAGTAATGAAATAACAAGAGAACAAGCTATTTTTATAGCACTTCCACTTCAACCTAGTGAGAGGTCTGAATTTCAAAACACGGAGTGAACTTTTGAGTGAATGCCTCAGGCGTATTCAGGTTAACTTCCTACGCTTTAAAGAACCAACTATTAGTATTTCCACATGATTCTAGTTTATTCCAAAGACAAATGGACAACTTACAAAGTTGTTAGACTCTGTAAATCTGGAAAGAAGATTTTACTCTCCTGGTTTTACTCACAAACATGAGGACTGCATATGTTCAAGCACTGTGACACAATAAGTAAATCATGTAGGAGGATTAAGAGTAGCATTTAGAAGACCAAGTGAACATTGTTTGGAGTGCCTCTGCCATTTTTTTTCTTTACAGATGTGATGCTGCAAAAGCAAATTTGAATGGTGACCATGGTCTTGATTTGCTGCCCTTTTCTGTTTAACTGCAGGCAGTTTAAATTAAAATTGCTGAATGTACTCATATGGTAATATCTAACCAGAGTGCAGATTGGGATTAGCATGTATTTTAGCATGAATTGATTTATGGAGATGGCTCAACTCATTTGTTCTTCATTGTTTCACTGTTTTATGCTGAGAGAATTCATTTGCTCTTAATATACACTGTTGAAATGCAAGAAAATAATTAAGTTTACTCTAAATCCCTAGTGTAAATCACAGCATTTTAAGAAGACCTTTGTTAGTTTCTAGCTGTTGGTGTGAATCTAATGTTTAGGCTGTTTATTTTTAAACTCTGTTTAGCAAGACAAACCGCCTGGGTTAGTTTTGGGTATTGCATAATTAGATTAATAGCACTTACGTAAGTCAGTTTTGTTCTGGACTTCAAGTTATATCATCTGCTTACAGCTTAAGCAGCAAATCCAAGTCAGTTGTTCACTGCTTGACCTTTTGACAAGAAAATCATGCTTATTTTCAAAATGTGGATAGCACTAATTTTTTGTGTGTGTGTGTGTCTTATGTGTCTGTTTGCATTTTTGTAAAGTTGAGGTAAGAAGCATAAGAACCTACACGTATATTATAAAATATGAAGTAGAAGGCAGTGGTTGTCAAACTCATTAACATGGTGCTCTGTTTACAGTATAAAACGTTCATTTGTACCAGGCATATGAATTCTAAACTTTTGCTTTTTCACATTGTAAGTGGCACATGGAGTAGTGACTACCAGCTATGCCTGATTTTTTTGAACATGTGTCACATGTGACATTTTCATGGTCATTAAGTAAGAAATCATTATACAGCTAGTGAAATTTGGTAATGTGAAGCTGAAGTTGGAAGTAGAAGAGTAGAAAATATTCTTCTGAAATTTGAATAATGTCCCACAGTATTTCACTCTTAAGTTCCCTAACAAGCAAAGCAAAACTCAGATGAAGCTCAGATAGAAAAGTCATCCATCATCAGGAAAAAAACCCAATTAACTAAAATGCTATAGTATAGAGGAAATGTCAAGGCATCGATGGGAACTTTTGGTTTTAATTACTTGAGAAACATCAGGCGTGGAATACTGGGAGCTCTTAATTTTTCTGTTCTCAGGCACTATGAGTCCAACAGTGATACTGACTGGCCTACAGCTGGCATTGAGCCATCAAGAAGTGTCTGAAGGCCACAGTAACTCTCAGTCTTTTAAAAAGCCAGGAGACTTATAAGTTATCTCAATACTTAACTGTAATGTTTCATGATCTATAGCTGACAGATTTCCAAGCCAACTAAAAGGGCCACAAATTCTGTGAATTGTCATTTGTTCGTATATTGCTACAAGAGAACTTAGGACATCTGAGGACTCCCATTGCACAGTATATGAATGTTTTAAAGGAACAAACATTGAAAACTGTCCCAAGTGCTCTGCTGGTAGGCATATGAATATTACATGATACAGGTATGAATAATGAATTTCTAATGGGATTCCGACATAGAAACTGCATTCAGTTGATAGCACTTTCAATGACAAGCACCAAATTTGCCTTTCTGTTCAGGGCTGTCACTCCTTTTTGTCTCAGATATCCTCCAATACATGCTAATTTAGCATTGTCTTGCTTCTTACTAGTACACACTTGTGATTAAAATAATTCATTTAATGAACACAAAATAATGGTAAGATTCTGTACACAAAACAGAATAATTTGGAGAGTATTTTTGGATTTTTACATGAGCCAGCTTTTGCCTCCAGTTTAGGTCTTTGTCGTAAGAAGCACTGCATTTTTGGGCCATCACAGTCTAAGGTGTATTAACCTCTTTCCTTGTGTCCTCCAAGCACAATGTAGGAGTTTGCTGTCTCCAGTTAAGGGAGAAGTATATGTCAGTTCTGATGCTGCCAAACTACTAAGAGAAGGACCTTCTGTTGCTTGTCTCCCTGGTGTCTCTGTGAAGCTCTAT
Organism: Columba livia; assembly: GCF_036013475.1. Lineage (NCBI taxonomy): Eukaryota > Metazoa > Chordata > Aves > Columbiformes > Columbidae > Columba > Columba livia. Next base: position 82,995,051 of record NC_088604.1, read on the forward strand.
TGTGTGAAAGGGCATTGCACTGAACCTTGTTCCTGACCATGCTGGTTTCTACATGGAGAAAATTTCTGTGAATCTGACTTCAGCTTTGGCCTGACGACTCAATAAATAAACTTGCCCGTCGGAATAAAACTTCTCTATTGTGACTGGGCTGTAGAGTTTCAATGGTATCTAAAAGGGTGATAGCATGGTGCAGGAACTAGAAGTCAAAACTGAACCAGAGCTTTTCAGTTGTCCTTACCTAAAGGTTTGTGGGATTTGTTCCTGGTTGACCCTGTCACAGTAAGCTTGCTTTCTCAGAGAAGAAAAACTTTTATTGCTTCAGGACAAAGGAAAACCATAAAAGCCCATTTCTCTTTGGACCTCAGACAAAGGTAAAGATGTTTGGGGAGGGGATATTTTTAAATGGTAGTCTTGAAAGTTGTTTCCTGTTGCTGGTCAGGAAGTGTAATGGCGTCTCTTGAACAAAAGCCTGCCTCAGTCTAAAATCAGATATAGTTGTATTTGGATTAATTGAGCCTAATGGGAATATAGATAATCTTAAAAGTATCCTGAAAAAATCTGTTCTAGGGATCATTTTCCATGTGTTTATACAGCTTAAACACTAGGCAGGGTCACACAATGCTTCTGTTGTGGATGTGGGAAGGCATGTTTTCAAATGGAATGCAGAAATGTCCAGATTTTTAAAAAACTTTTTTTGGGACAAGATAAGAATAGAAAACCTTACCTTCTTGTATAACTGACGTGTAGCTACTCAGCATGGGATAAACTCTCCTTACAGTTACCACCATTCTTGGAAAAACTGCTGGTGACCCTTTCTACCCTCATTCCCTATCCCTGTGTGGTTTGACAGCTGGGGGAGGAGGAGCTGAGGCAGCCCCTTACTGTGAATGGATATTGTGAATGTTGTGTACAAAACATTGCCAAATGTTCCACAGACTTCCCTTCCACTCCTGAATCCTTTTTGAATATTTTTAAAAATTCTGGTACATATTGCATGAACTGCAAAGCTTACATGAAGACACTATATGTGGGACCCTCTTGTTAAAACTGCTTTGCTTTTTTGATGACTAAGCACTCATGCTTTGCTGTTTTTCTGCATGTGCCTGATAAACTGTCAGCTTATCACACAACTTTTAATGTTTGGTGTTTTTCCTGATAGGTACAGTATTATGTGACTTTTGTTGAAACTTAAAATGAGTTAGTCTGCACAATCTTTATGCTTACGGGGAAAATTTTTAAAGCCCAGAAGCTTAAAATTCAGAAACATCAGGGCTTTTCCTTAGAGACTGTATATTGTTTTAAATTAATGATACCATTTTAAGGTCCTGACTTGAATTTTTCAGAGGTCTGGTGGACATTCAGAAAAATGAACTTTTCCTAGCATTGCAACAGAGGATTTGTGAGAACATGTGCAGCAAAACCATGTAAGAAAGAGAGGCAGCAGCTGGCAGAGATGGACGTGGGGTGGAGTGAGTATTCTTGTACCACAGAGCCCTGCTTTGGCTTGGGAAGCTCAATGAGAGAAACATTTTCTGTGTGGCTGAAGCATTACACTACCAGATGTGGAGCCAGATCAGGAATCTTCTCTAGATAACTCCTGTAATGTGTGCAGGTACACAGCAGGCTGTGCAGGGACACTCAGGTCCTGCTGAGACACCCTTCAGGAAAGAGCCTGTAAACATTGTCAGAGAGCAGAAGCTGCTTGCAAATGACTCAGATGACAGTGTTTCTTCATGTTAAAGAATGGTGGACCCAACTGCTCTTTCAAGACATACAGTGAATCCCTGGTTTAGGCACTGCTTGAGAAGTCCTTGGTCATAGAATGATAGGATAGTTTGGGTCAGAAGGGACCTTCAAAAGTAATCTGGTCCAACCCTCCTGCAATGAGCAGGAACATCTTCAACTAGATCAGGTTGCTCAGAGCCCTGTCCAGCCTGATCTTGAATGTCTCCAGGGATGGGGCATCCACCACCTCTCTGGGTAACCTGGGCCAGTATTTCACCACCCTCATTGTAAAAAATTTCTTCCTCGTGTTTAACCTGAATCACTGCTCTTTTAGTTTAAAACTATTACCCCTTTTCCTGTTGTAATACACCCTGCTAAAAAGTGTGTCCCCATCTTTCTTATAGGCCCCTTTTAAGTACTGAAAGTCCACAATAAGGTCTCCCCAGGGCCTTCTCTTCAGGCTGAACAACCCCAACTCTCTCAGCCTGTCCTCACAGCAGAGCTGTTCCATCCCTCTGATCATGGTGGCCTCCTCTGGCCCCTCTCCAACAGGTCTGTGTCTTTCCTGTACTGAGGGCTCTAGAGCTGGACACAGGACTCCAGGACTCACCACAGCACAACAGAGGGGCAGAATCACCTCCCACAACCTACTGGCCACGCTTCTTTTGATGCAGCCCAAGATACAATTTGCCTTCTGGGTTGCAAGGACATGTTGCCTGCTCATGTCCAGTTTCTTATCCACCAGTACCCCCAGGTCTTTCTCCACAGGGCTCCTCTCAATCCCCTTGTCCCCCAGCCTGTTTTGATACTGAGGGTTGCACTGACCCAGGTGCAGGACCTTGCACTTGGCCTTGTTGATCTTCATGAGGCTCATATGGGGCCACTTCTTGAACTTGTCCAGGTTCCTCTGGATGGCATTCCATCCCTCAGGTGTGTCAACTGCACCACTAGCTTGCTGTCATCCTCGAACTTGCTGAGGGTGCACTTAATCCCAATGCTGTGTCATTGATGTCAAATAGCAATGACCTCAACATACTCAAGAGAAAATTATTTTCTGAGACTTAGATGAAAACATATTTTGGTTTCTTGCTGTCAAAACTATGCAGAACCTAATAAGATTTTCTTTCATTAGCTAAACAAACTAAATTTAACGGTTAAGTTGTGGTCAGTTTCTCAGACATTTTAAATAGCTAAACATATTTTGGTTTCTTGCTGTCAAAACTATGCAGAACCTAATAAGATTTTCTTTCATTAGCTAAACAAACTAAATTTAACGGTTAAGTTGTGGTCAGTTTCTCAGACATTTTAAATAGCTATACATTAACAACTCTGATCAGAATTTCTACTCTTTTTTTCCCTCATCCTATACTGCATAAGAAATATGTAAAAAGAAGAATGTTATGATAAAAGATCCATAGACTGTCTTTTAGTAGGAATGCTGGCAGCAAGTTTTAAAACGTCTGTAAATCATTATCACAAATATTTTTACCTCCAGAGCCACTCTTGGGTCTTACTGGTAGGGGAAATTTCAATCACAATGATTTCAGTTAACCTGAAAGACCGTGAAACAAGTATTTAAAATTGGCGCTTAGGTTTGAGTGAACAACAGCAGCTGCTTTTTCATACTTGCTCAATATTAGTCAGAAAAGTAGGAGATCTGTATTCATAGTCACTACTTTTCTGTGTTCCCCATTGTTATGACAGCCCTAACTAACAGGCCCTTTCTACTTGCTCTTATTGGTATTGTTTCATGTGTATAAAATAAATGCCAATCAAAAGGGAATCTTGACTCTGCTGAAGCTGAAGGCAGATGGGGCATAAAGAATACTCTCTTTCTATGGTTCAATGTAAAAAAAAACCCAAACCCAAAGAAGTATAACAAAAAAACCCCAACAAAACAAAACAACCACAAACCTAAAAAAGTCCTGAGCAGAAAGACTGTGTGAGCTACATGTAAGAATAACCAAATAACCAGTGCCTAGTAGTGGAGGCAATGATTTGATATGCAATAAAAAAATTAGGACTTAAGTGCCACATCTGGATAAGGGAAAGCAAATATATCTGAATGATCTCTAATTTTGCATGGTAGTTCTGTCTTGGGTCCCTAACAATTTCCAGTGATGTGTGGTGTGTTGTGGGTTTGGTGTGGGTTTGTTTGTTTGTTTGTTTGTTTTGTTTAGTTGTTTGTTTGTTTGTTTTTGTTTTTTTCCCCTTTCCTCAAAGCTGACACATTTCCCATTATACAGAATCACAGAATCGACTGGGTTGGAAAAGACCTCAGAGATCATCGAGTCCAACCCTTGGTCCAACTCTAGTCCGTTTACTAGATCATGGCACTAAGTGCCATGTCCAATCTCAGTTTAAAAACCTCTAGGGACAGCGAGTCCACTGCCTCCCTGGGCAGCCATTCCAATGCCTGATCACTCTCTCTGTAAAGAATTTCTTTCTAATATCCAGCCTAAATTTCCCCTGGTAGAGTTTAAGCCCATGCCCCCTTGTCCTATTGCTAACTGCCTGGGAGAATGAGTTTGAATGAGTTAATATCTTTTGATTACAAAAAAGTTTAGCAACAAGATTCTGGACTAGGTCTGTTTCTAACAGGAAGTGTGTAGGGCACATCTCTGAAACCATAGTGTCTGAATCTTTAGATACAGGCATGCGGCCGTTACTTAAACAAAAACTTAAAGTCTGCATTTTTAGACCTGGGTTGGAAATCTACTTGTGATATGTTTAATTTGGCATTGAACTATAAACAGAAATCATTTGAACCTTTGTGCCAGTTAGATCCACTATGCGTTAGCTGCAGATTAATAGCTTTTGTTCACAGCTTAAAGTACAGATAACGGACTTTGATTTTTAGACAGGATTTTGAGATTGATCCATGGAGCTATAAAAAGAACTAAGCTAAATTTACCCCTAGATTATTGTAGAATACTATTGTTGCAGGCTTAGCCTCAAAGCACGTAACTGATAAAATGGATGTAAAACCTCCTCGTGTTCCTAGTATCAAAGTAATCCACTTCAGATGCACAGAGGTGTTTACTTTAAGTTAACAAATACAGTCTTCTCAACTAAACAATTTTTTTTTTTTTTTAATTATTTAGAACAATGTAAAGTAGCAAATTACTACCTAGGAACAATTTATTGACCATTGAACAGAGAAATTAAAATTCCAGTCCGTGGAAGGTGTGTTACTTTGATGTTATGTCTGCATTGAAATATGCTACACCTGCTTCTGTGCACTGCACAAGGAGAGTGCTTCCTGATTTGCACTTGCCCTACATGTGGTAGGTTTTGTATTGATAATAATGGCAATCACTGAATAATGTTATTGTGAATGGTTGTCAAGATCTGGAGTGTCTTGTATAACTAGCCTTTCACAGTATTGAGAAATGTTGATAATTTTCTAAGTAAATCTCCCCTTTCCTCCCTTTTTCTGTGGAAGGTTTTGAGATAGTATGTTGTTTCTCTGTCAGTTGGAGACTTCCAGTTTCATCTTATAATTATCTGGTTCTGTAAAGCAAAGGACTGCTTAAGATATTATTTTAAAATGGATGTCTCTGAAGTAAGCTTCATTATATCAGTTTTTTCTAATATATTAATATATTGCCTGAAAACCAGAATCTTAAAGTTTTTCTGATTCCTGTAAGAATCTGTGGTGTTTTGTTACGTTTTTTTTCTATAAATTTGTGAGTACTTTGCATCATTTTTGGTTTTACTTTTTTATGTACACAAGTTCTTGAACTTGCATTTAGACTTAATTTGCCATATTATTTTTATATGATCGGTTATGTTCAGTCTTTAAATCTAAGAAAATAATTTAGGAATGCAATACATTCAAATGTGCTTTTCCCTTCTTTTCTTTTGTCTGCTTATTTTCTCAAGTAGAACTCCATGAAAATTTATGGTAACCATGGACACCACTAGCTAGTAAGCAAATGCTGTCCATCTCAGATCCTAGAGTCAATAACTGATTATATTACAATGAAAAGGGCCAGTAATGCAAACACCAACTTAATCTCCTTCATGCAATGTACGTGCTTTGTAGAACCCCTGGGCTTTGTGTAGCTTCTGTCAAGGTAGAAGGAGGTAACCAAGACAATGCCTGTCTTTGCTAGCTAGCAATGGCTTTTGTCCGATGTTTCTGAGATGTTACCTCAGCTCAAAGTTTGCTTTCTCTGTTTGTAGCTCACTGATTGCTGCTATTATAGGTAAGAAGCTTTAGACCTGTAAATGACTCTTCTGGCCCCATTCTTACTGCAACTCAAGACGTAGATCTTGTGTACTGATAAACGCTTTGCATTGCCAGGAAGAGTATTTGATGCTGACGTGATCACACTGATTATTTTACTGGTTTGCTAAGGAAGGAGGCAGTTTTTCATGGATTTGTATTCCTAATTCTCATAGGTGATTTTGAGCATTCAGTATAAAAGTACATAGGTGTATGGAAGCTGAACTCATGCTGCTCTCCATACACTATGCTAAAACAGAGGGAACTTTTTTCTACTTCTCACCTCATCTTGTGATTTCCTGCTGATTTCAATAGATTGCAAAGGAGGAGGCTAACTAAGGGTGGGTTCGGTCTTCTAATTTCTAAGCAGGCTTTTGAGATGCCAGAATACTTGCTTTGTGAACACCTGTTCCCCACCAATTTAGGAAAACTTAAAAGGAACTGAGGCTATTTCCTTCCCTCGGCACTGCCTTTCCCTGCACCTGACATGTACATTGAGAAAAATTGCTAGCAGCATATGCAGTAATCCGTCAGCACCTGTTAACAAAAACTCCTGGTGTTTAGTCTTGCCTTTTACTCTTAGGGCAGTGGAAATAAAAATGGACAGCATTAATCTTCTGACTTCTAGTATAGCTGTGACTGCCAACTATAGTATAGGCAACTTCATGTTGATTTACTGTTTTGCATATTTCTTGCTTCCCTTAAATCTTGACATAAGAGTTCTGATTTATAGTGTCTCTATCTTGGCTTGTGGAGAGAGAAAGATGAATTGTTGTAGTTGCACTGTCTATAGCAGAAAATTATATGCACCACCAGTTGTTTTTTCCCTCTGTTTTTAACACCATCAAACTAACCTTCACTCATAGAGATCATAAATCCATAGTAACAAGACGTTTTCCTAAACACCTGGAAGTTCAGAGTGGCAAACTTTTTCTTCTGATTACTGCTTTCCTGTTACAAGAAGTGCTGTTACAGTGCTGCCCCAGCAGCCTTGAAATTCCCGCTGTGATTTACCATGCCTATAGAGTTCTCCATTGCCTGCTTGAAGAGTCAGTGTTTTCTTAACCTTAAGAGCAATCTATTCAATCTCTGAGTGGCTTTTCCTTGCAATTACCAATGAATACAGACCATTTTAGTTTTCCTTGCTCATAGAACAGAAACTCCAACAAGAAAATGGGTTGAAATGTTGAAGTATTTGTTTATTGCCAAATAATTTAACATTAGGCAGACAACTGCCAATTGGGCTTGTATATATGCATCTTTGTGATATGGTTATAGAATATGATAAGACCACAGTATACCTGTATATGTGACTAGGTGGATTGTAGCAAGTAGAGATTTAGAACCTCACCTCTTTGGTCATCTGTGGATTAAACATGATGCCCATTTTACAGCTGTTGTCTATTGGCATATTTCAGTCAAAACATTGGTTTAGTCTCTTCCTAGTAACTCAAGTTCAGGATTGCACGCATGCCTTGCATGCAGGACTGGGACTCCAGAGCTTTGGACCATGCATCTTGATTTGACAAGACTAGATGCCTTTCATGAGACAGGTCTGTTAAAGGAGAAAACAAAAAGTGAGTGCACACATCTAGGAAACAAGTAATTACAGGAGCATTGCAGCTAACAGACAATTTCCCCTGTGAATGTATTTCTTCAGATTTCATGACTTTGTCTTGTAGCTTTAGAGGTTTTCTTATGCTTGAGGAATTCTAGAGGCTTTTTTCTCAAGTGTATTTTCTCTTGTTTAATGAAGAATTGGCAGCGATTTCTTCAGTCAAAGTGTTGACAAGGTCTGCCTTTTGTATTCGGCTGTCTATTTTCAGGAAATCAATAGAGACTCAATTCTTTTAAGATCTTTATTCTTCTGGTTAAAATTGGTTAATGGATTCAAATGTCCTTGTAAGGTATAGACAAAGAGATTCACTTGGATTACATATTAGTCATCTCATTTCTTTGAATAAGCAGACTTAAAAACTACTGCTGATAACTAGCGAGGCAATCTTTGGTTTTATTATCCCAACAGTCATGAGAGAGAGGAACCAAGCTAGTTACTCTGTTGTGAGAATCACAGCAGTAATTTCTCAGAATCTAACAAGGAATGCTGATTAAGTGAAAACCGTGGAAATCTAGCCCAAGACAGAAAAGACAATATTAGCAGAAATTATTTCTGTTTATTCTTTGAATACCTCTTTGTATGCAAATACAGGGAGAAATCACTCAGCCTTTCATTAGAAAGGAAAAAGTACACAGAGGGAAATTGTACAGCATTGTGTCTCATGTTCAAGCCATCTGTAAGCAACCTGAGTTACTAACCTGTGCAGGATGGAGCATATCAACACTATATGAAAGTTCAAAGTTGCCCATTTCTGCTTTTGCTTTTTATTACTGGAAGATAAATGAATGTCAATCTAAAGTTTCTTGTTGCAATAGCTATTCCTTTTCCAGCTCTGCTCTTTCACCATGTTTGTCCCTTCCCACAGCAGCATTAACCTTTAATTCAACTGTGTGAAGTATCTGACTAGTTGTGCATGGTGAAAAAATGTCCGAGTTATGTAAAACTTTATATTTTTATATGTGCAAGATGTCACTATTGAGACATTCCCAAGGGACGCTCCTTTAGTCTAGGCCAGTTAATTCGCCTCGGACTTCTTGTTTGAACCTTGCTTGTTCAAATTCATTTTGGGTGTCTCCATGGGAGACCATAGTAGAGGGTGTGCTCCAAACCTAGCATTTCTGTAAACCTCAACCATTACCTGTTGCAAGTAAGACATAAATCATCATGAGATAAAAAGTAATTCCTTGGATCTTTTGATTTGTAAGAGTCTTTAGGTTTCAAACCCTCAGATGCTTGGTGTATGTGTGTTCTGTTTTGTTTTGTTTTTTCTTCTTCCTACATGCATGAAGGTTAGAAGTGGGCTTGCATGATGAAAGCTGAGAAAAATAATCCTATGATATCACAAGTTGAAGAGAAACATTCTTTATTACAGAACTCATGAAATAATGTTGAGAGCTGATAAGAATGAGGAATACATATATCTTCTGAATCAAGCTATGCATGAGAATGGAACTAGGAGGAAGGAAAACAATAAGAAACTCTGAAAGGGAAACAAAAATATTTAATTAAGTCATGGAATTCTGTGAGCATCAGAGAGCTAATATGCCACTATTTAAGGAGAGTTTAGTGGAACAATCCAGACCTCCAAGAACAATACTGGGCATGATACTGATCCAGGGCAAACAGGAAAATACTTGTGAGGGGATGCAATTAAAAAGAAAAAAAAAGTGAAAAATCTTGCCAATAAGTTTAGGATTATGGAAAACTGGTATTGGCCATACTGTTTTGAAATGTTTTTCCTGAGGTAATTACATGTTTAGTTAATGAAGTACAACTGATACAATCTATGTGGATTTCACTGAGCTATTTGGGTTAACACTCTGAATTTTTGATGAATACATTACAGCAATGTGAAACAAATTGGGAATGCATTAAATAGACTAAACTAGATGAAGTTATGTATTATGCTAAATGACTCTGCTTGTGTTGGGATTCTGTACAGAATGCCATGGGGTACCAACTGGAAAAAATATTGTTAAACTTTTCAGGTGGTGTTGGGAAGGTTGTCAGTAAACAGATTGCTTTATCTTCTGGGCCAACAATAGGTGTTGAATCAGAGCCAAATGTCATAGCATAAATCCAGTAGTAAAGAACACAGACCATGCTTACAGAATAGGGGCTTATGTACTGAGAAGCGCTCACTGGAAAGGATCTGTGTGTCTTGGTTAATTAGTTGCATATGAGCACACAGTGGGACACTGGCTAGGAGGATTAATTAAACTTTTGGATATCTGTAAGAATAAGAACATAATAAGAGAGACTGGGAAGTTACTTTAACTCTGCATTTGGAATAGATATGACCACTGTTAGTATACTTTATCTAGTTCTGATGTTCACAGTCAAGAAAGATGCTGAAAAAATGGAGAAGCCTCAGAGAAGAGACACTAAGATGATTAAAAGTTTGGAAAACATGCCTCTCAACAGCTTGACTTTAGTTTATCATGTGGATTTAGAGAGATGTGTTGACAGTGTGCAGGGAACAGAAACGTGATACTAGAGGGTTCTTCAGTCTAGCAGACAAAAGCATGTCAAGATATAATGGCAGGAAGCTGAATGTAGACAAACTCAGAATCCTAATGAAATGTGCATGTTTAGGAAAGGGCAATGACATGCTGTAATGAACAAGAGTAGCAGAGAGTTCTCTTTTAGTGCATGTTTTTTAAATTAAAATCGATATTGGAACAAAAAAAGGCTGTAGTTAACCGCAGGTTGAGGGGCTTTAAGAGATTTAATGTAGGGAAGATCCATCACTTTTGTTATGCTGGAAGTTACATTAGAGAGTCATAATAGTCTCACTTAACAATCTGGGAAGATGTACTCACTTGTGTGTGAAGGTGCAGCAACAAGGAATAGTATTTCTGCTCCTCTTTAGACAGCAATGCTGTAACAAAGCACAAGAAAGAACTGCCATGAAGGAAGGAGCAGACTATTCAGTTTGTTAATTTAGCTAAGAATGAGTAACAAGAAAGTCTTTCAATTGACATGTTGGTGGGTTTTTGGGTTGTTTGTTTGTTTTTTTTTTTGTTTTGTGGGGGTTTTGTTTGTTTTTTGGTCAATGAACTTCAGAGATGTTTGTGGGTTTTATTTGTTGTTTGTTGGGTTTTAAACTGTTAGTATCTGGAATTTTCATTTTTGCATTTTTACACAAAAAGATGTGGGAATCTTTGTTTCTTTCATGGATTCTCTGGGCACACATCTGCTGAAGTGGTGGGTTGTTTTCCTGCTCTTTTGAGAATCCATCCATTTCTTGTCTGTATCAGAAAGCACATCAGTATATATCATTTAAAAAACAAACAAAACAAGCAAACAAACAAAAAAAACCACACACACACAAAAAAACCCAAAACCAAAAAACCCCACACGACTTCCTAAAGTTATAAATGCTTTAGATCTTCCTTTGCCACTTGGATTGAGGATGGCAGTCGGCAAAAGTGATGGGCATTCATTGCTGACAGAAGTAGATCAGTAAAAATCATATGAGTTGGAGAAGAGCATCTGAATATTTTGACATATAAATTAGAGTGGAGAAGTTAGCAGCCAAAGCTGAAATAAAAAACATATTGCATCTGAAGGCAAAGGCTTTGGGGCAAATTTCTGTGCTTTAAAATTACTGGGATGAAACCAAGGGAAAAAAAAAAAAAATCCCAGCTGTTCCTCTTGATGGCTCATAAAATCTGAATAAAGTCCTTCAAGGGCTTTTTTTATAGGGAGAGACTATTTTTTGTATGTGTAGTTATGGCAGCATCTGGTTCCCATCTCTGGGAATTCAGAGAGTCCACAGGCACCGACATGCTGTCTGCTGCAGAGAAGCTCTACAACACAGATAAACGGTTCAGACAAGTGCTCAGTATGTAATGTAATTGTCTGCAAGCTGGAAAGATGTTGGTGTTTGCTGGGATGAGGCAAAATCTGAATCAGTGAAGTTGGATTAACATAAGCAATAGGAGCAGCCCTTGCTTAAAATTTCCTTTGTTCACCTGTGAAGAGTGGACTGATAAGCCAGCAACACCTGAGTCAATAGGATTAATCAGTCAGAGAAGGTAAGCAAGGCATACCTAAACCAAGAGAAGTTGGTGAGTTTTCACAGAGACTATATCCTTCACAGAGGGTTCAAACAAAGGGATTGGTAAACTGATTTTCAACAAATTTGAGCAGGAAATATAAAGGGCCTTTTATGAATAATCACATTGGTCTTAGTAACTGTTGAATGCAAAGAAAAGCAGAATTTGTCTCAGTTGTTTCTGGTTCATCATATTTGTCATTCTAATGCCTCATCCTTTCTACAAACAGGATTTGTGTGTAAGAAGTAATCACATTGTTATCTTATGTGAAATTATATTGCATCATGGTAAGAGTTTGCTACACATTATTGACATGTGGTATCAAAGAAAGCAAAATCTTCAGGATGCCTTGAACATGGTCACAGACACAGCACTGATTTTCTGGGTTATATAGCACTCAGCACATTGTTTTTGCTTAACAAGTAGTATGATAGATCAAATAGAGAGGGCATGTAAAAATTTCACTTCTCTTACGGCTAGAGATGGAGTCGACCTCAATAATAGTCAAATATGAAATGCATTTAAGTACAACTCAGTGCCTGAATGAAGTTTACCATCATCCCAGGATATCTGCTTGTGCACATACATATACAGAAGAGCTGATAGCAGATATCCTTTGTGCCTGAGGGGCCCACCACTGTGCTGTTTGTATAGTAACCTAGAAGCTAGTGTGTTTCTCCAGAAAACTTGAGAACTGGATTCTAGGCATCCCTGGACCTGAAAAGAGTAAAAAATGACAGCTCATGCAACCCAAAAGAAAGATTTTAAGTAATACACAGGGGTAGAATTAGGTCCTCACTCTAATAATGTCAGCTGAGGATATGCCACTGTGTAGGGAGGAATGTGGGATTCCCAGGGCTGCTGGCTGTGAGTGAGAGGGAGCAAGCCCTTCCCTAGACCTGGTGAGCAGCTCTGGGCATGTGCTGTGGCTGCTGTTGTCTTCCTTCAGCAGCCCCATCTAAAATAAAGGAGAGGTGCCAGCCTTTATGTGTGACTTTGTGACTACTCTCAGAAAGAAATCTGGGGCCCTTTTTCATACAGGTGCGTAGTTCTATGCTACAAACGTGTTGTGGTCTGGGATAGAGAGAATATTTGAGAAATGTCTGTCTTCAGCATTTCCTATGGGTCAGCTTATTTGTTTGCAGCATGCCAAGCTGGGGTGATGTTGAGGAAAATGCCGGAATCTTCCTACACTCTGTGCATAGAAATTAAGTACATAACCTGAGGTTTTGACTTTCCCATTAATAGAGTTGATAAGAAATTGCCATGCCAAAGGATGGCACAGATCTAGGCTGAAGTTTACACCTGAATCTGACGAGTATGTTCAGACTAGAAGTTTCACGTTTAATTTGCATTACAAATAACACGTACATTGTGAATACAATAACCATGTATTGCTAGAATACAAATTTCAAAATTTTCTAGAGATCAGGTTTCCAAGAGCACCAAAATGGGAATGATTCAGGAGCCTAAATCCCATTTTCAAAAATTTTTGAAACATTTCTGAGCTTAAGTAACGGTGCGTACCACTGGAATCTACATTCTTGCACATCTAAGTAACTTCTAAAAATTGTACCTGTGAAGTGGTTACAACTTCTTCAGAATTTCCAGGGGGCAGATTTTGCAGCAGCTGTATTTCTGGTTCTGCCATAAAGTACTATTCCTGTATTTTGAAAATTATGTTTATTTTTATTTCCTAACAAATAATTACACTTAGACCCCAAACACATTATACAATATGTTGGCTCAAAGGGGCAATATCCTAAATGAAAACAGATCCTTTTCTTTTTCTTCATGCCAGCTCTTTGTTTAGTAGTATGGCAATCGCACACACATATCCCAGATGTTCATGGAAACAAAATTCCTCTTTAATTTACAGCAGAATCTGGTTTTATCCCTTGCTGGCTTTGTGTTTGTCAAACACACAAATGTTTGAAGCCTTATACTCAAATATACTACAGTAGTATCTAATATGCCTTTTAAAAGCTAATGTTTGTAAAATCACAGAATAATTCAGATTGGAAGGAAGACCTGGAGGTCAGCTAGTCCATCTCCTTACTCAGAGCAGGCCCAGTTACATCAGGTTCATATCTCATGGAGCTCTGCATATCTCTGGATGGAGTTTCTAGAACTTATGTGTCCCTGTTTCAGTGGCTGGCTATGCTTATGATTTTAAAAAAAAATCTTTACTTATAAATTTGAATTTCCTATGTTGCAATTTGTGTCTTTTGCCTCTCCTTCTGTCCCTGTGCATCTCCAAGCATGAGTCTGGCCCTGTCTTCGCTAAATCCTCTCATCAATTGTAGGCAGCACTAAAAGATCCCTGGCAACTACTCAAGGCTAAGTAAATCCAATTCTCTCAGCATCTCCTCATACAGTACGTGCTCCAGCCCTGACCATTCTGGGTGTTTATCTTGAAGGACAAAGATCGTCGTCTCACTGGAAAGAAGATCATGGAGATATGCCTTCAGTGAGATGCTGTGCTAGATACATAAACTGCTTATATCAGAAATCTGCTGTGCATGCGGTTCAGCTTTGCTTGGACTGGTCTTAGAGATCACGCTCAAAATCTGAATTTTAAGAGTCAGGTTTTAATCCCTGAAGCTGAATATATTTGCCATTGCTTTTACCTGAGCAATAAATAGTCAGGAGAGAGTAAAACGATTACATATTTGGTAAGAAGATGCAGGATTTTGGATTTTAGGTGTAGTAATTTCTACAGCTAATGTTTGCTTTGCTCTGCTCTTCTTGTAGTGAATATGGGTAATACTGTGGAACACCCACAGTGGTTCATTTGTATTTGCTTTGCAAAGTCTTTGGCTGGAAGTCAGAGGGCATTGACAGCCTGTGCCTCTGTTTCACATTCTAAGGAACTGTTAAATATTAATGTTTCATGGAAGAAGCCATCATCACAGACTGTACCAATTTAGGCACCAGATGACTGTGCTGGCTGCAGAAGGTTTTTTGCCTGGAGAGCTTTTTTTGTGTGGGTTGCTGCTATGGCCTAAGGGGCATGAAAGTTCAGCTAATGCCAAGGTCTTGTCAGGTGCTGCAGGGCTGGTGGTTCCCCATGGGGGTAGCAGGGCTGGGCAGCCAGGGCCTGTCCCACCGCCCTAGCTAGGAGTAGCCGAGGGACACCAGGGCAGCCCCAGCTCTGGGCATCAGGCATGTCCCTGGGAATGGGATGGAGATGTGGGCCTGGCTTGGTGTGGCCCATGGCAGGACAGGGTGTTGGGGAGCTTGAGATGATCCCTGCTGCAGCATTGCTGGGGCAGGGACTGTTGTCCTCAGGGGCTGACATGGCTTCCTGGGCTATAGGCAGGTGTGGGGAGCACTTTGGAGCTGTGCAGAACTTGGAAGGACCATGGGTGCCCTCAGGGCCCTGACAGACCTGGAGTTGGGGCTGAGCTTAGGGAGAAGGGCAAAGCCTGGACCTGCAGTAGGTGGAAAGTGTAACAGTGCAGGCTGCAAAAGGGTTTCTCCTCTGTGAGGTTGTTCATGTGGGCCTTGGTGCTGGGGGAGATAAATCTTAGCTAAAGCCTGGGATTAGGGTTAGAAGGTGAAAACCCAGAGCTGCCTCTGGCAGGGGGCTGCAAGATTTGCAGAGGAATTTGGCTTGAGGATCTGATTAACACAGGAGAGGGGAAGAACTGCTGCAAAAATTACAAGACTGTGAGCATCTCAGATTCTCAGAGCACACCCCAATCCTGTGTCTGTAGCATATGAGAGATAGGCCAATAATTAGACTTGTCTGAACTGTAATTGTTGTTGGATTGCTCAGTTTCTTCAGCACTTTTTATTTTCACACAGGAACTAGTATAATTTCAAACTTCTTTTGACTCTCACTATGGAGAGTCAGCAGAGATGAATACAGGAGTGACATTCATCTCCATGAGCCTTATTGCATTGGCAACCAACTAGCACTGCTCTAGTTTTCTTATTGCTTCAGCTACTAGTGAAAGAGGGAATAGGGAAGAGTCAGGAAATTCAGCCCAGGCAGAATTCATTTTGCACACAAGCCAAAGAAAAGCAGCAGCAAGTGCTAATTACAGTTTTTAAGTGAAGCATTTACTCTTTGTGTCTGTTTGCAAACATCAAATTCCCTCCATACCCACATAGTTGGAGACACAAAGATGATACTGGAGCATGAAAATACTTACTTGTCTATAAACTGATGTCAGACTTTCCTCCTTAGTATGAGTATTAGAATAGGAGACTGTTTCACTTGCTCAGTGAGCATCTCTTGACTGGCTGGATTGCCTAGTTTTGCCCAACACCTTCAGGCCTGACAGGCACAGTGGTAAGTGCTCACAGAGAATCCCTATTCACTCTCGATTCTCCCCTACTTTAGGGAGGTTGCTGTCTTCTGACTGTTGCTTTTATTTTTTTATGAGCTCACAAGTCTTTAGACAGTGCCCCACATTGAACTGGAATTTTATTCTGGACAATAGTAGGAATAATGTTTTTATTTAGAATTCCTCTGTAAAGGGAAAATTCATATTCCCTTTCTTCATTCTTGCTGCAAAGTTGATGTTGCAGCACCTGGTGAGTTGTACTTGAGCCCATGAGACCTGGTTGGTACCATCTCTTCCCTATGCCCTGCTTTCTCAGGAAGAAGTGAAGGAGCACACAATACTCCTACCAGGCTCCTGGTCTGGATGCCAGCACAAAGGGCTGAGACAGCTGGAGGGACAAACTGCTGGGTTAGCGAGAGCTACCTGTCTTGGAGGTCAGATGAATCAGCAGAGGAACTGTGCTCAGCTGTGAGAAGACTAGAGTCTTGTATCCTGTAATACATGTATTCTCTGGAAATGTGCAGGGGATGTTCTGATTCTCACTCCCTTCACGCCTGTGAGGATACAGCTCGTGAGAAACTGTGGTCCTCTGGTTATGATAATTCCCTGTCTTTTACCAGGAAGTCTGATAGAAGAACAAAGCATGGTCAAGTAAAGAAGAGCTTTAAAAATCCTTAGGAACAAACAGAGGATGTGGTGTTATGTGTTCCCCTATATAAACTGGGTCTTGGGGATTCAAGGGCAAAGATCTATAGTCTCCAGCTCATTCCTCTGTGCTTTGATAAGCAGATAATGACATTTTTTTTTTTTTTTTTAATTTCTTGGTGCTTCTGCACCAATTTCAGTTCATTGACTTGAAGTTCATAGTGCTTAGAGCGATATGGCCAACAGCATTTCATTAGACACCAATGCAGATGTCTAACAGTTGGATCTTTTTGGATTCATATGATACACCCATTACATAAATGTTCCTCCTCTGAAAAGAGTTCCCAGCTCTGAAGGTTTCTTATGGCCTGAGAGGATTCTTCTACCTTTTGTGTTTGCCCAGTCATCTCTCCCAACTCATCTTAATATTTGCTTTTGCTCTCCAGTTATTGTTCCTTGGCTCCTTCTCCATTGGTATTTGCTTCCATATGGCTCTTAGTTAATTAACTTTAGGGCACCAAGAATCAGTTTTTGCTGCATATTCAAATTAAATTCCTATCCCTCAGCTACCCTAGATGCTTATTGTTGTCCTGGTTTGGCTCTACACCTTCTCTTTGATTGTGCTAATGAAACTGTGGGCCTGCTCAGCATGCTGCATCAGTGAATGGCCAACATTGAAAAGAGCCCTACAGCAATGTTGTGGTGTGGTGGTGTTATTTGGTGGTGAGGTTTTAATTATTATATACATATTTTTTAATCTGAATCATCCAGTGACCTGGTTTAGAGCACTGTACTACAAATGGTTGTTTCAGCACAGTTCAAAGGGACAAGACATTGTGGTGGAGGGTAAAATTAGAATCTTGTAGGAGAGAAGGGTATTGTCTTTAACTGCATTCTAAATATACTGTCGCAGCTTCTAAGGCATGGAGATGGAAAGGTACCACATGCCAAAACATATATTATTTCATAAAAGCAACACAAACATTTGGGTGGGTATTTGTATGTCTCAAAAGTGCTACTTGTAAGGGACATGTGCCTGTTCCTCGCATGCTGTGGGGCTTCTCACTCCTGCTTTGCATCCCCCCAACCAGCTCTGTCCACCCAGCACCCATTTCTGGGAGGAGCTCTCTGCTTTGCTGAATTGCTTTGCTGGGACTGAACAGTGAGCTTAAAGGTAGATGATATTTGGTTTTGACCTACAGCTTCTACAATGCAATTTGCTGTTTTTTCAAACTGCTCTGCCATTTTGAAAGCACACTGTTGCTCATGGAGATCCAGTTATACACCTTGCAAAACAGAGCAGCATATTGAAATTAATAAAGGTGAATTAATAAGGAATTAAAAGAAGGCAGTATAATTAATGCCAATCAACGTGAACTTTTGTAAAATATTAATAGGTCTTGTCAGAATGACTTGTAATCTTATTGAAAAGAAATATCAAGTAGAGTTGATTAAATATAATTACAGTGATGTGAAATTTGGTAGTTGAAGACTCTTAAGTCTACTGGATGTGTAAAGAGAGACACTGGCTAGGAAACAAAGACTCAGAGTTGAAATAAGGTCTTCTACTATGAAAACAGTTAAGCATTGCAGATTGAAGACTGGTAAAAGCTTATTAATGGTGACTTCTGTAAATGTGCAATGCAGAGCTGTGGCCTCTTACATAAGACAGCAACTGTGGCAGTCATGAGGCTCTTTTCTGGGTGTATAAACCATCAGATCTCAAAATGGGAAGGCACTGAACGTTGCCTGGGGGAGAGTGAAAGAATGGTGTGCAGATCTTGCAGAAGCAGCAATGAAGTTGTAACTGTGAGTCAAGGAGAAAGAGCTGAGCTGAGAAGCAGTGTGCTCTGAGGAACAGTGGAGCACTGTATGTGCTTTTCAGAAAATAGGCATTTATGTTAAAATTTATGAAATACTCAGTTTGGAAAAATGATTTTCTAACTGTCTCTTAATTGCAAAAATTCTCAGTTCAATTGTAAGATTGTGGATCTCACTCTTCCACCCATTGTCATGATGCACAGTGCTTGATATTTTACTTCTCTTTTTTATTTTTGAGTGATGTTATTTGTATAGAAACTTTCTGCTGAATATGAACAAGGTACATACCAGTTGTACTAAATATATATAAAAAATTGTATACCTAAATATGTGGTTACTGCCACTTTTTATTTACATTAAATAGTACCATTTAAGTCTGCGGAAAGACGTTGGTCTCAGTAAGACATGGTATTTGAGCTTCATCACTTTGAGAACAGCCACAAGAAGTGGAAGCGTTTTGCCTCAGGATAAGCTTGAGTGAAATTGAGCTTGGGAGAGCTGTGGAGATTCCTTTAGGGCACAATTCCTTCCTTTCTAGGTCAAACCTAAAATCTTGTAATTTACTTCTGACTGCCTTCCAACATCGTGTTCTAATAGCCTTTAAGCATTTCAGTTGCACTGAGTAACACAAAAGGGATAAGAAGCCATAGAAATAATCCCTTTCTTTCACCTTTCTATCTGTTCCTTGCCTACCTGGTCTGGTGCAAAAGAATCAGTTCTGATGAAAAGAATGTGCATATATATGTGTGTGTGTGTGTGTGTGTGTACATATATCTACACACACACACACACACACACACATATATATATATATGTATATATATGTAAAGCTTTCCCAACAGAAGAAATCTCCTGTACTGAATCCTGACTTTGCATCAGTGTGAAGCTAGTTAAATGACCTGCCAAGAACAAACCCAGCATAACTGGTCATCACTGACTGGGAACTATACAAATGACAGACTGTCTTAGTGTGACAAGACAAATTTGAAACACAAACTGCAATGTTTAAAAATGCAAATTGATAGACTCGCTGAGTTGTTTTGCTTGGAGTGATTGCCTTTTATTATAAGGTTCCAAGGGAGGGGAGTCAGACCGGTGTGCTCTCTGCCGTGCACTCCATCTTTTAGCAAACTCAGCACCTTGGTGCCACATCACTCAGGATGGTGGGGAGATTTTTTTTTTTGGTGCCTTTTTTTTCCCCTGCTGTGATAATAAATATGACTTCTACTCATCTGTAGTATGAGCAACCTCATTCAAAGGTTCAGAGAGAAAAAAAATAGATTTGTCTGTCAAACAGTTTAAGTCAGTTTTGAACCTAGAAATGCTCCAAAACCTTTCTTCATTTCAGTTTTTAATAAATCTAATGGTCTGAAGTACCTCAGAAGTATACTGCCTATCTCTGGCAAGGTTCTCATGCACCTCTTGTGTTTCCAAATGTTGTGCCCCACTTCACCTCCCTCTGGTTGCTGCCTGCTTTACCCAGTTGGCAGAGTGCCCTCCACAAGGATCTCAGCAGAAGTGCAAGAGGCTGCTACTGGGTCTCTGTCAGACCATCAGAACTATCCTAATTTCTTATTTTATGTTGTGTGTGGAGTAGAGGCCAATGGAGATGTCAACTATAAATTATTAGTAATAATAATTAACTGATAAAATCTTATCCCATATTGATATTGATGGGAGTTTTACCATCAGCTTCACTGGTCAAGTTTTAACCTAACAAAGAGGGGCAAACCTGTTTGCCTGTAGTTTCTTAGTCTGTGAACAGCAATATGACTGTTACAGAAGTGTTCTGTAACCAGACAAGGTGACTGGTTTCCAACAGTGGAAAGGTGATGTAAAATGTAGGTTTGTCATTATGGCTTATTCACCATGCTCTGAGCTCTGCCACTGGCATCAATGAGGAGTTAATGGAATGATTAAGTCATTCCTTGGTGCTATAATACCTCAGTTCACATGTCAGCTGAACTTCCTACTGGTCTTGCATTATTGCCATCATTGCCCTGCTATTAGTTCATGATTCAGAAGATCTCTTGTAAAGACAGGTTTTCTGAACTTAAAAGGATGTGAAACATGCAAGTTCGTAAAATGTTTTTGATTATTTTGCCAGCTCCTCAGTTGCCTATAGAAGATTTATCCCTTCTTTTTCAACTGAATGAATTAAAATAATCAGTAATCAGCTCAAAATTGTACATGAGTTCAATTTTAATCTTCTTTAATTGCCATAAATCTTCATTCTTGGTGTTTCTCAAGTAAAATCAAGAGAATTAATACTTGTAGTAAAAGGTTTTTTGTTTTTTTTCTTTTAAATATAGCTCTGGACAAAAGTGTGCCTCTGGAATAAATGTGCAGTTTGTCCAATGGTATTCTGTACTTGTCTCCAAAGGAAAGGAGCAGAAATGTTCTATCCGGACCCTGCACTTCAAGAGTTGCAATAAAAATTTGTATTACTCTAACCTCAACCTGGAAAAGTAAATATGCTGTGTTGAAATCTATTTCTTTTAATCTCTTGGTAGCATATGCATATAGAGATATTCCTGACAACAGTATCAACTGCACATTTAAAAATATGAACATGCTGATTTTTTTTTTTTAAATGTACATTGTAGTTTGTTTTCATAAATAGCTGTTCAGTGTGGGAATGTGTTTTCTTTACAGAAAAAAAAGGTATTACTGGGTTTAGTATTTCTGTTTGATTATTTTTGTCTTGATTTGAAGGTTTTTGAATCATTTCAAGAATGTGGCTTTACACTCCTGATATCAGGATAATTAAAAAACTAAGACCAATTTTGAGCCAAATTTCACTTCTCTCTGCATAGTATACCAGTGCAAGCATAGACATTGTTAGATATGAGTTATCATCCTGAAGTTTTGATCATGAGGATGAAGAGACTGATTCAACCATCTTTGAATCTCATGGTTTCTAACTGGCAGAACACGCTTCAGTGCAGCAGCCCAGCTGGTGTGTACAGGCATTACTCCTGGTCTTTGACCTGTGTGAGCATCACCTCAGAAGCACCTTTTTACATGAAACTTTCAGCAATAAAGTATGCTCGGGTTTACATGTTGGTGTGTGTGCTTATGCTGGGGCTGTGGGTGTGAAAAAAATGCATTTTGCTTCTGTGGAAAGTGAGTAAATGTTGGTTTACTTATTAGAGTAAATTCAGATTTTTTTAACTGAATAAATATCACACATTTTTGATAGTACATGGACAGGTGTTAGTGATCCAGCTTCCACTGAAACCAATAAAAGTCTTCAATATAATGGAGGCTGGGTCAAGTTCTTTGTAAGGTGTTTGATAGCTGTTAGGTGATATCACTTTTACATTAACATCAACAGATATTGCACTGCTTTGGATAAGGTGACCTCTTAGCTCAGGACTTCATCTTCTTTCTGTTTTAACCTACATGAAATAAGTCTTTCTGTACTTGCAGAAAAAGAATGCTTTGACTCTACAGAAATTTTGTAAAAAACACTCTCCGAGGCTATAGCTGATGATTAACTAGATGCCAGACAAGGTAGTTTAGATAATAACATAAGAAGAATTGTACTCATTAACTCCATATTCCTATTAAAATCAAATTTATTTTTTCTCTCTTTTTGGCATTTGGGTTATAAATTTTACACAATGTCATGGGCCACTGGACAGTCATCAGAGTGCAGCTTGCTCTGAATAAATGATGCTGAACAGCATTAGGCAAGCCTCATTCCTTTATAGAGATAATTTTAATTAAATTTCAATTGACCTAAAAAAAGGAAATAAACTAATTAAAATTATTAAGAGGTATTTCAGTTGACGTAATCTGTTAGTAAGAAAGAGAGAAAATCAATCTACCACAGAGTTTTCTGCCACCATTTGTACCTGAAGTCTTTGTGTTACAATCTTTATTGACAACCAGAGGGGAAGGAGTTACCTAATCAGTAGTACCAAATCAATACTTTTATGCATAAAGACGTTCTGCATAGCATTAGTGGAGCACCTTTCTCTGTTAAATACATTTTAGCTCAGTGTTTTCTTAATGCATGATTTTCATTGTGTGTATTTAATGCTGTTGACAGAATTCTCTTTAATGTTTTTATGCGCCTCCTTAATGTCCCTGAACCAGTGGCCATGGTAACCCTCACTCACTGTACCTTAGGTTACCTCCAGCACTGCCGTACTAGGGCTGGTTGTTAATGAGCATCATTTGCTGGTTCACTTGTACAAGGTCATTCTTAATTTCCTTCTGGTTTCAGTATCAGCTCAGCGTTGAAGAATCCCAGCGCTAACATCCCTAGGATGTTTGGTTGTGTTTTTTTTTTTGCCTTGGGAAAAAAAGAAAAGGAATGTACATATATATATTTAAATATAAATAGTACTTTGTTGAGCATTTGGCTGATATGTCATCTTATCAGTTTGCTATTTACTTATCTTTTTATTGTTGAAATATGAAATTTTACTAATTCATGGCTCTGCATTATATATCTGGAACCTCCCTGTATACATTCGAGTTCTGAAAAGTGCTACAGATTTATTGTTGTCTGTCTGCCCATGGACTAGTGTATCGTAAATGGAGTGCACTTTGCATATGATTATATAGTTCTACCCTTGCTGTTAATATATTAATTGTGCGTCATTGCTCTACTCCCTGACAGACCCCTGACTTCTGCAACTGTTTCTGCAGACTGATCTAGGCAGTGTGATCTGTACCAGCATGACTTTCAGCAGAACCTCCTTGGCAGCTGGGAGGTGACTTACTGAGCAGTGAGAAACCATGGCCAGAACTGCTGATCATTGGGTACTGTTTGCTTTTTTAAAATGCAGTATCTTTGCATTAAGACTAAAACTATTAGCGGTCTTCTGCTGCACTGGGAACTCAATTCCACTTTTGTGCGTGAGGCTCTTGCTGTTTAGTTAGCTGAAATGGAAATTAATGCAAAGCATGAGAATTTGGGCAAACGTATTGTTATTTTAAGGGTCAACAGATTTGCAAGCCTCCAAATGGAAAATCACTTTAGAAAAGGGCCTCTTGGCCCTTTTCTATCAGTTTACCAATATACAATAATCTCTTGTAATTGTGGAGCCTACAGTTTTTGATGGTCTTAGGAGGTTGTACCCTATACCGAATGACAAATCTCAGATTTGCAGAGCAGTTGTGACAGAGATGACTATTGATTGCCAGTCATTTATTTTTGAAGTAATGATCAACATATTTATCATGTTAAGTAACAGAAGGCTAATTCTCTGTCCACATGAATAAGGTAGACTTGCTTTATGTTAACTAACCTTTCTTGACAGACTTAATCTTTATCAGTGTTTGAGCTTTGTGTTTATTCCCAATTAGAGCCATTAGCTGTAAAGAAATAAACATTTTTTCCCAACTTTTAAGCCCCGTTAGCATTACAGAACCCATAAAGCCATGGGAGAGAGAGTTTCTTTAGCTCACACGTTCCTGTTTTCCTCCAGGAAGCACAGAGCTGTGGGTGCATCCTTTGCATGAAGGCAGGAGGCATCAGGCAGTTCACCTACACCAGAGGTCCCGTTGGCACTGAACAAGTGAGCCAGAAAGGACACAGTTTTCTCTCAGCTTGAGTATTTTGGGCTGGCAATAGGGGAAGAAAAGTCTTGTGAATTTGAAAGCAGAGTTAATTTGCTCAGGATAATTGGAAGACAGTGAAAAAGGAACCTCATGCTGCCTCTTTTAGCAATTTCTGAGTGGAAACAGCTGGAGGGTTCAGGGCTTACCAGTCTGAAAAATATGTAAAGAAAATTAAATGGTGTTTGAAACACCCTGGTTAGCTTGTCCTTTCATTGTACGGGATATTTATTTGGAAGTTATTTATTGGGCTTCCTTCTACAGCCATTTCAATCCCAATTCAAAAATTACTTCTGTAGCCATTCCTTAAAGGGAATAAGAAATCACTTTTGAAAATTAAATTCCTAAACAGTATTGCACGTGGTTGGCTGAAACTTACTGAATCCTCTAGTTCTGGCTGGATCATGAAGCTAATTAATAATTTTGTTGCAAATGACATCTCAGCTGGAGAAAACAGCACTGAAAGGCTGATTACAGGTTAAGTATTTCTTATCCCTAAACATTATTACTAACCTGCAGTAACATGAAGTAATCAGGCTGGGTCATCACTGCTTTGTGAGAAACAGAAATGCGGTTTCTGCAGCAGAGAAGAGAAAGACAAAGAAAGGGTAATGTTTAGATCTGTTTTTCTTGCATCTGAAGAGAAAGCTGCCATTATACCTTAGAAGGTCAAAATTCTCACTTTAACAGCAGAAACTTATTCGTGTTTCTTTGCACGTCCTGTGGTGGTGTGTGTGCGCTCTGGAGTCATCACAGCTTTTAGTTACTGACCTTTCATCTTTAAAGATTAAGTACAAGACAGAAACCTGACTAGTTTCTGAAGTCACTGCAGAAAAAGTGGCTAATTCTTCTGACAAAGAAAGGGACACATTCTAATGTATATATAATGTCTGTTCGTAAAAAACCCTGTGAAAAACATGTCATATTTGTAAGGATGAACAGTGTCTCGATTGGAATGTCTGAAGTGATTATCAGAGTTTTCAAAGAATATGCATAAAATGGAAAAAAATTCCAACTTGCTGCTACATTGTGCTGTTTTCTATCCATAGATGGTGGTGGAATACTTCCACAATGTACCAGTGTTGGCACAGCAGCATACACCACCCCATTTTCAACCACCACTGAAATAATTAAAAATAAGCATTTGATTCAGTGTCAAGCGATGGTTTGGAAAGAATCTTCTTTATGTCCAGAGGGTGCCCAAGGATTAATTTTAGATGCCTACAGAAAACCCACAAATCTATGGAGGCCAAAGCCATAAATAATAAAAACCTTTTTCTTTTTTTTTTTTTTTTCCCCTCTGAGGGTAATGAATCTTTTAAAGACAGAAAGAAATCACAGAATAGTTGGTTGGAAGTACAAAGTATTGTGTTAATTTCTTTTTGTAACAACTGCTATCTTAGCACTGAGCTGTTTTAGCAGAAAGCTGTTGACTGGGTTTGGTTAGGACTGCTGGTGAGCCTGGGCTGAACACACACCGAAGTCAGTGCTGGAGAAGGGAAGGAACTACAGAGCTGGGGTCACGGGAAGGAAGAAAATAATCTTTACAATCTACAGAGAGAGGTGCTGAGGGAAGTTGTCTGTCACAAAATGTCAGGTGACTCATAAGCATGGTGACAAACATGCCACTATTAATCTGTGTCCAGATGGGATCCTATGCTTCAACCCCACCTAGGGATGCTCCTTAGGTTGGAGCCTGGCTGCTGCTGTCTGCGATACCTTGGTTGTATCAGGCACCAGAGAAGCATCTTTCCTCTGAGAGCGCACGTTGACTGTGGCCCAGAAGTATCCATTAAGAACAAGTATATTGTTCCTTTATTCAAAGATAAATAGCAAAAAAGGAGATAAACCAGCAAAAGGTCTCTGTGTTCTTACTGAGATCTTCTCCTTTCCTTGCAAATCTTTTAAAGTTAGCAGCTTATCCTCCTACTCATAAGACACAGTCCAAGCTGCTGCACTGCTCACGTGATGATATTAAGATCTTGCTAAGGCACCTGCTGCCATTTGTCTCCATCTCTCTCTAGCTCCAGCTCCAGGGCTTTTGTGTGTTGGCCTCCCCTGTCTCCTACGTTTTAGGTTTGCTGAGGAAAAGAACCTGCATCTGAGGAGACTGGCATGTCTTCAGTAGGTAGCTCCTCTTTTCTCGTTTTACTAAAAAAAATGATATTCTTTTTGATAGCACTGTATCTCTGTTTTGTTTCCTGCTTCTTGCGTCTTACAGCTTCTCCTGATTTCATTCTATAGGGTCAGATAAGTTGCTGTCTCAATCTACCTTCAGTGTAAAACTGATATGCATAAAATTAATGGTGATCTGATTACCCTTGTTCTCTGCAGGACGGCTGTGGAGAGAAATGTTTCCTATAGTCAAGTACTCTGTACAAAACAACGTGATTTTAAAAGCTGCTCCTCCAAGTATTGTGAACAGAGTGGTCTTGATAGTGGATATTTGAACTCTTGTGTTGCCCTACTTGTGGGTGCTTTAACCAAGTAACCCAAGCAATTTTGATGTAGTTTTTAAAAAAACAAAATATGCTGTATAATACTACATATTTGATACCTCTCTCAGTGAGAGCTGTCACGTTCCCAAGGCAATTCCACAGAGACAAGAAATCATTCTATCAGCCTGCTGGAAGCTGGTGCCTTTGGATCTGTGTGTTTTGCTGGAATTGTATGTCAGCTAAAGGACATGAACTTCTCTCTGTGTAAGATCACATACTTGGTTTCCATCAAACAGATGAAACCAAGGATGCCTATGGAGTGCCTCTGCAGTTGTCTTCTCTTGTGGCTCTGTAACAATTTCACACTGGAGTATCTGTGTTCCTGATGTTCCCATTCTCTACTTGGCTTAAGTATGTATGAGAGGTAGAGGGTTAAAAGCCAGTTGCTTTTATAGTTTTTCTTATTTAAATAGACTATACATGACTCAGTAAGGCACTACTCGTTTTTTATACCTCAGGCCACTAAGGCATGGGCTTACATTAAGCACTTGTTGGAGTTTGTAGCTGGAGTTAATAATGTTGTGCATTTACCTCAGTGATTTCTGAACTGGAATTTTTCAATATCAACAGTGTTTCTTTCAAGGGGAAGCGCTAAGTGAAAAAGAGTACCAGGCAATGGTTTCACAAATTGGTGAATTTGTTTTAACCAGATGAAAATCACCAGATAAATGGTGCAAATGAGTGAAATGATGTCAAGCCATTCTACCAGTTCATATTTGATTAAGGCTTGTGAAGTTTACCCTTTTAGGCTTTTTCAACTGTATTGAGTATAGTCTGTCCTCCCAGCATTTGCAGAAGTGCCAGCACAAGTGCTCTATCCAGTGGTTTACCTAGGTCAAGAGGAATACAATCATATGCTTTTCTCCCAGTTAAAGCCAATTGTACTGCTAGGTAAACTGGGAATATGCAGACACAGTATTAATGACTGTAGAACCATGACTGTAATCTTTGAGGATTAGAAAAAGAAAATATGGAGGCCTAATGATGATGTGTGTCATGGAAAAAAGTAACTTGATGAGCTGCTTCTAACTTTTGTGTTGTTCACCCGTTCCCAGTTGGGAGTGCATGCTGTCCTGGTGATACCCATGCAACAAGCTGCATGTGTAGCAAAGCCCAGGCTAATAAATCTGCTGGGCTTATTAGCATGGGCTCTACAGTGGCACCACAGGAGGCAGCAGGAGGGATGCAGGGGCAAAAGGATGCTGATGAATCAGCAACATGACTCTTGTGGGATGAGGAAACATCTGTGAAACTTTTCTGAAAAAAAGATGAGAAAAGCAACACTGTCATGGATATTTGCTGACATTATGAACTTTCACACACCATTTTGTTTTTTCTTTGGTGTGGGTCATGGTCTGCTGCTATCACAGTAGGGGTGTTCAACAAGTCCTAGTAAAAGAGAACTGTGTTTCTGGAAGCTGCTGTGCAGATTTGATAGGATGTTAGGATGGAGAGAAAGAACAATCAATATGCTGAGACATACTGTTAGGCAAAAAGGAAGTAAGGATAAACGTATTTTTTTTCTTTTTGATACAAAGTGGATCTTTGTACTGAGGAGCTCAGCTGTTAAATGGCTTACATTTTACTTCTAGGATAGTGTCTACATTTGATCGTGATGGTTTCAGAACAATTTCTCTAATAGACTGTAAGACACAGTGGCTGCAAAGGCAGCACTAAGGAATTGGTAATCCTCCCTGAATTGCAGCCCTACTGTGTTAGTGGTTAGCACAGCACTCTTGCTTTACATTTTTTCCTTTGTTGTATATGCTTCACTGGATTTTGAAAGATGCAACAAAAGCTTTTAAGATGGATAACACAATTCCTTTTTTCACAACACCACAAGCCTGCATTGTGGATGCAAGAGGCAATGAAGTATTCAAGCAGGAAACAAGTTTAGTGGATAAATGGGCAAGAGGTATGTTTGAAAGTATTTCTAAGAGTTGTCCAGAAGGAGGATGATAATGTCCTAGTACTGAGACTGTTATTGCCATCAGACCCTATCCTACAGGGTCCTCTACTTCTGCTTGTTCACAGTGGCTGTTTGACTCAGCAGCCTTATAATAGGCCAAATTAGTTCTGAATAAGAATATGACAAAGTGCCTGTGCTGCTGCATAGATTTTCTGGTAATCAGCCTTGTGAGTTCAGCATTGACAGCTTGTGTGAGCCAGGCCAGAACCTCACAGAGAGGTTGCTGACGGTTGGGTTAGCAGTTTCAAACACCAGAACTAGAACTGTCAGATGCAATTTTTTCTGTTAAAAGGCTACAGTAATTTTATTCACAGTTTATTTAAAACATAACTTAAAGGCTGCAGTTTGATTTCCAAAGTCAGAGACTAAAATGGGAATGCTTGATCATTTTGTCAATTTACATGAACACGTCAATTATTAATATACATGGAACAGAGATGTAGACAGAAAAATATACTTGTACACTAACTGAATGATTCCCTTATGAGTTCTTTTTGGTGGGAAATTATACAAGCTGTAATGAAGTCTTGGAGTGGAAATCAAAGAAATGTCACCCTGTATGATTGGGTGTAATGGCACCAAGGGAGCCTGAAAGTATTGTCTCAATTTATCATTTCCAAGACAAGCGTCTTGCATTTTAAATGAAGCAAGAAAGCCTTCAGAAATGTTCTTTCAAACAGCTCCACTTCTGCATTTGTTATTTTCATAGTGTATTTGAATTCTTGGCTCTAAAGATATCCTTTGGTTGAATTGACTCATGGCTGGTCAATCATATTTTTCCGGCTAAAAAAGGAAAATAAAAATTCCCTTCCCCATTCCCTTCTACTCTCCACCAAATAAAAACTGCTGGCCAAAACTGTTGATTCTTCCTTAAGAGTTTTGTCTGATTGAGAATTACAAAATAAGGGTCAACATTAATGCCTCTGTTTTTTTTTCCAGCTTGGTATTTTCTTATGCTAATATACCTCATATCTCATTGTGTCCTCCTTTTCAGTGGTAGTTTTCCATCCTATGGTCCATTATAATAAAAATATTTTAAATTATACATTCATTTGTTTCGTACTTCATCATTTCCTATCAGCTATTAAGGTGTAAAAAGTGAGCTTTCCTGATTCTTTTCCCCTGCTTCACTCCTCCTACTAAAATGAGTTATTTTCCTGAAAACTTTCCACAGCTCTTGAGCACATTCTCCTCTTAGACTGATCCTAGCGAGAGCTAGGGTATTTGTTTCATTGGTTAAAAAGCCCTTAGAATTTGGTGGAGGGCTATCTCTGATTCATAGACTTGTTAAAGCAGCTCATGGGATTTAAAAGGGTGATGCCTCTCTGCTATAAAATTCAGTTAGTTACACAAATATTATTTTTAACTCTCTTATGACCCGTATGTTGTTTAGAGTGATTTCTACAGAGTTTGTTTAATTTCTTTCAAACTTGTATTCTTTTATTGGTTTTATCCTTATTATATTTGATGGGAATTTCCCATAAGAGGATAAAAACCCAACGAAGTATGACTTGAAAAAAATACCCTCTAGTTGTATACATTTTTGTAGAAGAAATGTAGAACTGTGTCCTTAATTGGTAACATAATAAATTGATGTATCTGCCTGCATTCTCTTAGGCTTACACTGTATTTGGAAAAAATGCCAAATTACAACTCTTTTTCAAATTCTAAAAAGCTTACTAGAAGACTGCGTAAAAACTTTTCTTAAAAAGAAATATCCATAATGTAACACTGAGATGTCTACACTATTTTCCTCTGCTTCCTGAACTTCAAATTTACATTGTGATGTGACTTATGCCACCGTATAAACAATATATACTTTGTAAAATAAAACATTGTATCAGATTAAGTGAAAGGCAGGATAATAGAGACTGTCGTACTGTATCCTTAGTATCACTTGTTTCCCATACATTTCAATATAAATGTAAATATAGAGTACATTTTCTAAAAGTGATGAATTTTATTGTCTGTTGTACTTCTGAAACTCTGAAAGTGCAACATACAGTCTCCTGTCTAGTTTGAAGCTGTTACTGACTTTTTAAATTTAGTGGGACCTGTGGATTGTGGATGGGAGCACAAAGGAAAGCTTTATCATACAGTCCCTCCATCCCTTGATAAAATACACTCTTTCTTCTGTACTGGTAGCTTATAGTGCACCTTTGTTGTACATTCAAGTAGTATGTAACCACGCTACATCTATGGAGCTAGACGTGCAGGTTTTTCTGTTAAAATAGTTAACATTCAGGCATTCCAAACAGTGATACTTGTGAGGCAACAGTTAGTGCTCTTCGTTGATCTAGGATAGGATAACTATATTTTAGATACCAGTAATGTAAAAATTGTGGTGGTGGTGTTTTGTGTGGTGTTTTCTTTTGTGTTTTTTGTTGTTGTTGTTGTTTATTGTTTTGTTTTGTTTTTTGTTTTGTTTTCTTTTTGCTTTTGGCTTTGGTTTCTTTTAACGAGAATTAATCTAGGGATGCTGTAACTTTCTTTGCATCCTGGACATGGTGCAAAGCAGCCCTTCAGCCGTGCATGTGGGCTGAAGTAGGGATCAGTATGCACATACTGACTGGTTTGAACTGTAAGTACAGCTTTTCCCTATCAGGTTTAGAATTTCCAAGGCTAAACCTGAGCACTGAGGTCCAGTGACTCAAGACTCCTTGGAGTTGTCAGGGCATTCAACAGTTTCTGGTACCTTATATAGAAACATATCCAGTAGAGGAAAACACAGAAGCTTGATACTTCTTCCCTCTGTTTTCTGTTCATATTGAGACTCTGAACCCTGTGCTTCTCAACACGCTTTTTGTACAACACATAGGTGATGATTTCACGTAATTTACAGTCCCTTCAAGTAATAAGGTTGTACTTCATGGCCAATTAAACTGAGAGGGAAATGAAGACATTTACAGAACATTCAACACAAAACTTCACAAAATCTATAGGTGTAGAAGATTGTTAAGACTTCTGAACATATAAGATAGTAATTCAGTAAACATACAGAAAACAGTTTTGTGTAAATCCTGTATGGAAGAACCAAGCACAGAAAAATCACCGTTTCTAATGAAAAACAAGGCCTTTGAACAAAGAGAAATGCAGCGATTGCAAGCCTGCTGATACTTTAACATGGGTCAAATGGGAGACTAAAACGTGCCTGTATCTCTGCGGGTTGAAGTTCCTTTGTCTCATGCTTTCTCCTTTGGCAGGACGTTGCTTCTGCCACCTACAGCTTTTCCTCAGAACTGCATTACAGCTGAGGATATATGCCGTATTGCGCTACTTGCATTTTCAACCTAATTATTGTTATGTGATTGGAGAAGCTAGAAATCGAATTGGAAACCTCAAGGGCCTCTGAAATGAAAAGTCAGGCAGAGATGCTAAGGTTATGACTATCAGGTCTGTATGCTTAATTAGAAGTTGAGTAGCAGATTATCACTTACTTTACCAGTGTCAAAACCTTCATGAGATATGAAACTCTGATGAAGAGGAGTGTGTGGCAAACAGTCTATGAACCATAACTAAGGCTTGTTTATCTAGGGCAACCATTGGAGAGAATGAGAGGAGAGGAATGCTTGGGCTGGCATTACACTGCATGGATGAAAGAATGGAGTTAAGTTGGTACTTCTTTGGAGCTTTTGAAACCAGTCTTTTAGGGGGCAAGGGGAAGGAATGGTTTTCAAGACGTGCTTTTTCAGTTGTTACCATTATGTTTTTTCATTAAAACAAATAATTTAAAGGCTGGACAGCAACAATAGGAGTCCAGTGGGGAGCCAGTGCCCAGTTACAAACAGTGGGATCAAGGTGAATAATGTTCTGTATCTTCTGTGTGCCATGGATGAGACTGGGTGATTTTCCTCACTTCAGAGATGGAATGTCACTTTGGAGCCCTTATTTTAAACCCAAGCTTCCCAGTGCCGTATTTGTAGCTGGTAGCTAGAGAGCTCCATTCTACTTGTTCAGATATGTTCAAATTACCTTAAAAAAACCCCATCCTGAGCTTTGATTGTGAGAATGAAGGAGCACAGTGTGTTGGGGCCTGATGTGATAGAGCTTTCCTAAGCCTCGATGAGCAAGTCATCGCAATGTGCAGGCAAAGGCTTGCAGACAGGCTGGCTCTGTTAGCTCCGATAACCACAGCATTTGCATTTTTACCCTCAACTGCTGATTTACTCCAGTGCTTTTACATCAGATATCTTATTTAAATAATGCTAACAGACAGCTGAGGAACAGTCACTAAGAAAGCTGTAATGCTTAGGTGTGCAGAGGGCGATTTGTGGGTAAAGATATTTAAGGAAAGTATATTTTAGTTAAAATTATTAAGCATGGAATGCAAAAGAGATGTATTGCCGGACAGTTTTCATTGTGGTTTTTAGTGTCTCTTCTATCTATGGTAGATCTCTGGTGTATGTTAGCAACAGCAGGAGATTCTCATTTTCCCTTAGCACAGACTGTTATATAGTGGAGCAATTCTGAACAACAGGAAATGCCTTTTCAAAATAGTGAGTGGCAAGAGCTGGATATGTGATATGGATTTCAATTCTGCTCCTAATGCTAACACCACTACTAGCTTTAACGGGAGCATTTTAACATAGGCCAAAATGGAGGAGATAAGATGTTTCTTCTGAATAGAGTAGTGCAGGTGGACAAAAAGTCTTGTGGCAGCATTCTTTGAGCAGAAGTTGCATAAATTTGTTAGGTGGTGTGGGAAGCGATGGCCTTACTCATTCTCATTGCTGCTTCTTCTCAAAAATCAGCCTTTTACCTGAGTACTACTGAAGCTGCTGTTAAGAAATGTTGCCCAAATTAAGCAAGTATGTGCTATCCAGCCCATTTTGGGGATTGCCTTTAGTTATGCCCAAAGTAAAGTGAATTATTGTTGGAGCTGTGGAGGTCTAAACTTACTGTTTTTCCCCCACTAACTGGCTTAAGCAAGCAAACTTAGATTCGTGAATTCCTTCTCTGTATGCTTTTGTTCGCAGAGAAGGCTTTGCCTACAAACACATTGAGAATATTAGCTGGAGCCTGCAGAGACGTTTGCTTCCCTTTTCTTGTAGCAGCGTGAGGAAGTCTGAGAAGAGCAGACGACTTGCCAAGCAGGCAAAAGCCTGTATCCAAAAGCTGTATCATGTCTTCATGTCTTGCTGGTGCCTGGATAGCAGTGATTATATATATATATATATATTTTTTTTTTTTTTTTTTTTTCTTCAGGTACTTGATGTAGCATCTCCCCTCACATGACTGAACATGTTTCCATCCCAAGATCAGCCTGTAGGTTGCACCCATCATTTCACAACCCTGACCTGTGTTTTGGTCAGGCAATGGATGTGCATCAGGCCACGTAACAGGGAGAGGCAGCAGAACCCTTGGGGAAGAGGGTGGACAGGAGCTGGCTGATGATGCCAGAACAATTCATCTTCCTACAGCCCACTCCCTGCCCCAGGCTGAAGGCCCTGCAGGAAAACAAGGGTGGCAGAAAATCATCTGTGGGTGGATGAATTGTCTTGACAGCTTGGCCCTTGCCTGTGGTCTGTAGGTGTGATGTGTGCTGATACCCTGGGGATCATTCCTTTCCTAGGCTTTTTGAATTATCTGGATTGGTGGCAGTGCTGTGATTCTGATAGTGCTGATGATGCTGGTGACGGGAGAACATTTTTTGCAGAACTCCTAATAGTATCAAAGGAAAGTTCAAGAGAAGAATGTGAATAGCATCTGGTCTACTACCTGTTAAAGCATTGAATGCCTTGAGCATGTTGGCAGTGCTTTTGGTATTATTGCCAGCAACTTGTCAAAACTGACCTGATTTTCTTTTAGGATTCCCAGAAATTTCTCCAGGAGTGCCTTGTGGGGTATGTCATACTCAAACTCCATCACAGCAGAGACAGGCTCCTGCCCAGCTCTGGGTTAATGCTGAATTTAAAAGCTAAGTTGTTACATTCTTAAACATCTGTGAGCTCATGAAGGTGCATAAAGATGCTCTAGCCCCAAGTGGTAGAGTAGGTAATTGCTTCATGCTCTGTAAGTGTGTTGAGTGGATGCCAAGGATGTCAGCTTTGCTGGCATGCCCCTTTCTTTCTTTGTTTGTTTATTAATTGTTTTGTTACTGCATAATGTGTACACAGCTGGGACTACTAGCCATTTTCCTTAGTGTTAGCTGTGAAAGCGAGCTTTTTATTGAAACTTTAAATTAAATTATTCTCTTCTATTGGCAAGTTTTTCATTTTTTCCATTTAATGAAAAAAGATCCCCAATGTGGAGAGGGAAACATTCTCCATGCAAGTGTGTACAGTATGTTTTATTATGGACCATATATAGATGGCTCAAAATACTTCTTGGACATCCTTTATTGTTAAAATTATGATTTTTTTATCATATAAAATATCTTAGGCAAATGTTTGAACATGTTTAAATGCATGCATAGTACTTTTTATGGTACACACCCAGTAAAATGGGGGTTTACAGTCATGTTCCGTATTACAGTAGATACTGCTTGTGTTTCTGGTAGTTTCATATTGTGACCGATTTGGTTTTCATGCATATTAATGAGCCACCTCATAACGTATGTGTCCCATCAATGTTCTGAGTAGCTGCACAGGGTTTAAAAATGAGGTTTAGAGCTGTGAGCCTTAGAGGACTGGAAGAGACTTCCACAGTGAAGGAAATTTTTTTTCTCTAATGTTTTTAAACAATACATGATAACTCATCAGAAGGTGTAGGCTCATAGCGGTACTCGCTGAGTGAGTTTGTGTGGCCTGTGTTGTGCAAAAGGTCAGATACAATTGCAGGATGATGCTTTTGAACTTAATACCAAAAAATCTCTTCTATAGTACAGCTTCTTCAGAAACTTATTCAACTCCTCTCTTTTGCAGAATTTCACAAATTAGGCTTGTATTATTGCATCCCACTGTTTTCATACAAGCTTTAAAAAGGCAGATTCAAGCACAGACTGTGCTTTGAAAGGAGTGTTTATATGCTTTTTATACATTGGGCAGTTGCCATGGTTAGTTATTGTCAGTATAACTCAGTTTACAATATAATGAGCTATTTTTGAGAAAATTCATTTGCTGCAGAGCATGAGTAGGTGCATATGAGCTTGTGTACATGCACGCATGCCAGCAGATGCTGGCGCAAAGCCATGTACACTTGTACGTGCTTCTGTCCCAAACATCACGTTTTAATGATAAGTCCAGAGTGAACTGGCCTGTTACTTTATGCATACATGTTTTGAAAGGACTAATATTGCTTGCTTGTCTTACAGCAAACAGTATCATGTGGCTCATGAGTGCTTCTACCAGCATTTGTCATAATTCCGTGTTATAGCTGATTCTCCATTACACAAGAGGGGAACTGCAATACCCTGAAAAGGCCAGATAATGCAGTACTAAGGGGAGACAGCTGAGTGGCCATTATGCACAGCCAACTCATCCACAATTTCGATAGCTTTGTGCTGGAGCTGCTAATCCAATGCTGTCTCCTGCACAGCAGATAGGAGGCCAGGGTAATTTCTTCAACCAGAGCATCCATCTGTGCTGCTCTTCATTGCAGCTAAGATGATTTCCAAGAACCTACAGATCTAGGAAGCATTGTCTGAGTGGCTCATGTGGAGGCACGTCAGCTTGGGTTCGGCTTGTGTGGGTAGCTTCAGGTGTCCCTCCAGCAGAAGCAAATATCTTGTACTGTGCTTCAAGGGCACTGGCAGTTGGTGTTGTGTTTAGAGGAGCACCAGGGCTTGTAGCTCAGGTGGGCCTGGGGTGGAGTGGCTGAAAGTCACTTTGGGAGTCTCTGTGTCTGAGTTACTGTTGATCTGAGATGTTGAAATTGTCCTTAAATACTGAAAGATTGACTGAACTTGGAGTGGTGACTAAGCACTAGCAGCTTTGGACTCAGAAAGGCCATTTTGTTACTTGAACTGAAGGAATTAGTCCATTAACTGTGTATAAGTGGTAGGTTTTAATAGTTTTTTAAATGGAAGGGGAGATGTGATCTGATGCATTAAAGGAAGTATAGTACATAAAAGGTTGCACTTTGGACTTTTCATAGCATACCTTTAATTCCAGAGCAACTGTGAACAGGGCTTATCTGAAAAACAACGTATGTAGATGTTTTCCCTGAAAATTTAAAACATTTTATTGCTGTCTAAATGTTATATTAGATTTTATATTTTATCTTTTATATTAAGTTGTTTTAAAGAAGTAGTAACACTTTCTCTCTTTCCCTTAAAACAAAGAAACAAACAAACAAACATTTGGGACAAAAAAACTGGAACTTTGGTTGCCAAGTTCTCTACCTGGACAAGGTATTACTGTTGGTACAATGCTCCCTATGCCTTCTGTGAATAAAAGATGCCTAATAAAGTACCCCAACCATTTACATTTCCTTGAAATTTTGTGTTAGGTCTCTTCCACAAGGATTATTTTCACCAGCCATGCTTACAAATGACATGGAAAATAATTAAGTCCTCCCAGGAATACTTTCTCAGGTATTCCCTGACTGCAAGGAAAGTTGAAGGCATTGCACCAAATAGTGCACAATTACAGGAAAGGGGTAAAGTACCCTATTTTTAGGATCTCTTGAGCACTTCAGAGGCTTGTAGATGTTATGTCTTTGACAGTCCTTGATACTTCAGATGTTCCTGGCACACACAGCCTGGTCTGGAGAACACCCACTCTGTGCTAACTGCTGAGGATCTCAGCAGTATTGTTCAGCAGAACAAGGCTACAATTTGGTCTGAAATTTCATTTCAGATAATTTCTCCATATGCATGTTATGGATAATTCCTCTGTATTGGTTAATTGTGGTCTAGAGATGTAATTGGAATTCTGGAAACATTAATTAGTGTCATCCTCAAAAAGAACCAAAGCAAAGTGACATGTTTTATTGATTATTCCATTTAGATTTAATGTAGTTTCAGATACTTGTAGGATTATAACACTGAGGCCTAATATGACAGATTCTGTAAGTGGTTATATTGGGTGCTTTATACAAATTGATATTGAGGTAGACATTATTATTATTTTGGTCTGAGGCAGGAAAGATCCTCTCAGACTTATGTTTGAAGATTCCTTAATGGTTCCTAAATAATTCCTAAGATTAGTATTACTGCTTCACCAATCATTTAAACACAAACAGTATTTTTAAATTTAAAAAAATAAAATAGCAATACAAACAATTTAAATAAATGCTGTGCTTTTCCACCCTTTTCTTATGATGACATGTAGCCTGTGAGCTCTCAATGTCCACTGCTATAGAGCATCTTGTAGTTAATACAAGAAATAGAAATTGTCGCTCTTGCTTCAGATTCCAACTCAACAAAACAGATAGTTATTTAAAGAAAAATATATGAGAAGTGAACAACTGAATGATGATGTGCATTCCTCTGGTTAGTTCCCCTAATTCCCATTCTACAGTACATTTGATTGCACTGTCCATCAAGCACCGTATGAGAAGGGGAATAATTGGAAATGGGAGAAGAGGGGCCTGGGAGCGCTGCATGGAGGGTGCCTGGGAAACCCAAGGGCAGGCAAGCGAGTTCAGTATTTTCTTTGTGTGGTTTGTGTCAAGTGGAGTTCTGCTGAGCGTTCTGCTATGATCCTGACAGCTCCCAGGATTCTGCTCATTCTCATCCTAAATTGGTTTCTGCAGTCACAATTCCAAGAGGAAAAGTAAAGCTACTAATTGAATGTGAAGGCTTTCTGACTTGCCTCACAGCTTACACTGGGGCTGCTGAGTGCCTGGTTGCAGGCCACCAGTAGGAATGAGCTTTCTGTTTACAAACAGTGCATTTGGCTTGGATGAGACTGCCTATTTAAAAAAAAAAAAAAAAAAAGAAGTTGAAAATTAGTGTAAGGACTTGAAGCACGAAGTGGTATGTAGTGCATGGAGGCAACACTGGGATTTTACCACAGTAAGTTATGCTGCAGTCTAAACTCACTGTATGTACTTAATAGGCATGTTATCAAGAGAAATGATGCAGAGTTGTTTATAAGAGCAGCAACTCCTTTCTGCTTTTAAGATTTACTGTCTTGAAACCCTGGACAGTGCAGGTAGTATTCCAGAGTTAAAACAGCTGGCTTGAAATAATAAGATAACATTCTAGAAGTGGGAGTAAGAAGAGAAACAAAGACAAAAAAACAGCAATGAAAAAATAAGGCATCAGGGTTTTGTTTAGTTTCACGTGAAATGCAGGTCTTATTATAGGTTTTAAGATGCCCCCTTCCCTTTCTTGAAGCTCTCCCTGCAGTCAGTGATTTCCCCTGAGCCCTGGGTCCTGCTGTGGAGACAGAGGACTGGTGGGTGCAGGTGCTGAGTGACTTTTTGGGCAGCTGCCCCTGCCCCCTTCCTCCCTATCCTGTCCTACCCTTTCTAGGAGGAGCTGCTTTCTTCCTACTTTTTGGGCAAAAAGAGGCAATGTTCAGTGCTGAGGCAGGCGTTCCCTGACCACCAGACTGAATGCTCTCTCTGGGAAACCAGCTGGGGTCATGCTGAATTGATTTGAATGGAAAAAAGATATATAATCACGTGCTTATAAACTTTGTCCTTCTTTCTATTTTCAGGTATACGTTACCAAATCCTTAAAACCTCCTGTTGCCCCCATCTCCCACAGCCTGATGTTTCCTTATGGACCTCCTGACTGTAGCACGGGTAGGCACAGGTCTGAGCAGTAACAAGTAATTCCCTGTGCTGTTCCAGAATTAGCATGGGCATTTGGCACTCTCTGAGAAGGCCCAGGGGTAGTGCACAGGTCTGCATAGACCAGGGATCGTCCCCCGTGGCTGTGTTTGGATGCAAACACCCTGTTTTCAGGGCCAAGAGTATTTAGCCAAATGGCCATTGTATGTATAAGTATAGGCACAGCCATGGGTTTCACTTATCTAAGTGGCAGGTGACACTGCAAGACTTGTCCTGACACACCTTCTGCATGTGCAGCTGCAGAGGACTTTTGCTCTGGTCTTGGCTTGATTTAGCTTTGGCTGAAGTTGCTGGTGAAATTCCCTTTATATTTGTTGTGGAAGCAAAGTTGTACCACAACCAAAAGCTTAAAATACAATAGCACCCTTGTCTGCCATGTTAGTTATGATAAGATTTTTTTGGGGATTTGTTTTTTTAAATTCTCAAGGATTGTCAGCATGTTCTTCAAGTGTGGGATAAGCACAATGAGCACTGGCAAATGCTGATGCTCAGCAAAACATCTGAAACTGTCTTTTGGCTGACAGAATGCTTCACTTAAAAGATAAGGACTGGATTTCTAAAGGTTTGGTTTTAAGTACTTAAAGCAGATTAAAAGGGCATACAAGCGTGTCCCAAGCATTTTTTTAAAAAAACCTCACCATTTCCATATTTAGCGCCAGCCACTTTTTACCCCTTGTGAATCTGAAGAAGAGAGTTGTGCTTTATTTTTGTGTGTTTACGGTGCAGTGGGGTGCACAATAGGACAATAGAAAAAAATTAGTAGTTACGACGAAACCTTTGCCTATGGTGACCTATGGTGGTCATGTGTCTGGGCTCTTTGCTTCCAGCTAGAGGTATACAAACTGGGGAGAGGACAGAGGAGAGTGGCGAAAATAAAATCTCCAAGGATACACTGAAAGAAACAGGGCCATTTGAAGAGGAGACTGAGGAAGGATTCCGTAATGGTGTAAAACAGTAGAAGAGAATATTTCCACCATGTTTGTGATGAATGGGACAAAACATAGCAAAGATGTTTCAGATTGCACATTTGGAAAACTTCCTAGGATAATGGAGCACTGGGGTAGATGGCCTAGGAAAGTTGTGGAGTTGCCATCATAGGATGCCTTTAAGAGTAGAGTGGGCGAGCATCTGTCAAAGTGGCACAGGTACAGTCACCTGTGGTTGGAAGATTTGGATCTGTCAGCACAGAGAAGATTAAAGGTTTTCACAATACTAAGTAAATAGGTTTTATCTGCTGAAGCTGTTATTCATGTACAGAAGTGACTGGAATATGAAGATTTAACTGAGGGAAACTTGTGCTTAAGAATAACATTATTGCAGTTTTTATTTGTCTTTGAGTGGTTTTATACGGTGGTGGTCTAAAAAGAATGATTTAGATTATGCAGATAATTGCAAATAGAATTTTCTGCAAACTTTTGGCAAATCTGTTAATTCACTGTGAGTGGATTTTGCTGCTGAAATGCTTTTCCATGTGCAAAGGGAGTTGATGATGAAAGATTTTTGTGTGAAAGAGTTTCTGCAGAGGGTCTGCTCTGTTTTTCTGTTTTGGGAAAGCTCTGCACAGAAAGTGTCTTCTGACAGAGAATTGACTGTGGATGCAATATGCATTAGAATTTCAGCAGATAAATCATTCTGGATCAGGCAGGTAATGTCAGCTCCAGTGGACAGCAGGGTGCTCAGCGAAGAAGTGCAGTTTGTCATACTTTGAGTGCTTCTTCATGATTTCTTTTTCAGTCAGTTGCCTCTATTTGCCCCTACTGTGATTTATAATTCAGATCACTATGCTTCTTACCCTTATTCTCTTCATGTGTTATTGCCTCCTTCCTTTCGTTCCTTTTCTGTGTCCTCAGTGTAGTAGGCTTTATGTCACTGGCATATCAGATGCCACAAACCCCTCTCTCTGCCTTTCCTCTGCATGCTGCTTGATTCCAAGTGCAAGAACCTGCAGCCCAAACCTCAGCAGGACTGGACCAGGCTGTGGAAAAACATGCACTAGGTGAAGAAGACCTCTGTGGTTCTGATGTTTTGAAGTTGTAGAGGGCTCACTTACAAGTTCATTGATTAGTTGTCAGTGGCTCAGGAGTGGAAGTACTAGCTAGCATAAAAATCAGTGATTCTGTGTGTTCCTGTTCCTAGTGGGTGTGTTTATGAATAAATATTTGTTTGTCTAATCATGAGAACTAAAAATTTTACTTGTTGAGATGTGGGCATGCATTTGGTTAAGGAGCCTATATGAATGAAAAAATAGTTTTGAGTCAGAAAAAGAAAACAGATTTCTTGGAAGATAGATGTTTTGGAAAAATGATTATAAAAGGCAGCAGATATTTAGAGGTGATTCTGAAGTTGAAGACATGGAGAAAACCTGCATGTGCAATTCAGAAAAGAAGTAATAGCCTTGGGGTTTTCTGCAAGTCTCTGGAGGAGCCATACCATTTGTATGCTGTAGTATTAAACTAATTTGTATGTAACAAAGGATATTCTTACTAAACCAGCTGCTGAAATTCTCAATTGATAGAGAAGCAGAACTCCTGCAGGCAGCAGCTTAGAGCAGGAACCTAATATAGGCGTTCTCAATGTGTTTTAGAGGAGTTTAACTCACTTGGCAGACTGTATAGGAGCTAGAAGATACTATTTGTTTGGACAGCTAAATCAGGTTTATGTGGTTCAGTATTATGGATACACCTAATTGTTTTCTATGCACTTCCTCTCCCTGGAGGTGACATAAATGTGAATTGATGTGCAGATATGGGAAGAGAAAAGAAAGCTACTGATTCAGCATTTGGCACTCTAATTATTTGTTGCTGCTGTCAGAACTAGCCTTCTGAAAGGAGCCTGACTATGACTTTCGCTCTGGGATTTCTTTCTCGGTTAGAGCATGTCTGTGCTGCCTGAGGGATGCCCCAGGGCCCTCCCTAGTTATGTATAAAGCCCTTGCCAAAACAGCATTTCCACCCTTTTCAACTCTGAAAGGATGGTGAATTGTGTGTGTCTGGTGAATTCACTGGTAGACCAACCAACGTACTAACTAGACCCAGTCTAGTCATACAGTCTAGCTGCTGTTTTAAACCCAAGGCATTCCCAAATGAAAATGTTATCAATTTTAATGAGAACTCTTAAACAATGTTCTTCACATGCTGTAGTTAGAATAGTTGCCTCTAAACAGTGGCTCCAGTGATTGCTGTATGTTATTCATTGTAAGACTGCATTATTTTCCTACCTTCTTTTCAGAATGTAAATTAATTTAGATTATTATAATAATTTGCCTCAGATCCTGCTAATTAAAAAAAAAGAAGATGGAATAGAAGTATTGTTTTGCAAGTGACAATTAGATATCTTGCACTGCCTCAGGTTGCATTTCTGTTTGTTTTCCTGATTTGCTTTGAATACAGTTTCACGTTTCTCCTTTTCACCTCTTTTATCTTTCAGGGCAATTGTCAGCAGAAAATTCTAATCTAATTATTCTTATATCATGTTCTTGCCATGGAATGCTTTTCTTGCCACAAAGCCCTTTTGATAAAGTCCCCTGTGGTGTTTCTGGTTGACATTTTCCTAGCCCTGGAGCTTTTATATCCACATCCTGGTTATGTTATTGAGGAGAAAGTGTAAACCAATGTTTTTCACTGAAA
Source organism: Columba livia (assembly GCF_036013475.1). Lineage (NCBI taxonomy): Eukaryota > Metazoa > Chordata > Aves > Columbiformes > Columbidae > Columba > Columba livia. Next base: position 83,037,797 of record NC_088604.1, read on the forward strand.
GACCTTCAAGATCCATACATGGCAGCTTTTATGTGGATTGACTTGTGAACATGAAGTGCTGCCTGTACCTCCCTGGGTGCGCTATGGACTGTGGTTTAGAACAGCATATCCGAGTAGCCAGATGGTGGTCACACTGTTACAGTGTGGTCATGACTGACTGGGTATTGCTGCGGTCATACCTGCCAAATCAGAATTATGCTCCTATAAAGCAAAAAACTTCATCAGGTAATGAAGCAAAGGACACATCATTGCAGTAGGCGGAGAGAAAGTAGTATCAAATGCTAAGAATTCCTGCAGAACATGATGGCACATCACCAAGTGGTGTGGTGGTGAGTTCGTGTGTTAAGCACCAGTTGTTGCAGGACAGAAGTAACTTCTGGATCAAGTTCTCATTTGTTTAGTTCTTTATAATGAGCAGCTTGCAGCTTCTGAGGAAATGCAAGAAATTCTGTGGGGGCCAGGCATGAACACATCCTCTGACTGGTATTACAGCCCTGTGTGCTTCATTTGATCTTGCACTCTGGAATAAGTAACAATTCCTGCAACATCAGCTTGGTCAGTCAAGTGGTGCATGGTGTCTTCCTAGCCGAGACCGGAGGCTGCACGCTGTGACTATTCCCTAGCGCAGCAGGGCAAGGGAAGAAATATTCTGCAGAAATGAAGGAACTTTTGTGCATGAAAGTCCTCAGCTAGGTTGGAATGCCATTTCTTCAACAGTCTGGGTTTAGTACCAAGGTTTGCCATTTTGGTAACTCAACTGTAGAGAACATGTTAAGCTGTGAACAGCACTTAACTGCCCTTATTCTTCTTGTTTCTTAAGGTTTAACCTTCATTATTTAATATTCCAGTTCCCAATAGATTTTCAGTGAATAAATTGCCCAAAATTTTTGATAGAAATGTTGAAAAGGCTGTAAACTTTAGAAAGAACAAAAATATTTTGTTTTGAAAAAACTTTTTTTTGTTGTTTTGATTTGTTTTGATTTGTTTTGTTTTGTTTTTTTCAACCAACAAAGTCCATATCTCTTTGATATCTCTTTGTCAAAAGGACTTCTGCAACTTGACCAACTGCAATAGAACACTTGTTGTAATATATCAGCATTATTTATTATAGTTTGCCACCTCATACTTTTAGACAACTCCAGTCAAATTTGAGACCTTGAAGGTAGGATCTAAAAAAAACCTTAGGAGATATTTTTTTTTACAGGACAGAGACTAGCACATGAAAGATAAAATGTGGCATGTATGTGATGGTAAGTCAGAGGTTAGTGACTGTCAACACAGGCACAGGATATGTGGCTAACATTTGGACTTTGTAATATAAATGGCCAAACCAGTCAGGTTTCTGCTAGAGAAAGAAATGTTATGCCAGCAGAAGAAAATATTTAGTTGATCTTTTGACCCACTGTTAAATACTGATTAAAACATTAGGAGTGTCAGTGGAAAACAAGGTCCTTCACTGATGGACCAGTCAAGGCTCCTCTGAACTTCATCAACTTTCTGCTATAGTGTGACATAGCGTCTGGGAAAGGATCTGTTGACCTCTCAGTTAGATTTGGATCTAGTAAATTTATCCTTAGGTGCCACTTCATTGTTACATCATTGTCAGAGACCGTTATTTTAGTAGCTATGGACACCTGTGGACAAGATACAGCTCCCATAGTCTTAGGCAAAGCTGCTCTGTAGGAGTGGAGGTTGTTTTTCTGATAAATATTTTCTATTAACCACCAGGACTGCTCAGCAGATGAGTATTTATGTCACCATCTCGTCTTTTACCAGGCTTGCGATTTGCCTTCTCTTGCTACTTACATTGCAGAGTTCTCTGCCTAAGCTTTATTTATGTAGGTGTGCTCTGAGGCTGTGGGACAGGGTGCTCTTTTGCCATCACACACTGGAAGGACAGAAGTTAATTCACATTCCCTGCTCCCTCTTTACTTCTCCAAGCGTACAAAACATCCCAACAGGTAGAGCAAGAGATAAGGATATATTTTTCACTCTCTTGACACATGCTGTAGCCATCATGAACGACTGATTCTGTGGGAGGTAAGATGTACTCCATAACTATGTGCCATACCTGCTTCCCAGTCCTTACTTCTATATCTGTCTCCTGAGTCAGTGTGATTCAGAGTCATCTCCTTAGCATTTCAGAGATTTTAATGGTATGAGCCAAAGCCACTGATACTGGCAGTGCATCCCTACTGTTTCACAGTGAGGCACTGCTTCACTGAATGCTCAAGATCCGTATTTTTATTACATAGTAGCTGATTATTAAGAGCATTAGTTGCAGCAGGGTACTGCTGTTTTTTGTAAAAGTCAGTTTATTTTTATAGCGACACTTACAGAAAGGACCCATGGTGACAGAACTGTTGCATTTCTAAAAATAAGTAGAGCTGTAGTGAGACGTAATTATGCCTACCTTGTTATTGAAACTAAAGTATACAGCACTGAAAATACCATACTTGGAAATAAAATTGATTCCTAAATATCAGCCTATGAATTTTCTCAAATGTATTGGCCTGAGCACAATACCTTGTTAATAGTATCTAAGCCAGATTTTAGGTATTTAGATGCTTAACACTCAGTGGCTTTACACACTACTGAAACCATTAAAAAAAATGGGCTGTTTTATTACTGCAAAAATGAACATTGTGCTAAACCTGAGAGCAATGAATTTAAATAATAATAATAATAATTTAAAAAAAGACTAAGCAAAGGAAACATGGTTTCAGGCTGAGGAGGAAGCCAGCTCTTAATCCTGTTTGTGGGCTCTGCTCCAGTTGGGCTAACCATGTGGGTAAGGGAAGCAGGATTTGGCACTGGGAAGCCATAACACTAAAGAAGACAGAGGGACGGAGAGATGCAGTATGTAACAGCTAAAGTATATTCAGTATATTCAGAAACATTGGGCTGCAGAAGGGAGAGTTCCTCTCTCCAGTGTTATGATGCAGGGACATGGGGACTACTGGCTGCAGTGTTGTGAAAGAGATTGAGAAATCAGGGAGTTCAGAGGGGGGGATTAAAAATAATTAATGAGTCCTAATGAAAGCAGCTAAATATGTATAGTTTGGCTAAATGGTGACTAATGTGGCCTGAGGGACAGAACAGCCCACAAATATTTGAGAGATGTAACTCCCCCAAAGAGGAAGAATAATTATTTAACATAAGGGATGAGTTGTAGATACAAGTAAATGGAGGAAATAAAACAAAGAAAAGCTTAATCTCAATATTGGGAACAATTTCCTGAATGAGAGCTCAGTTATTACCGCCTGGTATAATCATCCCGAAGAAATGTGGGAGCCTGACTTTTCTGTGTATTAAGCACTTGGCTGTAAAAATACCACACACACAACTGGAACGATCTTAGTCTCAGCAAGAGAGAAGAGAGGAGGTGGCATCACTGCTGGTCTACCACCCCTAGGCTCTCTGGAGAAATAATGCATTCCTGGACCTGTTTTTTTTTTTTCCATAATGTGTGTGCTGTGTTTATTCCATTTATTTATTTATTTATTTAATGTTAAGCTGAGGAATCGGTTCAAATTCCACAATATGTCAACAGATATAGCTGTATGGATGAAGCCCTTGTGTGTCGGCAGGCTGTGCCCTGGCTGCCCGGGGAGCAGCTCTGCAGCAGAGGGGCTGAGGTCCGGCAGGGCAGTGAGCGGGCAGGGAGGGACGGAGGGTGCCGGTGTCCTGGGTTGCACTCACAGGAGCCGCGCTGCTGGTTGAGGGAAGTGAGTACCCTGCTTGTCTCAGCAGTTGTTATATTGTGTCTGGACACCATGTCCAGCCTGGGTTCTCCCAGTGCGAGAGAGATGAACAAGCCTGGAGGGAGCTTGGTGAGGACCACCGAAGCCCTGGTTCCAGCAGGAGGATGGTGGGGAGATCACCCTTCCAACCTGAATCATCCTGGGCAGTGTCAGTCAGGTTTGCTAGGCAGAGATGCACATCAGGCAACCTTTAGAAGCTTTTGTAAGAACAGTTTATTCCAGTTTGTTTTACATAAAAGTATGAGATTATGTACAGCTTAGGAAAAAGATAAAGAATTCTACTTTGTTTTGTTTTTTAAAAAACACTGTCACTGGCATCTCACACACCTTATAATATCTGGGTAATAATGTCTTGTTTTTCTGTTAATTAAGTCTTCAGACTTCTTTTTTTCAACAGAATCTGTGCTATTGGGCTACACTGATACACTCTTTATCCTGGTAAAGAAGGAAGCCTCAGTGAAATTGTAAGCAGCATCAAGTCCTTGAGATGGTTCTGCCTGTCAAAGCCACAGTTGTGTCTGAGGAGTGTGTGGCTTCCCCACTGTCCCAGTGCTCCCTTAGTGACATATTCCTGATGCTGCTTTCAGCCACATCCCCTTTGTGCTGGTGGTGCCACTGGCAATGCCTTTCTTCTGCACAGGCTGTGGTGTGCTTGCTGTGCATGCTCTGTGTGATGTGATGCTACTGGGAGGTTATGCAAACACCATCACTTGAGGTTCTTGCAGCTGTAGGCAGGTGGTGCAGTGTTGCTCAGTGTCTCTTTGCTGCTAGGAGGGCATGCTTTGCTTGTTCTGACATTCTGTCTCTTGTGTAGCCATCTATACCTAGGCCAACTGAGTTTAAATGCTTTAACATCTGAATTTCATGCAGTCGTAAACAATTTTGCAAGTTTGCAAGGTAGTGAAAAATCAGACCTCGAGATCTCAGGTGTGCATGGATACATCATCAACTCTGAGCAGGCTCCACCATTATTTGAATGAGGAGATATGCAACAGCAATTCTAAAATCTCAGGAGAGTTTTTGCAAACACTCTTAAATCAAACTGTAGTTAGAGAAATTAAATTGAAAGTCACGTTATGACAGCAGCTGGGAGAATATTAATGGGCTCCGGGGAAGACGAAAAGAAGGACCATGGTGGCACAGAAGAAGAGATGAGACACAGAGAATTACCCCTCACCACACTTTTGGCTATACCTTGATTTCATGCCACAGTTTACTGACTCCTTCCTTCCCCATGTTGTGTCAACATAGTTCTTTGTGGGTCTGTGTTGTAAACTGGACCCTGGTAGGCTAAAAAGGCAACTCTTCAGGGGTGTGCTTGCTCTCTGACATGACAAGCTGTGAGCAGCAAAGGTAAGTGCAGGTCATCTTGGCTGTCACATGTGAGCCTTGGCTTTTGCACTGAAGTAATTGGACCTGCCCTTTCCATCAGCCATTCCAACAGCTCAGCTTTGCATGTATGCAAGAGCAATATGTGCAACTGTTTATGCATACGTGTAGTTTGCTATATATATTATATCTAGCTCATTTCATTATGGAGGTAAAAAATGCATTCTGTTCATGTGTGTAAAGAAAAGCAACATACATTTTAAAGGCTTAACCTCTTCAGCTCTCTGCAAGGGAATTTTTGAGTTACAGGTTAAATGGAGTCCCAGCAAGTGTTTACGTCTCGCTCTGCCTTTCCCAATTACACACATGTTGTGTGTCTCTCTCTTTCACAGCCACACACGTTGGATAGCAGGGAAGAAACAGATGAAGTTTCTGTCAGAAAGCTGCAGGGAGAAGTTTGCATTGGGCTGCTCAAAACCTCCCATAAAATGAGAAATGTATTGCTAGAGCAGGTACTGTGTGGGGTGAGAAGTTACCGTGAAATTCAGTCGAGATGCCTTTTCAGATGAAATCTGTTCAGCAGTGGTAGTGTGTGCTCGGGGAGTCGTGACTCTTCCATTACTTCTGGCTTTTCACCATCCCTTTGGATTTAGGGATCTTTATGGCTGTCTGTCTTCACCTCCATACCGTTGCACTTCCATGAAGGAAGCTGCAACTCTAACAAGGAACATCTGAGCAAAATCTTTTATTATCAAACATGAAGAAAAGTTTCTTGCATTTGATCATCTAGCCATAATGTAGTAATGATAATGATGGATTGGAAGGCAACGTAAGTAATGTGATTATCACTATTTAGATGGCAAATCGGAGGGATTTTATTACCTTCTTTACTTCTTTTATAACTTTCAATATGCCCATTCTAAAAGTATAATCAAAACAATATGTTTTCTTGGTTTATACGTTAGTCACTATGAAAAGTTCCTAGCATTTGAGACATGCAGATGTTTTATCACAAAGGGAAGGCCTAATATTACATGTGAAGGACGTGCCTAAAAGGGTTTTTCTCTTTTTGAATCAGCATACCAAGAACTAGATGGATAAAAACCAAAAAAGCGTTACATTAACCTTTAGTAATATTCAGTTATTGTAATGCGCTATATTTATATTTTTACTACCTGACCTAACTTTCATCTTTTCATCTTTTTTCTCCTGTTTTAACAGTCATATGTGAATTAAGAGGCTTTTAGTTTTGTATCTAATCAGGATAAAGAGTGGGACCAATTTCAGGCTCTCCATGGACCAGCTGCTATGAAATCATACAAAAGTATGTGGATTGACACTAACTTAGATTTCCTGAAAATTTTCCCCAGATGTGTTGTGCATAGTTGTACATTAGTGCCCAAATTATGGTGGTGTTTTTTTTTCATTGAGGTTTCCAAAGTTTCTCTATAGCGCTGCATTTCTGGATATGTACTACTTTGATCTGTACACTGGAGCAGCCTTGGGAGCAGCAGGCAGTGATTGGTTGGGGGAGAGCTCCACAAACCTGGGTAGTGTCCACAAAATTCCTCCTTTAATTCTCATCAGGTTAGTAACTAAAGCTGTATGAACAATTGTTTTTTGGTTTAGCATAGGAAATGAAAGCTGCAAAATTCTGGTTTGAGTTAGACACAACAAACTTTTCAGTCTGATACAGACAATTTTATCTCTCCTTCCATGTATGCTAAAGCTTAAAAAATAAATGCATATGTGGTTTTAAGGCACTGAAATGTTTCACTGGTCTTTTCAAAATTTTGGTACATCCCTTCATCCTGAACAGTGTTTGTAATCAAAGCTATTAGCCCAATTCTAACCCCTAACCTAGAAACCTAAGAAACTACATCCCTGCCCCATGTTGCATGTCTGTGAGGGCAGAGAGAAATGGTAGAGGGACTGGGTGCCTTCTCTGCTGGCAGCTCTGGGCAGTGCTGCAGCACTCATAGGCTAAGCTGGGGTAGCAGCTAATGGGCCAGCTGATATACGATAACCTTGAGGGACCCTTCTAGGGTTCCAGCTCAATTGTACATAGATAGCCGATGCTTCACTTGTTAGCGTTTGGACAGAAAAGTGCTCTTTTGCCAGGGAGCAGCCACATGTCCCTTGCCTCCCTGAAAACTGTGTATTGCTGCCCTGAAAAATTCAGACCAGTGTTAGTGGCTACTGCCTGTAAATACCACAGCTTGATTGCCGCCTTCATCTCTGAGCTTGCCATTTGCAAGGAAAGACGTATTTTCCCCTTAGCTTTGGAATGATTTAGATATCATGTAGGCTTAGTCTTCATGGCATTTTCATCCTCTAATTCAACCCGCAAGGATTTATGTAACCAGCATTATTACAGACTAATTAAAACTAACAGTCTTCAAATGGTCACACATACTTCTTTATACTTCCTTTGCTTGTGGCGATATGACAGACGGTGTTCAAACATCCAGAATAACTGTGCTTGCTTCCTGTTATATAAGATGAATCCTTAAAATAGACTGGTGAGAGATGTTTTTGTGTTTTTGTTGGTGCTTTTTTTTTTTTCCCCACCAGCCAGCTTCACAATATCACAGCACTGTCCTCATGTAAGTCTGTGTGACTGCCCTTCTGCTGTAATCTTATTTAATCTTGGTGGAAAAGAAGATGAAAATAAGCTTTTGTTTTTGTCATTCCATGTTTTCCTGTGGCATCAGATAGAGAAGGGGAGATGGCATAGTCACATGCCCTGTATTTAAACTCCTTTGATTACCAAATGTGCTCTTGAAGTTCTTGTGATAGTGAGTTTATCTGCAGCAATGGCAGCCAGCCTCTCTGTGCTTGTGAACCATTTTTACTCGCAACCAGATGTTCAAGGGCTGATGAAATACAGTCATGCTTGAAAAAAATCTGCATCTCCCTTGGTAAATAATGATAGTGTAATAATCTCTTGCCTTCCTAACACACACCATGGTACCCTCAGTTTGGCTGGCCACCGCAGCAGCCAGCTTTCCTGAGAGTCTCCTAACAGTTGTGTTGACAAGCTCTATTCACGAGGTGGTTGTCTTCTGTTCTAACATTAGGGGCTTCTGTAATTACCTCCTTCAAGATAATGAGTATTTTCTGCTTCCTTCAGCAGCAATGCAGGGTGTACAGCATGGTGTTAGATCAGGTCCCTACACAGGAATCCCTTCAATAACTCAGAAAATGCCTGTTTCTGAAATCTGCCAACCTCTTAAGGTCACATTAGTCTCAGTAGGAGCTATAGGCATGCAGCACACATTACAGAAGGTGCTTAGGTCCTTGCAAAAATGAACTTGCATAGCAAATTTATCATTCATTCAGAAACAAGTGATCTAAGACTGGTCTGAGCTTCAGAGCACAATCTTATCTCATGAGATTCATCATTATTGATTTGCATTTAATGTGATCAGAGTGTGTCTCCATGCAATGTTAGAGATGTGAAATGTAACCATGCAAAAAGGCCGCACTGATATGCTGTTTCTCCTGGTAAAAAAATGCTGTCTAATAATGTGTCACATAGTCTATAGGTCTTCTTTCCATATCTTCACTGTCAGAGGTAGATATCTAGCACAGAAAATAAATCCTAAGGGAAGTATAAATGTGCTCTAGCTTGGGGAACAGAATGGCAGGGGAAAGTCTGAGTGCAGCGGGCAGGAGCTAATAATAGAGTAAGGACTGTAACGTCACCCCCGAATGGCCATCAGTGTGTCAGTGATGAGCTGAATGCACTTCATCTGCCTGACGTGTTCCCAATATTATTTGATTAAGTGTATTGATGGGGCAGTAGCCAGAAAAGCAAAAAAATTGATAACATGACATATATGTAAAATAGCTACAAGAGCACATAATGAAATGAAAAGAAGTTGGTGATACTGATGACTGAAGGAAAGAGATCTATGGGCTGGTAGGTCTGTCTGGCACAGTGTTGTGCTGTCTCAGCTCAGGTGTGAAGCAGCATGATGATGTTTGCCCAGGCTGACACGGCCCCGAATTGACTCCCTGTCCAGTGCTCCACAGTGCTTCTGTTCTTTGGTTTGTGCATGCAGGACTGGAGTGGGTGTTGATGTGTACAGGGGAAAGTGAACTGGCTGTATTGCGTGTGTGTGTGTGTTCACATATATATAATGCAGTCATTTTTGTTGTGGGACACATTTCTTCTTGCCAAAATAATACACAGCTGCTCTTGTGTAATTGCAATTTTATCACTTTACATTATTTTCCCCTATTCCCCTTGCTGTTTGGGAATAAGCTGTACCAGAATAAATACCTTCACACTAAGAAGATTATTTGCTATAACCATACTGCTGAAATTACAATGGGATAAATTATGTGGAGGCTGGGACAGAAAGTATGTATTTTTGTGCTTTAAGTTCAGGCTTGTCTGTCTGTGTCAGCTTTGCAGTGCTTTTGCATTGTAGACACACAGGGTGTACTTATTGCTTTCCCACCATATCAGGGAGAAAAATAAAATATGTTTTTAAGAATGTAATGAAATATTTCTTGTGGGGCAAAAATGTTGTGTTATCAACTACTTTAAGCTAAAGTACTTCTCCACCCGCTCCCCGCAACATTTGTAGTGTTCTAAGTTGTAATATTCAGTCTTGAATGACCGCTTGAGTGAGACTACTTCAGAGATGTCCGCAGTTTATGGTGATGTTGCAAATGGACAAAACAGCAGATTTACTAAAAATAGCCTTGTTTCTGAGAGCAAGGGAGGCCATGCGGCTGTGGGCGAAGCTGTGCAGAGGAGTCCCTTGGCTGCTCTATCAGCCACACTGTGAGTCTGATGGGTCCTGTTAAAGCCAAATAGCTGGTTTAAAACTCTCTGGCTCTGTGAGAGGGTGCAGGCTGGGTTTTTTTTATGAGAAAGTGCTATGATGTGCTCATGTCTGCAAGCCGCCTTTTAGAAAGGACTGATTGCAATCTATGTTTGTTTGGTATTAGGACACAGGGAGGATGAAGGAAGAGTCTGTCGGAGGCTCCTCAGAGAGTACTGCACAGTTTTGTTTTGAGCGCAGGAGGCCCAAACTGATAAAGCTAGGCAGCTTAAATAAGTCCCAAATGGATCAATACCTTACATATAGAATAAAGTTTTCATTTTTATCTGAAGTTTCAACAGGAGAATGGTTTACTTCAGAGAAGCTAGAGAGTTCTTTAACACAAGGAGGCAGCCCCAGACGTGCCAGATCAGTCAAGCAATTTCATTTTAACTACATTACCCACTCAGTAGGTTTCCATCCTCGCTTGTTTAAATCAGATAAAAGCATTTCAAATAAGACCAGAGCCTTGTGACGTTGGAAACTAAATTCCAAGTTTTATTTTCTGGCCAGTCATTTTGTTAAGGGGTTTATGGTTCTTTAAAATTACCAATATACTGTGGATGTATTGAGGCGATGAGATTTTCATAATGGAAAACGAGGGCTTCTCTTGCTGCAAACACAGGGTGAGGGACCATTTGGAGTGCTTGTGCCTTGCTGCAGGTAACAGTAGCAGGGCAAAGGAACAAATTCGTGTCCTCTGTTATCTTCTGGTCTGGGAAGCACAATATACTCAAATTTTTCTCTATTCAGGATGTGCTTTTCCAGATAACAAGCAATCCGGAGTGCACTCAATTTTCTCAAAAAGATTTGAAAAGCTACACTGCTATAAACTATCAGCTGACGGGTTTTGAGGCCCTTCCTGAGGGCCAAACTGATTCCTCTTGGTACTCTAGGCAGCATATACTCTAGGCTGTCTTCTGTAAACTCCTTATTCTGAAAAAATGTCCCCAAAAGATGAACTGCAATGAAAGAAGTTTGACTAGAAAGCTCTGTCCATGGAAAAGGAGGCAACCTGAGCTTAGAAGATGGAGAATTCTGGAAGAAGATTTTATCCATCTGTGTCTTATAAGAAGGAAGAAAGAGAATTTTTGAGTTTTAAAGATCAAAAGTAACATAAATTGTGCAAAATTGGATTGATTTTTTTTGAGGTAGCTGTGCAAAACCATCTAAGATATTTGAATCATAACCTATTTGGTGGTGGATTTCTCAAGAATATGCTGCAATGTCATCTACCCTATAATGGGATGTGTAAGAAGTTTTCGATCAGTAAACAGCTTTTTCATTGAGCTCCAAAAAACTTAGATACAACAAAACCATAAGCCTCTGTGTGGTATGCAAGCACAGTAAATGACAATGTGACTTTCCCTTGGATGCTATCCGTTATCTGTATGAACTGCTGTGATGCATAAGCAGTTTGCTGACCTCCTCCCATATTTCTCTAGTCTGAGTTAGTCCATGCCATTCCTGGTATGACCAAGGTTTTGCTTTGAATGTGCTGCAGTAGTGCACAAAGGCATCTGTGAAATTTGGAGTCGTGCCTCATTCTGTTACACAACACTTGACAACAGTGTCAAGTTAAGCTATAGTATTTGATCAACAGCCTTTAGCAGGGTGCCTTGCCAGTGTCCAGCTGTGTGCTCACTAACAGGAGAAGCCGCAGCACATGACTGATTTTCAGAAATTCAGCTTAAGTGGTTTTGTCTTTGATATTACAGAGATACTGTTTTCTGCACATTTATAGGGTATCACAGTGGTGAGTTTGTCCAAGGTGCTATCTTTCTCTAGTTCTTCTCCTGTCCTCTGTCTCATATAAAAGAAAAATAGGAAAAAATATAATTCTTGTCTTATTCTTAGAAGCCAAGTTGCAGCTGTTTGGTACAGAGAAGACACATTGGCAGGAGGTGACTACAGGCTCTCCTGCATCTTTCTTCTGGTGTTTTTGTATACATATATATACATATATATACATATATATATATATATATATACATATATATATATATATATATACATATATATATATATATATATAAAATGGGAGAGCAGGATAAAATGTATTGTAGAACCATATAGGTGTACTTTGGCAACAGTAGGAATTTCTGAGGTAGCTTAGAAAGAATTACTGGAAATATTTTCGAAGGCCAACAATAAACGCAGTCCATGAGATTTCTAGCTTAACATTCAGGTTTTGTGACTATGGGATATTTATCATTAAGATGGCAGATGAACTGATTTCCTGGACCTTCTCATCAAATAACGAACTGCATAGAGAAGTGATTCTGCTCTAATGAAGGCAAGACAGTGGCCTGATATATTGTGTCATAGAGCTGCATTACTGAGAGGTGTCTTGGAAGAGTAATTTTGTTCCTATTTTTTCAAGTATTCTCTGAGTTGTTGGTAGAGGTAATCTTTAGCCTATTGTTTGCTTTGATGATGAGGACCAGGATTTTTAGAAAAATATGCTTTGTACCAAGATGCTGTAACATAGGGGACGTGCCTTTTGAAAGGATTGCACCAAGCACTACGTGCTGTGGATCAGGACCCTATGGGTTGTTGGAGAGGGAGGAAGCAGAAGAGCCCAGTGCTGAGGGAGCTGACCTGGCTTTCAGTAGGCCAGCTGTCCAGGAATAAAAGCTTCACATGCAGACATCACTGGGAAAGTTTGAGGTATTTATTGAGCATGGTTTGTCTTATGAAATACAATGACCAGACAGTTTATCATGCTTCTAAACCTTGAATAGAGAATGGTGGAGAAAGACAATAGGGTGGCAAGAGGAGAGCTCAGAGTTACAGCTGAATCTCCCTGCTTGTGAAATGAGCTTTCATTCTGAATACACCAAGTGAAATGTTCATGCCTATCTGTCCTTAGAGCACACAGCAATATTCTGGCCTGTTTCTATACATTCTAAGAGGGAAAATATTTTTCTGCCTAATATTGCTGCTTGTATTTGTCATATATAATCACAGAATAGTTTGGGTTGGAAGGGTCCTCTGAAGATCATCTATCTACCATGGACTCATGGGACTTGAAGACTGTAGTCCCTTTGGCAGTCTGGAAGAGCCAACAAGATCCTTGCTAATTCTCTGATTTCCCTCCCCCTGCACTCATCAGACACAGCTGTATTTTACCAGTATTGACCGTGAGTCACTGGCACTTTATTCAAGTGGAACAGAGGTGCAAATATGGGTATTATCAACATATCACAAAAGAGTTTGAGGTCCAAGTGAAATCAAGCAGCAAATACATTTCTCTGTCTTTTTATATGTGACAGGATTCATTTAGAGCAACACTATTGGCATAAAATTTTGAGCCATTGTAAATAACTTTTTTTTCAATATTAGAGGTATTTTCAAAAATTTACTTCTGTTAATAAACAAAAATACTTGTCTGAGAAGTGTACTCAGATCTGAAAATTAATTGACTTTCATTGAAATTTGTACAAGTAATAAGCAGAATGCTGCAGATTAAAGTCTTTATATCTTATAATTTCTGCTTTTTGGTGCCTGTGCCATACATCTGTACAGTTCACTTTTTTTTCTGGCAATGTAATACCAATGTTTGGTGTATTTAATTTCATGTTGTTTTTTATTTCACTTTACTGGAAGCAGAAAAACAAGAACAAGAGGTTTATTTGAAAAATAACAGCAATTACCAAATGTAATAGTGTTTTCCAGTTTCATATTTTTTGTAATAGTTCATTTTGCAGCATGATTAAAGTCGGTTTAATATTAAGGTCAGGTCCCAAAGGAGGTGGGGTCTGAGCCAGCAGAATGCTGAGCATTCCTGCAAAAGGCTGGGCACATAGGACTTCCCCTGCAAATGGTAGGATATGAGGACATTTAGAATTGTGTAGAATTGCTTCCCGAATCTTCAGTAAATAGAGACAGAAGGTCTTGTTACAAAATATTGAAGGCGACTTGGGTGAAATTTTGTCAGTTTTTTCCCCAGCAAGTAATGTAGATTTTATTCGAATTAAATTACTTCATCAGCTTCTGCTGATTTCGTTTTTATCCTTCCAGAAAGTAAACAAGAATCAAGAAAATTTTTAATGTGTTTTGGTTACACCCTTAGAAAAGAAGTAGTTATTAACTTTTTCAATTTGAAATGAAAGTTCGACATTTGCTTCAATTACATTTAAATTGATGTTCTAAAAATGAAAACTTTCATTTGGAGTGAATAAATTGCTGAGGTTGATGCTAAGTGATTTTGTTGAAAGTTTTCAGAGAAGCTATTTTGAAAGAAAACATAAATTACAATATTTTTATTGCTCTCAGAATTGTACTAACCTTTCATAGCATCATTGGATCACAGAGGCTGGAAAGGGACCTCAGGATGTTTCTTGTCCCAACCCCCTGGTCAAAGCAGGCTCAGCTCTGAGGTCGGACAGGTTGCCCGGAACTTGATCCATTTTGGTCTTAAAATTCCCCAAGGACAGAGACTGCACAACCTTGCTCAGCTTCCTTATACCCTGTCCATATCTCTTGTTGCAAGATAGGCCCACTAGCTCTTGTTCTCCTTCCATGCCCCAGCTTGAAATGCCAGACTCTGTCATCTTGGTACCTTCCTTGTATGTACCAGGGTGATGCTGTTAGGCACCTCCAAAACAACTGTAACTATTTGTGTGAATCTGCTGAGGACATCTAGAATAAATTACTATTTGTCACTGTTCATGAATTTCTTTGTGCTTCAGCGTATCTCTGAAGATAGGATCATACTGAGTGCACACTCAGCAAGTTTGCTGATGATACCAAAGTGGGAGGGAGGGCTGGCACACCGCAAGGCTGTGCTGCCATTCAGTGACACCTGGACAGGCTTACAGGCTGGAGGACTGGGCAGAGAAGAACCTAATGAAGTTCAGCAAGGGCAAGTGTAGGGTCCTGCACCTGGGAAGGAATAATGCCAGGCACCAGTACAGGTTAGGGACAGACCTGCAGGAAAGCAGCACTGCAGAGAAGGACTTGGGAGTTCTGATTGACAACAGGTTGACCATGAGTCAACAATGTACCCTTGTGGCCAAGGAGGCCAACCATACAGTTGAGGGACGTTATCCTCCCCCTCTACTCTGCCCTGGTGAGGCCACATCTGGGTACTACATCCAGTTCTGGGCTCCCCAGTTTAAGAAGGATAAGGAACTACTGGAGGGAGTCCAGCAGCGGGCTACAAAGATAATTAGGGACCTGGAACATCTTTCTTGTGAGGAGAGGCTGAGAGAGCTGGGCCTGTTCAGCCTGGAGAAGAGAAGGCTGAGAGGGGATCTCATCAATGCTTACAAATATCTTCAGGATGGATGTCAAGAGGATGGGACCAGACTCCTTTCAGTGGTGCACAACAATAGGATGAGGGGCAATGGGCACAGGCTGAAGCACAGGAGGTTCTGTTGAATGTGAGGAAAAACTTCTTTACTTTGAGGGTGCCAGAGCCCTGGAACAGTCTGCCCAGAGAGATTGTGGAGTCTCCTTCTCTGGAGACATTCAAAACTTGCCTGGACACATTCCTGTGCCATCTGCTCTGTGTGAACCTGCTTTAGCAGGTGGGTTGGACTAGAGGTCCCTTCTAGAGGTCCCTTCCAACCCAACCATTCTGTGATTCTGTGACTGATTTTGGCATGTGTGCAGTTTTTTAAGAGAAGGAACTCAGTCTTGGACCTTAACATAGTAATAATTATAGTCTCCAGTAGTCAAAACCAACTTGTCTCAAAGAATTATCACTATCTCATGGTGGTGACTTAAATAAGTACAAGGCAAGACTTACAGGAACTCTTAGAGGAGATATTTTTGATTATGACAGGAGGTTGCTTGTCAGAGCTGGGCTTAAGTGCATTGAAATTCAGTGCATCTGTGTTGTCAGAATAGTTTACCATTTGTATGCTGGTGTTATTTTAAATGTGCAGGCCTCCAAAAATATTGATGAGGCAAAAAACCCTGTAAAGCTTATCTACCTTTTGGTCTATTTATACATCTGTTTAATTGTTCTGCCAACTGGAAAGTTAAACAATGACAGAATGGACTGTGAATCTGCATGCTGGCTGCTTTTCCTCCTGGTGTTATGAGAGGTTTTTGCTGAATGGGACAGAGATTTCCACACAGTGTGTGGTCAGGCTTTAGCATCCAAGGTAATAGAATGACTGTAATCATATAAGCTCCATAAAACTTACAGTTAAAGAAATTGCTTTATGTGATTTTAAGGACTGTTGTGAAATGGCCAGCGGTTTGTGAGTTACTCATTGCAAATCTGTTAGTCACATTTTTGAGTTGTCATAACTGTCATTACTTCTTGCTCATGAGGAGAGTAATTTGTGGTCTGGCTAACCAGGAGTCCTGTCCCACAGTTTGAAGTTTGTTAGGTTGTCTCAGACATGGGGAAAATCCGTTTGGCAGCCATCCCTGGTGGGACTTTCAGGAGAAGACACTGTAACTGTACATGTATGCCCCTAATATTTTCCAGCTAACACTTGAAGACTAACAGATCTGCATGTGTTTTTTATTTTACACAACAGTACAAATATAAAACAGTGCATGTCACCGTTCTTAATACTTAATGGCAATGCTGGCGTCTTAAGATCTAAATCTTTAGTCTGTACAGGCAATGGTTCTCATGACCCAAAGCTTGTGCTGGACAGAGCTTGTTTCTTGCCCCCAGCTCTGTGTGATTGAAATTAAGGCTACTCTGGTCCATGGTTGTCAGTCTCCCACTTATGCAGTTTTCCCATAGGACTTGAAGATGCATTGTCAATTAACCATGCAGTGATTGGTAGGGGCTTACATTTGAATTCATTTGAGTTATAATAAATATGTAGCTGGTTTTCTTCCCATATCAGACTGGTGCTAAACATCTGATTTTATTTGATATTTATATTTATGGTTTATAATTGTTCAGCTTCCTTCATACATTAAGCATTCAGTGACACATACCAGTTCACCCTTAGAGCTTTCCAAGAACAGGATAATGCTGTAAGCGCTATCATCTGTCTGATGACTATTTTTCATAAAAGTATTTTTCAGAGAGAAAAATAAACTAGATTAATAAAAAGAAACTATACTCACTCTTTAAAAGATTGTCTAGTGGTTTGTCTTCTGTGTTTGAATGCTGAACACTTTCTTGGAGTTGCATCCTTTGCTGGTAACCAAAATCACTCTTTTCTGTAAAAATGCAGGTTGATTATATGTGTCTGTGGTCAATAACGCAGCAGGTAAGGTGAATCTGGTTGTTTTTATAGTGTGTGTGGTGGCCTGGATCAGTAATGCCTGTACTAAAAGGAGAAGAGAATGAAGAGAAAAATAAATGGAAAGGAAATAAAGGATAAATGATCTTTCTCTAGCTAAATGGATCAAGCTGTTTACTCAAGATGTAGCTTTCTTGATGGGTACTATTGAAGGACAAGGTTTTGATTTCTTGTAGAAATTCCAAATGTGAACATTACCTCTATACGTGAGAGCTAAGTAATGATCCTGTTGCCAAAGACAGAAGGCTATCTGTCACCGAATCAGGGTTTTTTAGGAACTTTTAGGATAGGTAAAAAGATCTTTACTGGAGTGATACCTGGTGAAGAGAATGTTGTGGATCAAACAGTCCTGACATGAGAAGTGGTTTGTTTCCTGTCTTGTCAGATCCTTGTCTAAGATTTGGAGTTTCACCCAAGTAACAGCTGTGTAGAATACGAGTCCTCTGTCCTGCAATATGTATGTGTGTGGGACTTTGAGCTTCTCGTTAAGCTATTGGTCTTCAAGCACATTCTTCATCTTCATTTTGGGGGCAACTTAGCAGCTCTGTTGCCAGTGAATTTACACAAATTTCAACTTGATGTAAGAACAGGTCTGAGCTGTTAATTTTATTAAGATTGCCTGGGTACAAGAAGCCTTGAGTTTTTAAAGACCTGTCCTGAACAAGATTTGAAGCCCTATTTTCACTTTGTGTTGGAATTAACTAAGTTAAAAATAATGAGTTTCTTGACAGTTACAATACAGTTCCAGGAGAGAGCATAGTCATGAAGGCACTGTGGCCAAAACATCTGAATTAACCACCCAAGAAGTGAAAGATTACAGCCTGGGACAGCTTTATTGTTGCTATGAAATTGAATGCATACATAAAAATAAAGAGAACAATAAGGGGCAAGCATTTACTGGGCATTAGAGAGATGTTTATTATACCTTCCACAACATAAGCAGAGAGCTCAAATTATCTCCAGATTTTAAAGGCATTGTAAAATAATTAAACACAAATACTAAGAATCTTACTGGAACTACAAATCCAGGAAATGTTCCTCTGAGGATTCTTATTTCATTCTTTACATGCCCTACTAGGCTGCAATACCACAGCCCTGGGTTCGGCCACACAGAGAATTTAAGTGGCATGAAGTTGCCCTGATTCTTGTTCGTAGCTCATAATTCCTGTTGGAAGGCAGAAAATGTGGGCTGGGAATGGACATGGCTTTACTTTTGGATGAGAAAAACAGTTCCATGCAAAGGTATGAGGAAAAGCCCTTGGAGGTCATTTTGCTCTGTTCATGGAGGATGCTTCTCAGGTGGTACCCCTGGTTTGCAGCAGATAGCGGGAAGGGAACCTGGCCCCTTGCAGCAGAACACAGATGTCCCCTTGTTGGATAAACAACCTGTGAAGCATCTCTCTTCTCTTTGCTTTAGAGAATGCAAAGAAAGGCATGGCACAATGGAAGCCATGGCTCCCAG
The DNA here is from genome assembly GCF_036013475.1 of Columba livia. Lineage (NCBI taxonomy): Eukaryota > Metazoa > Chordata > Aves > Columbiformes > Columbidae > Columba > Columba livia. The sequence goes on from NC_088604.1 coordinate 83,056,416, forward strand.
CCAGATCTTTGCCCTCCAAATAGAAAGATGAGATTTTGCGTGAAACCACATTTAGTACCACATACCTCAGATTTTAAGGTCAGGGAAGGTGCTTGCCACAGCAATTCAGGCATATTAGCCATGTCAAATAAATATGATTTAGAGCACCCCTTTGGCACAAGCCAGTTCAGGAGGTTAAAGCAGTAGCAGCTGAGCCAAAATAAATGTGAGGAAAGAAGAGAGGGAAAGGAAGTATGCAAACAGAACAGTGACAAGTATGGGGCCTCCTCTTTTGGTGGTAGCACCCAGGTCAACTTGGCTGTAATATCACCTTAGTGAGCCTGTGTCACCTATACAGGTGATTGGGGAAACAGAATCACTTTGGGTGACACTTCAGAGAAGCTATGTTAGATCCCTGTAATTAGAAAATGTGAATGTCCCATTTAGTTCCCTGCATCCAGTTTGTATAGGCAACATTAACTGATATAATTCGGTGACGGTAGATCCTGGAGAAAAAACAACTGTTGAGTGACCCTTTGTAACTGAAAATCAAGGCTAGCTTTTCCCATATAAAAAAGCCTGCATGGTTGTAATTTTGCTGTATCCCGTTCGTTCTTACCTTACAGCTACATGAGGACCTATAAGATAAGATAACTCACTTTATATAAACACAGTTGTCTGGAACACAAAATACACCACAAACCCATATTTGCAAACATTTCAGTTGGAAATAATAAACATTAATGGCAGGCTTCCAGTATGTTTTTGTTTCACATTCCATCAGTTAACTACAATACTATGCAGATTACATTTTACTTAGTAGGTGACAGTCAAGAATTTCTACTCTTTCTACAGGAAGCATTATGGAAAGGGTTTGGAAAAATAAAAATAATAAAAAATGGTAGGGCTTTTGTGTTGAACAAGGGGCTGGGGAATGGCATCTTTCACTTTTAGGTGCCAAAACCGAGACCGTAGGATACGAGTGTTTCATGCTGGGTGACTGCCACAGTTGGTCACAAATGTATTTTATAACTAGTGATACGTCTGCACAAATATGCTTTGGGAATTAGTTCAGGAGATGGACTTCCAAACTAAGCTTCCATCTATTTTCCAACCCAGCACTAAGATACAGCAGGTAAGATAGTTTTTGATAATTAAATATAGTGTTTTAATTACAAGGGAAGACCATTAATCTCCTTTGGGCTTGTCAAACCAGCACATCCTCTAGTAAGCCATCCTTGCACATATAAAGTTCTTACATTCCTCCTTGAACGGTGCACCCAGCAGAGACCGTTTGTCTTATAAAATTAAATGTATGTCTCCAAATAATGAAGAAAATTAGATGTTTAGTTTTAATGAAAATTGCAAATATTTACATTAAAGTTAGATAGTACATGACTATTTAGCCTCTACAGCTTTACATTCATTTCCTCTGTGGAAAATATGATATGAAAGTGAGCTCATTTTCAGTTTTTATTTTGACACAGAAACTGATACTCTGGCTCACTGGCCCCTATGATCTGGAAGTCTGTTTCCAAGGGTGATAAGTAGTGGATGCATCATAGTGTAATATGAAACTCCAGTAATGAGCAATTATCCAGAGATATGCACTGAAGGAAACTTCTTTGTATGTCAATGGCAAAGGGGTGTGTCAGGTACTGAAGTGTGAGAGTCAGTGTTACTTATCCAGTGATGATCTTTGACAGAAGTGTGAATAATACTTTAATTATTCACTTAAATGTCTTACCTCCTTCTGCATCTTATGAATCTTCTGGTCTTACTGACCTCTACTTTGACAGTGAGTCTTGCACTTCTAATTTTGCCTTGGATAATGTGTTAGTGAAAAAATAATTTATTTTATCAAGTTAGATAGGTGTCCCTTCAATTTTATTGTCAGTGTCTGCTTTCTTACTTGAGAGAAAGAAAATGTGGCGTGAGTTTACTAAGCCATCCTCACTCAAGTTCATGATCTTATATGAATTTATGCCAAATGAGCTCTTAGTTCACTGTTTGTTTTTTTGTTTGTTTTGGGTTGTTGTTGTTGTTGTTTTGGTGGTGGTTTTGGTTTTGTTTTGTTTTTTCCCCTCTCACTGACTATTGCTTAGTAACAAGTGGATGTATCGATTTGTCCTCAGTTTCCGAAGTTGCTTTTTGTGAGCAGCCAAAGTTAATTTGGAAACCATGAATTTCCTAACTGTCCCTTCCACAGTGTTTCCTTTCGTATGTTGTACTCTAACCATTACCCAGTGAGTTCTCTAAGCCAAGGTATTTACAGAGCTTTCCTTAATGCCTTTTATTTTGTCTGAAGAGTTTCATCAACTTCATTCTTATATTGCTCATAAGCAGTGTGAATATTTTCTTAGCAGGGATATTTGCATCACCCCTAGCAGTGTCTTTCTTCTTTGCTAAAAATGGATTATTTAATCCATTTCTGTTCATTCATCTCCCTAGACAAGTTTTCAAAGAGCATACTTTACCCTTTCACATCTCAGAATTACCTCTAAGCTCGTTTACTTCCATTTTTTCAAAGAATCCCACAAAGGACCTTCAGCTTTCAGAAAGTTTCTGTCAGTCATGCGTTGGCTTCCAGTGTAGGGGAGTTAGCTCTGCAATGAATGTGTTTGAAAATCCCAGCCTGCCCATGGCGTTTTAAGGGAAAAAATTTATCACCATCTGTACATAAGCAGGAGGTGAAAAGCATTCTGACTGCCCAAAGATATACACCTTAATAAGGTTGTATTTTAAAAAGCAAAAACTAGAGAATGTACTTTTCAAGAAATGGCCTCAGTCTTTGCTCTGGATCAGGTAGGCAGTTAAAGCAATCCTTTCCTGCCAGCAGTCCATCAGTTTTACTTGGATCGAACTTCTATCAGCTTTCTAATACCACTTCTGCAACCTCAAATCTTAATCTTGTGATTATTTCCTCTGCCACGAATATTGTAAGCTTTCAAAATGTCTCCAGCTGCTTGTTTACATTAGGATTCTCAGGAAAAAAGAATCCAAATTAACTGAAGGTGTGAATCCAAAGTATATTTGTTAACCTGGAGTAAATCTGTATTATTTTGGAAGGTAAATTAGTAAAATGACATTAAAGTTCATTCTGTAGTGACGAGTGTGTCCACACAGTGTTCTAATACAGTCTAAATTACACATTTCAGAAATTTAATTGGGATCAAGTTCCTTGTGTGTCTGTGTGGACACAATCCCTACCAGAGCAGGGAAGTGGTTTACACTGCACTGATTTGCACTGGAGCCCACAATGCACCCCTGCATAGTTCATAGCTGATACCACTTGGGTCAGGTGAGGTGGATGTAACGTGGAGCATGATCAGCTTTTTGTCAATATATGAAGTTATGTTGCCGTCATCACCATTGCCATTACTACAACATCATGCATTGTCTCATGGAAATCGGAGTCCTATTATACTAGATAATACATGAAAACAAATCAGCTGGCTCCTGTACAAGGCATAGAGTCTAAACAGCTGCTGGCAGGGCTCGGTGGGCTGTGGGCTGCAGTGGCATCAGGTGTCCCAAGGTCCAGCCTGCTGCTTTGCCCAAGAACTCTGTCTATCCAGAGTCTGCAGGGGAGAGCCAGGTGTCTGAATTGCCTTGAAAAGTAAAATGTGAGAATTTCTAAACTCCCGTGCTAGATCACAGGACCAAATCAGCATCAGCTGGCATCATCAGAGCAATGCTAGCCACCCACGTGGAATTATTTTGCACAAATCCTTCTCACAAGAAAGCCACACTATACATAGTTATGTCATATTGAAGCCCACATCTGGTTAAAATATCCTTCTCTTCCCAGTTAAATGCTCTGGGAATTACCTGAGGCTTATTGCCTTTTTGATCCCCTTCAAAATTCAGTCAAGTCCGACAGGGTTTGTAAATGATTTTCTAGCTTGCCATGCATTGATTTTTCTCTCCTTGGGGAAAAACAGAAAACCCCATGAAGTTGTGAGAAATAGTTCATTGCTTTTTCATACATTTTGCCAGATGCAGGCCTAAAATACAAAGGAAAATGCAGGTTCTTCTATATGAATGCAATCTCAAAGGTTATAACTGTCAAACTAGAATATAGTTCCAAGGTTTTGAAAAGGCCAGGTACCTCCAACAATGTTTTTTCCTTAAGAAAATGCCAGCTATGGGTTTGGTTGGGTCAAGAAGTCGTTTGTATTACACTATCAGCTTTGTAAAAGGAGTAGTAAATGCTGGAGAAGCATTTAGTGGTGAGAGGGATAATGGCTCTGTCAGTCAACTTTGAAAATGGCTTTTACAAAATGTATTTTCACCTGAGGTTAGTTCAACGAGACCAGATGTATGAGCAGAGTGAGTGGAACAGCTGCCTATATTTAAGACTGAGCTCAAGCACAGGAGTAAACTTTTCAGTGTGTTTGCCAACAATTATATTTTCAATTGTTGCACATAGTATAAGATTTTGTTTAAAATAATTTCATAGTGAAGCTAAGACATACAGAAAATCTTGATTCATTCAGGGACAACTTCATAAAAGTATTAGTGATGGACAGTGTGAAAGCTGAAATAATTGAATCCTCTCAAACCACTGAAATGTTGCTAGGAAAGCGAAAAATTTATGTTTTTTGCTTTGGTTTTGACCAACACATTTTGATTGTTTTCTATGAAAAAGAAAGCAGACTCTTAAAGGAGGGAACCAGGTTATGAACTGCAATCTTTAGGCCAGAGGGAAGGGGAAGGACAAGGAAATGGTACAGAAACTTCTGAGTTGTAATTCTGTATCTGGTCAATTAAAATCTCCCAGTGTTTTTCCTTTATTACAAACTAATCTATCTGGAACTGCTTTGCACTTGCCATAAGCTAAAAGAACACATACTGGTGGTGCACACAGTGCGCACAGAACCAGCTAACGTATGGCAGCTTCATGCCCAGCAGTAATTTGTTCGTGTGTCTGAGACATCTGATACAAACACAAGGCACTTGCATGCTGGAATGAGTGTGTGAGTGTATATATATGTTCAGTCTTTTTTTCCCTGACTGCTTGGGATAAAATAATGTAATCACTTCTGTAGGTTCAGTGTTGCATCACATATACTGATACCAGTGTAATGGAGCTAAAGCTTCTTAAAACTTAGGAGGGTTTAGAATTAGTGGTCTTAACTGTGACACTTCAGCAAAGTAAGAAGAGCTACAATCAGCACAGGCTACTTATATACCTATCTTAAGTCACAATTTTTCTGCCAAAGCAGATAACATTAAAGTAGCCTCATGAATTGTTATATCCATCCCTCCTTTGAGATGGTGCTCCAGTCAACCTGCTCTGTTTAAAGTGCTCATTTTACAAAATGGAAACCATGGGACAGGGTGGTTAATATTAATGTTATCCCTCGGCAGCGCAGAATGCACAAGGGTTCGAACAAAACAGCTGCAACAAAGGCTGAATGTTGAATTGTCTCTCAAAATAGAACATTATGCAAAACAAAAGTACTTGATGTTTCTGTTCCAGAAAAGCATAGCTTTTTAATCAAAGTCTATACAAACTTCAGCATTCTTGTCTAAGAATCCTGTAGTATTAAAACAGCCTTCATTGTTTTCTCTGCCTAATGGTTAATGCAGCTGTAGTTGGTATGATTGTCTCCATCTCATTGCAAACAGCAATATTTTCATTGGTCACCATTTGGATTATGTTTTAAGAGGTGATAAAAATTTAAAACAGCTAGTGCATGCCTTCTTATTCCTCACTAAATTCACATTTAATACTAATTAACTTAACAGTGGCTGCTTACACCCAAACATTGCACAAGTATTCATTTTCTAATCAGAGACTTATGAATGAGACACAATTCAGTGTGAACCATTTGGTGACTGAACTTAATTTTAGAACAGAAATTGCTGTACAGCTCATTGATTTAATTGGAGGTTTTGGAGCTTTCTTGCAGCCTGAATTGTTTCAATAGATGAGATAGTGAGAGAGGTCTGATTGTGACCCTGCTTAATGCAGGCTGAATTTGGGACAACTTTGTGAAGTCAGTGGCATTAAACTAGTAATAATGAGTGAAGATTAAAAATTATAAAACTGTTGAGATCAATGAGGTCAAAACTGAGATCCTACAGAAACAGTAACCTGAGAAATACTTTAATTTATTCTTGACTGTTTGTGTTGATGAGTTTGGGGTTGTTTTAGCTTACTCTTGTCATTTTTCCCACAGAGCTGCTCAGAAATTGAACCTGTCTTCCAAAAAGAAGAAGCACAGGCCTTCTGCATCATCTGTTCCTGAATCTCCTCTCTTCTCTACCAGCTTCAGCAGTATCCTTCAGACTTCTCCACCCCCTGCTCCACCATGTTTGTTGAGGGCAGTCAGCAAAGTGAAAGACACCCCTGGTTTGGGCAAGGTAGGCCTTGCGAGTATCACTGAAACACTTGTTTTCTTCAAGGGAATATTTTATCCTCGTGCAAAATATTAAGGGAATTGGAAGACCATGTCTTTTCTTGGTTGGCTTTACTGCAATTGGTCTTTGAGCACATGTACAAAGGTCTAACAATGTAAGTTACTTAATGCAAGTGAACTTCTAATGAAGTTCAAGTTGACATGAAGACTCCCAGACCTAATTGTGCAGCAGTAATACATTGGAAGGTCCAGCTGCACTAAACACCCCTGCATTAGGACCATTGCGCTACTAGGCGGTGACAATGTCACTTCTCGGGTTTCTGGAGCAGTTGGCCTCTGGGGCTGTCTTTATACTGTGTAGCAGTTGCTTGCTGTGGCATATTCTGGGTTCCTGATCCCCTTGCTGTCCAGACTGATGTCTTGGCTGGACACACTGTAATTTGCTTCTGGCTCATGTTTCCTGGCTTTCTTCCAGTACAGTCAGGACAAGGCTGGGCCATGTACCTGAACAAAGCCTGTGCTGATAATGATGAATTGCTCCTTTTTCCTTCTGTCATGTTATTTCCTCCCATTTGCCATAATCATACCCTCTTAAAATGCTGTTTAGGTGCATACTTATAGTGGAAAATGGTTGAGGTGATGGAGGAGGTGGCTATATAGTTTGCTGTTGCTTTGTTGTTTGTCTGAGTGGCCCTTCTTTTTTCCCTGTCACAAATGGAAAGCCTGGCATATTACATCTGGGAATACATGCGTGCAGTTGCTGAGGACAGCAGTTTGCTTTAATCAAGGTAGTTTCTTATGCAAGCATCTGTGTGTGTGGCTTTTCCATATTCATTGAATACTAAGCAGTGACAATGAATTTGGTGAAACCTTTGTCTTTAAAAGAGAAATTGTAATGTATGATGTAAGAATGCTGAGCATAGGATGGGCTTCAGAATTTTTATTGCTGACTTCAGATACTCACTTTCTTAATATTGTGCGGTTCCAGGTTTGATTTTTTTGTTTGTTCATTTGTTTATTTCAAGGAACAAAGCTATTACTTTCATGGATGGTTTAATGCCTGTTTGAAAATGAATTTTCTCTACATAGGGCTCCCTTCTTTCTTGTGGCCTGGTAAATGGGAAGAAATGTACAGATCTGTCACGAAGTTAGCAGTGATGCATACTCTGACTTTAGTGGGAGGAGCAGTAAACTTGAACCTGTTCAATGTTGTAAGAAGCTGCTATGGAAAATATTTACAATAGAAGCCATCCTTTCAGGATTCTTACTTTTTTGTGCTGGTGACAGGTTATATCTGGAAGTAAAAAATCCATTGAGAAATAATGAAAAAATGATCATTAAAAGAAGGAACTAATTTGCCTTGTTGAAGTGTGTGAGCACTTCTCCTGACCATTGGTTTTCACCGCTCTCGTGAAAAGGATCTATACACATAGAGACACAAACATACCTCTGTCCAAACACTGCAAGCTTGCTCTGAGCCTTTCTTGCTCCTCTAATCATTGGTTTCCAGTGGATAGGGCTTTGGAAACAGTTTTGAGATATGCGCAAACAGATGTATGATTTGCTTCTTCGTCAACACCATGTAGCAAAACAGGCTCCAGGCTTTCTAGCTGTGTAAGAAAAACTGAAATTTTGCAGTCCAGCAGATGAAGGAGGATATTTCTTTTCAATTTAGACTTACCATCCCTTAGCTATCAGAGTATATAAGAAAAAGCTAAAAGGTTTTAAAAAAAAATCTTTTAACACATGCTTCTCTAAAGTAGTAAACCAAATCAGGTTAATTCGTATAGTCAAAATGGATTTTTTTTTTTCTACATTTCCATTAGCAAAAATATATCTACCCTGCGGTTTCTAGAATTCAGTTTCATTTTTCACCTCTTTGGTTTCTTCTCTGTACCTCGAGATTTTGCTCAATCAGCACCAGCTGAGCTGGTTCTGAACAGTTGATCTCAGGAACCGAGACACAGTCTCCCACAGCCTCCTCACAGCTAAACTGAGGAAGTGTGGTCTGGATGACCGGGTAGTGAGGCAGACTGTGAACTGGCTGAAGGAAAGAAGCCAGAGAGTCATGGTCAATGGGGCAGAGTCCAGTTGGAGGCCTGTATCTAGTGGAGTGCCTCAAGGGTCAGTACTGGGACCAGTACTATTCCATATATTCATCAATGACTTGGATGAGGGATTAGAGTGCACTGTCAGCAAGTTTGCTGATGGCACCAAGCTGGGAGGAGTGGCTGACATGCCAGAAGGCTGTGCTGCCATCCAGCGAGACCTGGACAGGCTGGAGAGTTGGGTGGGGAAAAATGGAATGAAATATAACAAGGGCAAGTGTAGAGTCTTGCATCTGGGCAGGAACAACCCCAGGTTCCAGTATAAGCTGGGAAGTGACCTATTAGAGAGCAGCATAGGGGAAAGGGACCTGGGGGTCCTGGTGGACAGCAGGATGGCCATGAGCCAGCACTGTGCCCTTGTGGCCAAGAAGGCCAATGGCATCCTGGGGTGTATTAGGAGGGGGGGGGTTAGTAGGTCAAGAGAGGTTCTCCTTCCCCTCTACTCTGCCCTGGTGAGACCACACCTGGAATATTGTGTCCGGTTCTGTGCCCCTCAGTTCAAGAAGTACAGGGAACTGCTGGAGAGAGTCCAGCACAGGGCAGCAAAGATGATGAAGGGAGTGGAGCACCTCCCTTATGAGGAAAGGCTGAGGGAGCTGGGGGTCTTTAACTTGGAGAAGAGGAGACTGAGGGGTGGCCTCATGAATGTTTACAAATATATAAAGGGTGAGTGTCACGAGAATGGAACCAGGCTCTTCTCAGTGACAACCAATGGGAAGACGAGGGGTAATGGGTACAAACTGGAACACAGGAGGTTCCACTTAAATTGGAGAAGAAACTTCTTCTCAGTGAGGGTGACAGAGCACTGGAACAGGCTGCCCAGGGAGGTTGTGGAGTCTCCTTCTCTGGAGACATTCAAAACCCGCCTGGACACATTCCTGTGTAACCTCATCTACGTGTTCCTGCTCCAGCAGGGGGATTGGACTGGATGATCTTTTGAGGTCCCTTCCAATCCCTGACATTCTGTAATTCTGTGATTCTTCACGGAGTCAGCTTATAATTATGACCTGAAGCTTGTATACTTTCATCAAAGTTTCCCATCCGTTTACCTCTGTATCACAGTTTTAATTTTAATATATCAGAAATAGGCGTGAGACATAATAAGGAAATAATTGCAGGACAAGAATGTAATTTATCTATCAGACTGAGAAAACTTCAGACAAAGTAATGTAATTTCCAGCTTGTTTACTTTTAATTTTTATTGTTGTTGTTATTTATATGTGTTCTGTTCAGTTTGATTGGCATATGTTTTGATAAGAGCATGCTAAAAACTATGTTACTTTTCTCAGTATATTCTCTCATAGAGTGTTTTCTGTAAGGGTAGAAATGTGTGAAATGTGGACCCATGTGGAGGAAGCAGGCTTGGAGAAGCTAAACATTCCTTTCAGTCATTTAGTTTTTTTTCTGGTTTGTGTTTAGATAGCATTTTACCAGCAATCCCAGTGCCATAAAACTCTGTTTCACTTTGGATTTCAGTGTGCTGGGTGATTTCTAACATGACAGTTTGTTACTGGAAAGCCTCGTTCACCAGAACTGGGAGGCTGGCCGATGCCAAGGACACTGGATTTCTGAGAGCCCCGGGGACAGCTGCACACAGCTGTCCTGGGATGGGCTGCCTGAAAATTGGGCACTTTGTTGTAGGGCTGGGAGCCCCAGCACTTGAGACACTGAGGATAGGTACCTGAGACACTGCAGGATAGGAAGCAGGTACTTCAAGGCTTCGGCTTTGGGGTTAGATGTCATTTCACAGTTTTTCTAAAAAGAACTTGCTACCAAGCAGTTGCCATTTTATATTTTCACTTCTACCTGAAATTTCAAATATTCTACTTGTTGCAAAATTTATGGCAATGATTTATTTAAAATTCTGAAGTTTCTCAGCTGCTCAGCTGTCATGTGCAGGCATATAATTTTTGTGAGTTAAACTAGGAAGAATTGACTATCAGCAACATATTTAAAAGTTAATTAGCAGCTCAGTATGGATATGGGTACAACTGAAGAGTCTAAACTGACAAAGAATTAGAGAGTATATATTCAGGTTGCGTGTTTCACACCTTTTCTTACAAAAGGCATTGCAAATCAAACTGTACCAGCTCGGAATTTGAAAGTAGTAGTATTTGAAAGCTAAAGTTCAGCTTCACAGAAGGAGTAAGATGATATTAATAATGAAATGTTGGGACTGCATAATTACCATTTTACTTCGATGTTAGACACGCTATTGACCCTAGCAGAAATACAGCAGTGTCAAAGTGAAATAAAGTATTAAAGGATCATATTTTTTGTTGCACTCTTCCCAAAAGCTCTCTGTGAAAACGAAAGGGTTGTGACCGTTTTGTAAATATATCAACAGTGGTGCTTGTATGGGTCATAACATACACATGTGCTTCAGGTTTGCATTTGCTGGTAGTGTGGTTTCTTGAGAGCAGAGTTTTCTTTTGGGCTGAGCAATGGTCCTGCTTCATAAAATACTGGAGCTTGAGCATCACTCACTTTTTCTTCTCTCTCTACTGTCTTTGAATCATTGTATTCTGAGAGTGGCAGATGACTTTCCTTGGGTTTACACACAGAGAGGGTGCCACTGTCCTGGCTGACTATATGCACAGTTTCCCCAAGTTTTATAATTTTCTGGGACATACTCCTTAACTCTGTTTTGTTCTTTCTGTAAATGAGCCAAGTAACAAAGCAAAAAGGCATTCCCTGTAGAAATAATGATTCCATGCCTGCACTCAGGTTAACTACTTCAAGGGCATTCTTGTAAGGTTTGCTTAGATTTGCTTCCCAAACTGCTTCCCTCCTTCTTCCCCCTGCCCCTCCCTTTCTATTTTCTGTCAAAGAAAACCAAACTAAACCAATACATTTGTTGAAAATCTGAAATGTTCTTTCTGTGAAAGATGTTGTTTTGCTGAATCCCACGTTATGCATGAAAAACAGCTTGAGTGAAAAATTTTCTGGCAGCCTTAATAAATAGGTTGTTTTCAGGTGGCACGGGGTTTAGGATGAATGGATGTGGTCTCTCTTCTTTTATTTGTTATTTTTCTGTGTGTAGTCTTATAAAACTCTGTCACTGAGAGATATTTGTTATGTTTCAGCAGAGATTAGATTACTTTTTCTTAGATATATTTTTTTGTGTGTGTGTGAGTTGTTTGTTGATACTTGTTAATCTCAAAATAAACCAGCAATGCTTATGGATTAAAATCATCCCTATGCAAAAGGCTCCTACGAGGCAGAAACAAGTCCTCATTGAACCTTCTTTGGGTAGTCATTTCAACCTATTAGAAAAATGGACTGTAATTCCTGGCAGTGTGTTTGCTTTTTATTTTTCTGTCGCACCAGGTCTCCTGTTTGCAGAGCCTAGACCAATTTTGCTAAAAGTATGTATACATTCAGATAAAAAAACCCAGCTGTTTCTGTCAGTGTAAGGAGGAAGACCAGACAGACAGAGACATGGAAAGCAAGAAGAAACAATGAGGTATTATCAGTCATCTTGATAGCAGTGTCCTCAACCCATCAGCAGTCTAATATTAGATACCTCTTGTCAAGCTTTGGTAGATGTTGTAAAAGAGCAGATTATTAAAATCTTTGAAGGGAGAGTAATAGGTTAGACTGCAGATGCTTCGGAGGAGCCCTTTCCAAGTGTGCAGGGCTGGGTAAGAAGCAGCACAGAAAGGGGTTTTTGAGAGTCTAGTAAGTGAGTGAGAGATGCAGGAGCTGATCTCCTGGCAGGGGCTGAGCATAGAGCCTGCTGGGAAGGGCTGAGAGCTGAGCTGTGGCCAAATACCAGGGATGTCCACAAAATGCTGATAGGAGGTGATGGTGATAGGAACTCCTGAGTCATACACTTTTCTCCCAAGGATCTGGGTCACATCCTAAAGAAGGTTCAGTTACAAATAATTTTTCAGTGCCTGGCTGTAAGAATTTAATCTTCCACTGAAGCACAATACTTGATTAAAATAAGCCTAAAATCTACTGTTCACTTTACATTGGTCTGCAGCTTACCTTTTCCTCACATTCATTTGCATAAAACCATCTGGAAGCACCATAAAGATCTTGTCTGACCTGAAAGTGCCTCCACCAAAACAGAAGATGATTATCAGAGGCACTCAGCTGTGTTATTCCTTTTACTTTTCATGAATGTCACTGGGAACTGGTACCCACTTTCCCGAGCCCCAGTGAATGTTCCCACTGCGAAGGCTAGCTGGTGAGTATCTTGTTCGGTGAGGGAGAACACATTTGTATGGGGAGAAGTGTGATACTCCTTGCCTCTTTGGAGGCAGGAGGTCCAAAAGGCAAAATACCTCTGATGATTAATGGGCAGAGTCTTATTTCTTTGTCCTAAAAAATACAGCTGTAGTATCATTGTTAAAAATCGAAAGATGGTCTTATGTCATGGCATCCCACTTTGTATATTGACCATATAACACGTTACTGTCCTTTTAATCCAAGTGGCTAGTTAAGATGCAGTGCTTTGCAGAGTTTTTCTGGATATGGAAAGAGATTATGAAGGGAATGGATCCAGTGTTATTAGCGCAATTCAGTTCTTGTACAAAGAAATACAAAATCTTGAATGCTGAGAGGGAGAAGAAAGCAAATGCAATTTTTCTTCTTACTCCACCAGGTCCTTTCAGCTAGGAATTAATTGTCTCATTCACTCCTCAGTTTAAGGGAATTTCTTTGTCCTACAGTACCAGGGTTTGTTCAATTTATTTATTTACTTATTTTCCTCCCCGTTGTTCTTTCTGTCCTTGCTTTTCCACTTTTGCTGTTTCTTCTTTATATGTACCCCTGCCAAAAGTAACAGTGAAGAAAGCCCTACTGCTTAAGCAGTTCAGGTTTCTGAGTAGATTTGGAATTATCTTCTGAGGAGGGACAGAAGGGTATGCTGATGCTTTGGACTTGCGAACTTCTAATGCTTCAGCTATCTACTGCCTTAAAATAGTTTATTGGGCTTTTCACTTAGTAGGGCTGTTTTGGTATTCAAAAGGTGGCTGCAAAGTTGAAGACTCCCTTTTTACAAGGAGTCACATGGGAAAGATGAGGCGTAATGGGTACAAGTTTCTCCTGGGGAGATTCCGATTGGACACAAGAGGGAAATTGTTCACAATGGGAATAACCAGCCATTGGAATAATCTCCCTGGGGAAGTGGTGGATTCCCAAACACTGGACACTTTTAAGATTCAGCTGGACGGGGTGCTGAGCCATCTTGTCTGGACTGTACTTTGCCAAGGAAGGCTGGACCAGATGATCCTTGTGGCCCCTTCCAACCTGGTATTCTATGAATCTGTAATTATTGCACTGGCCTTGGCAGGCTTTAATCCAAGACATAACAGTGCAATACATGTGTTAATAATGAGTAAGTATTCTATTGGCTATAGCCTGTATGAATCATGATTTGAACAGTCTTTGTCAAAAGATGTTTTCAATAGCTGTGTCAACCCTTTGTATCAGTGCAGTGGAAAGTAAAGAGACACTTTTAGACTTATGTGATTTGCAAAGCTGATTTGAAGGGAGCAAAATTGCACATCCAAAAGACACAGGAAACCCCTCTTTCTACTCTCAGAATTTGCATTTTCACTAGCTGATTGGTAGATGTGAGGATTTTTTTGGCAACATTATGGCATACATTAAGCAGTTGTTTATGAAAACCTGTGTCAAGGTCAGTAAAGAACCAAGCACAACTTACAAAATATGTTCTGTATTTCACTTCACTGCCATCCATCCTGCAGGCTTTTCAGAGAGAATCAGAAAAGGTTCTCTTTCCTTTGTAAAGCAGAGGTTCTCTCTCTTTCATCACTCAGGCTTATAGGGGGAAAAGTTAACAGTTAGATGACAAATGTGATTTAAGACCCTTTATCACAGAAAACAATTTGTGAGGCGAAAGCTAGTTTTGCCCAAAGTTACCATGGTTACAGAAATGGGGAAAAAAAGAAGGACAATCCCTTGAGGCATTTAAAGGAGACATATGTGTTCATCTTTGTTGTCAACATGATTGTTGTACAAATTAAATAGTTAGTTCCACTTGGAATGAAATCCAGGTGGCCTTTTGCCCTCTGGACAGAGTTTCTCAGATTTTCCTGAGATTTTCCTCACCAAATGTACTGTTTGGACCTAGCGGAGGCTGTTGTACTCTTCGGCTAGTTTTCTGCTAGGTGGGCATTTCTGGGAGGTGTTTTAATACCTCAAGCTGCTTTAAGAAAAAGGTGAAATTAATAGAAATTAGAAGAATTGCTATAAACATCAATCTCTTACCTCCCTCTGTCATATTTTCTATGCACATTTAATTTGTCTTTCCCTAAGCTTATCCTGAATGTGGAAGTACCAACCTAGTCATGCTTGGAGTCTGGCAGATTGTATTCTGGTTAGCTGTGAGGTTTCCATGATTTAGAGAATGGCCATAATTGCTGTTCTTTCTTTCTTTCTGTGAAGTGCAGAGGCTGCTACTCCATAGGTGCTAGGAGCACATATCAACCAAATCTGCTAAGGGAAAAACTGGCCCATTGCCTAAACTTTACACTATGTAAGATCTCTCTTATCTGTGTGGAAAAGCAGGGCTGCATTTCTGTCATATAATCTAGCCAAGCCCTTCAGGAGGGGAAGATTAGGTTTTGCCCCCACCAGTTTAAGGGCAGCGGGTCCATTTTGGCCCACGTGCGAGCTGTCAAAAGCTGAGGAAGTGGCTCCACAGTTCCTGTTCTGACAAGCTGTCATTCAGGAAAATGGGATTCCTAAGGTCAGTTGGCAAGGAGCAGACCCCAGAGAGAGGAGGTTGTGGCAAGTGGATGCTCATGTCATGGTTCCCTGGAGCACTGCAGATGTAGGCAGGTAAATGGAGGTGGGCATCAAGGAACAGACTTGCATCTGAAATGGGAAAATTGAAGGCAGGATACCATTGCTGTCCTTAATCTGACTACACAAAATGGAGCAGTTTTGCTGTATGGAGCACTAGGAGTGCTCCACCAATCTGAGCACTGTGTGGTCAAACTTGATACTAATTTCTCTTCTGTTAACTCCTTTGCCTCTGCTGATTTTCCATAAAATAAAGCCATCTTTCAAACTAATAGTAGATACCTTCCTTTTCACTGGTATCAAAACAGTGAAGTTTATCTAGAGAGTAACTTACAGCCCTTAAATTAAACTCTTGGCTTTGGAAAAAACACATCTCTTTCCATATGTCCTAGAGAAAGACTTGTACCCTAATCTGTGCACCAACTATTGGTGACAGCAAATATGGATAAGAAACTGTTGCTCAGTACATTCCTTTTTTGCCTTAAAGAATACAAAAAATGGTACTCCTCCTCTCTTTAGTTACATCTTCCTATGTGTATTCACAAATGGTACTGATGAGTGAGCTTGTGAGCTCAAGAGGTGCATGGAGGAGATTTCCAGGTGGAATTGAAATGGACAGACAAAGTATGAAAAAGGCTGCACCTCACTTCAGTAACATTTCTTATTTCTGTGTTAGAAGAATCAGTCCTTTCTGTGTTTCTTTTATTGTGCATTTCACTTAGGGAAAGAGCTGTAAACCCCAGTTTTATATTGTTTATATTGGTCTGTTTTGATGAATTTTCCTGAAAACACTGAGCATAAAAAAAAAATAGATGTCAGTACAGCAGCCACATTTTAAAATATTTTAAACATTGAAGATGATGAAATTTGAATGAAAATTACTGGATTTTTCTAGAATATAAAACTAATTGGTTTTAACACTTTGATTTCCTCTTTTTTTTTTTTTTTTTTTTAATCCACTTTTTTCCAAGCCATTGTATTTTTATTTCCTTTGCTTTTCTGCTTTTCAGTTTTGGTTGTACTACCGGTTGGTATGTGGGGGCATTAGGATAGTTCTAGTTAATCACTTCCACTTCATTTCCAAGACTTTCAGTAGTACTTTTTGAAATGTCCCCTTTTTCCCTGCCCTCTCCCCGACACCTCTCACCCCATTAAATTAATTTTTTAATCCATGGAGAAGAGGCTAATATAAATCAGGAAAGTCAAGATGAAAGAAGCTGAAAATTACAAGGGTGTTTTCTGAGATCTTATGCAAATTGCACGTGCTGTACTTTAAGCACTCAGCTGTAGGCCTTATTACTTTTTTTTTTTTTAAAAAAGGAATAAAATCTGTTTGGGGAATAATTTTCTGGAGACATTTATCCTTTTTTTCATGCTTTTACGGGAAGCCTGTATCCTCATACTCCAAGTCATTATCTCCCCATCTTTTTCCTCACTTCTTTAGTGCCACACTTATTGCACTTCCTTAGGCTACAATTCATGTTGCTAGCTTAAGTGAACTGACCACTATCCTTCTGATCTGGGCAGGTCAGATGAATTCTTCCCATGGAGGAATGAAGTGCTTTAATACCTATGTTAGGATGGGCTGACTTGCCTACCAGATGTTCCTTTCTTTTTCAGTTGATTACAGAGGAAACTGAGACAGCTGCCTTAGAATGAGATATCTGTGTTTTGGTTGGCTCAAGTAAGGTGAAATGAATCTTTCTCTGAAGAGGAACACAGTCTCTGCTTGTGTTCTGCTCTGAACCTTTAATAAAAGACTGGCTAATGGGAGATATAGTAATAAGATATTTCCAGAAGGTTCTGGGTACTTCCATCTCTTTTCCAGATCAAAGTCTGAATCCTCTGCTTTCCAGTCTAAGAAATATCAAAAGCTCACCATTTGGCACCCAAATCTGGTTGAGCACACTTGCATGCAACCAAGTATGTTGCATAAAGCAACAAGACCTTCAAGAAGAGGGGCCACCAGGGTTTTCACACTTGGCATTATGCAAACCAAAGGAAAGTTGAACTGAGTTAAGGACCGGAGATGTTCAACTGTAGTTGATGGATCTGTAAAACTGGTTGCAATGTGCACACCAATTAGAGTCACTGGCCCTCAGATGCCCAGATTCTCATTGCTCTATAATGTGACCTTCCGGTAAGGACTCCTTCCCAGAAGAGTAGGCAGTGTGGTTTGGGGCTTGGAAACATTTCATTAGTGGATCTGGATTCCTGATACCCAAATGCTATGTCATTTTCCAAATGTAAATAGTCTTCTTCTTCTTCTGTATTATTGCTAAAGTGATTACCAGTTACGAGATCTTTCATTGGATAGTGAGATATGAAATGCCAGGTATGAAAAGCAGAACTTCAATGTTCCCATTTTTCTTTATGACAGAATCTTTCAATATAGTAAAGATAAAAAAAAGTTTCAAATAATTGACCTGTTTGGTCTTAAAGAATCAGGAGGCGGGTTAAAACATTTTTAGGGCCTATGACCCTCAAGGCCTCTCCTTTAGCGCTCAGAAGTGAGAAACAGTGTCTGCATCTGCAATGGGTGGATTGGGTAAGTATACGTATAATTCACACTATACATATGATATGTACATTTAGATCTAGAAATCTATATAGGTGTGTGTATATATATGTATACATGTATTCATTTCCTCCTTCCCACCAGTACAGTGGGAATATACAGGGAAAAAGCTATATATGGAGTTTCTGAGCTATGGACTTGCTTTTATTTATAAAACAGCAGATCTCTTTTAAGAGAAAGAACTCAACATGCCCTTAAGACATTCCCAGTAACCTCTCATGGATTTTTAAGCAAGAAAAATATCCTCCTTGCTTAGCTCAGTCCTCCTATACATTGCATGTTCTTTTTTCCTCCTATGAGGTGACTAAAAATGCTCATACAAATAGCAGCAGTTTACATTAAATTCTCTAGGTATCTGTTAGCTCTATTGAATTTCTGTAGATCCCAGTTTCTCTCATTCATATTAATTGCTGCTAGATTTTTCCACAGATCTGCTCAATTTACCATGTTTGTACTGAAGGGGACACAGTTAGAAAAGATGTCGTGTCAAAATGTGGTGCATATTAAAATGCCAGGAGGAAAGCTGTACAATAACCTTTACAGCATCACATACTTCATTACAGAAACGTAGGTGTGGGAAAACTTAAAAACTGCTGATTTTTTCTTCCCTGCCCAATTTTCCCACAGAAAATATGGCATATGTATTTCAAACTGTAAAGTGTGAGCATAATTATCTATGCTTTAATGTCTTGCTCCCTTCTTTCCACCCTTTGGTATTGCTGGAGGTTTATCCAAATACCAATCTCGATTTGCAATAGAAATCCATTCTTTACTAACTCGGTGCAGCACCTGAGCTCAGATTCTGGAAGTACTGTGGCTAGAAAAGCTGCCCTCCTTTCCCCGCCTGCCCCAAGAAAATACCTTAAACATTGCATTTGTATCAGGAGCAGTGCTAAAGGTATGTGCTGGCACGAGATCTGACAGAGGTACCGGGGATACGTATAGCCTGGCCACACAGAAGGAGAAGGCATGCACCCTGATTGATAACAGCGTGTGCAGATGTGATCAACACATGGAGGCCCAGGCTGCTTTTGGGAAATGTGATAGCAACACAGAGGAGGAAATGGGATTCCCCAGGGCCTCGTGTTCCCCGAGTGGTGGGAATCATGAATCTTCTCAGATGGGAGGGAGTTATTAGTCATAAAGACTATTACATCGTGTGAGGCATTGCTGAAACAGAACACCACCAAGCTATTTCCTATCTTATCAGGGTGTATTAATAATGCAGCAGTAATAATAGAAGTACAAATTAAAAATAACTGGGTGGGCAGATAAGCAGAGTTCTTGAGATTAAGAGTGTCGGGAATTGCTTCAAACAGTTAATTGCAGAGCAGAACATGGGGGAAATTTGCCTTTGCTTTTTTTGCCTTTATTATTTTCTTATTCTTCATCTTATCTCTGTGAGCATTATTTCTAGGGCTTTTACATAGACACTAATAGGCACAATATTTCCTCAAGTTTTCAGGCAGTTCTTTTTTATCTCCAAAGAAATGAAGTATCTTTTGCTGATCCATCTAATTCAGTAGGGACTAATAATGCTGAATAAGAAGAGTATTCTGATTATTAGCCTTCCTCTACATAAACCTCTTATCATTTTCTCCTCCCACTCCCAGGCTACAATATAATGGCAGACAAGACATTACAAGTGTCAAATATTCAGGCTTCAGGGTGAATTGATACAGACTGTTCCCTGGAGGTTTGTAAGCTCCTTTTGGATTGCAGTGGCATGAAATCCCTAGCATTCCCACCTCTCTTGAGGTGTAATGGCTGGGCTGGGCAATAAGAAACGTGAATGTCTGTCTGGTTCCCTGGCACTGGCTGATTGTGCTCCCCCCAGTACTCTCTTGTACAGTCTATGTCTGTCAGTCACTGACCTTTACGTGATTTGGGTCCTCTGCATAGTTCCTTTCAATAGAATTAATAACTCAGAACTAATCTTTGGTCGCCTGCTGGGTACCAAAATGTGCCTTACTTAGGGCATGAGACTGCTGTCACTTTGATTTCAAGTCCTATTTGCTAAGCAATTTTTAGGACACGCAAATTCTTCTCTAAATGAAATAGGCATTGGAGCTAGTGTAATGTGCAGCCATTTCACGCAGCTCCATCCAAGCAACACTGGCCCACTGAGAGAAGGCTATCGAGGGAAGCCCATTTGACTGAACCCCCTGAACTCAGCAAAGAACTACAGCACAACTATTATTCCACCATTTTCTGGAAAACAACATCATTTGTGAAACTAGTAATATGGGAGCTTAGTGTCAAAGATGGTAAATCATATGTCATCCTGCTTTTAACATGGTTTTAGTACTCCAAAAAGTTTCTGTATGTAATATTGTTATTACTGAAGAATGCAATCTACTGTACAGAATAGTTCATCACAGTTGGTTGCCACAGGAATATCCTCCATGATTTGTCAGATTTAAAAGGTGGAGAAAACTGTTGTTTAAATACTGATTTCTTCAGTAACAAGAGATAGAAGTAAGTAAATCCTTTGGATGGGATGAGAGAGAACTTGGAGGGAGTGGAGACTGGGGAGTGAGGACAAAAGATTATATTATATGCACACTGATCCTGAACTTTCTGTGCATGCCATAAGTATTGTAAGTGTTTAGCACAGTTTGGTGGTTAACTTCTGAAATAGTACACTGTTGACTGATCAGTCTTTGTCATTCAGGTTGTATTTCCGCTAATGTAAATGATGTAGATTATAGCTGCAGGGGTGAACATGCATAGCAGCAGGTGAATTCACCAGCTTCATGCAGAAGGTGAAGCAATGAAAGCAGGTAAACTATATTGACCAACTGAGAAGTGGACAGACTCCATTTACCTGTGCTTAAAAGCACAGGTAAAAAATAGATAAAAGCAGCATGTGGAACATTTTCAGCTTGTGATCTAGGTGACTGGAACACTTTGAGCACATGAATTCATATGAATGGTGAAACTTTCAGGGTTTATAGGCATTTTTACAGAAACTGCTAACAAACTAAGTATCCTTGATACTCATATCCACGATACTCCTCACCCATTATAATAGCTGCTGTCATGCTATTAAAACCTATCAATCCAAATTCAGATTCTCTTCATTTTGTTTCCTTCTTGGAAATGATTAATGAATGTTTTTCATCTACCTGTCCATGTCTCTGATGGGCATCTTACTGTCCCCAACTACCACCGATGTCTCTTGTTTATCGCAGTTTTGCTGTTGCACTTCTATTAGTTGGGATGCTCTTCTCACCATCGTTGCACCCACAGGTGGCCTCTCCCAAACTTATGATACTTCTACCTGTGCCTGTTCTGGTCTGAGCACTGCATCTTAAAAATCAACATCTACTCTCATTCAAGGTGCCTTTTGTTTTTCCTGAAGTGATTTGCATATGCATCAGTAAATAGTTTGCTTTTTTGTTGCACGTAAAAGAAGGAAAGGAGGAAAAAGAAAAGGTATACAATCAGTTATCAAAAGCTAGAATTGCAGTACAAAAGCTGAAACTGCTCTTTTCACATGCCTGGGTCTCCACTGAACAGTAATCACAAGACAACAATTAATGAGACAATCCTTGTTTTAAGGCATTATCAGCATCCACCGTCTCTGAAGGCTAGACTGTGGAGCTTTGGTCAGGGGACTAAACACATCTGCAAAGAATACCACAGAGGCAAGCTATTAATATTTTCTTACAAATTTCCCAGTTACTGTCTAGACAGAAAATATACAAGGTGGGTGTCTGCCCTGCATTTATTTTTTTTCCCCCTCACTTTTTCAAGGAAGGTTTATAAGAGCTTAAAACACCTTCTAGTCTCTAAGTGTTTTCATAGGAGGCTTTTGCATCTCACTGGGTTTTTTTTGGTGATTTTATGTGTAGGGGCTTTTTGTGTGTGTGTGTGTCACATAATGATTTATATCAATCTCTCTCTTCTACAGGGTAGTCCTAGAGTATATGGAAACACTGATAGAGAGGATGTGTTCTAGCTAGCGAGTCTAAAATACCAGACAGTGGACCGGGCTCAACTTCTGGCTCTGCAAGTTATGCTTAACTCTCTCAATCACCCTTCCAATGCTTTTTAACTTTATTCCTCATATTCTAATTAGTTTTTACCTTTATTTTTAGGCTCTTTTACTACTGTGAGGTAAAATAGTATTCACCAAATTCTTTGGCTCCCATGGGAATATTTTAAAAATACATTACTCATTACTAAGTAAATATGTCCATTACTTAGTCCAGGATCAAATGACCTGACAAGACAGATAAAGCAAAGTTGTGGTAACATGCTTTCTCCCTCCCTGTTCCCAGCACCTTATCCTACAGCACTGCTGCACACCCATACCCATTGTTCATTTCCTTGGAGGAGTGTTAGCATCTTCCTCCTAACTAGCAGAGACACAAAGTACACAGCCATACATTGCAGTGTGCTTGCTCGTTTTGAAGTACATGATTCAAGTCCAAATTTGTAATGGTTGTTTGAAGTCCAGGTGATAAACTGGGAATAGTTAAAGGCTAGTTATCGATTTTTACACTTTCTGGAGACTGACCTTTCATACCTCATAATCAGTTACATTTTAGCGAATTGTGGAGGTAAAGCAAATAACTAAAATCTGAATCAGAAGCTGAATTGAGTATTTGTAAATGTTATCATCCAAAGCAAATTTCTTTAAGACTAGATATCAAAACAAGCTTCTGAATAGAAGGCAAAAGGATGTAGATGTCTGTAAGAATGACGAGTTTCTGAAACCTTATGAACAAAATTCAGCTACAAGGTCTCACAAGCAGAAGGCAAATGCTGAATTAAAATGGTTGTTTCATGAATACTCTGTGATCCTGCTGCTGAGATTTTAAGAATGGAAAGATAAATTGTACCTTGCTTTTGCATGGCTGTGCAAGCCTAGGGGAATGTTCGCAGATTTGCTACCCTTGTACCCACCCAGTAACACCACACGTAACAGCACCACGTGCGGTAACTGGGGTTCAAGGATTATTTAGGGCAGCAGTCACCCCACAGTGGGCAGGTGGCCCTCCAGTAACTGCCTTTTCCTGCGTGGGGATGCGCAGGAATTCTGTTCTGTGGGTCCCCTGAGAAATGGTATGCTGGAGAAATGAATTTTTCAAAGAGACAATGGGAGCCTATTTCATTTTAATAGTTTGTATTATATCCCAAAATGGAAGCAGAATGGAAAGATACTTTCTTAAAAGGAAAGGTTTTGGACCTGATATTTTCAAAATCCAGACAGCTAGAGATTCAGAGCAGTGGAGAGAAGGCTGTTGGTGGTCTCTCAGTGAATAGACAAATAGATCAGGAAAACCAGTCTGTGAATTAGCGGTCGTGACTGAGAGCCCAAGATTAAACAGTCACAGACACTAAACAATCCTCTTGCCCCTTGAAATGGCCCTAGTCAAATAGACCTGACGTGTGTTAATAGGTAAGCTGATGTGGATACAATTTATGCAGTATCAGGTCTATTTAGAGAAAGACTTCAGCTTCCAAAATTGTCAATGTGGCATATTCCATAGTTTTTAATTCACCTCATTTAAAAAAAAAAAATAAAATCACAAAAATAAATCTTGATTTATGCATGTTGGTCAGGCTATCCCAGCAATCACACCTTCAGTTCACATCCCACCCTGTGCATGCAGAAGTCAAACAAAACCACCTCTGTCATGCAGTGGTGCCTTTTAATTTACACAAACCCAATAGCTGCCAGAGACCACATCAAGTTCAAGAGTACAGGGGAGGAGGAGGAAGCATGAGGAGGATTATAGACTGGCAAGAAGAGCTTCATATTGAGACGTTAATTTGCATTTGCTGATATCTAGTTGCTGTTGCAAACCCATAGTATAAAAAATGCTTTTGCTTCTGCTTTATCCCCCCATTAAGAAGCCCATTTGTCTGTGTTTTACTGATCTAAGAGATAAGACAGAGATAGAAGTGAACCTTCCTTTCAGTTCAAACTGAAAAAAACCCCAGTGTTACTCCTAGCTCCATCTAGACATGCCTTTGTCATAATGGTTCAGATCTGGTCCCTTTGAAGATTTTCTTTTGAGTAGACATTAAAAATGTCACAAAAGAATGAAGGAAGGAAAGTAAGAATGAACTGGAAATTCTTAGACCTTGCCTGGCTCAGAACTTTGCCTTTGGAGAAGTACACAAGCTGGTAGATAAATCATTATCATAGATTAAGCAATATTTTTTATGCTATTGTGTAAATTGCTTTATTTTATCAGTTATGTTCATCAGACCATTTTATTTGTGGTTCTGTAAGGATGTTACCTGCAATTCATGTGTTTTCTTTGAATTACCAGGGAGCACAAGCAGATGAGACAATACTAAAAATCTTAACTGATAATAGAAGGTGGTGTAATTTAGTGTAAATCTGATAAAGAACACAATTCAGAGATTAAAGCAATGCATTGTGATTATGAAGAGTTCCTTGGAAATAGTTTTTCATTTTCTTTTGTCCTGTGGGTATTTTTCCTCTTTAAAAGTAATTGTAGTTAATACAGAATGATGAGCTGCAGAGGGAATACAGGCCGAGTGAAGGAGACTGACAGGACCAGTATTGAAAGTGTAAATGGAGGGGCATAAGGACCAGTGTACTGTGCTCATCTTCTTTCTTTTGTTGTTGTTTTTAGCTACTCCATATCACAAATACCCATTTTTGTTTTTATTTGGTCGTAGAGAGGTTACAAAGATACTTATGATGTATTTGCATTGATTCTGCTTTAAGGCATTGCATATTGTTCTCAGAGGACATTCATTGCTATATGTGCTTCTGACAGACAAAGAGAAATAATTTCCAACTGAGAAATTAGGTGCTTCTGAGTACTAGCCTTTTAGAATAGTGTCTGCAGTCAGAAAGGCTAATCGTCCAAATGATAGACATGCATGGTTGACTTTCCTCTTTATGCAGCCTTGATTGAGACACGATGGGCATACTGCTGGCCTTTGCAGTGGATAATTTTGTTAGCACAATGTCCTCTGGGAAAGGCTTTTATACAGCACAGATGACAAGTGTGGCAAATTGCTTACAAACCCCAGACCTAGAGGCTTCTTTTTCTGAAAGCTGCCAGCCCTCAGTACAGCAGTGCTACAAAACTGGAATTTAAAAGCTGTTTCTGCTGCTGTAAAAGCGTCACTTTTTTCCTAAGCTCTTTGCTTTTTTTCCTCAGAAGGTTTGTTTTCACAGGACCAACAGGTTTGGGAGGCGCAGAGCACGTGAAACCAGGACAGAACCAAATACTCAGTGAGGACTGCTTGTTGTTATACATGAGAAGCGATCACCTCCTGATGAAGTGAAATAGGCCACTCTCTTCTTTCCATTTCTGATACAGAAATTTTGTCTGTGGCAACTGCAGCCTCTTGCCCTCTAGTATTTTTTTTTTCGCTTTTTATCTCTCCTATTTCTGTTGCTAACTGACAGCAGCTGCAAAAAACATTATATCCCATTGGATTTCTTACATACTTTATAGTAGCTGCACCACAAGTATATAGTTTATGATGTGCTGGACTTCAGATCTGTGTGTCTTTTGATATATTTCATGGTGGCGAGGGCTCTCATTCTAATTGCTTACAGTCTTATAAGCAGAAATGGTCTCTGCAGTGAAATGAAGAGGCAGGGCATCATTACCACAATGGGTGACAGATCTGAAAGGATTTATAATCTAATTTCAGTTCATTAATGACTGTGATATTTAACTCTTCTAGCCTGCCCTTTACTAGCTGTATGCAGTTTTCTGGACTGCAATATCGCTCTGCAGAATACAGCCCCTGACTACAGCTTGCCCCTCATGGCTTTGTCTTCCATGAATATGGTCCATCTGTATTGTCTCCCATGTTCAGCTCTGGGCCACCTTCCGTGTTGGCTCCCCTTTCTGGAATCTGTCTTTTCATCTTAACACCAGTCTGTTTCACTCCCAACCGGCTTCCCCCAGCTGTCCTGCTGACCTTAGTCTGTTACTGAGAGGAAGATGCTTGAGCTTCAGCAGAAGACAATGATCGAGTAGTTCAGGGCAGAGCTCTGTGAGAGTAGCTCTGCTGCAGTGCTTATTTACATCTGCTAAATATCTGGTGCCTAAAATCTTAGGAGTTTGCACCTAATTCATCATGTCTTATTTTCAGATAGGAGAAGTAGACAAGTACTTGGTTTCACTCTGGTTACATAAAAAGAGGCATACAAAAGAACTGTAATTGGCCCAGATGCCATTAATGCAATATCAAATGTCTGTATTAACTGGTATCTGAGATTGCTTGCTAGAAACGGCATTTTAACAGACTTATTGGAGACAGAAGCTTCACATTCTCTTCCCTCCTGCTCAGCTAATGCTGCTGTTCACTCTGTGTGGGCCAGCTCTCACCAGCTCCCCCTCCCATTCCCTTCCTGACCTCCCTCTGCTGCCTTCTAACGTGAGGATCTGCTACTATTTCTCCCATAATGCTTTCTATTTCTGCTGATGCCATGATCTTTATTGTACCTTCAGGAAGTATTTATATGTTATGAATTATATTTTACTCCCACACTGGTTTCTCTTTTCATAAACAGGCCCTACAAAAATCTCTGTGTTGGGCAGTTCCGTATAAATTTGATCCTTTTGTTTTGTTCACAGAGAGGATAAGGTAAATGATGGATTGCATTAATAAAAAAAAAAGTGTATTGCTGTATATAAACTGGTCCCTTATGCTATAATATCCGTCTCTTTAGCTCTGTATCAACAATGTGTTGAACAAGGCATTCATTTAGAAAAGGGGAAAAAATATCACCTAGCCTGAAAGTTCAAGCCTCAAGTTAGCACAATGTGAGGGTTAGTGAAGTATACAGACGCTTCTTTGTCTAAACACTGTGCCAAGGAGAAAAAGGCCAGAAATGACCCACCTGGAATGTGGAAACTTTGGGACCATAAATGAAGAACCCCATTTTCACTTTTACAAAGGGTGTGTTTAGAGGAATGCTCATTATTTATTAGTACGTTCACCCGGAAAGCTATGCAAAAGCTGAACAGTCTGTTCTGGCTCATGCATGCGGTGGGACATGACAGAGCTCTTATGCTTTTCTGTTGGACATAACTGTATGTGTTGTGTCAGGATGCATGCTAGTAATCCTAGAGAATAACCCAGGCAAATCCTGGCCTCTCCCAGCCCAACCCTCCATCGAGTGAACTGTTGTCATACAAAATTGAAGTACTCCTAAAATGACTTACCATGGCTGTTACATCATGTTCCTATTTGCGCCTCTCTGGAGGTTATCAGCACAGTTAATTCATCTGTCATGGATATTCTTGAAGTTAACATCACAAATCAGAGTGTATTTATAATATTGATGTAGAAGTCAGATAATTAGAAATGTGTACATATTAATAAAAGAAAACCCTTATCATTCAGCCAAAAAAGTAACACTGGATTTTCTGTCATTAAACTGACAGGATGTTATAGCTGCTGTAAATAACAGTAACTGCTAAAATCTTTTGGCTTCCCCGGTGTACAAATCAACCAAACATGGATTAACTAGTTTCCTCTGATGTGGTTTGCATTAATCCAATATCCTCTGATAACAGGAGGAGGCCTTTAATTAGAACCTTTTGGTTTCTCTTCTGTGTATGCTATGGCTTCTCAGAAAACACTGCTTAGCTCTATGGAGTTCAAAGTCAAGTAAACTTTAAAAATCTATTACCTGAACGATGCCTGGGGACATTTGTGAAGGGCTTTTCCTGGGACAGTGGGGCTGGATGCATGTGCCTTGTGGCTTGGATGAGAAGTAGTTTGATCGTTACCAGATGGACAGATTTCTCCTTCTTCTTCCTTAGACTGGAAAGTCTGCAGATGGGTGGTACTGTGCTCCATTCTCAGTCCCCCACGTGCTTCACCTCATACAGGAAAGATGTGAGGGATAACAGGGGCTCTAGGTGGCTCCTGACCTTCCTTGTGTGCTTGCACTCTCTTTGATTCTCAGTTGCCAGAGCTGCAGGGCTGCTCTCGTGTGCTTGCAGTGGCCCTGCCAGCAGCCATGGCTTTTGCCTGAGAGGTTTTGGAGTGGTGCACGCTACTGCAACGTGTCCTTTGCTCACGGCTTGCCTTTGACACAGGGAGCCCAGCTGGGGCTGTCCTTTGAGAATACAGATTTCCCAGATACGCTGTTCTACCGTGGGAGCTCCTTTCATTGTGGGTATTACATGAATATTGGATTCAGCAGCTCAGTGACTTTGTCGTGCTTCTGCAGAGAAACACAGAAACCAAATTGCTCTCTGAGGCTGACAGGCAGACAGGCTGGCAGCAGCCATCTGAGGTGAATGGTTTCGTTTTCATGTTTTAACAAAAAACAAGACTGAAGTTATTAAATGTGACAGTAGCAGAAGACGGGTTCTTTGGCAATCTCTGCACTTTCACCCTTCCCTAGATGTCATTATGTTCTTCAACCTGTAACCACCTTACTTTCTGGTAATATCACCTTTGCTCTCTTCTGCCCCTTTTAGTTATCTAATCTATAGCAAAATGATTAGGGGTTGGCGGGAATGAGATGGGCAGAGAGAGAAGGGGAGGCTGAACAGGAGAAGCAGTAGTAAGTTACTTTACTAGAATACAGGCAGGCTGGCGGCTGAATAGCTTCACTGGAATTTTCTTGTAACAAAGCAGAAATACCTCTGAGTTCTAGCTGAGGATGGGGAAATGTTTAGTGTCTAACAGCTAATATATTCTCAAGAACCTCCGATGATTCTTACATACCTTGTGTTTGGGTTTGTTAGGATTTTCAGTGCGTGTTTAGCTGAATGTTTCAAAGGTTGGTGATCCTCCCAGAAATCCAGACTTGCTCCTGTTTAGCACTTCTATAGAATTTCCCCACTTTGGGAGAATCAACAGCTGCTCAGGGAGCAACTTAACATGGTTGCTGTGCCAGAGATGTGCCAAAAAATTTTAATGGGGTTTAAGATTCAAGCAAGGTTGTCAAGTCTCATGTGGTGCATATGAGACTAACTCCAGCTGAACCTCATCTCAAGCTCCTCTATGGCCAGGACCGCATCTCCTTGTTTCGAAGCCTGGTGAAGCCTCTCTCCTGCTTTCTGACCTGTTGAGTGACATGTTAACTAGCTGTGCCTGGAGTGTTGGGGCACGAAGGAGAGGTGCAGCTGGAGCAGGACACATTTCCCAGACCAGCACTGGGGCTTTTGCACCACACGAGTGGACGTGCAGCTGTCCCACGCACACTACATGCTGCTATGTGACTCGGCACATGGAGTTTCATGCACTGGAACAGGAGAATGATGAATCTAATCAGACATCTGGTTTTGACTCCCTCAACAGACATTTTACACCCTCAAGAGGTACATTATACCTATGTGGGTTTTTTCCTGACTACCTAAGCACACACAGCCCTTCACCACATAAACCTGTCTCCTACGTCAGTTGTGAATTTGGCTCTGTTGCAGAACAGTAATGGTTTGAGCAGCTGGCAATCAGAGAAAGGAGGAAGAGTGAGGAGTGAATAGGAAGCTACATCTCTGTCTTAATCAACACAGACTTTAAAAAGACGTTACTGGGGAGAAAAATACTTCTTTGATATACAGTAATTTTTGCAGTGTAAACAATAATCTCAGATGAACTCAGGCTAAAAATGACCTTTTCGTTTCTTCCTTTTTTTTTTTCTTCATTTTTTTTTTTTTAAAAAAAAAAAAACAAAAACAAAAACCAAACCTTTTGGAACCTTTTAAGAAGGCTGTGTATAAAAGTATTAAAATTCACAGCTTGGGGGAAGGAACATTGATTTTATTATTTTGTGTAGACACAGACATGCACAGACAGAAGCCAAGTCACTGAAATAGTCTGTAACAAATGGATCTGATCCAGAAAAGTCTATGTAATTAGATTAGCCTTTGGCCTGAGAAACACTTCATAAAGTTCCCTTAAGACAATGTGAGAGAGCTAGTAAAGTAAAGAGGAATTTATCATGGGCTGGAATTGAAAAAAAAAAAACCAAAAACCACAAAACCAAAACCAAACCAAAACAAAAATACCCCAAACAAGCAAACAAAAAAACCCGAACAAAACAAACCTAGACTCTTTAATTTCATGGCAATGAATTTGCTGGATAAATGTATTTATCAGTTGGTCACAATGTGGAAGTTAAACTAGGAATGCTCAACCAAGTCTCCATATTTTTTAGAGCAGTATTTTAAGCATCTTTACAGCTCTCAGATGAGACAGATTTCCCTTCCATCATGCACTGTAAAGCTGATCTTTAGTGACAGTTATTCTTGTTGGTTTTATCTTTGCCATCAGTTTTTTCAGTGTCGCTTCATTGATCTTCTCTTCTAAATCAGACTGAAAAAATAGATGACATACAGGACCAGGTTATGGACCAGGTCCAAACGACTGGAGGAAGACAGAGTCTGAGCTGTGGCATAACACATGGGTGAGAGGCCAGAAACTTTGGCAGAGCACAGCAAGGGCCCACCTCTGCTGTTCCTCTAAAGGCAACAGGCATTTTATCACTGCCTTCAGTGGCAGCCTAATTAGGTCTCTGAAGGCTTTTGAAAAATCCCCCTTGACACCTGATGACTGTTCCCTGCGGTGTCAGTGGAAAAGGATGCGTCTTCTGTCAGTGCAAAAGGTGGCTCCACATGGAAACTTTTTTTTTTTTACTACAAATTAATATTATAGCACTTCTTTTATCACCGAAGAAAAGTGCAGCCTTGTCCATGAAATACAGTGTGAGATTGTTACGAAGGCAGACAGATGGCACAGTAGGTTAATGCAATAGTCTATCTCTAGACATCTGGGTTCACACCCTTGCTCAGAGCTTGTGTAAAAATGAGTTTGTAGTCCCAGAGGACCCTTTAGCACACCTCATTGACAGTATTCCTGCATGTTTTGGCAGGTTTCCATCTCTGGTCAGAATAGGTTTAGGACTGAAATAGCAGTAGAGCTTTTCCAGGTGAGAAATGAAGAGTGCTGGTAGAGAGCTGCAAGAAAATTGTTCTGAGTCTGTGGCAGATGAATAGAAATACCACCAGTCCCATGCAGCATTTTTTGTGTTTGTTTGGACACTTCCACAGTGCCATTTGCTCCAGGCAGTTGCAGTCCCCTACCTTTATGCCTTTCCTGTGTGCCCAAATGAAACTGTAAGGAAGGTGAGTTCCTGCAAGTTCTGGCACTACTTAACACTTACTCTCTCAGTAATTTAAGGAATAATTTTGAAATTTGAGGCTATGTTGAACAAGGCCTCAATTAAAAAAAAAAAAAAAATCATCCCATAGAATTTATCAGCAGAGATTAGTATTTAGCCTGATTGTTGTATTCATCAATTGTCAGATGCTCAAGGCAAAGAGATGATCTTTTCTCCTTAAGATACTAGAGTATCTTGCAAAGTGACTAATAGCATACACATAATGATTCACAATGGTAAGGCCCAGATAACTGAGTTGTATATAAACATATAATGGAATGGAGGTAAGGAAGATAAATCCGGCTCTTGAAGGTATTGAACACAGATGGAGATGCAAGGGCATCAAGTAGATGCATACAAACTCATGAACATACTTATGAGTATTAGGCAAAGATTAGGTCAGTGGTTATACAGTCCATTCTCCTGCTGCCTCTATCAAAGGCCATTGCCTGGTGATGTAAAGGACATCTTAAACTAAGTTGCAACTGTGCAGCAGCATTGGCTGGGGAAAAGGAGAGGAAGGATTCTTTCCTAACACCCGTGAACAAGAGTGACACGGTATGGTAGGAGGTTTGATTATTCACAGCATCCTCTTGGGACCATAACTGCAGAACAAATCCTGTTAAGATCACATCATCATCCAGACATTAAAAAAAAAATAAATCCAGTTAGAGTGTTTACCTTAATAGCCTTATGTGATAGTGTGTACTGCATATTGAAGGGAAGTGCTTTGTACTATCATTCCCAGAATTACTTTTCTTGCTTGAGAATTCAAAGTGATTTTTTTATTTAGGCATTTATCATGGGATGTTAGAACTATAAAAGCCAGCTTCATCATCCCGTCATTTATAACCCTTTCCTTTATTATAGTCCCTGGTGTTTCACAACAAATGTCTCAATGTACTGTGGGTAGCTGAACCTCAACATAGGGATGATGTCCCATTGTGAGGAATTATATTACTGGCCACACTGATGCTGATGGTGTTTCAAGTGTTTGGCCATGCATAGGTTTTCTTCTACTCTCCATGAAAGGCTTCAGTAGAGTTAAAGTAAATTGGCTGTGTTCAAGCCCTGGGGAAGGTATTTAGCCTTTGCACAATGGCGGTCTCCAGCCAGCTCTTCTCTTTCTCTTCTGATGAAAGAAGTGGTGAATGAGGCAGAGGGGACCTGAGGGCTAAGTCCAGCCCCTGATCCACCACCCCAGACAGGCTCCTCTTTCCAGAGAGTTTGGCTTTGGTTCTTAATAGTTTCCTGCATAGTGAGTGACCCATTTTTGGGGGGTTAATCTGACCATGATCTCCCTTTATTTCTTTTGTTCATTCCTTCTAGTGAAACCTTTTCCTTCCAGCCTGAAAAGAACCTGTTAATCTTCAAGAGGTGAATTGAATTAAACAAGTTGAAGTCCTCTGATTAGCTGCTCTGTCTGAAAGATAGTTTGTGGATGAAGTCAGAGGGCCAGGGTTTCATGTTGTATATTTTTAAAACATTTTATTTTTGTAAACATTTTAGATATCTATCCATCGTTTTTCTTTAGAGCAGTTCTGTATACTCCTCCTCTGCATTTTTACTCTTACACAAGAACTATTTGCAAAGAGTTTATGCTACAGTTTTCTGCATGCTTTTCTAGGTTTATGCGTGAAAAGTGTTCCTGCTTTTCCTTTGCAGACTCTATAAAAAATGTACATTTAGGATAGTGTGCCATATAATCCTACAAAAATGTTTTTGCACAAAAATCTGTTGCCTTTTAGGCTGGATTTTGGAGTTATACTTTTTTTTTTAAAACTCATCTTGTTTCATATTAAGATAATGAATTGTTTCTATGAATGGGGAAATGTGAATGCATATGTATACTTTGCTCTGAGTGTGCCTGTCTGGAAAGAGTAATAAAGTGTAGTTTAGCTCTACAAAATACATGTTGCACTGCTTCAGAAAGATAATATGATTGTGTGATTAGAACTCTTTATAGATATCAATTTTCTCATTCTTTTTTTTCCCCTAATTTTATAGAGCCTAATGTAAAGGTTTTGTTTTTTCCTACTGGGATTTTCTTAACTCTTTCAGTACTTAAGCGTTTAGGACGTGCCCAATTAGTAGGTCTAGTTCTACTAAAGCAGCAAGTTAATTATCTAATGTAATTTTTTTTTTTATTAGTAGCTATATTTCAGGATAGCTGCTCCCTCTCAGGTCATGCTGTTTCCAAATATTAATCTAATTGGATTATTTACAAATCGATTGAATTGATTGAGAGTTGAACTAGTGATTGAGCTAAAAATAGCTGAAATATTTTCAATTGGTGTTTTTTTGTGTTTGTTTTTTTTTTTTTTTTCCCAAAACCAAATTCAGGTTGACAGCACTCCATAGGTATGAAGTATTTTCATTTCAAAATTGCTTTTTCTTTATATAATACATTATATAAATTACGATTTCAATGTATTTTTAAAGTCAGTGAGTGGAAAAAGCCTTTTTATCAACACACAGTTTTTAAATGAATCCAAAATAATGTCAACATTTCTCAGAAAATTTCAGTTTTGCAGATTTTTACTTCTATTCAAACCAAAACCATATTTTGAAATAGCAAAGTTTCTGTCCTGACAAAATAGAATTTCTGAGTGTTGGATCATTAAAAATGTAATTGAAAGTTATCAAATTAAAATCCATTTGTGATTTCTTGTAACCAAAAGAGCTTCAAATGTATATATTTCAACGAGATAAAAGTTTTCAGTTTAGATATGTGTGAGAGTCCTTCTCTTACCAAGGGAAAAAGAACGTATTTTACAAAATATGCTGGCTTATTTGAGTTTAGAATTTTAACTTCAGGAAAATAAATGCCACATTGTAGAGGTTCAGCAAGACAGGCTTTTGAATCCATCCCTGCCCTTTGGAGTAGAGGGGACTACATTTTGTGGCTTTTGTAGATATTTGCAAAAGTGAGTGTCAGTTGCTGGAACTGAGTGGCCTGGTGCAGTTGCATCTGGACATTCTATAGGGGTTGAGCTCCATAGGATCTGGAATGCCTTCTTCACCTGCGATGTCTAAGATTTCCTATCTGATGTGCTGAGGTTTCACAGAATCACAGAATGTGAGGGATTGGAAGGGACCTCAAAAGATTATCCAGTCCAATCCCCCTGCTGGAGCAGGAACACCTAGATGAGGCTACACAGGAGTGTGTCCAGGTGTCACCAAGCTGGGAGGAGTGGCTGACACACCAGAAGGCTGTGCTGCCATCCAGCGAGACCTGGACAGGCTGGAGAGTTGGGTGGGGAAAAATGGAATGAAATATAACAAGGGCAAGTGTAGAGTCTTGCATCTGGGCAGGAACAACCCCAGGTTCCAGTATAAGCTGGGAAGTGACCTATTAGAGAGCAGCATAGGGGAAAGGGACCTGGGGGTCCTGGTGGACAGCAGGATGACCATGAGCCAGCACCATGCCCTGGTGGCCAAGAAGGCCAATGGCATCCTGGGGTGTATTAGAAGGGTGGTGGTTGGTAGGTCGAGAGAGGTTCTCCTTCCCCTCTACTCTGCCCTGGTGAGACCACATCTGGAATATTGTGTCCGGTTCTGGGCCCCTCAGTTCAAGAAGGACAGGGAACTGCTGGAGAGAGTCCAGCACAGGGCAACAAAGATGATGAAGGGAGTGGAGCATCTCCCTTATGAGGAAAGGCTGAGGGAGCTGGGGCTCTTTAGCTTGGAGGAGACTGAGGTATAACCTTATTAATGTTTATAAATGTGTGAAGGGTGAGTGTTAGGAGGATGGAGCCAGGCTCTTCTCGGTGACAACCAATGGGAAGACAAGGGGTAATGGGTACAAGCTGGAACACAGGAAGTTCCACTTAAATTTGAGAAGAAACTTCTCGGTGGGGGTGACAGAGCACTGGAACAGGCTGCCCAGGGGGATTGTGGAGTCTCCTACTCTGGAGACATTCAAGACCCACATGTACACATTCCTGTGTAGCCTCATCTAGGTGTTCCTGCTCCGGCAGGGGGATTGAACTAGATGATTTTTTGAGGTCCCTTCCAATCCCTAACATTCTGTGATTCTGTGAACTGGGGTTTTTTTGAGGATGATGTTAATATAGCAGTGTAGATATAATCTGATAGCACAGGAGTGTCAAACTCATTTTGACCGGGGCCACATCAGCCTCTCCATTGCCTTCAAAGGGCCAAATGTAGTTTCAGGACTGCATAGATGTAGGAGTAGTTACATTTATACAGTCCCAAAATTGCATTTGGTCCTTTGAATGCACCAGCGAGGCTGATGTGACCCCAAGTGAAAATGAGTTTGACACCCCTGTGCTAGGTATTAGAAATATCTCTCCTTTGTTAGGGCTATAGTAAATAATGTCATCCTGAAAGATAAAATAAACCACCTTTTTCTCGTGGAAGTCACTGTAGGGCCACAGTAGCTGGTGCATAAAGCAGATTCCATGTAACATATTCTGGAATGGGTGTACCTCATTAATAGTAGAAACTTTTCTGCCAGGTGAGCTAGTAGGAAGAATTCTGAGTTACTCTCATCTCAAAGTCATTATAGATTAATGACATTTTTCTTTCTCCTTTTCTTTCTGCCTTTGTCCATCTGGTCACTTGCAATATTTCAGAATACAGTTCAGAGGATGTTGCAACCTGTGAATGTTCATGCAGTAGGAGACACAGTAAATTAGACTTACTGTGCATGTCAGTGAGCTATACAGAAAAGATTTGAACCGTAGACCAGAATAGTTTGGAAAGAGTTATTATGAACTGTCAAGTCAATAATTCACATTTTAGAAAGGCCCTCAGTATAAATTTACAGTTTGGATTCATTTTACAACCTATCAGGAGATTAATCAGTACTTTGTAAGGTCCCCTAATGCAGTTTTGTATTTTTATGTTTTGACATGATGGACTGTAACAGCTTAATTAAAATAATATTAAGAGGTTTACTGAATTCCACACCATCGAAGGGCATCCTTAGTCACTTAATGGAAAATGTACTGTGTTCTGTCTTGTTATTAGACAATGAATGGGATATGTCCTGAAGCATCTTGACAGAGACCACATTTCTTGCAACATCTCCACAAACTGGTAGAAATTACTGACAGAATGCATTTCCTTTGCTCTGGCAAGTTCATATGCAATATTCACCTTACCAAAATTTTTATTGAATATTAGTGGATGTGCATTTACATGCAGTTAGGTAAGATGTGCAGCATTTAACAGAAATACAGTAAGAGCAGTGGTATAGACAAGCCTGTGTTTGAACCATATCATATTACCATTTATTAGACCTTATGTTATTGAATAATCTGGATCAAAAGCCAGATGTAAATATACCTGAAGTTGAGTTGTGCGCTGTCCAAAGTAAGATCTATATCCAAATTTTTTCTTTGAATAGCAGAAATACTATGTAAGAATGAAAGATACTTGGCTGCACAGAGCAGCATTGTTTGCAGCACTCACAGGTGAGTGTTGCTGTGAGGATAGTCCTTAAAAAAATGAAGGGCTCATGTACAGCTATAGTACTGGAAAATAAGTGATAAAGGCAGCTTTAGATGTGCAATAAAAACTTCACATTGTTAATTTTTCACTGAAATAGTTGTCCTGATGCCTGTGACTGTACCCGAGGCTTCCCAGCCAGACAGATTTGTGGTCCATTCTGCCTAAATGTGGTACTGTCAATTCCAGGAACTATTTGGAAAGATTTTACGTACTGAAAGAAGTGAGGAAAAACCAAGTTGATCCAAGTTAGGGCTTTGGCTCCACCAGTGAAAATGTGAATATTGTTGTGGTTGGCATGACTCTCCTTTGGATCCTGGCCCAACCCCTGGCCACACTCGCTTTCTGTGCTGCTCACATTTTATACTGATGCAAATGATCAGTCTGTACTCAGGCAGTCCCGCTTGCTTCTAGACATACCTTTCCCAGGTTCTGTGGTATAAAACCGCCCTTCACCAAACAGGCAGGCAGTAGAGCTGCCTCCTTCCCTACCACACAGTGCTGCTTTAGGATTGTGTTTAGATTTGAAATTTGAATATTTCATCAAGCTTCATTCTATACTGCATGTTAAAAATCACTCTGGTTTTTTTGTGGTATATTCTCCCTTTTATCTTTCTGGTTTATTTTATGTTGCTTATTTGTTCTGCCTGTGCTCTAATCTACTGTGGTAAGATGCTTCTTAAAAATAAATCACACCCCTTCCCCCCCCCCCTTTTTTTTTTCTTTTCTTCATTAACCAATTTCTATTTTGTGATGAGTGACAAAAAGTTACAAAGGATCAAAGATCATTCCTTTCCTGCTACTGAGTTACAGTAGTGACAAGCATGGGGATGAATTAACTTAAAATGAAATATCCCTTTATTACCCCAGAGAAGGCTGGTTGCTTCAATCATTTGTGAAACCTGTGCACTAACTGCTACTTTCATTGCCATTGTCAAATAGGAGTGTTTCTGTAGAAAAATTCATGGCACGTGAAAAAAGACTGTTTAAAGAGATGGATTTTGAAACAAATTCATTGGTGTAATACCTAGGATAACTCCAGTAGTGTCAACAGAGATACAGTGTCTCTGCACAAATTTTTACCCATGAAAGGCACCAAGGCCTTTGCTGGGTGATCACGGTTTTGAGAATGCTGGATCTCATTGTTGGCTTATGGTGACATAATTGTAACCAAACTGGGAATCATTAGATTGTAGTGGAGGTGAAGCAGCCAGCTCTCTCACCCACCTATGTAAGAGACGGGATGGAGACATAGATTTGTTGCCTTCCCAAGCTCACCAGCATCATCCACTCATTCTTATCCAACATTCAGTCACTCTGTCTGCATCAGAAAAGAGAAATCAAGTTGTCAGTGCAGTTCAGGAAAGCTAAAGGTGAAGGCTTCTTAGAGCAGCTCTTAAGTGATCAAGAACCTGATCTTCAGAAAGCAAGCTTACATGGCTGATGCAGTCCCCATCCTGGTGATAGGTGCAATGGGAAGAACCTTGCTTCTATATGTAGAATCCAGGATAAGATTATTTTTAGTTATTTAAATAGCATGCCT
Source organism: Columba livia (assembly GCF_036013475.1). Classification (NCBI taxonomy): domain Eukaryota; kingdom Metazoa; phylum Chordata; class Aves; order Columbiformes; family Columbidae; genus Columba; species Columba livia. The sequence goes on from NC_088604.1 coordinate 83,094,385, forward strand.
AGAAAATTGGTCACACTAGGCTTAGTATTTGATAAGGAGAGATCATTTTGCCACTTACAATGAAGTTTTTTAAGCCATGCAGGGCTGAAGTGGACTTCATCAAACCTCTGTTTTCATTATCTTGCTCATATTTTTCGGTGATCATTATAGCCGTTAACTGTTGCTACTCTATTTACCACTGCATGTGAATTATCAGTAAAGGAGCTGGAGTTGCCCTGTGCAACTCCATTTATTATAAATCATTTATTAAGGAATGTAAAAGCATTCCAAACCACTCAAACCGACTTGCTCTTTTGACACATGCCTGAACTAGATATCAGGAAGAAACAAAGAGTTTACCATTGTCTTCATTTGTAATGTTTGTCCAATTGCCTTATCAGTCTGAATTTTTGAAACCCAAATACAAATGCATTTTTGCGTTTGTGTTAAGCAGCTCACCCTGTCTAGAGTTACAATGAGGATTGTTTTAGAGGTGCACCTGGAAACCAAGATGAAATAATCCTGTATAACTAGCAGCTTAGGGACAAAGTACTATTATGGCAAAGTTTTGCTTTAAAAAGGCTCTGGTAATGACCATTTAATTCGTACTCAATAAGCCCTTATTTTGTGTTTTGGTCATGGAAAGAGCTAATTACACTCAAGACAAAAAAACATATCTGCAGGACTCAACTAAGCTCATTTTTATAGTTCTTGTGGACAGCAGCTGCAGGCTATCAGCCTGGACCCTTGATAAATGGTTTTGACATTTCCTACAGACACCCCTCATGAAAATGGCTTTTTATTTATTATCAAATGTTGAATTCTGCATTATTGATCAGGTGCCATTTGTTTAAGGCTGCTACTTGCTAGAAAGAATTACCCGGTCCCTAAACTACACACAACATAATGAATTATTCTGTTGATGAACAGCAACACTAAAGGAATGTTAAGGTTGCATGGTTAAGTGCTCAAAAATCAGGAAATGACAGTTGAGGTTGAAGACGATGGGAATTTTGCCTGAATTAAGACTGCAGAGTTACAGCTGAGGGCAAGTACAAACACTACTAGCAAGCACTGGTTATTCTTTCTAGGACAAGTGGTTGGTTACCTCTTCTCTTGAAAGACACTGCCTTTATTTCTTACAGTATTTAACAAGGCATCAAGCAGTGGGTGAAATCATTAGTGGTAGGGGTCACTAGGCAGATGGGCAGTTCGTTGGCTGTTCCTCATTGCTATAGAGTTGCATTTGTCAAGGAAGAGGGTCACTAGCAATATTATGCTGTATGCTACAGTTGAGGGTAAAAGAAGCTAGTGGCTTGCTGTGACATGAGGTGAGTTTCATTTGTCAAAGTATGGTTTCAATTTAGTTCTCCCCTGGGGACTCCTGTTTAGTTTTCTTTGTATCTTTTTTATTGGTCTCTGATTTGGTATCATTTTGCTTCTGTTATTTAGCTAGTCATGTTCAGTACTGAAGAAAAAAAAACCAAACCAAAAACACAGGAAAGCGTTACAGCCCTGATATGTTGGTCCTGTGATCAGACAGACCAGGATTGGTACCAAGCACGCTGTGCTGTCCTCCTTGCCTGCATACCCGTGTCTCTTCCCCTGGGAACACAGGATGCAGTGGAGACAAGCTGCACTGTACCTGGAGTCAGATACATGCCCAGGAACCAGTATTGCAGAGTACAACACAGAGATCATTTGCACCAGCAGAGCAGACTTAGCTAAGATGTCTTTGGATTTTTCCAAGTAAGTAAGAGTATTCTTGTACCCCCGGAGGCTGTGTTTGTTGATCTCCAGCTTTTAGGAACAAATTTGCTCAGACAGATGACTTCCTTGGATTTACTGTCCTTTGGGGGTAAGAGTCAGGTTGTAGTGCCTTCTAGAGGCTACTGAAAATCACAACACAGTGTTTGCTACTGGCCAGAAAGCAATTTAATATTAGGACTGAGGAAGGCATTTAAGAAAAAAAAAAAAAAAGCTGAGGCAGGACAAGCAGCCAGAGCCTCAACAACACGTTCTGACAGAGCTGGGAAAGGCAGCTTCATGTAATGTGTGTACTCAGGGGAGACCTTTCTGGGGCACTCCTCTCCCCACCCCCAAAGGGAGTGACAACATCCCACAAATGGCACTATAAACATGCCCAAACCCAACAGTGTCCCCCATGGGCTGTAGATTTGATTCAGACTAAAGTTGGCTCATGGGAGCCTGCAACTCTTCCCTGACAGCGTAAGTTCCTCATACTTTGTGTCTTGGTAGAATGCAAGTGGCACGTGAGCCATGTGGGTACTGGCAAAGCACAGTTTGAATGGGACCAGTGGGACGTCTGTGCAGCCCACCATGGTGGGAGACTCACAAGGCAGACTGTTAGGTCACTGTTGGAGGTGAGATATTATGGAGTTACGTGAACTTTTAGATGCATCTTGTATGGTCTTTTCTTCTATTCTCATGTCCCAGGCACAATAAAATAACCCTGTTTGTTTCAGATGCATGCGGAATCAAGCCCAGCATAGATTTCTGTTCAAGCTCAACAAATGCATTTTTAGCTAGAGATAATATATAGCATTATGAATGGATCTCATTAATTCTAAGTGGCAGGCTGCTAGGGTTCTGCAGTTGTTGTGCCTCCCTGTACCAATGCCAGAGATAGAAGCATTCAGATAGTATTAAACAGGATACAACAGAAAAGAACAACATCAGGTTTATGCCCCCTGTAAACATTACAACCCACACTTATAGGATAAGTAAGGGGAGAAGTAGAGGTCAGGTAGTCTGTTTAGGTAAGGCAAGCCTTTCCTGGCATCTTAAATGATTTCTTTATGCCTTATTTCTGCAGTTGAAAAATGAGCATAATTGTAAATGTATGTCTTAATCCTGTCAGAAGCCTTTTCAAAGCCCTGTAGGATCTTCAGGTGAAAGGTTCACTAACAATATAAATCCTGTCATTGCTTGGATCCAGGTTTTATCGTTTCCTTCTTTTTCAAGTTTCATTTTGTTGGTGGTTATTCCTAACTAAGATCAGATTCTCATCTCATATACTTGCAGGTAAATAAGGAATTATTGCTGAATTCAGAGACATTATCATGTATTAAGTTTCTCACTAAAGTATCTATCCTCTAATCCTTGAAGTCTCTGCTGTTTGTTTCATGCAACATATAGTACCGGAGGCTGGTTATACTCTCTTTCTGAAGACTGTATTTCTCCTCTGAAAACCCAAGCACATGTTAGATATCTCACCTATACTGCCTAATATGATAATTTTACCTCCTTCCATTTATATAGAATCTCTTTAGAAAAGTAGTCCCTTGCTTTCTTTGAAATTATTTTCCTCCCCATGAATTCTCAAATCTTTTTCCTCGTCAGTACCATGAACTATCCCTTTTATTTACTGGCTGTCATTACCAACTGCCACTCCAAAGCCTAACACATCTTTTTCCACACTTATCTGCATTAAACTGCAATTTGTCACTTCTTCTGGCTTGCCTTAAATCATGTAAATCCTTCTTATCTGATTGCATTGCTACTCATTATTTATGGTGCTATGCCATACACTGCTATGGGCAGACTGGGGAATCTTCTTTTGTATGCAGTCATGGAGATCATCTTTATAAATAATGGAAAAGCTTACTATTGTGATTATGCATCTTCCATGCAATACCTTTATATCCTTTGTTTCTGTAGCACTGAAAAGACATCTCAAAGACACACATAAAGGAAACTTTGTCTTTTATCTGCATTCTTTCCATAGAAATTCTTGTTTCCTTAGACAAAAACAGAGAGCCTTGTTCATCTGGGAGTTCCTGTTCTCCTGAGAATGTATAATACGAAGCCCTCAGTGCCACCCTTTCTCTAATTAAGGATGAGATGACCTTCCTGCTTAAATTTACCAAGCTGCATCTTATGCACCTTTTTCACAGCTTCACAAAAAGGGAAACTCAGGCTCTTAGAAGTAATATATCAGACATGATTATCAATGAATGTGCTTGAGATATTGCTACTGTTGATATTGCTACTGCTTTCTAACAACAGCAGTCCTTGTGGTAGCTGAGGCAGTAGAGTCATGTTTTGCTGGACGGGCAGATTTCTAATAGGAAACTTTGAATTACTGAAGGAAAGTCATCTTCGGTCTTTCTGTACCTCAGCAAGATATGAGCATGGCCTATGAGAATGAACCAAGTAAGTCACCACTGCTGGCTCACTTCCCCCGATGGCTCATGGCAACCTCGCGCAGGCAGCAAAAACGATGGCAGCCTTGTCATCAATTGTGATAGCAGAGAAGTTCCTTTAAGGAGGCTTGCCTCGGTGGTGCCACAAATGTATTTCCTGGGTTTTGTGGATCTGTCTGTAAGATCTGTTGATGCCAAGTCAGGCTGGAATATGAACAGAGCAACATATGGCACAACACATGCTTGGGAGACCACTACTGTACCACCTGAGTTTTATGTATTTAACTTAAAGAATGGAAAACATGGCCAAGCTGTGCAGTGTTCTGTGCCTGGGACTATGCTGTGGTTTAATCCTGGTAGGCAGCTGAGCCCCACATGGCTTCTTGCTTGTTCCCCTCTGGTGGGATGGGGGAGACAATCAGAAGGGTAAAAGTGTGAACACGTGTGGGTTGGGCTAAAGTCAGTTTAATAGGTACAGCAAAAGCTGTGCACACAAGCAGTGCAAAGTGAGGAATTCATTCAGTGTTTCCCATGGGCAGGCAGGTGTGCAGCCAATTCCAGGACAGCAGGGCTCCATCACATGTAGCAGTTACTTGGGAAGACAAAATGCCAAAACTCCAAGTTTTCCCCTATTCCTAATTCTTCCTCCAGCTTTTATTGCTAAGCATGATGTCACACAGTGTGGAACATCCCTTTGGTTGGTTGGAGTCAGGTGTCCCAGCTGTGCCCTCTCCCAACTTCTTGTGCACCCCCAGCCTACTCACTGGTGGGGTGGTGTGAGAAGGAGAAAAGGCCTTGGCTCCGTGTTAGCGCTGCTCAGCAATGACTAGAACATCCCTGTGTTATCAATGCTGTTTTCAGCGCAAATCAGAAACACAGCCTCATACTAGGTACTATGAAGAAAATTAACTATCTCAGCTAAAACCAGTACAGACTATAAGGTAAAGAGGAGTAGGAAATGTTCTGGGCACTGGCACTAAATTGTCCATACTCCTGCATGGTTCATAGTGTACCTGGCATGGTGTTGGGCCTCTAGACTGCTCTCCCAAACAAGTACAGGCATGGCTTTTAAATTAGCATGGACAAAGAACTGTTGCCGTGCCATAGCGGAAGATGAGCATTACAGGAAAGGATGCCGGTCATTCTGTGCCAGGGAACAGTTTTTGCCTTGTTTAATTTACTAGATAGATACTTTTTCAAAAGGGTCTTTAGATATAAAGTTGCATCAACCAGAGAAAGAGGAAAGGGGAACTCTCTACTCTAAAAGGTCACTGAAGTGAATCAAAATAACTGCTTGATTTTGGAAGGTAAAGGCATCTGATGCAAAGGAAGTAAGGAGATCTTGAAATTCATGGTATCCATGAATTTTGATCTAACTACCTGCTACTCAGTGCAGAAAAAGAAGTTCTTATCAGAGTGAGAGAAACAGAACAAATTTTTGCAGTGGTGTGTTAGAGGCCTAAGTAAGGCATCTGCTGAAAATACCAGTAGGTGCATGCTTGTATATCTGCAGATCCACTGAGGGTAAGACAGGATTTGCTAGCTGATCCCATGTTGTTCATGCTGGCTGGCGTTGCTGAAGGCAGTTTTGGTTTGGTCAATTCATATGAAAATGCCACTAACAACAATGTTTAAAGATATTATACCAAAAAAAGCACTGAAATTTCATCCCCACACGTGACCTGAGGTGGACTGTTGTTGACCCCATCATAAATGCAGGTGCTTTTCTGTGGTTGCATGTGTGGGTATGTGGAGAGTGTCAGAAGCTGGGAAAAAATCCACCTTCTGCTTGAGGCAACATGCAAACTGCCCAGCCATACAGGTCTGAAGTACAGATTTCCCTCAGAGAGATCGGAAGGAAACAAAAGAAAAAGCAGGAACACACAGTCTGTTTGCGTGTCAGGAAACTTAAAGAAAGATTGTTTGCATGACAGGATGATTCTCATTTCTTTTTCATTATTTATTTTTTTAAAGAACAGAATAAAGTTGCAGTGCCTTATGTTAATCTAGTAAATGCTGAAGTAGCAATATGACAGCAGAGGGACTGGGCCCATGTACATGCTGCTTTCAGTGTCGATACTCAGCACTGTCTTTCAACCGTACCAAATTACAGTGACAAAACTCAAAGCTACTGCTGACACAAACAAGACAAGAGGTCGCTGAGCCATGGCCTGTGACCTGAGCGTATTTCACATATTTAACACCAGATTTTACTGAATTTACTCTTCCTCCAACTGAAGAAGGGTACAATCCTGATAAGGGCAAATTCTTTGAATAATATGATTGGTGTTTGGGTACAGTGCACTTACACTGCCTCCCATCATTGCTACAAGTGCAAATTAGTTTAAGTGCTCTATAGGATGAGGTTGATGAGCTGGTAAAGTTTTAGCAATTACACAAGAAAGAAACAGTGAGACCTGCCAACACTAATGGTTTTGCTTTTTCAGTTGTTTTCACTGGTTTTCCAAATCAGCTGTAGCAGGAACATCCATTTCCACAACAACCCTGAGCGATCAGGCCTGAGTGTTTTCTAATTTATACTAAAATAAAGCACTGAAACCTACAAGACAGCTTTGTGAAAACAGGAAGAGAGGAGAATGAGGCCTGTTTACACATGCTTCCTGACCAGCTTACACTGCCGTAATTTACCCAAGGTGTTGTATTTTGTTTTCTCAGATGTGACCAGGAGACTTTCATTAAAACAATGTCCACTCGTACAATTTCCTATCTGTCTCATTCTGGCTCAGTCTGTTTGTTTTGACCGGCTAGATTTCACATTAGCATGACCAGTTCATTGTCTCACGATCTGTAAGAAAGATCCTTTAAAATGCTTAACAAACTGTTTCTACATTCTCTTGGCACTATAGAAAGGCTCCTGCCTTTGCACCCATCATGAAAAAGTGTTTGAGATGTCATGGATTTTCTCATGCTGCTGTATTTTGTGGCTGGCTACAGCACCAATGCACGCCTGCCACCATTATTTACAGCTGTAACAGTGAGAAATTACAAACCGCACTCTTCATTAACCTCCACTAAGGCTGTTCCCGCAGCCGGTGATTGCTGTTACATTGATGGAGTGCTAATACAGCTCCATAGCCCCGGCTGGCCCGGCTCGCCCCTGACTGCGCCGCAGCTCCTGCCTCCCACCACTGCCCAGCACACGTCTCCCAGACATCCTGCTCAAATGATTGATGGGGAAGGCAGCTCATAAAGGCAAGCGCAGTGCCCAAAGCAACAGCTGTCTAGCCGTGTCCCTGCAGTAATTAGATAAATGAACCCCAAACAAAATCTTACAGGCAGGAGTAGAAGGAAGTGATAATATCCCCAGTGTCAATCTCCTATTGCTTGTGTTGCTTCATTCCAGCCTCTGTCTGCAGTTATTCGTGTTTGATGCAGATTTGACACAGCTCACATGTGTCCCACCTTCCATGCTCTTTTCACTGCCGCTCCTCCAGACAGACCCCTGCGGGCACAGGAGACACGGGGGTGTCAGGGGCTGGGGCTGGGCTCTTGCTTTCTTTTTTTCCCTACAGCACCACTTCTACTTTGCAGAGTGTGCTGATCCTTTGTCCTTCCCCACAAGAGTAAGAACGTAACAAAAGGTCCATGGTAGGTCACAAATTGAGTTTAGCTGGGGAAAACCCTGCAATTAGCAAATTTCCTCTTCAATAAATAGTTGATTTGTATATGGCGATGCACTAGATAAAAACGGAGAAGGCAAAGGAACACAGCTCCGGCAGTTGAAATTGTAAGAGAGCTGATTAAAAGGTCTGTGCTTATTTTTACAGTACAGAAGCATAGTGATATTATAGCAATTACCCTGTATCTTCCCTTGATGCTACTGAATGATAGCCATGAAGGAATCTTCAGGGCCAGTAATTACGATTTAGAGAGAAATCTGTGAAAAATGTATTTACATTACATTTTTATATATATTTTCAGAAAAGGTATATGCATTTTTAAATATACACACATATGTATGTATAAAATACATATACAGAAATTAAAAAAACCCAACTGTCTTGAGGAAACCTAAACAGTGCAGCTCTGATTGTACTTCCATTGGTGGAACTGCACATCAAGAGTAATTTTGTGAAATTCAGTGACTGTAAAACTCATTTGGTAACAGAAAAAAATATTTGTAGGCAGGAACTGAAATCCAGAGAAGCACGTGGGGGCCCTGTTGGATTGAATGGTTGTCGAATGCAATCCTGTGACCTCACAGGAGAAAACTTACTCAAAAATGCTTCCAGCATGAGCAGAACTAAGAGGTGAAGTTATATCCTAGAAGAGGCACAATAATCACACAGAGCAAGTGGTCTTCTCTTTTATTCTCCCTCTCCACTCTTAAGCTAGGCTAATTCTTGCTGAGTTCAGCCAGATTTGCATGAGTGTAAAATTAGATCAAAATTAGGGCCAGGTTGTTTGTTTTACCAACAGTGCATGTCTGAAGAGACTGCTTTTGTGTTTCCCCATAGAAACAGTCAGAGGTGCTTGTAAAGCTGGGCGCTGCCAAGACCTGATCGCTGGGATTCAAATAAGAATTTCTGGCAGACTGAGTGGTCCCATTAATCGCAAGTGGTATCTCTTAAACCCTTCAATTACAAGAGATTAGTGGGAAACTGTAGTGTTGGACTAAAGAAGTAATGACACATAGGAAGTGAAGCAGAAAACCTGCTTTCTTCTTTATAAGAAGAAGTTTAATTTATAGTTTATTTAAATATAAATTGCAAGCATAAATTATTAGAGTTCTTAAACTTCATTGGTTTTTGTTTTTTTGTTTTTCAAATTAACCATACTTTATTTCTGCCTTCCCCAGAGCAGAACTGTAATCTTCAGCCTGTATGTTTCTTAAATTGAACTGAAGGTTCCTGTGCTATGCCATAGCTGGCTGAGTTACGTTCTTGCACTGCTTCCCACCATGGATTGCAGGGGCCAGCACGGATTCTGAGCCTCTCCCTGCCATAAATTGCGTGAAGGACTGTGAAATGGCAGAGCAGGAGGCTGTGGTCTCCCATCACTTGTGCTGCTGTAGCTCAGTTGATTTACTCTTGTTGCAACCACTATTGGGAAATGCTTTGCAGGAATCCTTGGTTTAGGTTACGTGCATAATAATGTTTAATAATGGCGTGCTTACCCAATGGCAACTGCCAGTCCTTTGAGCCCAGTAATGGCTAAAAGTATCCATGTGCTCACAGTGAAGCGAGCTGCAACTCAGCCTGTTGTAAAAGTGTGGAGAGGGAAACAGAAATTGCATCACTAGTTCACAATCGTACCGCATCTGAGGCACAGCCTTTCAGAGGGTTCCTAGCACTGGGAGTCCCAGACCAAAAGCCTGCCTGCCTCCTCAGAAGATACATCTAGCTCTGATGTTTTAAAATTTATTTTGTTCTTCCTAGTTTATTGTGCCACAGTTATGCATGCAGTTCTCTGAATCCCCATGTGTGTTCTCAGGACTGAAGTTTGCTTGTGTCTTGCCTACTTGTCGGGTTTTTGCTATAGTCACAGCTCCCATGGCATTTAGTGGATATGTGTTTTGCACAGCCAGGATCTAATTGTCTTCTCAATTAATATAATGTAAATCAAGAGTAATTTGAAAGAGTTACACTGATGTGAGACTGGACTGGGAGAATACTCTAGGCCAGGGGTGTCTAACTCATTTTCACCAGGGGTCATGTCACCCTCGTGATTGCCTCCAAAAGGCCAAATGTAATTTTAGGACTGTATAAACATAAATACTCCTACATTTATACAGTCCTAAAAGGGTCTACAAATTAACAGATGAGTTCAAATAATCTATTGCTACTACTTGTTTTTAGGGTTCATCACACTCATGCACCCATCTTTATTTTTGTTAACATGTGGTTTTTGCTGAAAACTGCCACACAGATTTGTGTGTGCTACTTAATTTGGCCCAGGGGCAGTGCTGCTCAGGAAAAGCATTTTTATTATGCTTACAGCAAAAAGAATAACTTTAGACAGCCTACAATGTAGGCACCTACATCTCAGGTAATCATTTAAGATATTTGTGATGGTACAGAGAAAGCACCAAGCACTCATGGAGTGCAACTCATCTTATCTGGAAAGCAGGTCTATAAAACAGACCACCTGAATTAAGTGCTGGAAGTGCCTGCTTCTCTCCATTGTCTACAAAGGGGTCAGACAATGGGCTCAGAGGGAGGCAGTTCCTGCAGGCTGCTCTGAAGTGAGGTGAGAGGAATCGCCCATGACAAGCTGTGCTAGGGTGCACAGACATCTTCATGACAGCTGCAGACTAGCTTCAGAGCAAGAAGTGGTCCAGCCAACAGGATACCCACATGGAACCATATGATATTCCTCTGCTCTAACACACGTGAACATGGTCTTTTACATGCTAAATGAGTCTATGATTCTGTGTAGGCATGGTGCTTAAGGACATGGTGGTGTTAGGTTAACGGTTGGGCTTGATGATCTTATATTTTCCAACCTAAGTGATTCATGATTCTGTGAACTATTAAGTCTCAAAACAAAAATCCCCAATGCACAGGAAATACAAAGGTTCATGGCAACAGCAGTATTTTTCTTGAGAAATGTCTGTATTTGCCAGAGTTGAGGAGCCAAATGGTCAGAAAATGTATACTGTTAGACAACTCCTGGGACTTCTGAGATGAGCTCTTTCTTTACAGGAGTTCATTCAGCTTATCTGATGCTTGTAAACTTTTAGGATTTCAGTTAAATTGGTCTTTTACTCCAGAGAAAGAGAAACCTGATGCCTCAGCCCCTATCAGTATAGCTGTTGGAAGTTAGGAGGATTTGCAGTATTACTTCAGTAAGAAGTGACAGGTATTAATCTGATTTTGTGTGAACAGGTTGAAATCAGGACTGTAATAGAAGTAGTATAGCTGAAGTTAAAACTGAATGCCCATACAGTTTGAGGCTAAAAAGGGCTCTTAGACTGTCTGTATGTGAAGGGTTGTTAAATTTCACGCAATATCCATTCTCCAAAACCCAAAGAAACTTAGCCCTCAAGGCATTCAGTTGACTTTCCTTTGCACAAAAGGGTCAAGGGTCTGGAGGACATTGATTCATACATGTAAACTTATAGGAAAATAGTTTCCTAAAGCAGAACAATGTTTTATTTAAAGCAGTTGAAGAATTGCATTTATTAATTCTTTTGACATTGGCGTCTGTTTAAAAATGTAGGAGACAGTAGAAAAAAGCAAAGGCATCCAAAGTTGAAAACAGGATATTAGATCGGTACTGATATTACTCTTTGTTTCCCTGCTGCTCTAGGATTCAGTGCTGTGTCCTTTCCCTTCTCTGCTAACTTCACTTGTGCCTCCCTTCTGAGCTTCCAGGAGTCCTAGGGCCGGAATAAACATTCAAGCCTTGCCTCGTTCATCTGGACTGAGCAAGGGTGTGGGCTGCCCTTGTCCTCAGTAGAAATCAGCTCTGCTTAGGGTTGGGTTTAAAAGAATGCCTTTGGCAAAATATTGGAAGTAGTTTTTTTCCAGTTAGAGGTTAGATTTCACAAATAGCTCAGCTGAGTAGTTGAGGAGGCAACCCATTCACGCCCAAGCTGTATTTTTCCTCTTTCCCTCAACTAATGCTGTAAAATTGAAATCATGTGCGCAGATTTGTGCCTATTTCACCATCTAATGACATGTTTTCCCATGTTAAAATATGTGGAGTCAAATTACCACTTTGACTCACAGACACAGAGAGAAAACATGTCAAACATACTGAATAATCCTAATTAATCTCTGGTCTTATTCTGTTGCCTTCAAAGGAGTTGTGTCAAAAATGAATTTGCCAAGATTTTACCTCTCAAAGCAGCTGATTTATTTCCGTGTAGGATGAGCTCAGGCCAACATGAAATGAGATCTGCATACAAATAGCACTAGTGTCAGTGAGGCCGACAGGAACTTCACTGTTGTCTAACTTTTAGGGCTACAACCTCCTCCCAGGGTGCATCTGCCATTCCAGCCTGCACCCACACTGTGCTGAGGTGACTGTGGTCACTTGCATGCTAGCTGTGAGTGGGTTTGGTGTAAGTGTCATACAGTTAAGGAGCAACAAGAAAAAAATTCTGGCTGGTTGGTGTGAAAGCCAGTCTACTCAAGGACAAAGTGTGTGCAGGTGTGGCTTGAGGCCGGAGCTGGCAGAAAGGTGATGTTTGCCCTGTAAAGTTCAGGAACTCATGTGTCTGCATGTAGTGAATTTGTGGGGAGAACTAAAGCCAGATGGATTGTCATCAGCTTTACTTACAACTAAATTACTTACTCACTGGGCCAAGGATGCAGTAGAATCTCATTAAAGCCATGAAGATGTATTTTTGTCTTAGGAATAACATCTTATTATGTAGCCATTTAATGAGTTGTGAGCTAACATGTTTTAACAAATCTTTTAGCGCTTATTACATTCCTCTCCCTTGATGATAATTTCAAACTCTGACCATTAAAACAGGGCCCTTTTCACAACTCTTTGATGATGACACTTGAAACCGAGCACATCATCTTTTTGCATTTGGCGTAGGATCGGAAAGGTGTAAATTACAGATCTGGCTTTTATGTGCTTTTATTGATCAGACCGTTTTGTAGAAACTGCAGCAGTTCTAATACCTTAGCAGTCTAGATTACCTTTCAGATTTCTTAATTGGGCCACTGGGGTACAGTTAATTTTCAATTTATATTGAGAGTAAGACAAGGTGATGTAATACGTCATCACTGTACTTGCCTAACATTGACACTAAAACACCATGATGTACTTTGTAATTCTAAATACCTAAATTGCTACACAAGTAGATTAAAATGAATTCTAGCTTTATTCACTATGTATTTTATACCACATTCTGCCTATAATAATTCCTGTGTCTTCACTGACTTCCACTGAGACACTAGCAACAGCAACCAAGTATGTTTAGTTGAGTGTAACCGGAAAGTTCATTCAACATACCAGTCTAGAGCATCCAGCAGACTAATCAGATGCAGTCCTCTTTTTGTGTGTTTGCTGACAGGTCAAGGTCATGGTGCGCATTTCTTCCACGCTTGGCAGAGACACGTCTGAGTCCAGCTCTTTCTTAAAAGTTGACCCCCGTAAGAAGCAAATCACGCTGTATGACCCGTTGGCATGTGGAGGCCAGAATGTTTTCCAGAAAAGGGGCAACCAGGTTCCACCTAAGATGTTTGCTTTTGATGCAGTTTTCCCCCAAGATGCATCACAGGTATGAAATGTATGATCACAATAGTTATCTAAACAATAACATGCACCAGAGCCAGATTTGGTTTAGCTACAACAGTAGTGCTTTCATGGAGTTAGACCAGGGCTGAATTTGGCCCACAAATATAATCAACAATGAAATCAGTTTATTAAATTGTATCTTGATAATTGTGTGTTTTCATTATTCTTTACTGTAAATAATCGCTCCTAAAATTATACATGCAATAAACGTGCTAAATGGTGCCTAGTAGGCAAATCCTCAATATCAACAAGTTATTGTATATTATAAAATCTTATTATTTGCTGTACATAGTTATCTGATCAGATCTGCAGTTCTCTAATGCAGTCCTCAATTCACTAAGAAGTCAAGGATTATTTATGCAGTGTTCTATTGTATGGTTTACAATAAGAGGATGGTGATTTTGGTCCACAAGTCTTTATTCATATGTATAAGTTCAGATTTCTTATTTTAATTAGACTTCTTTGGTTTGATGAAATGTGTTACCCAAATGTCATGAGGATGAGAGTAGAAGAGTAAAGTAGCATTGCAAAGTATAATTAGAAAACACTACTTTAAGGCTGTTTCTGTACTTATAAACCAAACAGAACTATGACACAGGGCCAGCTAAAGCACCGTCATAAGATTGTATCATGAGGTCAGTCCCTGACCTAGTTCTGGTCCAGGCAGCCGGCACCTCCCAGACTTATGCCTGGATGCAGTTCAAGGGCTGGCCTGGGAACAGCCCATTTACTGGCCAGTTTCATTTACTATTAAAGTGATAGTCTAGAAATACCCATGAATTTACATGATTTATTATCAAATACGAAGTGCTTCACGTAAAAGTCTAAACTGCAAATTCTGGTTTAGTTTCACCCACCATTGATAGGCAGTTGCTACAGAAGCACTGTAGACCAATCAGCCTGCTTGAACCTTAAATCTAAGAATGCCCAGGGTGAATTTGTGTTTTGTACTTCTTAAAATATTGCGACAGGCTTCGGTATGGAGCCTATGCTGCTGAAAGCTAAGAAGACTCCTAATAATGTAGAGAAAAATTAAGAAATGTTACCTAGCTAATACCAAAGAGGCTACTTGTTCACCTTATGTTCCTTACCCACCTGCTAGTGGACTTGAACTCTGTCCATAATTGGGCAAATAATAGAGCCTGTAGAAATTCCTCAGTATTTTATTATTTTTAAATAAAAAATCTATTTTAAAGTCCCCTAAACAGGCCGTTCTAAACAAACCAGCCACAACTTCTTAGAGAATGTGTATTTTGTTTGAGTTGATGTTTCAGCAGATGAAACTTAGTTGCCACGAAGCAAAGTCCTCCTTCATGTGCTTACACAAGTAATGTCATTCCCATCAACAACATAGGTCACATGAATGAGACAAGCAGGATTAGACTTTTTGATACTTCAGCAGGAGCACTGATGACATTATGACCATTTTCCAGTGAAAGTACTCTATTGATTTTTCCTTATTATGGATAATTTTATTTATAATTTTATTTATTTTAATACTTGTGACAGGCTGAAGTATGCGCTGGGACTGTGGCTGAGGTGATCCAGTCTGTGGTCAATGGAGCAGATGGCTGTGTGTTCTGCTTTGGCCATTCCAAGCTTGGTTAGTATTGCTAAATTTCCCTACTGAAGCAGCAAAGTAAATATTTTTAACCCGAGATTACGAGTACATTAGATTGGAGAAAACGAACTTTCATTTATCTCTGCGTAGTAATTGTACTTGAAAGTGGTACACTATGCGTGGCCTTGTACTGCACCTACACCTTATGCTTACGTATCTGTTAACTTTGCATATTGCCTAAATCAGGGGTGTCAAACTCATTTTCACTGGGGGCCACATCAGCCTGGTGGTTGCCTTCAAGGGGCCGAATGTAATTTTAGGACTGTATAAATGTAGGTTACATGTACACAGTCCTAAAATTATATTTGGCCCTTTGAAGGCAACCAACAGGCTGATGTGGCTCCTGGTGAAAATGCGTTTGACAGCCCTGATCTAAATGTTGGGCAGCATGCTCTTTGAAACGGAAGTTATCTCTGAGTTGTTGCTTCCTTCCGTCCCCTGAGTACTATAGCCATTTTTAACACTGTCTGTAGTTGTTAATGATCCAACAGTGATCTACAGCTTTACCAGTGTGCTTGATATTGGAGTCTTGTTTGCCAAAATACCACTTTTATCAAGCTGTATAAGGGTTGTGAGTATGCCCTCAAGTACTTGCTGTTTCTGATAGCACTATTGAAGTGCTGTGTTTGGGCACTCAAATTTTTTGGTTTATATTCCATTCCCTGATTAGACACTCATTACTAACTTCTATTCTGCCTCCAATAAATCCTATTCTAATGGCTAACTGAATGTTACCAGTGGATCAAAACTTGCTCTTTGCAAATGCACCAACCTTTCAAGTATTAATGGAGAGGGGATAAAAAAGATCATTAACACACTAGTCTTTTGAGATAACTGGATTTCAAGAGTAATATTGTATTTTGTTCATGCTTATCTAAAAGTATTTTGAAAATGCTCTTTTAATGAAGAGGGTTTTACTATATGTATGCAATGATGTCCATTCTTACTGTCTCAAAGAAACACAGACATACACGTACAACTTACAAGGATAATTCAGTTTTTCAAGTGATTAAGAGGATCAAGCTGTATCAGGCCACAATGCTCCCCAGGTATAGGCAACAAAAACTGGGGAGTACTGAATGCTGCAATGCCACCAACTCTGGTACAATGAATGGACCAGGACCACTGGTCCGACTAACCACAAGGCCCCTGTGGGCCGTGCAGGAGTAATACTGGGATAAGCACTTGGATATGTGACCCTCTGTCACCTGCCACACATGACATAGCAAGTAAGATGGGAAGGAAAGCCACTAGATGACAATGTCTCGCAAGTGCCCCAGGTCCTTCAGAGAGGTGGTCTATCTAGGGCTTTGCTGGAGCATGAGTTGAGTCTCTGTAGTTGCTTTGCTAACTGCACCGCCACCATTCCACCAACCATGGACACATCCAGGCCTTACTACAGACAAATGCATAGAAATATTTTCTTTGCTGATCTCTGTCAACATAAGAAATGAAACTAGGTAAAGTAGCCACAAGTACTAGCCTGAAAGGTTGTATACCTTTGTCATTTGGCTTAAAAATTTAGGAGCTTTAGAAAACTTGTCTAAAAGCATTATATATAGTGATGCTTGAAACAATGTAAGAGAATATTCTGTGTCTGTTCTTAAGCAGCGAACTTTTACAGCAGAGACAAGCCAGAGTCAAATAATGGCAAACCAGGGGAAGGTTTTGACCCACTTACACAACAAATGACCTCATGTACCTGTTTTCTTGTGTGGTTTTGTTTGTTTTGTTTGTTTGTGGAGTTTTTTGTTTGGTTTGTTTTTTTTTTTTCCCATGTATGAAGTTATATCTTCATGATCCTGGGACCATCTTTATGTCACTCCCAACCCCAGCATATGAAGGATGGCATAGATAAAATGTTATTCAAGGAATACCATACACACAGTAACTAAAGCAGGGATTTTTAGAGCCCATAGCACTCCTGCTCTGCTCAGTTTCCCCCACTATTCACCTTCATCAGAGGCTGCAGTGTTGTGCGGTAGGGATCTGCAGTGCCCTGCCTGGGGGATGGAGGATGTCAGGGGAATGCATGAGGTAATGATTTTTGAAAGTGGAGTTTATCTGTTGGTTTTAAATGCTCTCCATTTTCCATGTACTGTTTGTCTGTCTGCCTATCTTTCTGCCTTGCTAACTGTCCTTATTGTAGTGAAGAAGTTGTTTTCTTCGGACTGTGCAGGATAGTCTTTCTTGGCAGAAGGCTGTGAAGGTCCTGGGAGTGATGTTATCTTTTCTCCACCCCCCATTCCTGACAGGGAAGTCATACACCATGATTGGGAAGGATGATTCCATGCAAAACCTTGGCATAATCCCTTGTGCCATCTCATGGCTCTTCAAGTTGATTAATGAACGCAAAGAGAAGACAGGAGCTCGTTTCTCAGTCCGAATTTCTGCAGTGGAAGTGTGGGGGAAAGAAGAAAATCTGAGAGACCTGTTGTCAGAAGTGGCTACAGGCAGCCTGCAAGATGGCCAGTCACCAGGTGTCTACCTTTGTGAAGACCCCATTTGTGGCATGCAGGTGAATACAAGGTTCATTTTACATTGAAACAAATAATCCGACTGGTTTTTTTTTGTTTCCTGAGTTTTTGAGAAGGTTCAAATTCAAGAACTACTCAGAGCATAAAGTTTATAGACTTGAGAGTGTTTACTTTAAAACATGCAAGAACTTTATGACCTGCAGCTGCAGGGCCATCTGCTGTCCTGGCCTAAATATTTGTACCTCTGGTATAACTGATGTTGAGCAGGGTCTTGTGTTTGCAATAAAATGTGAAAACTTTCAGTGCAAACAAAAATTCACTTCATTCTTAAAAAAAAAAAAAAAAAGAAAAGTGTGATCTCTCTTTTGTAAAACCACAAGCTAAAATATTTACAGTACGGCACAAATAGCTGGAGGCCATTAATATGGCTGTTTATCTCTTTATAAACTACATTATTTATAGCATTCGCATTAGCAGTGTTGCAGGAAGCATTAATCGCTACTTATTAATTGCTGCCAAGAAATAAATTCCTGAGCTGGGCAAGCCAAGAATAACTTGAACTCTTCTCAGATTTGGAGGTTTAGCAGGAATGAATAAAAGACTCATGTATTTCCTGGGTAACAACTAGAATGTCTCAGCAGCCCTATTATTTTCCCCCTCTTGGTTTGAGGGGAAAAAGGCCTATTCTTCCGTTTTGCTGTCTGTAGGGGAGTGAATTTGATTTTTGTATGAGCAGATGAAGAGGAAGAAAACCAGCGTGATGGAGCTTGAATACATTCTTTCAACCTTAAAGGCAAAGGCTGTTTCCATCCAGAACCTGCAGAGCACTGCCTATCCAAGGATGGGGAATAGAGGGAAGATGGAACAGACCTATGGGGTCATGTACCTTATTTGGAGCTCCAAGCATCTAGAAATTATGATTTACATTCACAGTAGTAATGAATTGTGAGATTTTAAACAGCAAGTAATAAATTTTGTGGTTTATCTCTTTGTTGTTCAAGCCTCTTGGAAATACTTAGATCATATTTTCCATTCTTTTCCATTCTATATGAGGACTACGAAGTTGCGTCTTGATTTAAAATAACAATTAGGGTTCTCATTTTCACTTGACTCCTGGCTTTAGTGATACTTACAGTATCATGAGATATCTTGGCCTCTGGTATCCAGTAATGGGTGCAGTCTAGTAAATACAAGTTGGGAGACTTGAGTCTTCACAGTTGCCATCAGGGTGATAGGTGGGCCAGTTAAGATCTGAATTAGCATATGTATGTTACATATGTTACATAGCTGTGTAACAACTAGCCTCTTTGTAAAGCTTAATTCTTTACTAAGGTACAAGCACAATAGCAATAATAATAACTATCCCATTATTTTTGGTTATTTTCATATGGATACAGGCAGAACAGCCATATACAAAATGACTTGTTTTAGATCAGTGGAGAGAAGATAGCTTGAGATGAGATGTCTATGTATCTCTGCTGTGCAAAACACTGAATTAAATTGCAAGAGAAGACTTTTTATGTGTATTCACAAGACATAGTGACATTCTGGAGTCATGTATCCTACACCTGAATTCTCCAAATCCTCAGATGAAGGGAGGATATTGTAGCCATATAGATATGCAAAATCAGCAGTGTGTAGAGCAAATGAATAATCACCATATGTCATACTATCTGTCATTAGGCCTTTCCAAGTATGCACATTTTCTTGTTGCTTATATTAGTGAGATCAGCCCACAGACTGGCCAGCCTTCTGCTTGCCTTGTTAACTCCTTCCTGTCCCCTCCCTCCTTCTAGAGAGACCTTAGCCTTCAGCTGTGTCACCCCATCCCATGCACAGCCTCAGCTTTGTCCCTCCTCAGGCCCATAAATGGTCACAATGAGAAGATGGGAGCACTGTGTTCTTTAGGAGAACTTAGCTGTGTTACATAGCAGGGGAACAAACCCTGAGAATGGGAGTTGCTCGCTGTTTTTACATCAGATAAACCAAGTCTATTCTAAAGGTTATGTGCCTGCTCTGCATACTGCCTAAACTAATGCCATCAGATTGCACTGTCACACATCCCTGCCACAGATGGACTAATCTTAGGTGACATGAAACACGCATGTTTTCCAGTGTTATGGAGGGTTAATAATGTCTGCCCTCTTATGCTGTCTATCACTTTGAAGAGATAAGAGCAGGCTGGTGACTGGGATTGAAGTCCAGCAAATGTGAATGTAGGTGCATTACCTGCCTTGTTCCATTTAATGGATTGCCCTGGCTTCTGAGCAGGTGCCTAAGCTAGTGGTATGAAGGGACAAGAAAATGGCTTCTCTTCTGGACTTCTCCCCACATGCTATGGGGCTGAACACAAGCTTCAGCCCTGTTATCTCCCAGATGTATCTGTCGACTGCTCCCTTCTAACACTTTCTGAAGGGCAGTGCATAGTCCTGCCCCTGCCAGTCTCCACCAACTGTTGAGTTTGGGACTGACATGTCTTCCACAATTTTTTCTTTTTTTTTTCACTTCTGTCAATTCCATGGAGGAAAAAAAAAAGCAGTAAAAAAAAATGAAAATCGTTAATAATTAATAAGCACAAATAGCTTACAATTCTAGGAAAAGTAAGGAAACAAATTTATGCATCTGTCCAGCCTATAGGATTATTTCCGCTTGCTGGGATTTATGTTTAACAACTGCCACCAGAGGTACCCCAAGTGAGAACCTCAAAAGCCTGGATTCAGTCGTGGGGCTCTTTGGAGGGCATAGATTGTCATTGCCAGTGTCAGGAGGATCTCATTCTATCAGGCATCTCCTCCTTTTTGGCCACATCAGAAGCCAGCATATCCACAGTGTGAGCTGACTGTGGGGAGGTTTTCTGGTAGCTTTGACTTGCCTGGGAGTTTCTAGGTCATTTCTCCCTTGTGTTACCCCACAGCTTCAGAACCAGAGTGAGCTCCGCGCCCCCACAGCAGAGAAGGCCGCCTTCTTCCTCGACGCCGCCATCGCCTCGCGCCGCAGCAGCCAGCGGGACTGCGACGAGGAGGATCATCGCAACTCCCACATGCTCTTCACCCTGCACATCTACCAGTACCGCATGGAGAAGAGCGGCAAAGGCGGAAGTAAGCTGACCCTTCGCTCCCTTCTGTTTTCTCTAAGACTGCCTGGAAACTGGCTTTAAAAAGGCCTTTAAATAATATTCTTTAGTGTCGAAAATTAGCAGAGTTCTCCATTGAGCATGGAGTGAGGCCACTCATACCAGCAGACTATCCACCTGCCTGGTCAAGACCTACCAAAGGCCATTAAAGGCCACTAGGGATGATTACCAACACTTGTCGATTTAGTTGCCATTGTGGAGATACTATTGCAGTTAGCCTTCAGCACTGTGTGGGACTCTGTATCTCAAAACAAAAAAAAAAGTGCTTTTCCAATTGGCTCTTTGTATTGTCTTTACTGATAATGTTGAGGTCATAGATTAAAATATCATGGTGACGGGAATTCCTTGCCACCCTTACAGTAGCTGTTCCTCTTTGGCACCTAAATAGCTGATGTTGGCAATGCATAAACTGTGCCCTTTCTTGAAGGCAGAAGATATTTTAATTGCTGGCCCAACTACATGTGCACAAAGAACTCTTGATTCTTTGCAAAGGCCCTGGGCTTTTCAGATGAGCTTGTTCCCTCTGTTTGCCACAGATACTTTCACTGGCTTATGTCTTTATTTCCATTTTCCACATGCAAATGAGGAAAACATGCTTCTGTGTCTACTTATGTATTTCTATTATTTTCAAAGATTTCATTTGACTCACACCATTTATATTTTTTTATTATATTTATCTTCTGTTTCAAGTCTCCCAAATTGTTTATGACTGGAGATATACAGAAGGGTGGGTTTTTTTGGTAAGTTTCAGTGATAAAAGATTTGTATAAGAAACACCCCCACTGGAAAACTTTCACATTAAACTTCTTTTTTTTAAATAATCATTTTTTACAAGGACAAAATGTTTGTTTGAAAGACACCAGAGACCTCTGCTTCTTTAAATTTGTGGGCCTAAACAATGCTGCAGAAATGGCATGTGTTTCAGCTCCTGGCTCTGCATAGGTTATTTGTAATAATGAATAGATTGCAAGCTATAATGTGTAGTGGGTGAACACCACTGCAGTATTAATGTCTAATGTTTGAATGCAGGAAATTTACATTGGCTGTACGTAGAAGGGAGAAAAACAGAAAGTTGCTCTAAATGGAAATGCATGTGTTTAAGTAATAACCCCTGTGGAACTGGCAGGCAGAAATCTCAATTAACTAAAGGTTTATTAATTAACCACCCTGCGGTAGAAAGGAAGACTGTGAATGCTCATACAGACTGGTTCATAGGAATAAAGATGGCTGATTTTGAGGCAATTATTATTACAATTATTTAATGCTCCATGCTTTCTACTGCATACAAGTACATGTACACACAAACATTTTCTACTATTTTCAAGTGCAATTAATAAAAGGGAAAAAATATTTT
This sequence comes from Columba livia, assembly GCF_036013475.1. Classification (NCBI taxonomy): domain Eukaryota; kingdom Metazoa; phylum Chordata; class Aves; order Columbiformes; family Columbidae; genus Columba; species Columba livia. The sequence goes on from NC_088604.1 coordinate 83,116,334, forward strand.
CCTGCAGCTGTAATGACTCATTTCAAAAAACAAGACATGATCCTGTTGAATTATAATATGGCATGCTTTGCCCCCTGCCTTTAGTTATATCTTTGTCTCATGGCCATACCACCTCCTGTCTTCAAGTTCCCATATGTGAGTGGCTTCACAAGCCAGGCAGGGTCAGATCTCGCTGATAATTGAATGAGGGGGGAATTCCAGCTGCTCAGAAAGGGCGCCTAGTGATTATCACTGTCTCCTGCTGTAATGAAGGACTTCTCAGGAAAAAAAGAAAGAGAGATAGAAAAGATATATAGATTCCAACAACCGGATTAAAAAAAAAGGATAGGAAAAAAAAAGAAACAACAAAAAAGAAACCCATCTTTTAAAGGATAAGAGATTAAATGGCTGGGTAATGTATGATTTTGATAAAAAAATTACTGTTAGAATAGCATTGGTACTGTACTTTCCTCCTTGTTAGACTCATTATCAGGAATGCCATGGAGCAGGCTTAGCACCACTGAAATAAATGGCATTGTGGCAGAACTGGCACAGTCATTTTTCAGCTGTCACCTCAGCGAAGTTAGGACGTTCCACTTGTTTTCTCTGTAGTTGCCAGGCATATTAGTGGTGAACTTGCCTAACAAAGAGCTTCATTTTCAGATCAAGCAAGTGGATCTGCCATCCTAAAAATGTCTTACTTTGACTTGCCAATGAAATAAGAAGGAAAGATCCAGTAATTTCTCTTATTCTGTATTTCCTCAGCCCATGTAATAGCAATATGTATGGAAACAATATGACTGACATTTTGAAGGGTAGTGATTTCTTTAATTTTCTTTTGTTTCCCCAATGTCTAGTAATCTTAGCAACAGAAACATTTATCATATGTAATTCAGTAAAGTCACATGCAGTCATTTTGAGTAGCAACTAAACACATTTCTTTGTCTTTCTAAGGAAATCATTGGGGAATACTCAAAAAAGTTAATTTCAGCTTTCTGAGGGTAGCAGTCTTATAGGACTTAGCGACTCTTTAAGTCTGGGAGTCTTAAGGACTCTTAGAGGGGAGGCAGAAGTTCTCCGGGAGCAGTTGAGAGGAGGTGGAGGTGCAGCTGCCTGGATGGTCCCCCAGGGCAGCCTGACTTTCTGCAGGGAGTGCAGGAGCCCATAGTGCGTGTGGATACTTCCCCAGCAGATGTATCCCACCACTTCGACCACAGTGGTGAAACTGCTGTGGATGTGTTTAATGAGTTGTCATGTCATATCATCTGTGGACTGTTACAACGTTTGGAATGTCTAGCCACCAGTGTTAGTTTTAATCAGATATTTATTCTTCACTTCTGTTTTGTGATACTCAGAATGACAACCAATACTGCAGTATAATTTAATACATGGAAGTCCTGTGTTGCCTGATACCTGATATAGCTGAAGAACTAAAAGGGCTTATAAAAAGCAGAAGTAACTGTATTCTAAACAATTGTTGACAGAGATATTGGCTACATTTTTTGCAATATTGTTCTCAAATCCCATTGCAAAAACCCGTTTCACATTAAAAAACCTTTCTTCTTTCTTCATTCTTCATTTTTTCTCTCTGCTTTGCTTTTCTTTCATTTTCTTATTGTTTCTTCCTCTTTACTGAGCTTTCTTTTTTTCTTTTATCATAAATATCTACTCATTATTATTGTTGTTCATTTTAACTAACTGTCAGCTACAACTGGAACAGAATTATAGAGTTATATATAACACATTCTACAGAAAGACACTATATTTTTACAGAAAGTTTTGTGTCATGCAAGACACCAGGTAGTAGCAATAAGCAGTGAGCAGTGTGTTTTGCAGTGCTTGCAAAATTAAATATCTCTCTCTTTATTTTTTCAGTGTAGGTTAACATGTTTTAAGTTACAGGTAATAATTATATACACCTTTAGTGGCTGAATGTTTGCTATATTGATATACATTATCGTAGTAGACTATGAGCAAGTCTGCAAAATTATATTATCACCTATCAGCTTTTTGCCACTGTGTAGAAGTTTCAAAAGTGTCTTCACATGTCTATGTGAACCTGTTTCCTTCTGCCTCCTATGGCACATACATGTCTGTAGAGCATGGCATGGCACCACAGCTACTAAATGCAGGGTCATTGAAAAAACATGCTTACGATTGATGAGACATTTCCAAAGCAATTAAATGTATCTGGAAAGCTTGTTTCTAAGGTTTCCATTGTGTAGTTGCTCCCATCACCATCTTTGCTTATTGAACTGGTCTCTCCTCACCACAAATACTTATTTTTCCAGATGCTAAAGTTGAGGTGCTGTGTCAAAATGTCTGTGAATGTATTTGCATGGAGGGAAACTCAGATGTCCAAGTATTTCCATTCCTGTTCAAGTTATGTTCATGTCCTCAAACAGTGCTCTTAACTTTTGAGTTATGATCCTAGAAATAAAACTTCATTTTCCTACAGATTGCTTCTTAACTAACTGTTGAGAATAGGGAGGAGTGGTCAAAGATCAGATAAAAAAAATACCAAAAAAAAAGGAAAAAAAACCCAAAACCAACAAAAAGCCACAACAGCTAGGAAGTCGTCTTGAGATAACAGAGAATTAGAAGCTCTTCTGTAAAGCCTACATAGTCTTCATTTTTGGGTTCATAAGGTTCATCTTGGTGTTTGTGAGGTAGTATCCTTTCACTGTACATGTAGAGATATTGATACAGAGTAAACAAGGAAAACACACAGGGATCCACTGCCAGTTTTACAGAAATTATTTTCAGAACAGAGCAGCATTTCAATAATCCATTACCCATGGCATGGCGAACCTTTTGTTAGCCCAAATTATGACATAGAAGTATATAGACTTAAAGCAAAATTGAACGTTCCACAGGTGCCACAGTTTATTCTGAAGATACAGTAGTCAAGATAGGAAAGATAAGAGAAAGGCTGAAGTTACCACAGGACCACTGCTCACCAGGCAGCAATCCCCAACCTGTAGTTTTCCAGATAGAGAAACACTAATTACAGAGACAGAAACTGGGCTAACTCAGGTACAGGCTAATAGAGCTACATTTAAAACAAACAGACAACAAAAAAACAGCCCCACAGTGGTGACTCCCACAGAATTAAACCTGCAGGTGCCTGAGTACTGAAAAGCTTGGCACCTTTTAAGCAAGTCCAGAGTGGACAGCAATGTACAGCAATAAAGGCTGACAGCGAATTAACAGGAACCCTGCAGTTTGTCACTGCTAACATGAATTAGCAAAGGTCTCCTGATTGCTTCGTCTTTGCAAGTTGTGGTGATGTTTGCTTTCCCAGGAAGCTGCCTTTGGAGGCACATGCTCACTGTTTGCTTTCTTTGTTTATGGCAGTGTCTGGAGGTCGCAGTCGCTTGCACCTTATCGACCTGGGCAGCTGCGTGAAAGTGCTCAGCAAAAACCGGGAGGGAAGCTCTGGCCTCTGTCTCTCATTGTCAGCACTGGGCAATGTCATCCTTGCCCTTGTCAATGGAAGCAAGCACATCCCCTACAAGTAAGTAGTCTTCTATGTTGCACTTAAGGAGAAGATGCTTGTAAGCAGTTTGCATATCTGGGCCTGAGACAGACGTGGGTAAGTGGGGAGACACTCTGCTGGGGTCACCACAGCCCTCTTGAGGTACAGCAAAAACTGCCTGGGGTCCGGTGACACCTGAGCTAACCTTCCATCTGCCACCTACACTGTATTTAACATTCAGGTTTCACAGGAAGAATCTTGCTGAAATATAACTCAGGTGTCTTAAAGATCGTAAAGCTCAAAGTTCAGCATATTAGGATTTTGTTTTCTAAGACTGTTCAAATATTAATTCAATGTTTGAAAGCATCTGAGAGCTGCTTTCCTGTTTGCTCCACAGAGACAAATGTTGCTGCCATAATGCAGCACTATAGAGAAAATTATTTTGTGGTCCATTGTGTGGAATTTAGTGCCTTGAAAATGCATGTCACAATGAGCATGCATGTTTGTCGTGAGATTCTTTCTGTTATCCAAGGTTACTTTCCAGTTTATTTTTGTATGGCTTGAATCTCCATGTTAGCCTTTCATTTGCAAAAAAAAGAAGTAGGCTTTATTTGTCACACTAGACAAGTGGCCTTTGCTACTGCAGGTAGCTTCTGGGAAATTAGAGGAATTGCTCACCTAGTGGGTATGCTTTGTACTCATTTCTCTTCATCATTGTCTCACACCATTTGTCATGTGTGCAGGTCTGAAAGCAAGTTTGGATTCATTACCCAACCCAGACAGTCAGACAACCTTCCTGCTCAGAAATTTCTGATTTTATGGATGGTATTGCTTTTCTCTAGGTTAAAGCCTAGGGAGTAGCAACTGGTGGCATGGGAATGGCTTACTGTAGCATCTTGAAATTGAACTACTAATGAATGTCAGCATTTGTGAAGGACATATATATGAGTTTTGGAGTTAGGAGCAACAGAATGACATGAAAAACGAACCAAGTCATTCACGGATTATATTTCAGTCCATGTATTTTACCCTCCTAGTCATGTTAAAGACTGTAAACGTGATTATTTTCTCATACTCATTCAGGATTGCAAGGTATTGACAAGTTTTACTTGTTTGGTTTTGTCTTCATTTTGGAAAATAAAGATGAATTTAGTTTGGTTACAATTTTGTTTTTCTTCTAACATTTTGAAAAATTATTTGGCAGTTGCTGGAATTCAGTCAGACTGGAATTCAGTTAAGGGCCAACCACATTTGTATGTGTAAACATTCGTGAAATGTTTTGTGGCTTGTACACCTAGTCATAGTGTGAAAATATGAATAGCTTGAACTCTGCATTTCACAAAGCGTACCTCAAACTATGCTCATCAAAACCCTGTCTTCCTTCGTGTCGGATTTTATAGACTTGAGGGAAGGCAGACTGTAGGAACAGAAGAAATATGTTAATGATGCTCCCTAGGTTAGAACTAAGCATACAGGGAATAGTTACCGAATACAACAGCTGTCTTTCCTGGCAATGCCTGACAGGGAGAAAAGCATTACTGAACATGTCTTCTACTTGCTGCACTACCAATTTCTTCTGTGATTCCCAGCTGTTGCATTTTTGAGCTTACACAGCCAGAGGTGCCAGCACACTTGCTCATAATTGTTTCTGTACTGCTGAAAGAAGATGAAAGCTCTCTTCAGGCCAGCACCTCCTCTGGAATTTACTAGGGTAAGAGAAGATAGTGTAGAGTGTAGGTATAGAGAAGTGATTCATCATGTCTAAATCAGAGATGATGTGTCTGTTTGAAAGGAGGACTTTAAGAATGTAATTTGAAAAAAACATGTTGGCATATTTTGGAGCTAATTTTGTCCACTTCTTGCTTAGAAGAGTGGAGACAGCATTTTTTTCCCAAATGTGGTCTATTCACGAGGAATGGAAACAAGAGACTTGGTGGCTGGGTGAGTGCAAGCACTGTTTGCTCAGTGATCCAGCATTACAGGTGTATGCTGCTCCTCGGTGGATAAGAGAGGAAGGGGGAGAGGGGGGTTTGCACTGCCTTGTAGAAGAGTCTGAGCATCCCATAGACTGATGCGATATATATATGTTCAGTATCATCTCTTGTTTAGATCAGCAACTAGCCTATCTAGCTGAGATCATTTGCCTTTATTTAGGGGTGTTCTCTTTCATTATCAGGGATAAAATTATAATTTTGATAACTACCTTTTTTGAGTGGGACCGAATGAAAATGAGTGGTTTCTTATGTGCAAGAGCTGCACATTGTGTGTGTGGTCTCAGCAAATTTCCACAGAGCAGCAGACAAAATGGAGCATCTTTTCTTTATCTGAGCTATTAAACAGCCATTAAGAATTTTATGGCTGCCTGTCAATAGGCACTGCATGGCTTCCTGGGAGCACAGAAACTCACCATTTCATACACATCAGATTTTCTCTTACTGCAGAAATTGAGTTCTCTCAACTCTGAGAGGCTGCAGGCTCTTAAACTCCCTTCAGTGCTGTATCCAGCTTTATCTCCGCAGGTAGGAGTTGAAGGGAAAAGCTTGTTCAGTTTCATAGCTGGTATAAGCAGATGCTACTGCTTTGCCTTCAGTGGGCTGTGTGTTTATGCCAAGGATGAATTTACTTCTCTGCCTGCAGTCTCTATGAAAAAGTCCTGTTGCTTTTGAACACATTTTGCATTTTTTTCCTTTCCTGTAAAGCTAAGCCTTGGAAGGCATTAAGTTGGAATCTTTCTCCCCCATCATCCTGCCCCCCCCCCCCCCCCCCTTTCCATTTTGGGAATAGTAACACAGATGGACAGTGGCTTTAGGGGGAAATTGTCTACTAACGTTGTAGGAAAGTAATGTAGACATTCTCAGACATCAAACAATACATGTTGACATGGTTTTGGATCTTGTCCTGCATTCAACTTAAATTCCACGTGGGTCTGAGGAATGGGTAGACATCCCTATAATGGGCAACGACATGCAGCTAATGAGTGACCAGGCCATGATTTCTGAGAGTTTGTATCTTTCATGTATGTACTTATAATCTCTCTCTAATATCTCAGTGGGTTATCTCTCTATCACTATTAATGTCCAGACCTATTTTGAACCTTATTAAGCGCATCGTTCTGTTATGGTATGAACAAGTGAGTTCTTCCAGCTCAGTATCTTCTCTAAAAATAGAATTTTTAATTTGACTTCAGTACATTTCCATTTAATGTCACCAGTTTCTTGAGTTATGAGCAATAATTATTTTCTCCTCAGGAACATCAAATATATTAAAAAAAAAATAGAAAGTGGCACCTGCAAGCCCAGTGAAGAGCAAAGGAGTCAACTCATGCCCTGAGCAAGTTTGGCAGGGCTCAGATCTGCTTCAGGAGGAGGGTTTTGCTAAGCTGCAGTAATTGTTAGTGCCATTTTATTTTTTAAGAGCATTTCTGCTTTACATTAGTGCTGCATTATCTTCCTTTGATTTCCAAGATGAATGTGTTTTAAACCCTCAAATGAATACCCATTTACACAAACTCCAGATACTGGTTTATATAGCTCACCACTCAAAAATTACTCCAGTTGCTAGGCAACAGGGGTGGTGATAATTCATGGTAATGCTGTTTTGGAAATAATCATTTTTATACATTTTAATGACTATGAGAATGTAAGGAAACTGTTTCAAAAAGTGCAAGGCCGTATGAATTTCTCTTTCAGAAATTGTTGCTTGTTTTATTTAACAGGCTTCTCTCTTAATGTGCTATCCCAATGTGCTAGTGTTTCTGGAGTCATCGTATATTTTGAACTACATGCTTATGCTTATCCAGGGAGGGAGCCTTGTCCGTAAAATAGATGGGTGTGAGTCAAAAGCATGAATTTTATTCTTGGCACTTTTGCTTCCCTGTCACATGGTTGCACTTCCTCCTAGATCTTACATGCTGGTATTAATGTTTTTGTGCTATCTGTAGAAAACAAAATGGTAATAAGTGACTGGTGCAAGCTTGCAGAAGAGACTTAGTGGCAGAGCAACCGTACTTTAAGATCTAATCTGGTGCTTAAATCATGGGCTAATCCATTCTTTCTTTCTGCATGATCTTTCGAAAATGATTTATTTCCGTATTTATTTATTTATTGCTATTTATAAAACTCAGTTAGAAAAAATTCAAGTAGGACTTTGTAAAGGTCATTCAGACTTGGCCAAAAGCACTACTTATATTGTAACTGTTGCTGGGACTCTGTTGCGTTATTTTTTCACTTTTTTTTGACTTAAGGACATCCTTAATGGGATGCAAAATCTGGGTTTTTTTGGCCAAGGGTAGGATATTATTGCTTTTAAATGAAGAGGAGAGAAGGGAAGTATTGGATTATAGTATTGTGGTATAAAAGGTGAGCCTAAAGAATATGCTGTTTATCAGATATTTTCTTTAAACTACTAGTTAATTATTGAAGTAAAAATGAAAATAAGGTTTGGATGGATCCAATAATTCCGATTATTTTATTGGTTAAATGGGTGTTATTTATGTACAGTTGTTTATCTGTGTGAAAAACAACTGTGAAGAGAACTTACCTTTGCATTTATAAGATGAGTATAAATACTTTTGCTCAGAAGAAATGTGAGTGAAAACTTTTCAGGAAGATACAAGGAAAGCTAAAAGCCAGTTCACAGTATATTTCTTATACAGTAACAAGTATTAGTACTGGAGATTTTATCCTCATTTACCATCTTGTACTAAGTCTTGGTTTTGTGGAATTCACATAACCATGTCTGTTTACTGGGCCTAAGAATTTAATGCCAAAATTGAACTATTTGCCCAGTGAGCAATCTGTGTATTGGTTACTTCATCTGTGCCTAAGCCTAAAAGAATTTCTTTATTTTTTTTTTTTTTTTTTTTTTTTAAATTGAGATATTTCAGTTTCTAATGCTGGATCTAGCAGACTTCTGTTTCTTGCTTTTCCTTCTCCTCAATGAGAACATGGTACAAAGACCACAGAAAACCTCAGAAAAAAAATAATCTAGTGCTGCCTTTAGAATCTCCAATATTTCTGTGTTAATTTAGTATTTAATATATTAGAAGTGGATGAAGAACTGTTTTGCTGTTTTACTTGTGGAAATGTGTGAGCAGATGAAGGGGAGATAATGAAAAGGAGGACATTAGTGACAGCTGAAACAGAATCACAGGACTGGGAAATGGCCTCAATGAATGGGAAAGCTCTGAGAAACACTGAGATAATATGCAGATGAGACAACAATCCATGGAGGAGAATGGGGAAGCAAAAGAGAAATTAGCCCTTTCAAAAGGAGGAATAAGCCTAAGAAATACCCCTAAATGATTCAATTGTAGGAGGGTGGTCAACAGAGATTCCATTTAATGTGAAATAGTTCCTAATTAGCTATCAAAAGACCTGAGCTGCTCTGGAACAGGAGAATTTTTCCTTGATGTTGGCAGCCAGGTCATATGGACCAGAGCCTTGACTAATGGACAGTGAAGCTCCTGGAGCAATGCCAGGTTACACCAGCAGAGGAGCTGGCTTTAGGTACATGCTCTTTGACATGAGCCAGAGTGCTTCGGCAAAATGGAGGGGCAGTGTAGTTGACAGCAAGAGGTGAGCGCTGAAACACTGTCAACATAGGTATAATGAGGACTTGGAACATCTGGCAATTACTTTCACCTTTGGGGTTTTTCTGTAGTTAACAGTTTTACTAGGTTGAATTTCTGACACTTCATTCCAGGGAACTACATAAAATAGACAGAATCAGGGATGTACAGTCTGCGAATGTAGGAAAACTTCTTGCATTTTATTAATTTAATCTGCAACTCAGGAGGATAACAGATTTTGCATGTTCCAGCAGTCGCTGTTATAGTGTTCATCAACAATGCACTTTATTGTAGGACAGTTTGTACAGCTGACAGTGCAGATTTGAGCTTTATCTGCACATGTCTTACAGTACTGTGTTTCATCATCAAGTTAATGAGAGATAGTAGACAAAATCCCCGGGGAAAGCTTCACTGGAGCTGCCATTCCCCAGCTTTGGGTTTTCAACTCAGTCCGGCCAGACTGGCAACGGCACAATTGTTGGAGCAGAGGTGTCTGTGTGCATGTGTGAGTGAGTGTGTTGCATTGACTGAGCCTGGGCCCTTGTTACAGCAGTTTTACAACAGCCCTCAGTTGACATGGCTCCATTCTGCACAAGTGTTCAAGTGGGAAGAATGCAGCCTCATGAGCAAGCTGTTTCAGCCCTCTTTGAACCACTTGATGAATTGCCACTTGACAGATACTGAAATAAGCAAATAAAGATGGACTGCAAAATGAAATGAGAAGGGAAGTGCCTGTGGTTTATAGTGAGATTTAATAGCAATTACTAATTGCATTTAAATAGCCATTCCTATCAGCAGCAGATAGCTGCATCATGGAAGGACACTACTTTGGTCCCAGGCCAGCACAGACAGGACTGGTAATGAACAAGCAATCCAGTAGTGTGCAGTTATTGCTGAAATATAACTTGTGTGGGACCCAAATAGGCCATTGTGGTGACTTCATCTACAAATGAATCTGTACTTAATTCATTAAAACGCCATTTTGAACTTTGAGTCAGGTTATCCAGCAGTTTATTCTCACCTGTTCCACCACTGGTTCAGGCTCAGTTGAACACTAATATATTTTCTCTGGTGGAAATGTGGTGATAATTCATTTAATGTATAATTGAATAATTTTTCAATAGCAATATTCTTGGAATAACTAGCTCTTGTGCAGTGCAGCAAATTATCAAAAAGCGTATAGTAATATTTATTATCCCTACTTCACATTTTTGGTTATCTCCAGTTTCTTGAATAGTTGCATATGGATATGACCTGTGAAGTTAACTTTTGTTTCCCTACTGATCCTACACAAAACCAGTGTGACTCAGGGCAAGAGAGCAGAGGCATCCCACTGCAGATGACCAAAGAAAATAGCTTTTCTTTGTATAATGCTAGTATGTAACCCCTAGTTCGGAGTCGGGCATCTCATCATGAAGAGGTTACAATCTGGAGAAAAGTGAAAAGAGAAGCAAAAAGAATTATGAATGGTCTGAGATAAAAGTGTTACTCACCTGGAAGAACACTGGAACAGAAATAAAGCTTCATTGCTAGCAGGGAAAAGGAGACTTCTGAGAGGGGAGATGACAACTGCTCTGTAGTACTTCAAAGACGTGAATCCACACAGGAGGAGAGAATTTTTTCTGGTGAGACAGTGGCAGAACGATTTCTTATCCTTAAGTAATGAGAAAGAGGAATTTAAAGTTGAAAGCATGCTAACAGTCATTCTTGTTAGTCAATGGAATAACTTCCCAAGAGCTGAAGTGAAAACTTCATTGGTAGAATGATTTAAAAGCAAAGTAAACATGTAACTAATGAATATTAATGAACAGTTCTATAATAAACAGTTCCAGATTGGTTAGGAGCTAGGCTTATGCAATTTCACTGCAGAGTTCTGGGGCCAAATCTTCAACAATTTTCAATAGTTGTACTTGCACTTTAATAATTTATCTTCATCCTTGCTTAGTAAGTGTTGGTGCATGACAAACAGTTATACAAATAAACAATAAGACATGTTCTAGTGTGTCTGCCAGAATCTCCTCTGCTTTTAGGAGGCTGAAAACTAGCAGTCAGCTGGATTATTACAGTTGAATGCCATCAAATAAATCCAGAAAGTCTCAGCAGTGTCTTTCTCAAGACTACCCTAGAAGGGATAGGGGATGTCCAATGCATGCCTGTGCCAGATGATTTAACTCAGTGAACTACTTTACTTCATCATTTGGTTACACTGTTTTTTTTAAGGCCTCTTTCTCTTTGAGTTGCAAAATCAAGTTCTCTCAGTGCTTGATCCAAACTCAGTGTAAATCAATGGAAATCTTTCTATTGGGTTTTGGCTTAAGCCCACAGATTAGAAAACATGCTTATATCTAATTAGATGAGATAATCCTTAAATCCTTGCTAAGGGATATTGTATAGCATAGTTCATGTTCAGGGTTTGATGATTAACAGCTTATTTGTTGAAAGAGGCAGTATGTGGTTCCGTGTTGCCTAGTGATGAGTTTGTTTGGGATTGCAAGGGACGTGACTGATGGAATTGGTGAAAGTGAAAACTGGAAATACACAATCATCTATTGGCTGGTTGCAAATGGGTCTGTGACCATGAATTTGGAGCTCAAGAAGGTTATACAGACACTTGCCACATAAATGGGGATTTGTGACTGCTGAAGTGGCACAAGCAAGACTATCCGATTTTCCTCTTCAATATATATAAATAGTATTTGTGACCTTAACTTAAAAATAAACAAAAACTTAGTTTACATTTTCTGGGCAAATAGTTGAACAATTTTCCCTCATACTCTTTCTTTTTTTGGACTCTATTTAACACCATCCCCTCAAAGGAGTGACAGACCCTAGAAGCTTTGAAGAGAATTGCATGGTTGTAAATAGGGAATATTTCAGACAGTTTGTCTTATTGCTTTAAGAGCATTTGAATGCCACTATATCTGCAAGATGTTTTTTTCCATACGAACTTCTATTGACGTTCTTATTTTCATACCACGTTTGAGAGGAAAGCAATGAAGACAATCCTCTTGTGCTCTTCAGATAACTGCTATCTTCTGCTGAGTGATCAAAGTTTTCTGGCTGGTGGTTGCCTTTAGGCCTGTACACGATGAACAGATGTGAAGTGAATTTTTAAAAATATGCACTGACTTTTCAGAGTTAAGCAGTCTGGTTAGAATGATTTTCTGAAGTATTAAAATTAGCTCTCCCTCCTGCTGCAGAACAAACTTGTTAGATTATTTCAATTTTTAAAATTTTGTTTGTTTATAAATGACATCAGGTGACATGCTTTTTAGCAATATGTGACAAAACTCAGTGAAATTAATTTCAGGCAGCAGATTTAACTGTTTAGCTGTATTTTTTTTCTCATCACCCCATCAGCAAAACTGTTTAACCTGCCATATTTAAAATTATTTACCAATGGGTTATTTTTAAGGGTGAGGGGAGTTAGTAAATTGCTTCTCTCCCTATTCCTTAGTTTGTGCTTTTGGGCACAAATAAAGCTTCACTCATTTTGAAAATCAGTGACAAATTGCACATCTGAACGGTCAGAAACGTCATCCCCTCTGGCTCCCTTTGGTACAGCTGGTCCTGCAGAGCAGAGAGCTGGGTAGCAGAATGATGGCTGGGGCTGGTTTGAGTGCTGTTACAAACCTTGGAGCAGTGGAGATTTAATCTTCAGTCTGCAAATGGAACAAAAAGGAGAAAATTGGCAGCTGCCATAGACATGAAGGGATTTGGGGGCTTTGAAAAGGATGCATAACGTATTACACTCTTTGCAGGAGTGGATGCTCTCACTGGTTGAAGTCTCTGTCCTGCTGCCCTCGCCACAGGCAGCTTGCACAGCCTGCAGCACCCGGGGTGTCCCGTCTGCCTCCCATGGGAGCTCGGGAGAGCAGGGCCCTCACACGGTGCCTGTGTTGCCCATGCCAGCCCCTTTGGGCAGCTCAGACTGCACTGGGCGCCTGTGCTGCTCGACATGGAGACAGAGAACAAGCAAGGGGAGCCAGCTACGAGGTGAGCTGTTAAAAGCACCTCGCCATCTCTGTCTGTGCAAGCAGGACCTGAATCTCCTTGGAGCTGTCTTTTAAGGATTGAACACAATTTTTATGTCTGCCTCCAGCTATAAACAGAGTAGCGGAATCTTTTGTGCTCCTAGATGGCATTTCCTCTCTCTTGCAAACAACAGTTTTCACAAACTCCATGTGATGTGCTTTGAAGTTACACATCTGTGAAAGAGTACAGGAATTAGATGCAGTATCCAGATCAGCTACCTGGTTTTGCTGCATAACAAAAAAAATGTTTCCAAAGGTATGATGTTCGAGAAGTAACTGCACTTTTTCCGAGAGGGAAAGAGCATTCTACGAGCTCTGTGTACTCAGGCCATGCCACCATGCACCTCCTGAATCCTGCTCATCTCTCGTGTGCGGATATTGCTGGAGTGATGGGACAGTTTTCATACCAAAAGGAGCTAAAGGAAACTGCTGTTGTTGCAATAGCTTACACTGATGTGGAAGATGAGCTGATGGAGGACCGAAGCTGAATAAGATTTTACTCTGAAAATACAGATCTGTAAAAGAAAAGCATTTGCCACCTTACCAAATTGTGTGACACTGAGATTTGTGGAAAACTCCTAATTTTTTTTTTTTCAGCCAACGGTTAAGGTTGATTACTGTGGAGTATGTTTTACAGAAAAAGTGAGGTTGTGCTTTGGTAACCTTTAGAATCTTTGCATCATACAGAACACAAAATAAGCCTGTTAAGCTGGTAACAGATTTTCTTCTCTCTTGTTACGTGACTGCTCCCATTTTGGATTCTATGTGCTTTGTAATGTCATCATAATCAGAAGCTTTTGTTGGTTTTGAGCTACTCTTGATTGCAGTCCTCTGTGGGCTCCTTTGCCTGGAATCATTTGTGTGTCAGACATAAACATCAAATAGGTGACACAACTAGTGAAGTCCTTTGAGTCCATTTGCAGGTTCCATGTCCATTCCCCTCACGCTCCTCAGCTCAGCAAGCACCCTGGCAATGAGGGTGTTTTCTAGGGCAAGGCTCTGGCTGCTGTGAATCTGAATGTGATGCTTTGGGTCTCTCTACTGTACATGCTCCTGGGGCCAGGCACCTGTCTTCCCAGCAGGGTCAGGGCTTGTCCAGGCAGGAAAGGGACATGATGCTTCTGCAGCACTATAGCAAAACTCCTCTGGTCACTACTGGTATCACAAACATGTCTGCTAGGTGTACTCTGAGAATTGAAATGGACTTTTATCCTCCCAAGAAAATTCATAGTTTTGTGTCAACTTTTCTACCAAATATCTTTTTCTCACAGAGAGATAAGACAATGAAAGCAAAGAATTACAAGCAAGTTGGTATGTATATTTGACAATAAATTGGTTATTGGAAACAAATACCACAATAAGGTTTTCTTTACAAGTTGGCTAATTTGATTTGAGAAGAATTTACATTGTTTAATATGTAAGATTTTTATTTTTCTCTGATAATGCTATAACATCACACCCATGCAAAAGAGAACATAACCCTTAAAAATACATTTTTAATTCAATTGACCATGTTCCATCCATCCATGGTGCTTCTTTGTGGAGTAGTACTGTTTGTTTTAGGGTATCTCAGCTACACACTAATAACCCTTCAGTTGCTTAATCAGGGAGCAAACTGCTGTTGCTAAAGCGTACCAATGCTTATTGTCTTAAATGCAAAGGGACAGAGTTAGGTGTTCTAAGCTGACATTATAAATTATATGCTGCCCATATGACCTTTCACTACCTTTTGCAATACCTGAATGCAAGAGTGTATTCTCCTTGGTTATATTCTCGTAATATGTAATAGGAATATGTACAGTGCTTTTTCCTTTTGTCTCATTTCTCATAGTAAATCAACATCTCCCAGACCGTGGTCTGATTATATTCCTATTGAGACATTTCTGGCAGTTAAACCTTCAAAGCTTTGTGTATTTGAGTAGAGAACATTATTTTGTGAGATCTGTGGCAGGAGATTTTGTGGCAGGTCCTGTCTGACCAACCTGATCTCTTTTTATGATCAGGTGACTCATCTGGTGGATGAGGGGAAAGCCGTGGATGTGGTCTATCTGGACTTCAGCAAGGCCTTTGACACTGTCTCCCATAATATACTCCTGCAAAAGCTGGTAGCCCATGGCTTGGACAAGTGTACTCTACGCTGGGTTAAGAACTGGCTGGAGCACCGGGCCCAGAGAGTGCTGGTGAATGGGGCTGCATCCAGCTGGCGGCCAGTCACTAGTGGTGTTCCCCAGGGGTCAGTGTTGGGTCCAGTCCTGTTTAACATCTTTATTGACGATTTAGATGAGGGGATTGAGACCATCATCAGCAAATTTGCTGATGACACCAAGTTGGGAGGGAGTGTTGACCTGCTGGAAGGCAGGAGGGCTCTGCAGAGGGATCTGGATAGACTGGAAAAATGGGCTGATTCCAATGGGATGAAGTTCAATAAGGTCAAGTGCCGGGTGCTGCACTTTGGTCACAACAACCCCCTGCAGCGCTACAGGCTGGGCACAGAGTGGCTGGAGAGCAGTCAGACAGAAAGGGACCTGGGGGTGCTAATTGACAGGAAGCTCAACATGAGCCAACAGTGTTCAGGTGACCAAGAAGGCCAACGGTATCCTGTCCTGTATCAAAAACAGCGTGGTCAGCAGGACAAGGGAAGTGATCCTTCCCCTGTACTCTGCATTGGTGAGGCCACACCTGGAGTATTGTGTTCAGTTCTGGGCCCCTCAGTTCAGGAAAGACATTGAAGTGCTGGAGTGGGTCCACAGAAGATCAACACGACTGGTGAAGGGACTTGAACATAAGAACTATGGGGAGAGGCTGAGGGAGCTGGGGTTGTTTAGTCTAGAGAAGAGGAGGCTTAGAGGTGACCTCATCACTCTCTATAACTACCTGAAGGGAAGTTATAGCCAGGTGGGGACTGGTCTCTTCTCCCAGGCAGTTAGCAACAGGACAAGGGGGCATGGGCTTAAACTCTGCCAGGGGAAATTTAGGTTGGATATTAGAAAGAAATTCTTTACAGGGAGAGTGGTCAGGCATTGGAATGGCCTGCCCAGGGAGGTAGTGGACCCGCCGTCCCTGAGGTCTTTTCCAACCCAGTTGATTCTGTGATTCTGTGATCTGGAAAGGTGGGCAGAGCGTGGCAAGCCTTCACTCCCCTTGCTGTGCAGGTTCCAAGATGAGGAGTCCTGAGAGATTCCTGCTCCTTTCATCTATTGCAGGAAGAAAAATTCTCCACCACCACATGTAGGAAAAAGGTCCAGCTTCTTGCAGATCAAAGGCTATGTACTTTCTTAAGTTCAGGGCTAGGTGAGTGTTGAGAACTCGCTCAGCACACTGTCCTCTGCCATTATCCAAGTTTTGAATTGCGCAAGTATAGACCAGCAATGGTTGTGTTTTAAGTGGTTGATTTAGAGACATAATTTGTTTTTTGAGGCATTATAAATGTGCATTTTGACCATGTCTGTTTTTGACTTCAAGTAGGAACCAGTAAACGCAGAGCACAATATTGATATTGTTCAGTGTATCTTATACTTTTCAGAGAAGAAACTCCAGCACAGTTAGACTGCAGGAAATGAGGTAGCCCCTAAATGTGGTCTTGTGCTGCTTCTCATTTCTCTTAATCTGTTTATAGTAATTATTAAATATAGAACTTTTACATCCCATGATGCCCTTAATTTACACAAGCTTTACAGAATGTGGATGAGATACATTTTCCCAACTGTTCCTACCTACATCTTGTCATCTTGAATCCTTTTTATTCATTAACAAGTGGTAACATGATGAAACATCTTGTTCTTTTCATTCTTTATCTCCAATATATTTCAGAAGTCATTTTAATTTATCGTAAGAGTTCTGGCACATAGCTGTGAAGCACCCATTGTCAGTGCTGCAGTATCTTTAGTCTGCAGTTATTCAGAATCTGAATTCTGGCTGCAGTTTCTCAAATGCTTTCATAATCTGAAGCAGGTGGGGCAGAAGAAGGCAGAGGGGATTGGAAACCACATTTCTGATTCTGAGCCATTCCAGAGGCCCGGCATCCCATGTTAAACCTTCTGGAAGCCTAACTGGGAGCAGGCATCCCAGGATGCCTGTTGGGCCACCCTGGTCCCTGACATCTCCACAGCACACAGCACTGTGGCACTGTCTCTGATATATCTCCTCTACTAGCAACAGTCACATCCTCGCAATCATCCCCTGTGGTAGACTTGTAGGAGACCCACAGGAAATTCTGTCTCAGTGACTGTCCTCCGAAACATTCTCTCATACTATATATAATGCTCTTTTACATCGTGAAGGTCTAGAGATGTGTGAAGCTCTCACCCTTTTCTTTTTTGTTTTCTATTTGCGTGATCTGAAAAGGAATGGTATGTTCTGCTGTGTTAACTGATTAAATGACATCTATCATAACATAAAGAGATGAAACAGAATTATTTTTTCTCCCACGTTGCCATTTAAAGCTCTCAATTCTGCTCAGATCATTAGTGTATAATTTTCAGATGAGCTAGCCAGAAGGTCCCTAAATAAAAATTAGTAGAAGAGATTAGCTAGGAAAGCTAAACTGGTAATGAGCTGTTGCACTGTGGTAATGTGCTAGGTTTATAGCTCATATCTAACCCTAATCAGTGATAAGTGCAAGTTGTCAGCATTTGATATCTAATTGGTGTTTCTTGGAATTACACTGCAACAAACACTCTAATAGGAAAACAAAGATTTTCTTCATATATGTCAGCTTAAGAGTTAATTATAAATGCTGGGATCAAACACACCTTTTAGCTACACTATCTGCAAATCTGCTATGCTGAGGGAAGTATAAACTTTAGTCCCTTTTGGATCATTCTTACTTTTTTGAAACTGGTACAGTAGCAGCTTTGAAAACAGAATGGGACCTTTAAACCATTTGCTATGTATTTAATATGTCACACATAATACAAAAAATAACTAAACCTGAATTACTGGAAAATAGTAACAATGCAATAATAACTCTCATAACAACCCATTTGTTATTGATTGTATTTACTCCATGTTCATTTGAGAACTGCTGTCCTCCCACAGAATTAATTGGACATAAAATCATAACAAGGATCTGAAAAATTATAAAGCAGGAATGATCTAAGCCGTAGGACATGAGAGACTTAACAGCCTGACTAACTTGACATCTGTGAGTTGAGATTTTTGTCATTGCATAGCTATAATTAGGTGGCTCTAATCACTCTCATAAAGCTAATACGGGAAATGTCCTGTCTGTCCTCGGTAGCTGGTGGTGGGAATGACTGCTATGCACAACGTTGTGCTTCAAAACCGTGAAGCCTGACAAAGTCTGCAAGCAGGATTGGCCCTGACAGGCATCTTCCGAGAGATATTTAGCCACCTCTTGAGAGGCTGAAGCGTACATGATCACACCATCTCACTGCTATTCATCCAAATATATATTTTTAATTGGCCGTTTAATTGACCATTTCCAATCAGATTTAGCACAGGGACAGGCCTTCTGATATCTGAGGTCTGTGCAATACTCCTTGGACTGGGAGAGGAACAAAGCAGAAGCCGACTGGGCCACAAAGCTGTGAAGCCAGCAGGTAACCCGCTCCATTGCATGCTGCCTGATGCTGGCCAGCCAGCACGCACCAGCCAGCTGGGAGATAGAAAGGAGGTGCAGCCAGAGGAGATGAGTTAGGTGGGATATGGCAAGGTGAGGTCATAGGGACTGTGCAGAAAAGGGAACAGCAAAAGTACAGGAAAAGGAGGAACACAGGACACAAACCCCGAGGAAACTAGTCTTCATTAATTCCTCTATTTATAAAACAACCTGTTCATTTATTCAGATCCTCATAAGTTGAAATGCAATTAGATGTATGCATTTTCCTGCTGAGTAAAATTCATACAGTCAGCAGACAAACACCTCTCTAAATGATTTGCTCATCAGTGTGTATGGGGGAGGAAGGATAGAGAGGAGCTTAAATTAGTTCGGTGCTGGATAGTCTGAATTAAGTGATCAATTTTTATTACTACAATAGCTGCTAAAGTTAACAATGAGATGTTAAGTCCTGCTACAACAAAAAGTCACTATTAGCATTCAGATGAGAGAGGAACAAATCCTGAAGGCCTGAGTTAAAACTCACTTTAGAGTAAATCCAGACAACAGATATTGCCTTCTCAGAGGGTAAGCCTTGAATTCTTTTTGGATACAACCCTCACTGGGGTTTTATGCAGATATGATACCTAACGTCTACATTTGTAGGTGAAAGAACAGAGGTAAAGGTAATCTGCCTGGACCTGAGTAAATAACTGAATTGGTGTCTCCTGAGGAATTATTAGTTAAATTGAGGAAGACAAGGAACTGTAAGATGCATTAGGTAATGAAGACTGATGAGACAACAGTACCTAGCATTGAAGTGAGAGCTGTCAGAGTAGAGGGAAGGCCACCTGGGAAGTTCTTCAAGGACCAGTTTTGGGAGAGATTTTATTTAGTGTTATTATCAGCAGCCTTGGCACACAAAGCAGGAGCATGCTAATCGTAGTGACTGGTTCCACAAAGCTGAGCGCCATCATCCAAAAAAAGGAAGATCAGAACATCAAATGGGAGCAGCTGTGGGACCTCGAGGGCTACAGTAATAGAAATGGCACTAATGCAAGGACTTGCCTTAATGGACTGTTTATAATTTCTACTGAAATCCGGGAGCTTATCAGCTAGAGAGGGGGTGGGGTGTATGTCTGATTTAGGCATATTGGTTAATGATCACAGGTGTCCACAGCTGATGTCACAGTAATAGAGTAATGAAGTCTGAGGAGACATTAGGAATAACAGCAGAAAAATAGTAACATACTTATGCAAGGGGTTAGCAATTCCTCTCCTGGATGCAACTCTGGTCACCCATATAGATGAATATAGACTCAAACAAGTGCAAGAAACATTGTCAAGGGGAGCAGGACAGCTTTTTGTGTGAGAGAAGATTAAATGAATTTGAATTGTGTACCCAAACAGAGTTAGAAATAGAGCATGAGAAGGATTGTAAGTTGTGTTTGTACATGCGGCAAGAGTATTGCTGTCCCCGGGGAGTGAGGGCAATGCAGACTGAAGAGCCATGTTGGAGCATGGGCAAACAGGGGAGTACGTGATTTCCAGTGTGCCACTCTGAAATGGAAGTGTGTGTTAGCAGTGCCAGGAAGTCCTTTTGTTTTTAAGGATGGGTTTTCTGAATGCTTAAAGAGAATTATGTGGTTCTCTGTACTGGGTAGGGTCAGATACTAATAATTCACAGTTTCTTCTCACCCTCAGTGTCACCTCTGCTTTGATGATGTCCCACAGGAATCAGGCTCACAGCACCAAACAATGCATTACACTTTCCTCCTTCTCCTCAGTGTTATTGTCCATGCACTCTCCTTAACAGAATGACTGTCTTTCCTCTTGGTCTCTCTTGTGTGTCCAGACACATCAACCAGGGCTGGGTTGATTGGACACTGAGGATCGCTTTTACCCATCCTTAGGAGACCACAGCAGGTGTGCAGGGGGGATGCAAGAAGGAGGCTGCAGAGCCTTGATGTAAACCACTATAACCCAACACTCAGAACGGAAGAATGGCCATACTGATTCAGGCCAAATGTCCTTCTAGTCTCTGTCTAAATTCAACAGCAGGTGCCAAGGAAAGAGTGTAAGTCTAGAATGAGTACTTTGCCAAAATATTCTTGCAGCCTCAACTGTTTTCAGCTGCAGGAACTCCTGAGCTTCAGCAGCGGCTTTGTAAACAGAAGAGGGACCTTCCAGGCACATTATAAATGAGTCCAGTTTGAGGCTTTTTGAAGATGGTTGAAGGCTGAAAGAAGCTATTTATGAAAGACTGGCTCAGCTTGTCTTTGAAATTTTATTTTAGTGCTTCTGGGATTTCAAACAGCTGAGTCTTTAATACATATATTTTTATCCTTTAAATCTAAATACATACAAACATTAGTATTTGTATATTTTCTGTCACTCACAAGTCTGACTACCAATCTTGTGGAAAGACAGCTACTAACATGGAAATACTAAAATTTACAGTTGATTTTCTGGATATAATAGATGCCTATTGAACTCTGAAGCACGTTCTGGTTATCTCAGGTAAAACTGCAAGCTATCTAACAATTACTAAATGACAAGTTTAAAAGAGTTCCTTTCATTTGCTGTCACAGGCTATTAGGAGATCTCTGAAGTGTTGGAGATATAGGAGCCTATTGAGGAACTTGTCTAATTAATGGTATAATGGGCAAAATAAATAGAAGAATCCATTTCAAGGGGGAGTGTAGCTTCAGCTAACATGAAAAATGCATTTGCATCATTAATATTTTAAATTGCTACATAGATGAAGATAAATGTATTTGATACAGCCTATCTCCAAATGGCTTAAATAGCAAATCTATATACATTAAGAATCTTTATATATTGATTATATTGATTATATCGATTTGGTCACTTTTACTTACAATACGTAGTACTTGTATGGAGATGGGGGTCCCTCAGGTTTTATTTGCAGTCCTCTGTAAATAAAATATGATAAAGAGTGAGAGGGGTAAAAGAACAAAACATGTAGTTTTCTTGTGCCTGTGTTTGTAGATTACAAAATTCCCACTGCCCTGCAGCTGCTGCTAGATTTGGCCCTATGCTGCCAAAAATGTCACCATAAAACTGCCTGTGGCTCAACGTTTTAACTTCAATGCCGTGTGTGTGACTTCAGAAGGGACTGTTTTATTCATTATCTCATGTACCCTGTCACTAAAAGCGCAATTCAGGCCCTACTGAAGCTTTATGGGAACCTTTCTGTGTATTTCAGTGACAGCTGGGTTTGCACCAGAGTTTACCATAGTTCATAAAAATTTCGGTTTTGGGGCTTGTTTTTGAATATCACCAGACACAGGTAGAGAATTTTTCATCTCTAATTGCCATGCAAGATCAACATCATCGCTGTTATTCTTCAGTCTGTCTCATCACATCTCTAAATCAGTCAACTGTGCGAGTAGTTCAGCCCATCTGTGGATGAAAGCCGTTGCTGTCTGATGGCCATTCATTTTGATGCGAAAGGAGTTTTTGGTCTCTCTTCAGTTCCAAACAAACTCACCCACCCCTATTGACTACAGGCAGTACAAATATAGAGATCAAGGACTTGCAGGCCAGAGAATGCTGTGTTCATCAGATTCTACAAACATCGTTGCAGGTGTCTGAGAAACTTATTTTGACCCTAAAACTATATTTTTAATATTAAAGCGAATGAAGTCTGTGAAATGAAACCAGCTTTCTAGTCTGTTTCATTTTTTAAAGAAGATGGGTGCAAAGGAGAACCTCAGCTTCCTCACTCTTCCCTAAAGACAACAAATGTGTACAGTTAGACAGCTTAGTCTATGCTTAGCCACCTTCTTACCCAGATTTTTGGAAGGAGACGGCCATTCATCTTGTCTAGGATCTGTACCTATTACCTGTACATGCCCATACAGTGTTCCTATATTACAGCCATGTTTTTTTAGTTCCTAGATGGTTTGGAGCTGAGCAACTGAGGCCAGTGTGTCCTCACCTGATAGGTGGGAGATGACACCAAAAAATTCCCCTGTTTTGGAACTTCCTTTACCTGCTTGATTCCCATCCTAGGTTAGCAAATAACTTGGCTGCTGCAAAGTCCATCTTTCTAATGGATAGGGACTGCTTCTTTTAGCAGCTTTTAGCAGTTTCATGTTTCTCTGTGAAGCAAAGTTTGGAGCTGTATGTGAGGAGGAACTTTAAAAGGTAATAAATTGATTACCAGAGATGGAAGCATGACTTGAAGCTTCTGACTGCTTGTTTAGCTTTAATGCTGTTAGCTTAATATTTTCACTGCTTTACTTTGTGTTTTGACAGCTTATAGTCACGATCCACTTTCGTATGAGTGCGTTTTTTTTGGTCTGTTGATATAAATGAACAGTTCTGAGAGCATCATAATATTTCTAACGATTTGTCTCTTAATTTTGACATTCAAAAGGGTATAAATACTGGGTGAAGTTTCATGTGCAGTTGGGACTTTCTCTCGTGTTTGCTTTCTCTGGTGCGTTCAAAAGTGGAATTTAGGGAGTTTTGGTCTTGTTCCTATGGGTGCACAAATAAGATTTCTCTCCATCCACCCAGCCATCAGTTCTCACAGCATTTACAGATGCTTACTATCTTTGAGACTTTTATATTATTTTCTCAAAGTTTCTTCAAATTGGCCAATGGACTAGAAGTTTATTGCTGGAGGTGATGAGGCAAGCTTGTGCACAGATACGTAGGTAGTATGAACTCTTAACCCTGACTTTCTTTGGGAATATGCCTAGTGAGTGGCATAGATTAGTTGTATAATTTTAGTAATATTAATGTGAAGTATTTTGTTGAGTGACCTTCACAGTTTCCTGGAGATGTCATCTATTTACGCTAGTAGCAGTGCCAAGTGGAGCGGCTTCTAAAACTGAACAGCAGTCAATTTATTTTCAGGTACCACTCCATTTGGGATTGCAATTAGGATAACTAGAGCTGCTCTCCAGCACAGGAAACTGGGAAGGTCACGCTGCCAAATTGTTGGCATCTTGATGAAGGAGTGTAAACTACTGCTGTCGCTACTGCAGATCAAATGAGCCTAACCAGAATGAAGTCATTATGAAACCTTCCCAAAAGATCATGAATATTCATGGATCAATTACCAACATTTGAAGTTAATTTTCGTTTGAGGAAATAACCGTGGTATTCCACTCTCAGTACATATGAATCATAACAGCCCTTGCAAGCAAAGGGCAAAGCGCTGTTGCTGCTGGGGCACAGGGATGCCGCTGTGTGCGCAGCAGCCGCTGCCTCCGGCCAGGTGGCACAGGAGCGCTCGGTGCAGCAGCCAGCAGCTTTTCTGCCCCCCTCCAAATCGCCGTGCTGCCCTCATGGGGGTGGCAGCTGAAATGGTCACCTGGCTGCCTGGGGTGGGGCTGACTGGCTGTGCCAGTCTGGTAAGCAGGTGCTTGTTTGCACTGAAAGGGGAGCTGAGGTGGCCACTGCCCTGCCCTCTCTGCAGGCGCTGTCACCCGACAGTGGCTCTTCAGCACGTGTACCTAGCCAATGACACTGGCAGCAGCTGAGCTTCAGGGAGCAGTGACCTTCTGAAAAACAACCCCTTTGCTTTGCCTCCTGATTGCAGGGTGGAGAACCTCGCTTTAATCAGCTGTGCTAAAAAATAGCAGCCTGCCTCGAAGGGCCCAATTCTGCACAGTGCCATGTGCCCCTGTGACGGTGGTGGGAGCTGGGGGCAGCAGTGCTGCAAGCAAAGGTGCTGAGCAATGGGAGCAGATCCCCCTCTTCATGCTGATGGAGGGTGTTGGAAATGCCCTCGCTGGGTGCCTCTTTGCTGTCCTCATGCCAGAGGGGCTGGTGTGAAGGAGGTTTCTGGAACATGTCCTCAGCAGATAGTCAGAGGATGTTTCCTCTTGCTGCTTTCTTGCCATGTGTTTTCCCTTATCACTGCCCTGTGGGCACAGGCACTGGGCAGCCCCCCTGCACCCCTTCCCAGTGCTCCCCCTGTGCAGCCAGGGTACAGGCAGCCCGGAGGGGAGGCAGGCAGGCTCCTCACTGCTATTCAGCTGCAGATATGGCTGTTGGCTTCTCACATAAAGCAACCAAATGGCTTCACAGAGCTGAGCCAAACTTGGGGCTGCCATAATGCTTCCAAGAAAGGGAGCCAAACAAGGAGGGGTATGGGGGAGGGAAGCCTTTTGCCTTCCTTTTGTGAGTGTACCTTGGTAGAAGTTAGCAAAGAGCCTGGCCACATGCAGAGTCCTTAAATTATTTAAAATCTGAATTGTTATTGGTTTAACTGTGGGGATTTTTTTCTCCTGTACATCATAGTCTATTTACTGTGCAGGTTTTCTTAAAGAGTGGAGTTGCTGGTTTTGGGCAATCTGCCTTTAACTCCAGTATATAGTTGCAGAGCCTAATTAGCTCCCTGGATTAACTGAGCTTCTGTTTTTCAGCTAGAATTTATTAGGAGCTGGCACTCTAATGAGACAGACCACTAGGATCTTTTTTTATTATCTTTGAGCTTTGTTTGTGTGTTTTCAACGGCTGCTTGTGAATGATGTTTGGCTCTGTGCTGTGAGTTGGAGTACAGAGAAGAGAAGGACCTTTTTGTCCAACTTCAGTGCAGTCCTCCCTCTAAAACTGTCACTGGTCTCCAGCAGAGCTGCCACCCCCCCAGCCACCTCCTTCCTTCCACCCCTACAGTTGCTCTTACTGTGGCTTTAAAGTAACATGTGAGTCTTTGAGCTCTCATTTCTGTAACACATTGACCTGTAAATAGGGGTTTATGTCTTCAGTGTGATATTGTCAAAGTGCGAAGTATACCTGAACCAAGCCAGGTAAATTCACATAGCTGGGTCAAAGACCACAAGGAACTTTTTTCTCTCATTGGAATGAACTATTTAAATGGAGCCTGTGCTGCTTTAGCTCCACTGGTGGCATAAGGCAGAAATGTGAAGGTGGTGAGGACATCTTTCTCTGTGCTTCCCCAAGGCTAGTGCAGTGGTGTGGAGCTCAGACCTGGGCTGGCAATGTCAGAAACCAAGCACTCTTTAATATGTAGGTAAAAGTGGAGTTGAGGTGTGACAGTGACTGCTTTATTTTGAGATAGTTCTACTATGGATAAGCTTGAATTGGTAAGATCAGTCAGTGGGACCTCCAAAGAGTGGGGAACTGAATGTCATTTTTGGATAACAGACTCCTTGGCTATTTTGTAGACTGTGTAAGTTTCACCAGCTTTGGAGCAACTTTCACACAAAAGATACAGTCCCTTTTATGGTGAGAGGGACAGTCTGTTTCAAGGAGTCAGAGAAGCTGTAGCTATTGAGACTCTGTCCTTCTGTCACTAATTTTATTTTCTGTCTTTGTTGAAAAGAAACAAATGATGTTATCTTGTGCCTCTGCCACATGCTCATGTGTTGTCACAGACACAAGGATTGTTCTGCAATATAAAATCTGCATAGTTAGGCTCTTAAAAGACAAGAATTATAGGGAGGGTACCCCCTACTTTTTATATGCATTTTATCATACTAGAATTCAAGCATAAGTCTCTGTTATCCCATACTTGGCTGCAACAATACTTTTCTCTTGCTGCAGTGTCACATCCCTTCCAGATGAGACTACGATTTTCCCAGTACATGAACCTGAGTACAGTATCCCCTTTCAGCTGCCTCCTCTTTCCCCTGTGCAGTGAGCACAGCTTTCTGGGTTGTGCTCCTGTACCTCATACAAGATAACTAACTGCAGTGGCAGCAGAGATTTCTGCTTTGCTTAATTTTCCCTTTAAGGCTAGTCAGCTTCCACCTGGAACAAGTTCATTGTTTCCCCAATGCCTCATTTCACCAGGTGAAGGATTCCCCAGGTTAAAGGTCCAGCAAGTTACCTATTTTTCTTCAACTGCTAACAAAGCCAGGCTTACGTGGTTGAACCACCGAGGGCTTTATCACTCCACATGGCCTCATTTTGCCTGTGCCTGCACACATTGCTCCCATTTCCTCTCTCTCTCTATTGAAATTATTAACAGAAAGGAAAGACATAGTAAAGCAAACTGCACTGGTTCATCATGAACTCAGCTGTTACACACCTGTAGCATCCGCTATTGGGTTTATGCCTTTTAAGCTATAAACTATCCTCTGTAGAGATTATTTCCGTGCAATGAGAGCCAAAACCAAATGGAGTATTTATGTGCTTCCTTTTTTATGCAAGCATTTACTACTATGAATAAAGCAGTGCATCAGCACAAGGGAGCAGGGTTGAGACTTCATGATCAAAAATAACCGCAATAGTTACTGAGATTTTTCCTTTGACGTACTTCTATAAATAATTAGATTGCAAGACACCTGAGGGCATATATAATCTGATTTTATGAGAATGAAGGAGTTGACAACTTCCTCCTTTTGGCCAAGTGTCTAGGAAGAAACTAAGGTATGTGATTAATAGAGAGAACACGCAGCCTTGCACATCCTAAAACTTAGTTATAATATTGTATTGTATTCCTTGTGGAACGTTATTATTTCTATTCCTGATGTTGCTGCTGTTGTCACTGCATAGCCAAAATCCTCATAGCAGTGGGGTGAAAGGGAGGGGAAGACAAAGAAAATATTTGTTATTAAGGTGGGAGGTCAGAAAGAAAACAAAACAAAGCATATGATAGGATTGGCTAAGTAATTTCACAGGAAAATCATTATTCCAAGACTTTAGTTGGATCTTCCTCTCCAGGATTCCCTCATTTTGCGTAACACTCTTGTGCTTGCCTCTCCCATACAGAAAATGAATGAGATGCTGGGCAACAAAGATTCCTGAGATTTTCCTGCCTGTAGTATTTATTCTTATAGCTTCATTTTCTATTCATGAATTCTGTTTTGCAGCCCTAAACAAAAGCAATTACCGTTTGCCTCTTTTCTCTGTAGCTCACTTCAAACACATTGCTCATATGGATTTTCATAATGCTGAAGGGTCTGACAGAGGAAGATGCAGGAAGGCACTGCCCATGCCATGTCCCCTTACTCTGGCCTGCACCTCACCTGTGATGCCATCAATGTCATGGGGTTCCTCTGCTGGGTATCAGTAAGCAGTCAGGGGGACTTGAGTGGGGAGAAGGGCCTTGGAGGTCAGGCAGTGGCAGTGGAGGATGTTAATGAGAACAAGAGGTGAGGAAAGAGATCAGTACAGGGAGAGGGTCTAGCAATGGTGCTGGAGGCTGGCAGAGTCAGGTGTAGCTGGTTAGACCACAGCAGGATGAAATCGAGCTGTGCTGGGCTATTCTGGTGAGGACCTGGGGATGTGGATCATGGTATGGAAATGAGTAAGAAGGTCAGACTAGGAAAGCTCAGGATAGACACTTATAGAAGAGAATAGGATTGTCTGATGAGATAAGAGCATGGCAAAAAGGAGGTGAACACACAAGAACACAGCTCTTCTACAGGACAGCAATGCTGCTGAGTCTCAGTGTTTCTCTACAGGCAGCTAATACTAGCAAAACCTCATGGTAAACTGTGAGTCACGTCCTCCTTCTCTATTGCTTGTCCATACAAAAGCTGGCAGCCGGCTGCTGCTGCCAGCTGGTCAGCTAGTTAAGCAACTGAGGCTTTTTAATACGCAGGAAGGTTCCAGACTTGCTGATGTCTCATTGAAGTGTAAACACAAATCCACATGAAGTTACATAAAAATACATAATAAGAGCATTCAGATTGTTAAATCAATCACTACAGGGGCAAGAAATGCCAGAATTAAGATTGTCCTGGCAAACTTACTCTGGCCTCATGGACTGTATATTGTGTTGTATTTGCAGGATTTCCTCCCCACCCCGAAAACCGTCATCTTTTTCAAGGCAGATATAGGACCTCCTTGGAGATTAATCAGGACTGTACAGTGATGTGGTCATTATCAATAAATTCCCTCCCTAATTTGTAGCAGAAGTTGGAAGGTGTATGGAAAATGGGACTGAGGGCTGTGGAAAAGAAGTACTCTGAAGGGAGCTGGTACCACCTTCAGAACTGCCTCTGCCAACACATTCCTAAAAATTTCAGGTGATCTATAAATTGTATGTTCCTGGTTTTCGAGGTGCCAAGACTGAGAATCAGCCGCCCCATTTTCTTTGCAACAGAGGTCAAAGGTACTTTGAATATAAAAGACTATATAATGCTTAGTACTCTGGAAGATCAGTGCTTCACACTGAACAGCTATATTTAGTGAAGTCTTCAGTGCTGCAGGTGTTATCAGGGGATTATATACCTCACCTCAGAGACATTAATCAGATACCGCATTGATGAGCTCCATAGGAAAAAAAAAAAGTCTTTGAAGAAATCAGTCATTCCTGAGTTTGTATAGTCTTAACAGTAGATAAGGCACAAGTCCACACATTAAAAGGCAAGGATTAAATGAAAGACTGAATAACTTCTTGTTCAGTGAGCACTGTTTATCCTGTGTGATTGAGGCAGGGTTCTAGTGGAAAAATAGTGTGCAGTCATGAAATTAAAGACTTTGACTTAATGCACATAGGCAAGTGGGATTTAGGCAGCGTCCAAGGAAAAGGATCATGATCTTCATTCTTCTAATGAAAGATTCTGTATTGTTTGAATCTAAGTATAATTAATCATTTATGAGGAAGGAAAATCCAGATATGTATAAGAAGAGCATAAGGATGTACATTTTTCCTTCTTACTGAGCAAGCAAAAGGACTAATTTATGCTGATCGCAGTTTGCACGGTGAAGTCTCAGAAGAGAAGGAATAGAGAACACTGGGCTCACTGCCCCATCTCTTGTTTGGGAAGTTTTAATACCTGTGGTATTAATACCTTAGTGGTAGCTATTGACAGACTTGGAGAAGTTTCTCTGAGTAGCTGCTGTAATGTGAGAGGGTGGAAACAGGGAGGAGGTGCGAGAGAGCTCCCCTCCACATGAAGGGCTGCTACTCCATGGAACGGACTGGAGATTTCCACCTGGCAATCTGCACCATTCTTCCTTTCTGGATCCTCTGTACTGTACCTGCTGACATACCTCCTAGAGACACCTGAGTTTAGTTTCCTGCCCCCAGGGCTCCATCTGGACTTTTCCAGAGATAGATCTTGCATACTTTATTTCAGGGTTTTATCTGTCAGGGATGCATGAATAGTGTTTAGTAGTATTTTGCTGTAGCCATGATCTAAGGCGCTAGGCAAGTAATGGTAATGCATTTTATTAGACCAAGTGATGCAATTTGAAAACCAAGGTAACTTTTAAGTACTGAAAAAGGCTGCAGAATAGACTTGCTGTTATAAAGACTTTGGAGTTTGAAGCATGGTATCCTTCCAAACCCACCTTCCTTGTTCCCTGTGTATTATATCCCCATATTCATGAAGGGTTATGGTAAATTTCCTAAACTATGAAAACATTAGTGGGTGGGCTAGTAGTACATTTACAATGAAGACAGGTATACAAAGTGGGGTCATCGTACTGCTCTGGCATAGCAGTTTATTGCTCATGGAGCAGAATAGAAATGGACCATTAGCATTCCTGAGGACCTCCCCTTGTTATAAAGACATTGCTGCAATTCAGTGTGCTGCTGTGAGAAATCTGGGGCCTTCTACAAACCAGCCTCTGCTTAATACAGGGAGCAACATGCACTCAGGAGCAGCAGCCCTTCTGTGAGCTTCTTAAAAATTTCTTGTGTCTTAGTTTAGTTTGCACAGCCAGATCATCAACAAAGGTCTTGCTTCTCAAAGGTCCTCCAGTGCAGAAGTGCAGACCTTCTCTTTGTAAAACTTCTGCTTTCACAGGAAATTTTGCTTTTGCAAACACCAGCTCATTAATTACGTAATGAAACAATTCAGAGCCTTTCATTTTTTTTCTGGCAGAAATGCCATGTCAGCGTTCAGAAGAACAAAGCATCTACTTTGTCTCACACTGTCTGTCAAGTTAATTTCAGTGAGACACACAAAATATTTTACCAATATTTTACTTGATGAGAATAGGTTGAGTTAAAAATTAAGCAGCACATTTTTGTCTTATGTTCTCTTTAATTTTCTTTCTTTCCTTTAGAAGTTAGTAGGTGCTATTATGAGAAATTAGTGAACCATGAACAGGTGATCTTATCCTATGACAATATTCAGAATTGACAAAAACCTGTGTTTAGAAAATTTCTTGCTCTTTATTTTATTTTCCAGTGTACAATAGTGACACAAGGCTAGTTATTTTCTCTGAGTGCAAAGTGAAGTCGATACTCAAGGTGCAGACAGTGCTGAATGAGTGAACTCTGAAATTAGAAATAGGGGTTGGTTGGGCTTTTTTTGCTACTAGGTTTCAGGCTTTAATCCTAAACAAATCTGCTCTTCGGTTCCTGTCTGATATATGTCAGAGGATCATTTGAATTATAGAAATGGAATTTCCTCTGTATTGTCATTCTTCTTGCAAGTATGCATTTCAGTACAAGGCAGATGGCACAGATTATTTTATATTCCTAATGCATATACCTCTAGGAGAGCCACACTGCACTGTGCTGATGCTGGCTGCATGGGTTATGTGTTCTCAGGAGACCAACATGTTCAGAATGTATTCTTTTGCCCTTTCCCCTGTCATTTCATGTTTTGCTATGATAGAAGCACTAGCAAATAAAAGGCTTGTTATTGATTTCTGTGCAAATGTTAATAATATCTGTGTAACTCTGCATTGGAGTGACAGTAACTGATGTACAAAATTTGACATCTTAATTATTCCTTGATGGAAAGGAGGGCCACTAACCTGAGATACAGCAGCCTATTAACTTTGGATCTGTGGATTCAAAGCAGCCTTAGGTCACAAGTGAAATGAGTGAGGCTGTCTTAATATAGTCTTTATGGATGTTTGTTTGCTTCTTAAAAACAGCAGAAGGTCTTCAATGTGTCTGGAGCAGACGGAAGCAGAAATCCTGAAACAAAAAAATGTTTTGCTTCTAGTATTGCTAGCCTAACTGAAATTGCAAGTACTTGAAATCTCAGCAATAGCACAACTTATAAGCTCCCCAGTCTTATTGGTAGATGCATAAAAAATATGCATCCAAAATGATGTTGTTTACTCCATCAAAAAGAGAGGTTCAAGAATTTTGGTGTTTTTCTGTTATAACAGTGCCATCCTGTAGGCAGAGCTTCAGTTCCCGGCAGTTGCAACTTTATGCAAAATTCCTGGAAGCTGGAAATGTGAAGTGGATGACCAAGGGCACATATACACCATAGGTCATTAGCAGATATTGAACAGTGAACCCCAAAAATCTGATCCCCAGCCACTGAGGATTTTGTTATCATTACAACAGTGAAAGTAATTCCTTTAGCAATAGGTAGATATCAAGCTGTTGCTGTCTTTGCTTTCAGCTATATGTAACTGTCATCCACAACCTGTAGCGTAGGAGAGGCTCTCTTCAGGAGGATACCATTTCCCAGCTAACCATCCAGGTGACCTGTACACTTAGTAGCTAAAGCTCTCTTTAAAAATTATATTGTGCATTTCTGACTACAGGATTATATGACCACCACAGAAGTGTTGTATATGCATCATTATGCTGTTAAAATTCACATTCTTAGTCCAGTCACAGACAGCCCCACAATAAGGCATCAGCATTTCAAAAGCTATCCTATGTCGAACAATAGAGTAAATGGCAAGAACAGAAAATTTGATTCCTGCCTCAGTGGAAGAAAAGATCTAATATGAAAGAACAACTGCGAGAAGTATTAAGGCTTGATTGTTTGTATTTCACCGGCAGCATCCAGAATTAATTTAAGTGATTTAACTATTATTATTATTGAGTTACCGAGTGCCCTAGAAGGCAAGAAAAAATTTGGGTCCTCTAATCTAATCCACTACTTTCTTGTCCTCCAGAGCTGGACCAGAGTTTGCTTGCACATTGTGTGCTGGAAAAGGGCAGCAGTTTGATGTTTGCTTGAGCAGCTCCTTAATAGTCAGTCTCCAACCCTGGTCTGCCTCTCTGTTTAAGCAGTGATAACAGTGCAGAAGGACTAAGGCCAGAAAACAGAAAGGATGAATTGGGAAGAGGAAGGAAATTTACATTGTAGTCCAGGGTCTTTCACCATGCTCAGCTGCAAACACAACATAGGGCAAACTTAAGGAAGGAAACTAATTAGGATTCCATTAAAAAGAGGAGAAAACATCTTGCTGAGACCCAAGTCACGTCATGATGGTCAAAGTGAAACCTTGCTCGCTAATGTAGCCTTAATTCATTTTATTTTGCAGAGACAGCAAGCTCACCATGTTGCTTCGGGAGTCCTTGGGGAATATGAACTGCCGCACCACAATGATAGCTCACATTTCAGCCGCTGCGGGGAACTACGCTGAGACGCTGTCTACCATCCAGATTGCATCAAGGGTCCTCAGGATGAAGAAAAAGAAAACTAAGGTAAGATAGTGTATAACTCCCTTCTTGTAATGGTGGAGGCAGGAGGAAGAAGGACCCTGAAAGATCTTTAATGGGGTAGAACAGCATATAACAAAATCAGTAATCAATTCCAAAGTGCGTGGGTTGTATGTACCCTGTCCTAGGCGAGTGGCTTATAGCACACAGGGAGGGTAAATGCTTCAGCTTCAGATACAGAGGAGTGAGTTCAGACATATCTGCTATAGCAGCTTTGTAAGCTGGCCTCATTTAATGATATAGCTGTCAGAGAGCATTTATTTTCAGTTACGCTCTTAGTGCTAATGAAATAATAAGGAATGAAACCACTGTAGAGTTAAAGAAAATTTGGATTAATGAAGAATTAGATTCTCTGTGCTTCTCAGAGACAGTGGAAGCAAAAAAAGTGCAAAGCAGTGTATCCGTTGCCAGCACTGATGCCCCTTTTATTCCCACCGTTTCCAAATAAGGGTGATAGATTTTCCAAGAAGTAGAGTGAGGATGGGCTATATCCACTTTTATGTTTTAGAGTCCTGTTTCTTTCTGTACTTACTGCTTATGGTGTGAATTGGGGACAACAACTGAATTTTATGTGTTTCATTTAAATTGACAGCCTATGGATTGACAAAACCTTTTTTGTCAATTAATTGAAGAGAGAGAAATGAAGGGACTCAGTCCATCACAGCAGTGATGGAGACCTAGAGACCTCTGGGTTCATGTCATACAATTCCACATGCTGGTGGTATGACCAAAGGGGGATTGTCTTTATTTTCTGTGCCTTATTTGTGAAATGAGTTTTGTTGTTCCTTTGCTCACGCAGAGAGACAGAAACACATGCCCACACACAGACCCACACAACCCCCTACCTTTGCCAAACATCTGATTTCTTTGGCCAGGCTCAATTAAGGGAAGGATCCTAATCCATTTGTTCAGTACTTTTTCTTTGGAAGTGTCATGACTCTTGGAGTGGGGCACAGATTTGGGGCGTTGGGTTCTCCATTGAACACGATTGTGTGTTTGCTGTAAGATTGTGGGTAAGAAGCTGCAGAGCTCTGTGTCTTACTTTAGAGATTTCCCAGTTTAGACATGACTGCGACCTTTTTGTGTATGCACTTTGTGCAAGGAGCTGTTTGCAATGCTGAAATGTCACGGTCTCTGTCTCTCTCTCATGTTGCAGTACACATCAAGTTCTTCTGGAGGAGAGAGCTCTTGTGAGGAAGGCAGAATGCGGAGGCCAACCCAGCTGAGGCCTTTCCACTCTAGAAACACCGTTGACCCAGACTTCCCTATTTTGCATTTGTCAAGTGATCCTGATTATTCATCCAGCAGTGAGCAGTCCTGTGACACTGTGATTTACGTTGGCCCCAATGGCACTGCCCTTTCTGATAAGGAACTGACAGATAATGAGGGTCCCCCTGACTTTGTTCCCATAGTTCCTGCTCTGCAAAAGACAAAAAATGAGGGCAGGTTGGAGGAAGTCAGTGAATCAGGGCCCAGCACATCTGAAAGAGACTGCCTGAAGTGCAACACCTTTGCAGAGCTCCAGGAGAGGCTAGATTGCATAGATGGCAGTGAAGAGACTGACAAATTTCCCTTTGAAGAGATGCCTGCCCAATTTAGCTCAGACCAGATGTCTAAGTGCTCTGTTTCAAGCCAGCTGGCAGAGCTTAGCCACTTACCAGAGTCAGATAAGGAAGATACGGTGCCAGAATATCAGCATTCTGACAGAGAAGCCAAGGAAAATATAAATGCAACACCCAGCAAAACGAAGAGAAATCACTCCCCTGTTCCTTCTGGAGCTCTTAGTAATGTTTCAACCCCTTCTTCTCCCAGGAGTGTAACGGGCAGCTCTAGCAAAGAGCTTAGCTCTTCTCAGTTAGCACACAGCACCAGCTTGCAGAGCAGCAGAGAAGGTCTCAACACTTGTGGATTTGTGGAAGGCAAACCTCGGCCAATGGGTTCGCCCCGGCTTGGCATTGCAAGCCTCTCAAAGACATCTGAGTACAAGCCACCAACTTCTCCTTCTCAGAGGTGCAAAGTCTATACGCAGAAAGGAGTCCTGCCCAGCTCCACTCCCCCACCAGCTCCCCTGAGTAAGGACACTGGGACAACATCTAGTGAATCTTTACTGCAGCCGGAACTCCGGACCCCACCTGCAGGCATGAGCCCTCAGATCATGAAGAAGTCAGTGACCTCCAGCAATGGGGACTTTGAGGAGACCATTCTTGATGAAAATCGGCAACAAAGCATTTCTCCAGAATCCAAGAAGGAGATTCTGAGCACCACCATGGTGACCGTGCAGCAGCCGTTAGAACTGAATGGAGAGGACGAGCTGGTGTTCACCCTTGTAGAAGAGCTAACCATTAGTGGGGTCCTTGACAATGGGCGCCCAACCAGTATCATCAGTTTTAACAGTGACTGCTCAGTGCAGGCTTTGGCCTCTGGGTCCAGGCCAGTCAGTATTATCAGCAGCATATCTGAAGATCTTGAATGTTACTCCAGTGCAGCTCCCGTGTCTGAAGTCAGCATCACACAGTTCCTTCCACTTCCAAAGTTGGGCCTGGATGACAAATGCCAGGATGATGGCAGCAGGCGCTCATCCATTAGCTCATGGTTGAGTGAAATGAGCACAGGGAGTGATGGTGAACAGTCATGTCACAGCTTCGTAGCCCAGGCATGCTATGGGCATGGGGAAGCTATGGCAGAGCCCCCTGTCCCGGATTTTGCAAGCACCATACAAAGTGCCAGCATGATTTGTGTAAGCGACAAACAGAAGCCAGTGACTGACAACATGCTTATACTATCAGAAATGGGGGAGGAAGCTTTTGGAAAAGTGCCACCCATCAAAGGGTGTAAAATATCAGCTTTAGGGAAAACTACTGTCACAATTAAAAACACTGCAAGCCTCAGCAGCTGTGAAGGCTACATCCCAATGAAGACAAACATTACTGTTTATCCGTGTATTGCTGTTAATCCATACAAAGCACAAGACACTGATGATGCTGTATTGGCAGTAAGTGCAGACCCAAAAGTTGCTCGTTCCCATGACGTGAAAGAATCCAGTTCTAAGAAAGATATAAAATTTGAAGACCCTTGGCTGAAGAGAGAAGAAGATGTAAAAAAGGACAGCTCTGGGAGCAGTGATGGGCCGAGGCCTGACATGGCTGCAGTTCCAGCCAAGCCTGAGCACAGCATAAAGCCATCCTCAGCAGACAGATTTAGCAACAGCAGTGGGGATGCCTCTATCTCCCCAGGGTCTGACAGTTTAAAGAGGATCGTGGATGGGTGTGAAGTGGCAGCGTCCAGCTCTGCTACCCAAAGCCCTGTTCATTCCACTGATGTCTTGAAGAGTGGCAGCCTCCCTCGAGGGCTCCTGAAAGCAAGCAAGCTGGAGGACTCTGACAGTCACCTCCATCCCCCTGCCACTGACAGCAGCGGAGTTGGCTCTCCTGCCCTCCTCCCATTTTCTAAGGCTAGCCTTGACAAGAAAATGGCCTCTCCCAAACACTGTGTCCTCACTCGTCCCAAAGGGACCCCTCCTCTGCCACCGGTGAGAAAGTCAAGCTTGGATCAGAAGAACAGAGCCAGCCCCCAGCACAGTGCAGCCAGCAGCACCACGAGCAGTCCCTCCAGCCAGCCCGGGTCCTTCCTGGCCAGCTTCCCTGAGGAGCTGAGTGCCAAACAGAAGGGCTCTGGCATCGACAGCAGTGGCAACAACAGCAGCAGCAAGCTCTTCAGTGCCAAACTGGAGCAGCTTGCCAGCAGGACCAACTCTCTTGGGAGGTCTGCAGGAAGCCACTATGAGTGTTTGTCGCTGGAAAGAGCAGAAAGCCTGTCCTCTGTGAGCTCCAAAATGAGCCCTGGCAAAGACACCACCATGCCTAGGGCTGGAAGGAGCCTCAGCCGCAGTGTTATGTCCTCACCCACCAACTCGGGCCTCTCCCAGTCGGCAGGTGCCTCTCCGAAAGCCAGCCAGTCGAAGATCTCTGCAGTCAGCAAGCTCTTGCTGGCAAGTCCCAAGGCCCGCAGCCTGTCTGCCTCTGCCACCAAAACACTCAGCTTCTCGACCAAGTCTCTGCCTCAGTCTGTAGGGCAGAGCTCCAGTTTGCCTCCGAGTGGGAAGAACATGTCTTGGTCAACGCAGTCCCTCAGCAGAAACCGGGGCTCCAGCCTTGCTTCTAAATTGCCCCTTCGGGCCGTCAATGGGAGGATTTCGGAGCTGCTCCAGGGCAGCGCCAGTGCCAGAGGGTCACAGCTGCGGGGCAGCTCAGAGGCAGATGAGCGCGGGGGCCTCCTGGGAGATGAGAAGCCGGCAGTTCACATGCTGCCTTCCCCTTACAGTAAGATCACCCCTCCTCGGAAACCTCACCGCTGCAGCAGTGGTCACGGGAGTGACAACAGCAGTGTCCTGAGCGGGGAGCTGCCCCCCGCCATGGGTAAAACAGCCCTCTTCTACCACAGTGGGGGGAGCAGCGGCTACGAGAGCATGATGAGGGACAGTGAGGCGACGGGGAGCGCCTCTTCAGCACAAGACTCCATGAGTGAGAACAGCAGCTCCATGAGCAGCAGGTGCCGAAGCCTCAAAAATTCAAAGAAACGATCAAATGCAGGTAAGCTTGTGGTGGTGTGAAAGAGAGATGCGGACCAAAGCAGCTGACTAGTTCATGGTGGGGAGCCCAGTCCTAAAGGGGAGCTAATTCCATACCAGCTATATCTCTTAGCAGAGAAGCGAGGCCAGGCTCCAAGTGTCCAAGGCTCCAAGTTTCTTCATCTTGTAACAGGCACAAATCCTGTGTGCTTACATTGCCTTGGCAATGGAGTCTCCCCTTCACTCATTTCACTTAGGTTTACTTCAAATGAACAGAAGAACGATTATCCCTACAACTGGTTAGTATTGCCAATGACGGCCACATTCAAGTATTTACTTATCCAAATATTCTTCTGATTTGATTCCAGAAAGGTGCCTTTGTGAGGTAGTGAAATGTAACTGTTACTCTTAAGAACTTTGGGCACAGACTTCCCTCTTGCTATGCACATTTCACCAGCACAAGACGAGAGCCTTGCTGAAGAGCAGTATCTGTTGTGAGCGCTCTTTTACTCCTTGTGCTCTGGATGCCCAAGGGTGCAAGATGACCTGCAGCAGAAGCTACTGCTGAGTTCCTTCTTCCCTAGAAGATGGGACAGAGTCGTGCTCATGCACCTTGAAAGATGTCATCCTGCCTCTGAGACTCTTGGTTTTTAACTTTTGAGTTATGAGTCCTTTTTTTCCCAGTAATTTTTGATAACAAATAAAAATTATATTAATAATAATATATGGGAACTACTGCACTGAAGCACTTGCAAATCTGAAACCATTTTAGTCATCACAGAAAGGATCAGAAAGACTTAATCTTTGTTCAGATTCAGTCCCCAGCAGCTTTCATGCTATGTAAGATTTTTTAATTAGATGGCAAGAGCCTCCTGTATCATACCAAGAGTCTGTGCAGTTGCAACTGCTGTATCTTCCTATGAGAATAAGTTTTAGAAGTTTGCAGGGCAATGATGAGGAACATTCATCAGCTGGCCACCTTACCTTTTTCCTGGGTGCTGTTTTCCCAACCTGAAATGTGAGTCCTGTTTAACCTCCTTTTGAAAAAAATGCACACTGGCTTTGAAACTGGTATGCACAGGTATGTGCTACTTATCCTGCAGTACTGCTGGCTGTCCCAAATCTGTTATTCTCATAGAGCTCCTATTTCACCAGCCATTCCACTTGCTAGCGTACTCACTACTGGGATTCACTTGCAGTGAATGAACTGAGTAATGCATAACTCTGACTTTCCTTATGTTCTTGACTGTGGTAGCAGAAAGAACAGGTGCAGCACAGATGTGAATACAACAGATACCACTATTAAAACCATATCCATAAGTACATGGCTGATTGTACCTGTTCAGGGGATGCATCTGAAAGTGATCACTCCACAGCACAGGCCAAGTGGTGAATTAATCTTTCTGAAGTTAACTTTGCATCCTATAAGGAAACCTCTTTCCTGTGCCTTCAGTTTATGTGGTGATAAATTGATTTTCCTGTTTCTGAGGAGCTGTTCCTCTAGCAGCTCCTTTCAAATATAAACCTTTTAATGGTAACAAGCAAGAAAAAGAAGTATGATTTGTATGTTGTGCAAAAGGAAAACAAAGCTGTTCACAGAGATGAAAAGCATTTGTGGGTGTATATTGAGAACTGGATTGTGTCTTGTAAAGGAGTTGCCTCTATAATATGGACTTCTTCCACAGGATGTTTAGATGCAAAATGTATAAGGTTCTGTGAAAACAGGCAGCTGTGCAGGTGAGGGAACAGAGAGAAAACTGCAATGTAGATTTTCCTTATTTGGCACTAGGGAACATCCTCCCTTCCCTAGGGCAAATACTTAAAAAAAAATACTCTGAGAAGAACTTCAGGCAGAACCTGCAGATTCTTTAGACAACAGAGTTCGGCCCAAACCTAAATCAGCAGGAGACCAGGATTAGTTTACCCTGATGCTCATTAAACTACTTGTTTCATTTAACTTTGCTTTGATAGCACATAGGAGGCTTGACAAGGCTATAGATATAACTGAGGAAAATCTTGCCTTTGTGTTGTAATTACAGAAGAGCTTCAGATCCATTTTTTATATTTTAGATTAGGGTTTTATGTTTGCTCTCAACCTTGGCTTTCAATAACCCCCGTGCAGGACTTAACACTGTGGCAGTGGCCATGAAAAGGTAGTTATGAAGAGAGGACTGTTTGAGACTCAGGTTTCAGGCTGCTCTCATAGCAGTCTGGAAGACACCGGTAGAGTAGAGGCTTTCCCATGATCTGTCCAGTCTTGAGACCACCTATCAGAGCAGTGATGCTGGTTTGTTGGGAGTGATGGGGCGAGCAGGAGCCTTTCCATAGCAGAGAACATGGACAGTCTAAGCTTTACCACTTTTTTACTGCTGTGTAAAGTCTGACCTGTCTTTTTCACCAAATACCATTTTTTTGCTGGCCAACAGATTAATCTCTTTATCCAAATTTCTTGTGTGGTTTAGAACTTCTCTCCCTGGTCAGCAAGTATGCAAATATTTACCCATTGCTGGACCTGAATCTCTGGGGTGGAGGATTTTCAGTGGAGGGGCTGTGGCCCTGGGACTTGTCTGCCCCGATGGGTTTGGCATAGCCCGGCACCTTGGCCTCCCTCAAAGTAATTTTCAAAGCTTCTCTCTTAATTCGCCTGATGTGAAGAGATTCTGAGTACGTCCTCTCTGATACTTTACTTTTGAGGATGATTCCCTATATCAGCAAGTATTCCTGTATTGTTTTGAATGTCTTGAATTTGTGTATAAGTACAACCAAGGGTTTTATGGAAATGAAAAAAAACACCAAGGGTTTTATGGAAATGAAAAAAAACAAACCAAAACAAAAACTTTACCACCTTCTATATCTCTAGCAGCAAACCACTGCCCAGAAATTAATAAGGCTTTACTTTCTTATAACCTATCTCCTGTTTGCATTTGGTCCTGCAGCAGTGAAATCATAATTCTGGTTTGATGTGTTTGATAATAGTATAATTTTTCACATGTCAGCGGATTTATGATGGCATAAACCCAGGATTATGACTTCAATGCAGGAGAACATGAAGGAGGAGCTTAGATATAAGGGAGAATAGAGCTGTTCAAAAAAATATTTTTATTGCATAATAAACAAAAAAAACTGCAAAGGTTTGCAATCTTTCATCCTCTGTAATATCTTCTTTCTACAGGTCTGTTCTAGTGTGAATGTTCTCTCTTAAGGAACACTTTTTAATGAAAAAGAGAGCAGACAAAGCTTCTGAGCTCTTAAAAAGACAGATATTATTTTAATACATAGTGTCAAGAGCATTGGACCTTTCCTGATTTGTGGTCACAGATCCACTGTGCTGTAATGGATATGGCACTATAGATATGCTCATTTCAGGTCAGGCAACTTGTCCACTTTATTTATGATTATTATTAACAGAAATGCTAGCTGTCGGACACGATCAACATGAATCAGCCCAAGGCCCCTGCAAGACGAGCTATAAAGAGTCTTTAAGAGAATCACCAGCAGCCCTGTCAGATCTCACAATTACTTTTGAAGTTCTGACACATTGGAGAGACATCATTTTTTTCTTGAGATTAAGATCTTGTCTTTCAGTGCTCTTAAGTGCATTATTTGTATGTGTAGGTGCTTCTGCCCTGGATGTCATACATGAAGCATCAGACCTACATTGACGGCTTTTGAAAGATAAAGCTAGTTCACTTCCTTCAGCGTTAGCCTTAGGTTAAGTTTGGGGCTCTGCCTGCATACCTGTACATTTCACAGACAGCCCAGTAGTGTGTACAAAATTAAAATAAAATAATTTTAAAAATACCTCTTGCATTCTGGTACCTATTGAAAAATCATGTGTTTACATCACGAAGCACATGAACGTTTCCCCTGAAGCTATCTTATCCATTTAATAAACATTCCCATCTTTCTAGCATTTAACACTGGTCCTATAACATCATGTCAGCATATATTGCCCCAAAGTGACTGCTTATGGCAGAAACAGAGCTATTTAGCCCTGATCTATGGCTGTACATTTCACAGCTTTGTACAGTTGCTCTTTAATCCATCCTGTGGTGTAAGTATTATTCCAGACCCCATTTTACAGATGGAGAAATGAAGGCACAGTACTTGACTGACTTGCCCAATGCCTACAACTGAGAGCCAGATCCAGGATTAAATTACAGACACTCTTGACTCCTCCTAACCTCAACCTCAGCTGGTTTGGCTACAAACCCTCCCCTGCCCCTGCCGAACAGTGGAGAGGAGGGTTTCATTTGTTGTTTCCTTTTTTTGTGGCAGATCCTTCCTCCCTCTCCATCTGCAAGCATCTATGCAACTATGTTTTCTCTGATTACTTCGCTCACTCCATTAGCCTTTACCCTGTAAGAAATAATTGACATATCTGCCCTATTTCTGGCTCTGCCTCTATAGTCTCCTCTCTCTTGGGTCAGCAGTGCTGTCTTGAGCAGGGCACTGAAGTGTTAGGGCATTATTTGTACAGTTATCACTAGCACCAATTATATATTATTTTTAATTCCTCAGAAATTTCAAGTTCAATGTGCCATTACTATTCCATGAAAAGACATTGACAAGGGTGCTTTTATAGTACATAGTCCTGTGTGTGATCAGGAAATGCATTTTGTCTGAAGTCTGTTTTACCAAAGCCGTATTTGTACCCTGGGAACACTACAGGCAGATGGGGTGGCAGATTAGGACTTGCAAGATCTATGTTGTATTCTCTGGTGTGCTACTGGTTTGCTGTATCACCTTGGGCAGACTGTGTAATTTCTATGTTCCCTGGTTACCAGCTCATAAAACTCGATAATGGTGCTGCAAAAAAAGTAACAGCAGGGTCCTTAGATCAGAAGTGTTACCTACCTGCTTTTTGCTGCTTTGCTTTGGTTCTTAGCATATTTTCCCCAGTTTAGTTTGGTTGTACATGGGAGTTACTCTAAAATAATTCTCAGGGCAAAATGTGACTAGATGATTTCAGAGATGCAGCTTTGGTGCCAGCTCCAGGTCCTGCCTGCTGTCAGCTAACAGCAAAGCATGAGCCCAGGCTCTGATGAAGTTTACCCAGTAAAGCCAGGCCTTATTTCCATTTCCATGTGATTTGCACGCATGCCTTGTTTCTGCCTCTTACCTCCCTCTCCTACAGATGATATTTACTAGTTCCTGCTCCTTACACCTATAAGACCGTCCCTGGGTACAACAGAATGGGAGGGACTTCGAGATGATTCATCACAGATGAGGCTTTCCGTGGAGACCACAGAGATCTTTCTGAGGCTGCTTTTTTTCCTGTTGCCTGTGGGAAAAGAGTGGGGTGCTCAAGAGAGTCCCCATCCCACGTGACATCGAGTTAGATCTAAGGGCTGCAGTGTGTATCACTGCTGGCAGCGCTGTGCCGAGATGGGACAGACCTCTGCCAAGGAGAGTGTCTCCTTCGATTTCTTCAGTTGAGGTTCTTTGGAGCTGAGTCTGAACCTGGAGCTTTACTGGAGCTGGGGCTGGTGCCAGCAGGGTGGGACACTCCAGGCAGTGCTTGTGGAGCAGCAGGGTGCAGCAGCCGGGGTAGTGCAACAGTGGGCACCACTGCCTGCCTGCTGGGGTGCACAGACCCGCTCACGGGGGCAAGGACACGGGACTTGGGCATGTGAGCCCTGTGGGAGGGAAGAAAGGAGACTGTCAAAGAGGTGAGGCTCAGGGGAGAGACTCCTTGTATGTAAAGTGCTGTCAAGTTGTGCCTGTCTTGCCCAGTTCAGCCTTCCTGATCATTGAATATCAGTGAGCTTCAGAAAATAAATATTTAAAGGATGGTACTGGTAGTGAGGCCAAGTCTGGACAAGACTGTGGGAAAATCAGGGTTGCTGACTTCCTGAAATTTAAACCAGTGCCCTAAGTTGCAGTTCTATATCTCAACATTTGTAGGACCCTGCTCTTGTCAGTCCAGGACAGGCTTTGCGTATGTGTGTGTGTGTGCACATGCTTTAATCTTTGCATGGGGAACCTGCCTGACTATAGATAATTAAAGATTCCTGCTGCAGCATTTTATGGCTTTTGCAGTAAAGTTTCATGACTCCTTGCGGCTCTTTCTCAGTAGTAAGTTTTGCCACCAAAGCAGAGCAAATTGCTACATGATTTTAAACACTTTAATAAAAAGACAGACTGTTAAGACATGACAATAATTATCTACAATTAAAGCCCCTTTTTCTCTCTCACTTGTGCACTCTGGATTTCACTGGGGAGATGATTTTAAAGATGGAGATTTAGAGGTTCCTGGAAGGCCCTGAAAACTCTACATTCAAACACATTCACTCTCTAGATGCACTTAGCCCTGCCTAGGAAAGCAGCAGAAAAAGCCAGAGGCTAAATCCACAGGCTGTAAATAATGAAAGTCCATCTCTAACCAATATCGCAAGGCATCACGTTTTGAAACATAGCCAAAATTATAATGATGAAACAAAACACCAACAAAAAGAATCTGAGCTTTTCTTCTTGAATGCAAGTGAAATGGAATTCGGTTCATGTTTAGACTGCCTAAGGCACAGTGCGGGAAGCTGAAAATTGCCTTTTGTATCACAAAGCCGTAGGGCATCTCCAGTGTTTCTAC
This sequence comes from Columba livia, assembly GCF_036013475.1. Classification (NCBI taxonomy): domain Eukaryota; kingdom Metazoa; phylum Chordata; class Aves; order Columbiformes; family Columbidae; genus Columba; species Columba livia. The sequence goes on from NC_088604.1 coordinate 83,160,436, forward strand.
TTTAACTTGCTTACAAGTGATGGTAGCTAATTGATATCCTGCATTATACCTTTACCATGACAAAGGAATTTAGGAATTATATAGCAAAATGCCGTTTGCATTCAGGTAACCACTTTATGCATGTGACTGCTGGCTGGACAGCCCTGTGGGGAGCAGAGGGAGGGGAAGTGTAGACTTCAGCTCCAATTTTTTTTGTTCATTAAAACAACAGCATTGATTTTCCCAGGTCAAAGCCAGGCCATTTCATGCAGCAAATCTGTGTTGAAAGGGATCAGAGTAATCATTTTTTACACGCTTGACTACTGCATGCCAGCACTGAGCTTTCAGCCACATGCACATAGGAATGATTTAATAGAGGAAATGGCAGCAGGCTATTGTGCACGGTGAAGGCTCCATGCAACATGCATGACTGAGTTGCACACCATTAGGCTGAGTGTAAATAAAACCTGCTCCTGACACTGCCACAGAATTAGCTCACTGGAATGCCTCCACCACTGTCCTGTTGGGAGTGAACGCTCTGGCTGCTTGAGCCCCTTCCCCCTCCAGCCTCTGCCTTTGCTACCCAAGCGACTGGTGCAGCTATTCAAGACTGTAGTAACAATAACCAGCTCCCGAAATAATGCCACAATGCTGACAAATACCTGTTAAACCAAAATCCAGCCCAAAGTGAGATAAATATTTAGAATAGACTCTGGTCATTTTTTGCTAGTGATTGTGGGTGCTGAAAATTCATCTCCGGTGATGTGCATCTTCCCTGGAGTGTCTCCCAGATTACTTGTCAACCTGCCACACTGCAGGAGGGCTGCTTCCTGATCAGTGCTCATTCACCGGCTCTATACTGCCCTGAAAAGCTTATTTTAAAATGAGACAGCAATTCAAGAAGCAAGGTTAAGAAATGAGTGGGGTGGGTAGAAAAAAATTAGGAGTGGGCTGTGCCTCAGCATGTTCCTTATACCACTACAGAAACAACTTATCTAGTATAGGTATCGACAGAAGATTATATACAAGGGTTGCTTTATTCCTGTGTATAACAAGCAGAGCTTTCTAGCCTCAAGTGTCCTGGTACTTCTTATTAATTCACAACATCAGGATTACGTATAAGTCAACACAGAATATGGCCTGAATTATTTTACAGTGGAGTCAACATAGAATATTTTTTTCTGAATGATGGATCCTGTCAGTGTTTCCTGTTCAGGGTTCAGCTGCAACATGGTTCTTCCTGTGTAATCTGAGTTGCCAGGATGAGTGAATGCTGTTTAGATTTTTTTGGCAATAAATGCCTGGATTCTTTGGAGTACTAACCTCAAGATGGGCACCCAAAATACTTCTGGTGAAGTCTCCACACCATCAGAGGTGCCTTCCACTTGAAAGCATTGGCAATGTTGTCAGTAATTGGGAGGGGAACACTGCAAACTGGAAAAAAATCTAGGGAGTAAATAGCTATGTGCTCTGCACTGGGAAAAGTGCACTATAGAATAATTTAGAGGAAAGGAGGTCAAAGGAATGGGAAGGAGTTGGTTCAGTCATGGACAGTTGCCCATGAGGGCAGATCCCATTAGGAAATGAGAATGAGAGAAGCTGGCACTGCGTTTTCAACTCAAACAAAGGAGGAGCCCCATTGTCAGACAGCGAGGAGCAGCAGGGGAAACAGGACAGGTCATCTTTCCAGTAAGCAAACAGTTTGGTGCTGCATTTCAGTTTGATGCTATTGCTGCTGGAAGCACAGTATTTCTTGGAAATTAAGCCACAGAAGGAGTGGTGGTACTGCTCTGCTTTTCCAGGATTGTTTTTTGTCATCATCTTCAGTTTGGATGGACTCTCTAGTAAGAAAAAAAACAACAACCAACCCAAAATGCTGAACAACAGGTTCTGTATAGAAAGGCAATTTTAATTCCCATAACATTAGGTGCAGTGGGGAATAGTTTTGGCTCCACATCCTGCCATTGAGCACACACTATAAACTTCTGAAATTATGACATATCAAGTTACAGTTTCATTTTCTGTTTGACACAGCTTGAGATTTCCAGGACGGCAGTTGTTTTGCATCCCATTCAGATGTAACCTGCTTTGAAGAGATATGCATCAGGCTTCTTTTCATGAAGATTTTGCATTTATTATACTTTTTGCCTTTACCTTTTTCACAGAAAAGATGCTCAGTCTGGAATGTGTGCTTGGAAAGCAGTATAAGGAGAACACTCCAAAATATACAGTACTTAAGCAAGTCCAGACATCTTAGAGTTCTTACCTTGGTCAACACATACTTTTATGAGCACACATCCTTACGCAGTTGGGCAATTTTGCTGAGGTCAGTGAGTCTTCTTATCCTTAAAGTTACCCTTGCAAACCTAGCTGCCTTGGTCTGGGTTTCTAATACCTTTAAGACTTTTCTGGGCTTATCTTTGCTGAAGTATTTTGTAGCTTCAGTGCCACTCTTCTGCTTTCACCCTGCACACCTTCACTGCTGTCTTACTCCCTTTATCTTAATTTTAACCTGGCCAAACCTTAACCTCAAGGTAGAGCAACAGATCTGTTGTGAAAGCAAGTCTTGTATTCTCTGCATTTTCAGGGCTATGTCACAGTTTGATTTTTCATACTAAAGCTAGGCTCAAGAGGGGTTATTCTGAGTGTGGATAAATTCAAGCTAAGGGAAAAACATATCCTATAAGACATTTAGCAAATGGCCTGTTGCTTTGCAGGCCATGTGGTCATATATGAAAGTGTCATTCTGTCCTGGGCTCACCTTAAAGGATTTATTTCAGATCGATTTTTCTATAATTCTCTTTTTTCAATGTAGGAATTAATCCCATTTACATGGCAGGAGGGTTAGCGAGTTTGCTGAGGTGCCGGGCAGGGTGCATGGGAGGGACCTGCTGAGAACTGTTCCTGCTGAGCGCCCAGACTGCCCACTGCTTTTGTGAGACGTGTGTGGGGAAGGAGAGGAGTGGTGCCCTCTAATTTCTACAAAATATTTATTATACAGTCAAAATTTATGAGATGCTAACCCTATCAAGTGCCCCCAATACATTTGGGACTTCAAATGGGTATTTTCTGTGTAAATGGAAAACTGTATTCATTTTAACAATTTAGTTTTTGTGTCTGCATGTTGATACAGATGAGCAAGCTGTCAGCTGCTTTGTGACACTCACCCTGAAGCTCTGCTTTGGCTGTGTCTTCTTACTGATCCCAATTAAGGTGAAATCAGAAAAAAACAAAGACTAAATAGAGGTCAGTGGCAGGAGTCTCCTGTCAAAAACCACAATTGTTTTCTGTATGTGGACTAATAAACAGCCTATTAATGAGTGCATGTTTAGAATAAACTAAATTTCATTTTGCCTTACTGTAAAGATGCAGGAGATCTTTCATTTCACTTACTCCCAAAGCACTCTTAACCTCAGATAAATCATCCTGAGTCAGCATTCAGTGTTCAGACAAAAAGACATCCCTCTTTCTCTTCCTTGTCCGCCCCACACGCAGACGTGCCCGCTGCGCTGGGGCAGGGAGACCTGCATGGGCGGCCTCTGCGTCCCCAAGGAGCCCCTGGGCAGCCGGCAGCGAGTCTGCCCACCTCAGGGGGCTCTGCCCTGCTCCACTGAGAGCTTTGTTGTGATAACCCACGGGCTATGCAGGCACAAACTCTGGCTAGAAAAACATAATGAGCTCCTGTTGGCGCATCTCCTGCCGCTGCTGTAGTCTCCGTCGCCTCTTCTGCGAGGGGCAAGTGCTGTTAGCTGTGGCCTCAGGTTGGAGCCCTCCTTCTAGACCACAGGCTTCTCTTTCTCATTGAACCAAATGGATATGAATGGGAACTAAATGCAAAGATATTTACCATCATCCCTGCAATTCATACACTAGTGGCATCAGTCTGCTCAGCTGCTTCCTTGAAATGCTAGAGCTAGTCTGTAGGCATGACATGAAAGGAGATGTGACCATCAGTGCAGGGCTCAAAGTAAAAAGATTTAGCAGCACTCAGCTTTTAAGTGTTGCAGGCTCTAAAAGTTGATGGGCAACAAAGATAGGAAAGAGATTGCTTTTGCACTCAAAATTTGAAAGACTGCTGCTATGAAACCCCATGGCCAAAAGCCTAAAAGAGTATTTAATACTTAAATCCTTTTGGTCTTGAGTGACAAGGATGTACTCAGTGCCTGTCACATCTAAGCAAGTGGAGGGCTCGTGTCCCAGGAAGGGCTGAGCCCCTTGCAGGATCTCTACCTGCAGGTAACAAAATCTACTTGTTCACCACCCAGTCTCACCTCCCTTCAAGTACGCAGCTGCTCTCAGCATTTGGATGCCTTTTTCTAGCATCGCTGACAAGAGTCACTCTCAGCATTGGAGTTCATTGGGGTCTTCCCAAACTGTGTGTTGCTTTTCAGCTATGGTAGTGGCTCAGGTCTTGCTTTCATTTTATTGAGAACCGATTCTTCTCTTGATTAGTCAGTTTAATCTAGAGATTAACTGAAATGCATTCAAGGTAAGTGAATACTGACGTTGACTTCCAGTGACTGGTACCACAGGTCTAAGATAGCTCCTACTTACTGGTATTTGTAAGGCTTCATTTGTTCTGGCATGGGCTTTTTTTCTGGGCTGCAGTTTGAGTAGTAGATACAACTGCAATACATGTCATAGGATGAGCAGTCCAGATCTCAAGCTGTTTGGTGTAAAGGGGCCTTATAGAGCTCCCTGTCTATTTGCCTGGCCTCCTTTCTTGCATAGAGTTATCTCAGATTCATTCAGATAGAAGCCTTGTAGAGTAGGCTTTCCCACTACACAGCAAGATAGACCATTCTCATCCATTTCAGAGCTAGTATTTACAGGTTAATTACCGGTTACTAACTGCTGGTTTCTAGCACAGACTACTGCACTCAGAATTCAACGGGATAAGATGTGATAGTTTGCAAAGCTGGCAGAGAATCATACTCCCATGAATGAAACTAGACAACGCTCTGTTACTTGAAAATAAAAAACCAAGACAATCAATAGATATTTTTGGTTTGGGTTTATTTTGTTTGGTTTGTTGGTGGGTTTTTTTTGTTTGTTTGTTTTGACAGACAAGTTAAAGCTATTTACATTCGAGTTGCAATATATGTAGTGCTGGAGATTCCTCTAAATGATTTTATCTTGTTTTTAAAATAAAATCTGTGTGATCATTCTGCATCCCTTCCCTGCTGGCATCAGTTTTGTTCTTGCAGCCAAGAGAGTCAGTTAATAGTTTCATTCAAACTTGCTGGCTCTGGCTTTTGTTTTTGTTTTCTCCCATCTCTTCCCTTCCTGCTGTCTCCTAGGGGAGACCCTGCAGGAGTTGTCAGCTACAAAACTTTTTCTTAAAAATACACAGCCATTGCTCTGATTGTGCTAAACCAAGCAAAGAAATGTAACCCGTTGTTTTTCTTTTTTGTTTGAGCCATATGCTCAATTTCATTACCGCTGCCATCAGGCTAGTGAGGTACATTTTCTCCCTTGCTTTACCTTAGGCCCCGACTTGGCAAATCACACGTCAGATGCTTTCCATATGGTGCAGGCTTTATCAGCCATGGTACGTTTTCAGCTATTGCAGAGCTCCCATCCGCTGTGTGGGTGTTGTAAAGCAGGGTGTGTGTGCACGAGCACTGGCACTGAAGCAGTCGCAATGACTAACCCTTCTGCCAGCCTGTCAGTCTTGCTGCTTTCTTGCCCATCACTAGTGCTGCAGTAAGTGCATCAGTGGGAAGTGTTTTAGAAGAATATTCTACTGAATGGTGACAAGACCGATGCAACTCTGGTGGCAACTGCCAAGCTTGGATGTACTTACTGCAGGAGTTTTTGTCCTTTTTAGTGGTTTTACTGCTGTGGCTCAGCCTACAGTGGAGTTATGGAAAGGACTAGGTGGTGGTATACTGGCATTCAACTCCAGTGGTTTTTGTACTGTGATTAAAAAAAACCACAACAAAACCACACCTCCCCTGCCGATGATCTATGCAGAGGCTGGCTGATGCTTGTCCATAGGCTGTAAGGACCAATTCCAGTAAACAGATAGGAAATCAGTGCTAGATCAGTTCCAACCTGCTGCTCAGGTCCTTCATTTGGCACACTTGTACACACTGAGACCTGAGTAAAGGGAAACAGGCACAAGCTCTGGAAACTTTAGGGTGCATATGCCCTCTGAGGATCAAATTCTGAAGTCAGGCAGCAAAGAACATGTGAGGATCTGACTCATGGTGAGCATGTAAAGCACATCCCAGCTACAGCTCACCTGAACTTCCGTGCCCCCCCCACTCCCAGGTTTTCACTCCATTTTCTTCTGTGTGTAAGAAAGCTGAATATATGTAGTTTGTAGGCACATCTCTGCAGACAGAGCAGAAAGGAGAGGCAGTAACTGTGCTGACATGAAATGGCAATTTCTGCATTTGCAGGTTCACAGAGACGGAGGCTTATTCCAGCTTTATCGCTTGACACCACTTCCCCAGCAAGGAAGCCTGCCAACAGCCCCGGGGTGCGCTGGGTGGATGGGCCCCTGCGAAGCGGGCAGAGGGGGCTGGGGGAGCCCTTCGAGATCAAAGTCTATGAGATAGACGATGTGGAGAGGCTCCAGCGGCGACGAGGTGGGGACAGCAAGGTGAGTGCAAGCCAAGTAATTAGTCTCCCTCCTCCTGCAGGGTGTGAGAGGGGGAATTCAGATTATGCAGTCAGAATTGTGTAGTATTGTATGTGGTTAACTCAACAGGCAGCAAAGCCTTTACTCTCATTTAAGTGTAGTTATGACTCAAGTTATACCTTCTTCTATAGCAACTAACAGACATTAGTACCTTGCATTTTTTTCCCCTTGCTTATAGTCTTGATAGCTCCCGTGCTCCAGTATCTTGCCACATCTGTCCTTCAAGGCAGCAATGGTGCCTCAAGTGCTTTGATGGTATTGTTTTCAGGATATCTAATGTCTTCTCTCTAACAAAGTTGTTCCCGTCAACCTCAGGCCTTCAAATTTACAAAACCTATGGAATGGTAAAGGTTAGCTCCTGAGAGGTATGATCGGAAGAGTATCTGAAACTGGTAAAATAGCACCAATTTTAGAGTAACTGTGGACATATATTTTGCTGTTATTTTAAGGCACTTTTACTTCCCACTCCCTGTCACTTGTTCAGGCTGTTTGTTATGTTATTCACTGATACAATTTTGTTGGGGTGGTGTTTCCACTGTACTTCACGCACATGGCAGAGCTTTTCTACAGAGCAGAAGGCAGAACGCTGTTGAGACCTTCACACTGGTTGGAGAAGGATATTTCTGGCATTGAGAATGCTCCCATGCTAGCAAGGGTGGCACAGCCCTCACCGTGGGCTTGCTTACTGCACACCTTGATGGCTGCCAGCCCTCAGAAGTCATGCAAGGCCAGGTTGTTACTGTGTCCTATATCTTTAATAGAAAATATGTCTTCTTTATCAACAAATGTGAATTGCTAGAGCTTTTCATAACATATTCCCTTTGTTTAAGGATGTTTTAAATTTGATGTTGCTACCAGTTCTTGTATTTTATAACATGACTACTGAAATTCCTATGCTCCAAGCAAAGAGATGTATTTAGGTTTTTAATACAGCAAGCAATGGATTTCCTTTTCCCCAAGAGCTTAGATTTTCTTAGCCAGACTTCTGGTGACAAAAGCCAGAAATGTTTTGCTACAGTTAATCTGATTTCAAGATGCTGCCTGTTATTAATTATTATGGTTTATTATTAACTATCATTGCTAAGTCTCCAAAGCTCACTGATGGAAAACATCAAAACCAAACAAAAGCAATAAAAATAAAACAGATGATAGATGATTTCATGCAGTGATTCATACACTTTCCAGAGTAAATAGCTTATTGTCAGTATTATTGATTGGAAGATCATTTGACTGAATGGATATGGGTTTTCTTTCTCCTCTTCACCTATTCCTTTCCTGCTCCTTTTCCTGGTTGGCAGGAGGTGATATGTTTCAATGCCAAGCTGAAGATCCTGGAGCATCGCCAGCAGAGAATTGCTGAGGTCAAGGCCAAGTACGAGTGGTTAATGAGAGAACTGGAGGTGACCAAACAGTACCTGATGCTGGATCCTAATAAATGGCTCAGTGAATGTAAGAACATCATTTGATTGCCTGGACTCAGAGGTGTCCTTTAGTTTATTTCATGGCGGGGGACAAAGGGGAGTAGAAATATTTGCTAAGAATGAGATGTGAGCTACTGTGTTTGTTAACTAAAATGAACCGACACATGACCTAAGGGCAAGTTTTAGATTGACTGTATTTCTAGAACTAGTCCTTATAATTCTTATTAAATGATGACAGTAGAACTGAACAATCCTTTTTGCCTGAGAGCTGAATGTTGAAATGGTACAGCATTGTAGTGGTGAATATTGCCATTGGTAGATTAATGTTCATGCGTTTCACTCCACAGCTCCTGAAAATGAGATTTTTTTTTTTTTTTTGGCCTCAGATCACTCAGACACATGAGCAATATTATAAATCTGCTCTTCTACCACAAAATAACACTGCGAAGCAAACTTGTCCCATGGCACCAGTGAGTTTACATGAAAAATGAATTTGGCCCATTTTTTATAACTACAGATGTGTAAAGTTCAGAGAGCTTAAAGGGCATTCACATTCAAATGAAGAAGGACCTCAACACCTCAGAGGAAAAAAGATAAAGAGTACTGCAGTAATTGTACAACAATCTTTAGTATTAGCAGGTGGCAAGCTCATGTCAAAGAGTTCTAGAAAACAAATTAAGAAAAAAAAAAACAAACCATTTTCAATTTATTTAGGATAACTGCAGGTGGCAAAAGGAGGTCAGCTGGTGTGTTCTCTTAAAGTATGCTAACTCTTTGACAGCTGCCATAAGTTAACGTTAGGTTGGTATGTCCTGCAATACAACCACAGTATACGGTATACGATTCAGGAATGCCATTAGGGAAGAGAGGTAAAAAGAACAGCTTTAAAGGGAACAGAGAATTTGCCATACCTTGCTGTCTGCTTACTCCATGATGCTTTTACACCTGATCCAGTGTGACAGAGGCGAAAAGCCTCAAGGGCAGCACAGACCTCAGGGATAAGATGGGAGGTGCTGGCTCCAACACCGTATCTCATGCTCGGCTCCCATGGAAGCCGCTGCCGTGGGTCCCTGGCAGCACAGGGACACCTGTGTTGGAGTGATTGACATGTACAACTTCCTTTGCCACTCTTGAGTGGTCTAGTGAGAATCACATGGAATAGGGAGAGGTGTGAGGAGCAAGGAGGCTAGAGGCTGGTTTCTAACCCTGGGTTCTGAATTCAGCAACGGACTTGTCTGCTCCGTGCAGAGCACCTATTTGAATCTCCTTCTGGTTAGTGGAATGTGTGAGAGTCAATACATCTCATGCACATGCCTTGAATAGGGATGACTTTAGGTATGTGCTTAGTATTCAGAATTTCCTTAAGCATGAGGCTGAAGCAGACCCTGAATGCAAACAATCAAAATAATTCTAAATAGATTTAACTTGGCCTGTTTTACACCTTATTGCTAAATTTCCCCATCAAGTTCAACCTCTGTGTTCCTTATGGGCATGAAGGTTAACCTGAAGCCTACAGGTGTCTTGTGCCAGCCAGTTTCTCTGCAGTGAGCCATGTGGTTGCTGGAAGAATAGTTCTAGTGGCTTTTCTTGGGGAAATATGCTGGAGTGTGGCAAGTCATCTGGAGAAAATGGCAGAGCATATTACTCAAGAAAGCATCCAATGCAGTCTTAGTATTATTGTTCACTGTGGGCAAGCTGCTGTGCCATTTCAATAGCCATTAAACAGAAAAAGCAACTTAAAATGAAAGGGCAAGCCAGAGATGATGATGTATATAGTACATCATGGGTTGGAAGAATTGAATTAGCTCTGTCTCTCCCACCAACCAGCACTGACTGGGTTTTTTCTGCTTTTCCTATCTGTGTGTTTTCTTTCCCACAGTTGATCTGGAGCAGGTATTTGAGCTTGATTCTCTGGAATACCTGGAGGCCCTGGAATGTGTGACTGAGCGTTTAGAAAACCGTGTCAACTTCTGCAAGGCCCATCTCATGATGATCACCTGTTTTGACGTCACCTCTAGACGCCGATAAAGAGCGAACCACAAGAGAATTTCATTGCACATCTCTGCCATCCTCCTTTTCCCTTCTGAATAGCATCCCAAAGACAACAGAATGAGGATGAAGGTTGGAGTCAAGTCTCAACTGTGTGTATCAGAGATTTGCTTTACTATACAGAAGAGTAGTATTAAAAAAACACAGGACAAGCATGAAAAATGGAGATATTAGGTTGTTGATTCTCTTAGCCTAAAAGAGCACTTTGAGGAACCTTTAAGGACATGTGTGTAAATAAGTACTGCTGGCAGAAGACACTTCTTTCCCTGCGTTAGCTGAGGGAGGAGGGAAGGTGGTTGTAGGAATTCCATTGAGAGGTTCATTAAAAGAAAACCTATCCAGAAAAACTGTTTAAGTGCCTTGCAAATCTTTATTATCCAAACATTTATGTTCATACTTTATTGTGTACAGATGGTGCTAGTCAAGAAAAGAAAAAGGAAAAAAACAAACACACTTTTGAAATGTATTTACAGCTTGTTTTTCTCTTGGTGTTTTCTCCTATTTCAGACTTGCTGTTTCTAAGTAACTTGTGTTTGTAGAGATATTTCCTAATCAGTACAACATATGAATAAATGTTAACTGTCTTTTCTTGTTACCAGAGTAAGGCCACTCAAAGAGAAATTGAACTTTCCCAGATGACACAGGAAATATTTCTAGCAGAGAGTGAGCTTTGCTTTTACATTCTGTCTACTGTCTTATATGCTGGAGGACACAGTAATTTTCCCAGCTTGTAGGTACTGCAGTTTATGAGAGAGAAGAGGTGACATAACAGTGAAGTAAATATCTTTTCCATTTAATCCAACACGCATACATGTATTTTTTCTTTTTTAATGTATTTTTAGCTTTGTACTGGTTAGAGTTATTGATGAGGAGACACCTTTGTCCTAACCTCTTTTTCTGATGCTAATAACTTGCTGGAAAATTACTTTTTAGGCTGAGGGCTCCCATGCTGATCAGTCCAAAAATGAGTGATTTATTCTGCCTTTCTTTCTCGAGACTGACTGATAAAATTTAGCTTCACCTCTTTTTGACATATACCACTGCAAAACATGTTTTGTCAGCTTTTGGTCCCTGGTCCAGTCTGTCCATAGTCACAGACGTACCTGGGAAATGTAGGCTCAGCTCAGCATGTCTAGAAATAAACGGGAGTCATGAGTGAGTGGACACAGCACTTCAGAGACATTGACTATGGCATTTTCCTTATCAACCCTCCAGTACTGAAGCCATGGCAAAATTCACATTGACATCAAAAGGACAAGGGTCTGTGTCTCAATGCGCATCCCAATGTTCTGCTAGTTTACCTCTTCATCTACAAAACAGTATATGGGAAGGAACATCCTTTGTGTTTGTTAAAGAAATGTGCAAAATCTGCATTTTAATTACACATCAGCATGAAAAATTATTTTTTGAATTAGATTTATTCTTTTTCTGTGTTGAAATAAGGCCATTCACAAAAATTCGTGTTGCATACACTTGTGCTACCCTCCTGTTGTTTATGAAAAAATGAGAGCATCCTTTAACATATACTCAATATACTGCTGTACTTAAATGCAACTCTTCTTTTACCTGTACTATCATATTCATGCCATCTTATGATATCCCAAGCAGCGAATCTCCATGGAAATCTAGTAGTTAGCAGGAAAAAAAAAAACACATTTAAAAAATACTTTCTTTTAATACTCTACAACTTGTAATAACAAATCTTATTTGTTGTATTAGGCTTGTCGCTGGATTTTGTAGAACATCCTTCTTACATTCTATAGGATTATTTGGATGAAAGTCACTTTCTAGTCTGTCCTGCATAATTTTCCAATCATGAAACTCATATTCTAAGTAAGTAGTAAGGACATAGGTCTGGTTTTTCTTCCCTCCTTTCTCAAGGGAAACAAACAAACAAGCAAACAAACCACCCCACAACTCTGGATTAAAAAAACCCCAAACTGTGCAATTTCTCTAGCTTTGTTCCTCTTTGCAATGATTTCAGTAGCACTTGGTGCTGTTGAGGCCATCTGTTCTCCACAGAGCCCCATGAACTCAACCCAGCTCCACAGAGCCGTGGGAATCGCCCCTGCAGTTTTGTGCTGGATGAGGACCTGACCTAGCGCCTTTGGGACATGGAGTGCATCTCTCTGGGCTTTGTCCCACTGCGCCCCAAGTGCCCACTGCCAGGTCACAGACACGCAGGAGAGAGACTGTCACAGCAAGGTGCCATCTCTCATCCGCCTGTGTCCCCAGGTAGGGCAGTACTGCTCTCACCTGTGACACTGTGCTCAGCCTGTCTCCCTGGTCATGCTCCCACATTCAAGGAAGAACCAGCCCAAGTCGTGCACATGTAATTAAATGTTGTCTTCGATAAGCTGAACCATTTCTGAAAATGTGTTTGCTGGAAAGTCATCAGTGGGTCATTGTCCTTCTTCTGCTGAGAACAAACAGCCCAAAATGGGTATGTTGGGCTGCCCGGGGACCTGCAGTGAGATGGTGAATGGCAAGCGGTTCAGGAAAAGTAAACACACACTTCATAGAAAGTGAAATCCCAGCAAACGGTGCACACACAGAATGCATTATTAGCAAGAGGTGCCCTCTTGCCTAGTCTGAGACTTACACAGAAGTGATGATGTTTCTATAAATCAAGTGGACACATTTCAGAGCTGCTGTAAAATATCTATTACATGTAATATTCCTCAGCATCATTAACTCAATTATTCATTGTCTCTAGATTTTGTACTTCTTTAGATTAGGAAGTGTAGCAAAAAGCACATCTATCTAGCTGTTATTTTAAAAAGAGCATACCTTTGCTGTCTTTATCACGATGGACCAGAACTGACACCTAAAACCAAATGGATTATGGCAAGGATGAATTAGGCAGAATGACAATACTAAATAAGCAGAATCACAGCCCTTACCAATATTTTATGTCTGAGGACTTAACCATATACCTATATTCATATCCTAAAATCCATGCTCATCTTCTCTTTTTTAACTTTCTGTCAGTGCATTTCAGAATCTGTTACTGTATTTTGGGGAATTCTGGTGACATAATGTATAAAAGGGAATGAAAATTTGTGGAGATTTGACATCTACAAAATGTTGTCTCATTGCAAGTAGCTGTTTACTTCTGAATGTATATTTTTCAGACTTCAAATATCTTCAAAACAGGTAATTAAAAACATCAGGACCTTATTATGAAATGGATCTTGATCTATGATAGCCAGCACTTTCCAGAAGACCCATACACCTTTGCAAGTTGTGCAGGAAGTCCCATTCTTTAAGCAAGAACCAGAGTGATGCTGTTCTTATCCTGATTTTCTTTTTTTTAAAGGCATTGAGTTGTCTAAAATACTTAAGAGCAACATGAATGGGCTGCTTAATCGTTTGCACGATCAGAAATCAATCTTATTTCCCTGGGACAGCTTTAGCAGGAAAGAGCAGTGTTAATGTAATTAGGTTTGAAGGTTAATTCTTTATTCGCGTGTGCAGCAGGAGATCACAGTTCTTCATTGCCGGGTTGTGTGATGGCTACAGAACACCAGCCCTGCTGTGCACCCCCACCGCTGTGCTTGGGCAGCTGGCACAGTTTGGGCCTCATTCTGGGAATGGCTTGTCTTATCATACATGAACCTTATACAAGGTCCAGAACTTGCCTTGTAGCCACAAATTCAAGAGAAACCTTAGATTGGAGAATTTGGCAATGATCTGGATTCAGACATTCCCCTGGTGTGCCTGACCTCTCGCAGCGGGCAGAAAGCCACAGGTTGGGGTTGCATACCCATCAACTCTGGGTGCTGGATCCCTAATTCCTGGTGCCTTTGTCATAATGACATGTGTCTTTTCTCCTGCAATGCATGCCTTCTATTTGCTTTAAAATGATTTATTGACAATTCATTCATTCATAGCTAAGCAATCAGAAGTACTATTTTACAGAAAGGCAAACTAATACCCAGGCTCAGCTTTCTTAACTCTTTACCAGGCACATCCTCCTCTCGCCTGCACTGGTATAACTGAGGCACAATTGCATTAAGAGACAGGAGAGTTATAGCAGAGTAAACACAGTTGCACAGAAAAGGAAAATTCATCCACCTGCCATTTTTGGGTATTTGCTGTGCTGCTAGTTACATAGTCGAAGAATATGGTCCCCTTACCTGCTTGATTCCCCCTTATTTTGCCTCAGGGCCATGCACAGGGCTGTCACTGAACATCTGCTGGCTTCCATCCAGTCTTGGAAGACTCCCACTGCCATACAGTGTAACTTCAGAAACTTGCAGCTACATAAAATAGGAACTCGTAAAGAGCAGTGGCATGATCCTCTGACACGAAGCAAACTAAGTGAGAACTGTAGATAATGTACAGAACAGGATGAAAGGTACACACTGATATTTTTTTCTTTCATCTCTGAACATGGCAATTACAGAGGCAGAAAGCTGGAAGTGATGCTGGGAGTAATGCACATCAAGTCCTGAGCTTGCTCACAGGGTAGACTCAGTCCATCTTGAAGTGTTTTGTTTTTTTTTCATTTATCTTGATAATATGGTTTGTCTTAAAATAGTGACTATTACCCATGGCATGGAATTAAAATTTTGTGACAGCTGAAGGATGTGGACTCTTACAAACACTAGTTTTTAAAAACATCTGTGATTTTGTTGCATCCTTTTTTCTGAGCTAAAAATAATCTTTAAAATACAGGGTCGTGTATATATATATATAGACAAAGGTATGGGTACACAGCCCGAGAGAGACAGTCCTCTCTCACAGCCATGGCTGTTCAGAAATGGCAAAAATATCACTCCCCCTTCCTCCTCCAAGGAGTACCTACAAAACTTTTCTCCTAGCACTCATCAGGATGAAGCTGCCATGCCACATTATAGAGAAAACTTATGCTTGAAACACTTTCAAAGGCTTCTTTTAAAGGTCCTTTCTTCCCCATGTTCTCTAGCCTACAAAGCCAAGTTGCTGCAGTTCTCGCGTAGAGGCTGTCATTGAAAGGTTAAAGCCTGTAAAAAGGATCCAAATGAACTACACTGTATTTCAGGGCGTCATGAATTTAAGGCAAGATCTCTTAAAATCACAGCTGTTAAATGCAGTGATTTCTACATATGCATGAGGCATACAGCATAGTTACATGAACTGAAAACCTGGACTTTTAGCTCCCCATGAGATAAAGCTTTCTGTCTAGTCCTAATAGTTTTAAAATTGTAACTTGAAGCTTCTGCATTGTAGAAACAAATACAATTCTCTTGAACCAGAGGCTGAGCCACCCTCTGATGCCAATTCATATGGAAGGGATGGTTGCACAGCATCAGGGCTGCACCAGCTCACTGCAGAGATGAAAGCATTCGTATCACTAAATACTGACAGGAGTGCATGACGACCATACAGACAAGAGCTATTTCTCAAATCCACTGATGGGTGACATACCATGCTTAATCCTGATGTCCTCACCATCTTTGTTTTGTTACTCGGTAGGCTTTTGCATTGGTGATACTGAGTAGTTTTTGGAGACACAAGGCTGGCCGTTGCTAGCTATTGCAGGATTTGAAATAGGTTTCCAAATAACTATAGCAAACAAAACTGTGAATGATTTGTCAGTGCAAAGTTAATAATCTCTATCTCTTGCATTTATTGTGTGCTCATCCCAGGGTTATCTGAGCTTCCATACCTGCTCTTGGAAATAATAAACCATTTTATTATTGTCTTTATCTTTTCTTCTTTCTCCTTCTCAAGCAAACCTGGGGAAAAAAATATGCAAAATCAGTTTCCCTTGAAAATATAGCACCCTTATCCTAACCCCATTGAAGTCAATATGGATTTTGCCACCAGCTTCATGGACAGCAGACTCGTGCTCACTTATGCAACATTTTGAAGCTCACAAAGGGCGTGATGATTCTGCAAAGAACAGAGGAGCTGAAAGTGAAATAGTAACATTCATCTCTAATATTTCAAACCACCTGAAAACCCTCCTGGACAGGAAATAAAATGCAACCCAAACCATCTTACTTTGAGTGGTCCTACTTAAGTATTGAGCAAACTTTATAATAATGGTAATAAAATGGTGCTTGAGGCAGTTTCAGCTATATTACATATTCTCTATACACTATAGATATGGATGTATTCACCCTCTATATTGTATATGTATGTGTGTGAGTATTTACATATAGCACACATACATATATGTTTTATGTATGCATAGATACTAACTTTTCTAAGTTTTTCTTCTTTCCTTCCCATAGCTGAAACTGCTGGTTACTAACATCCACATCATATTCTATGTATGAAGGATATAATTTATTTGTAAACTCAGGATGTTCTTGTTTTATAGAGTTGCTTGTATTTTATAATTTATTTACACATCATGGTTGGAAATGCTTATCTAAGTGCTATGCATTGAAGTGTATGTTTGCTAAATCCATTTCACTCTGTCCGTGGCTATGTTCTTTCTCATTATAACAGTGGTATAAAATAGGGCTAAGGAAGAGACAAACTGCTGGATATAGAACTTAACAGTGGGTAATTCCAAAAGAGGATGTGTCATTAGTAGATATATATATATTTTATCAACTAAATTTTATGGAAAAAAAGAAAAAGAACAGCATGAGGACAAGTTCAAATTGTGCAAAGTCACAGCCATTTCCAAGTTGGTCAACAAATGCATTGAGCCTTTTGCCATTAAAATTGTAAAGTTTATTGTTTGCTGGCTAAAAAATATCCCTTTTGTGGTATTTGAGGTGTGAAACATTGTCAAAAATATGATGTCTGGAAAAAAAAATCAAACTATAGTGGCATTAAATGTTTACTTTTATCTTACCAATATATCTGCCTCTCCCTTCCTGACTATTTCACTTTGGATGAGAGCATTTATAAAATGGCAAAAAAGAAGATGGTTTTGACCCACAAGAGAATGTGCTATTGCAATAGAGTGAGCAAGATCAAACCTGAAAAAACAGCCTAATAAGTACTACTAAGCAAGTATTGCTGAGAAGCAAACTCACTAGAAAACAACAATAGGGCATTGCAGGGTTAAATAGCAATGACAGAAACATTATGACCATGCACAGGACCATTTTCTTCTTCCTGCTGTCCAGAAACAGAAAGCAAGCACAGTCACAGCGTCTGACTTGGTCAGGCTTTTACATGCACTGGTTATGTGTATGTACCTCCCACGTTCGCAGGGATTGCTCCTTCTGCATCTGTGAGCAAGGGAAAAATCTAAAACCAAACAAATGATGAAAACGTGTTTGTAGGTAGAATTCTTTGTCATCTGCAGCAACTGTGTCAGATTTCCCTTGGCAACCATGCAGGTATCTAACATTATGTAAGAGTAATAAAAAGAGTCTGTGTCCATTACTCAAGGCGTGCTCCTCTCTCAGAAAGGCAGTTGTGGCAGGTTCAGCTGACCCCTGAATTCCTGCCAAGGCTTGCACAATACCTGCCTCTTGCTCATGTTTGTGGTGTTCCCTGTTGATAATTAAGAGAGCTCCTCACTTGCAAAGCCTGTTGACACTTGGGTACGCTCCAATATAGACACTGTTCCCATTGGAAGAAAACAACAAGACTTATTTCTTGTGGGGAAGAGGAAAAAGGAAACAGTTTAAAATTCTCCTTGAAGACATACCGTATGCTGGCAGATGAGTCCCTCATATGCCCTACTTTAGGGGCATCTAAATATTTAGTTGACAGTTTGGTGTGCATGTAAAGTATCCTATCTTGTTATTATAGCAGCTCGGTGGGAGAACCAACAGCCACAGTGGCAGGGGATGCAGTCTACAGTGGTCAGATCTTCCAAACAAAAAATACCAAGGTGGCTAGAGAGGCAAAGGCTGACAAGTGATGAGATGGTGTGGCAGAGGGGAGGAGGGAGTTTCTCCTCATTTCTCCTCTCCCAGCAGCAAACTCCATGAGTACTGCCTCAGCTCTTGCCCTGGGCCAGTGAATTTGCATGCTGGTGCCTCTCCACAGTAGCTGTAAATGAAGATAAACGTCAATTTCTTTCATCTGTGGGCTGCTCAGAATAGCTCTGATTTGCTCTAAAGAGCTAAAAGGCTTATTGCCTGTTTTCGAGGCAATTTATCTTCATTGCTGTTATCATGCAGCCACATCAGTATTAAAGAGCCTGAAGTGCCTTACAGTGACAAAAACAGAGAAAAATTGGTTAGTGCAAGTCCTAGACTTTGTCTAAGGCAGAACTGATGGTGAGGAGCTCTGTATGAGCTGGAAACAAAACCAGTTCATTCTTGGTCTGAAGCCTTACAGACCTCAATGCTACACACCTCCGTTTTGGGGCACGACTGCCCGGAAAGGTTTTGTGCATTGAGCAAGGGAAGGGGCAAAAGGCTAATATCCTCATAAGGCCTGCTTGAAACTGTTGGTGCCTTTACTAAACTAATGCTCCAGACAAGACCAAGTCTTACCTTGTCTTTGATGCCAATAACTTGCCAGGCTAAAGATCAAGAAAGGGTTTATAGCATTAGAACTTGGCAGGCCCCATGTCCTTATGGAGTCCTGAACAAGCTGCCTGGCTACTGGAAAACCAGGGGAAGAGCAAGAAGTTGCTAAAGCTGGTTCCAATCCCACACCTGCCTGCAAACCACTGGGGCTGCCAGGACCTTACTCTCATTTTGGTTGGCAGCGCAAGCGGCCTGGAAGCTACTGAAGGAGGGAGGGGAAGGAAGAAAATTCAGCTCACAGTCTCTCAGATGAGCACAAAATTAATGTTTGGTTCCTCTAGAAAAAGGCCATCTGTGACCGGATTTTATGCTTTATGATATCTGTTAGTGCTCCTCACAGCTGCCAATCTGGCAGTTTTGAAGGCTGACATCTACTATTTAACCACTGAACAACGCTATATTGGCTGTGACCACACAAATGCTCTACATTGCTCAAAGACCACCTTCACAGCCTCCAAAAGCAAGTAGGTAGCTTGGCAGTCCTATCCAGTCTCCCTTGAAGAACAACCCTGGCAAGTACCAATCTGGGAAAAGCTCTAAGACAGCCAAAAATAGTCCTTCCCCAATGGCTGCCTGTCTAGAGGAAAGACCTGGATTCATTTTCATCTGTGCTTACGTGTGTCTCTTCTGTGGATGCTTATTGCACAGCTTTGGCACCCGTGCATTACGTCAGATTGTGGTTTTCATGTCGACCAGCTGGCAGCCAAATGGATGCAGCTGTGCTCTATCTCATAGAGACCCAAGTGCAGCCAGAGATGGGTGCAGCGTGCAGGACTCGGGACTTGCTGCAGACAGGCAATCTCACACCTCTAGTGATGCAGAACCTTTGTCACTCACTTTAAAAGGAGCAGGGACTGTCCTTGTCTCTGTCTCATTTTGGCTCACCTTCATTCTCTGAATGACAGGAAAACAGGGAGATGGGAGAAGATGTGGTATTTTTCTACATTTAGTTTGTCCAAAGAATTGCTCATTGCAGTTACCATAAAGCAGAGGGAGGAGGGAACACACAAGCCACACTGCTTGCTGGACTGTGCTCTGCAGACTCTTCCACACGTGCTGTTGGATGGTCTGTGCTGCCCTTCGCAAACAGCCCTTTGCAAACCGCCCCTTGGAGCTGGCTTGAAACGAGAGCGTCCAGCAGCTCTGAAGGAGCAGCAGTGCTTTCACTCCCTTTGTCTTTCAGTGCCCGTCCATGCACTGTGGCCGAGCTCACTCCCAGCTCTGTGCTTTAGCTGGATGCCCAGGGACACAACTGCGAAGAGAGTCATGGCAGCCCTGTTTTTATTAAGGAGCACACTGCCTGCTCCTAAATCATATTTGGTGGAAACCTCATGGTACTCAGCAAGCATCACCACAGGAGCCAAGACACTGTAAACATAATTTTCTCCTGATTTCCAAGGACAATGGAAGTCATGGCAATTACACAAATGATAAGAAAGATAACAGCTACTTGCCCTGGGGCTGGTGACTCGTGCTGCCCCTGGGGACTGGTGTAGCTGGGACTCGGTTTGCAGAGGCTCAAAGAACACTTGTGAAGGTTATATGTAAAGCCATTAAGATGCTGTGAAATCCACAGAAAAGCTTCTGGACAGCCTCTAAGCCCCGGCATTGCCGACTTTACATCCATCAGACTCCTTCTGCTGGCAAGGTCAAAATGATGGGGGCACTAATCCTACTCTGCTTGACAATTAGCATTGCAGCAGCATGAAGCAGTTTGCAGAGCAGGTCAGTCACGGGACCAAACACTGTGTGCATGAGAAATAAAACATAGCCTAGCAAGAGGGCTTTGCACCTGAAATCTTTGATGGGAATACAGTTAGTATTGATAGTAACAGGGTGCTGAAAGACTTCCACAATGAAAAAAACTGTTCTGGGACTGATTTCTTCATCTAGGCACTCATGACTCCTTCAGTGAAAAATTTATTTATTACCCCTCTGAACAATTCCCGTTAACAGCTTGCTTTCCAAGTTTTTCCATGTGTTTGCACTATACACTGGTCCAAGAGGCAGGTTTCCGAGGTCTCTGTGGCAGGTTAGTGTAGACATCTAAGTCAAAGCTTGTGAGCCTCCCTAGAAGGTCATTGCAAAGCTATGCTTAGTTTCTTATTAAGGTGCATTTGAGGCCATTCTGAGCTGGCTGCTTGCACTGCTGTCCACCACACGGACTCTGGGCCAGTGATGATGCCTGCACACAGCCCCCACCGCTGCAGAGAGGTAGGACTGAGGGGAGACAAGGGGGTGGCAGAACCAGGCCAGGTCCATGGATGTAGGTGGACATTCATGAACTTGTCAGAAATTTAAGACCAGAGCAATACCAGGTGAGTTGCAGCAATGAAGAATGTGACGGTGCCTGACTGGACCCTACAAAGGCACAGGACATACAGTGGTATCACCTGGCTTGAGGCCTGTGCCAGAGGCATCATCTCATTTGGGGATTCAGTTATTTGTTACACTATAAGCAGAAAACCCACTGGGGATAGGAGAAAAAAAAACCAAAAACCAACAAACAAAACCAAACAACCCAAACCCCTATAATCTAATAGTTATGTCAAAACTAGCTATGAAGATTTGTGATGTTGGGTTTTTTTTTTCCTTCCTCAAACAGGATCTTTGAGTAAAATAACCTTCATACTAAGCCATTTTGAACTCTTCATAAGCTAGCATCATAAAGTGTGGAGGCTGTTATACTGCCTTATCTTGCTAGGATTGTAAACCTTTGAGCTTTAAATTCCCTCTGTGACCCTAGAGATTCTTCCCTGGCAAGATAGAGTAGGTCTGTCTTTTTTTTTATTTAAAACACATACTGAGGCAACTTACAATTAAATCCAAAATAATCAAAATTTTTTCAGATGGGAAAGCTGTAAACCCATTTCTCTAAGAAATCATACACCTGACCCCATCCTAGAAGCTTTGCTTGGCTACGGGGCCATACCGGCTGGCCAGGAGCTGGCCCACTCACTTTTGGACGCTTCATGCAGTGAGATTCTGCTGCGAGAAAACTCACAAGGCTCCTGAGGTGTACAGCAGGGCTGGGCGATGGCTGGAACAGAGGCACTTGTGCCAAGCCCGGGGCTTCTCTGCCTGGGACCATCTGCTGGCCTGAGGCAATTCCCGCTTTCCACCGTTTTCATCTAGCAGACTGCATAAACTCTTTCCTGGGAGCTGCAGGTGGTAGAGGGCATTTCAGCTTAATGATAAAAAGGTTTGCTTTCCTCAGGTGCCTTTTCCAAATCCCCCCCTCCATGGGCATCCCCAGGCTACAAAACCTACTCTAGAAAATGGCAGTGACAGCTAAGCCTGACTCATTGCAACCCCCATGCCCGGCTTTAGGGAAGGCAGCCGGCACCAGAACTGATCCGTCTCAGCTGGCACCAGGGAGTGATGGGCACAAAAAAGCTGCTGTGGTCCAAAGTCAAGATAGTAGTTGAAAACTTGTCCTGCTTAACTGTTGTTCTATGACACTTGGCAAGAAAGAAACAGTGAGCTAAACATTTCCATGTCAATTCAGAAATTATTCTTTGCTTTTTTTTTTTTAAATAGAGATTTTTGCTCTCTGCACACTCCCCCCTCCCTGCAACAGAAACTGGACACTTGACATCTTTTTACCAGGGTAAAACCTCCAGAGCTTCAGGGGCAATGGCCCCTGATGAGAGGCTGCATCACTGGCAGAGCAGGACAGGAAAAGGCTGGTGGGAAAGGCACGGGTTTCCCTGCGGTGCAGAGCAGGGAAGTGGGAAGGAAGCACATGGCAGCTCACAAAACCCTCACTGCAGGATGAAGTGAAGGGCTTCAAAAAGTCCCCCAAGGCACCTTTGTTCTGTACTGTGAAAACCACAGTATGCCCTAGAGTTGCTTTGGCCAGTCCTGCATTCCCCACACTTAAAGGAAAGGTGTTTGCTGAGGACATCCTATCAGGCAGGAGGAACAACATCCCTGCCTTTGCCTCTCTTTGGCTCTGGTCTGAACTGAGACACCTGACAGCTAAATGACTGACAGGGCTCAATCAAGGGGAGAGAGGTCCAGGTTAAAGCCGGTCCAGGTCCTGGGCTAGGTTTGAGTGAGTCCGTACCTTCACTGAGTTCTAAACCTATGTCATTTCTGCAGCTCTGTGAATGCCAGCCAAGGGTTTATCGGCAAACTGGCCTTTTTCCAGTTCATCTGCAGGACAAGCTCCTCTCTCCCAGCACCCAATAACCATTATTTCTTAGCAGCAGATTTCAAAGGGATGTTCCATAGCAGAGAAGATATTAGTCTCTTGATGAGCTTTCTACCACCTTGGAAGGACACAATTTGCCAAGACTTTAGATTTGAATGGTAAAATGAAAAGCTTTGTGACCTGGCTGTATCACAGTCATATTACATGGATTGCATTTGGGGCTTTGATTAAATGAACTTGGACAATGCTCATCTGAAGGACTTTTATCTGTCTTCCCATCTACCAGCCCTAAACCAAGGCGGCATTCTTGCCTAGTTGCTGGTACGCTGCCCCATCCCAGACCTGGGATCAGTATTCTTCAGGTCTTTCTGGTTTTCAGAGGCTTTCTGTCAGTAATTTAATGCATCTTTGCCAATTCCCTTTTTTTCATGTTGAGTTTTAAGTTTGACTTGCGTAAAATAAACTACAAACAAAAAAGAAGTCCAGCAATCAGCACAGACCTATTTGCAGAAAACACAAAAAGTCAGATTTTTATCTATTTTTCACGACTTATTTAGCAGTCCCCACAGAAGACATTTGGTAAGTGGGGGGGAAATTCTTTGTATGCCCTTATTACACTGACCTTTTAAAATATCATTATTTACTGGTGCCTTCAGCCACAGATGTTCAGAAATTAACATTCCCAACTTGTGAAAGAGAACTGCACTCATCCAGCATTTTTTTCAGCATGATGAGGAACATCACTCTCCAGTAATGGTATTTTGATCATAGTCCTATATAGGGTATAACCTGGGTACAAGACACCAATGACATTAAAGAGAACAGAAGAAAATAACAAAATATTGCCAGTACCTCGCTGAGGAAACTTCTCTCCAGAGCTTGATGTGCCTTTGATAAAGAGACCAAAGTACAACAAGAGCTCTTGCATCCAAATGATCAAAATGGGACTGGGCATAAGAAGCAGAAGCAAACTGTCAGCAGTCAGTGATTGCTCCTTTTCACGCAGTCTCCATCATCTCTACTACTCTGGTTCCCAGGCCACCAGCTGTCCCTCATCGATATGGTTATGGGTACAGGTATGAAGGCTGTCACAGAGGCACCCCAAAAGTCATTTTAGGCAGGCAACAAACTCCAAACAGACTTCATTCTAACCAGAATTGTTTAGCAGAAACCAACTACAAACAGGGTTAATCGAAACTTACTCAGCACTCAGACATTACACGACACAGTTTCAGAGACCAGTTAGGAGTTTAGTTACTGCACAACCAACTCAAACTCCAGGGAATCAGATTCCAAAACTATAGAGTGGTAGTTCAAAACACACATCTTCCCACTCTGTGTCAAAGTGAAGACTCTCAAGGGTACCCAGGCGATCACTTACCAGGTCAGCAAGGTGTCTCAGTCCCTGAGGAATGCCCAGAACTGGACACAATATTCCAGGTGTGGTCTCACCAGGGCAGAGTAGAGGGGAAGGAGAACCTCTCTCGACCTACAAACCAACCGCTTCTAATACAGCCCAGGATGCCATTGGCCTTCTTGGCCACAAGGGCACAGTGCTGGCTCATGGTCATCCTGCTGTCCACCAGGACCCCCAGGTCCCTTTCCCCTACACTGCTCTCTAATTTATGGTGGTTGTTCAGAAACTGCTTCAATCAAGGCAACTCATTGGTAAAAGGCCCTGTCTGTCAATCAAGGGGCATATGCAGTACCACAATGTTCCATCAGCCTGTAAGTTTCTGTTGTTTTTGGGGAGGGGGGGAAAGTGTACCTCTCACAGAGGCCAATTCCTCTCTGAAACAATGTGATGCCTGCAACTCTCACCAAAAACCACAACAGCTTTTCCATCCTTTGCTACGTGCTCCTGCGGTCTGTTATTACCAGTGGGAGGGATAGTGGCTCAGTGGGAGGATGGTAGTTCTGTGACTGCGCAACATATCACTTGGGTGTCCCCGGCTTGGCAAGGGAGAGCACAAGGAAGGTCAGGCCAGAACTCTGCTCTGCCTGTTCCACCACAGGATGATCAACACCATGCCTGGCACCTACTGCGATAGGAAGGCAACACTAAAAAGTCATAGTTAAAAGGAGTTTCATTAAAAGTAAACAGGCAAGTACAGCACAGAGCAGAGCACAGAACCTGAGTGGAGCTCTGCTAATTTTCTCATCAGCCACCCTTGTCTATCACAGACTCCTGGCTTCTGCTGTGAAAGTCAAGTGGAATTGCCAAGAGGAATCACCTGTGATTTAAAGTGCAGCTTTCCTCCAAGAGGTGTGTAAAATTGCCACCTTCCTATTCAGAACCTCTGGTGACTGGGAATCAGAGCTGCTAAATTGGAGGACCAGAGGAAGAAAACATCATCTCTTTCCTCCAGTCTCACTAGATCAGCCCTTAGCTGAAACAGAGATGGGAGAGCAGGCTCCTTAGCTCCAGGTAAGGAGACCAGCAAGCTCTGCCTGCCAGAGCCCAGGAGATGGAGGGGAACTTTAAGAAGAGGCTGCGTGATTATCCCCTCCCTCCTTCCCTGGGGTGAGCTGGAAGAAGAGGTTATGCTCTGTCCCCATTAAGGCATCTTTGGAGTTAAAAAGGAATTGGGCAGGATGCTTCAGTCCTGCCTGCTTGCTGGGAGACCCATCAGAATTTAGTTAACAAGGAGCTGGAGCATCTGAGGCTACTGAAAATCTTGTGTGTATGTGCCTTTCTGTGAGTGCCTCTCTCTGTAGCTATATAGAGGTATATTTAAAAGAAGGTTAATTGGTCTCCTGGGAACTATAAAGAACTTGCTAGGTTTCTCTGTGTGAGCAGTGACTGTATGAAGCCTAATTACTAAGCCTGCGTTATTCTTTTTTTCAGAGGGGAGGAATCTCTAAGGTCCTTATTAAAACCTACAAAAAGTCTAAAGAATGATGGAATTAGAATTGATTTGTCCATGTTGATCACAAGTGCAGAGCAAATAAAAACGCTGAACTTTCCCCATGAAATACTAATGGGGGTCATACAGGCATGGCTTACACATCACTATTGTGGGGATAAACAGAAACCACTGTGCTGAGTGGCAAGAACAGCACACTGTAGACTTTCAGGCAAGGTACACTCTTTATGCTTAGAAAAAATACATGCTTAGATGTTCTTGTAGGAAGCATTTTATAAAACAGTGATCTCAAATGTATTTTCAGGCTGATTAACTTTGTAAAATCAGAAATGGAAAAGAAAAGGACTTTTGCATAGGAAAATGTACCTTGATAGGAAAAAGAAACTAGTAATTTAAAAAGAAGCAAAAAAAAAAAAAAAAAAAAAAGGAGGACCTGTAATGCGGCTTTGGGCTGAAATGCTCAGAAGCATTTGCTTTGGATTTTTTTGGATGTGCTTTAGAGTTTGCTGAAGTGCTGTGGGGGAGACCAGTGCTTTCTCTGCAGGCAGGAGACACGGCTCAGGCAGGAGCCGCTCACAGCCCTCTGTCTGTGTGTGGCAGCTCAGTTTTGGAGGAGCTCTCAGGCAACGCCCGTAATTACAAGAAAATATAATACAATGGTGCCATACCATTTTGCACATCCTACGGTGACAAAGCCCAGCAATGGAAGTCAGCCTGACCCTGGCTGGTTTGCCCAAGATCAGACACAGTTTCTGGTGCAGCGGAGAAGTCAAGCCAGAACTCTGCATCCATAACTCTAAGAAAGACCTTCCTTTTTCTCCATATCTTATGGGAGATTTAATTCTGAATCAGGGAAAAAAAATCCTCATAATTGGCACAACCTCTGTAAAAGACAGAACTCTGTTCATTAAGAGTCTTGCAGTAGTCAGGCACTATTTGGAATATGCTCTGCAGGGAAATAACCTCTATATTTCACAAATGTGCTATGTTAAAAAAGAAAAAGTCTAACAAAAGCTAGCTTAAAAAGCCTAGCCATCAGAGAACAGGGTTACAGCGAGAAGCAGAGAAGGGGCTGAGTAGCGGCAGAGTTTTGCTGGCATAAACCCATGCATGGCGCAACACACAGATTGATAGACTCAGAGAGGTCACAGTGCTGAAAACACTGGTTCACTGCATTTGAGTATCTTTATTTTCTACTGTTTACTACCCCTGCTATGCACAGCAAGCTCTGTTTGCCAAGGGCCCAACATCAGGTCAGCACACCTTGAGGGTATGGATACAGAGAATTACACCATGCTTAAAGAAACAGCATAGTTTGGGGAACTAATTTTTTTTTTTAAGATAGATGATTTGTTCAACTGGTATCAATTGTTCCTAGCAAAACTGTATAATACCCCATGGTTTTTACCATAGGTTGGTACTGTTTCTCTTCCAAACACATACTATGATGCAATGCTCACTCTAAGTGCAATCTAACATTGTTGCTCCTGGATTAATTTAAGGCATAGTGACAAATCAAAAGTAACTCTAAACCTTACGGTGAACCCAAATTACCATTATTTTACAAAAGATACTGGAAAAGTCTCTGACCTGCTGGAAGCAAGCAGCAAGCCTGCCAGCATTAAACATAATGTTGCAATCTGCCTCCCTCTGACTTTATCATCTTTATCTTAGCAAGCAGATACCACCTGAAAAACTTGACAGATATTATTCTTGAAGGCTGAAACACGATGTCTGTGCAAAGACAACTCCAGCTACTTTGAGTCTGAGCTGAAAAAATAAGATTACTTGATCTGAAATGAGTGCTTATCTAATGTTCCTAGCTGGCGTGCTTCCTTGCTACCGCACTTTCAAATGATGCATTTAGCTGAATCTCTCTGGAGTCACCACCCAGCCTTCTTTGCAGAAAATAAGCTGGAATGGGAACATTGGAAAGGAAAAAATCTGCCTGCAACACCCTCCCCTGCAGCATCAGCCTCCCTGCCAGCAGTGTTAGTACTTGGGAACCTCCAAGGCAAATTGCTCAGTAAATGACTGAAACCAACCAGAAAAAAAAGCAAGTTTTGTATCAACAGTAACGAATATAAAGCATGAATTACACCCTCGTACTAAGGCATCTCCTCAGGCCAGCCCAGAGGAGGCAGCCAGGCAGGGCAGGCAATGCAGCGCTGCCCTCAGGATGCTGATCTGGAAACCTGAGCTGCAGACCAAGCCGGTGCCGGTCTGGTTTCTTGCATTGCTCGGTGGGCTGCGAATCCATTTCCTACAGCCCCACTCACATGGCAGCACTCCTGCCATTGCAGCCCACATAGCACCTTTCTCTATTTCCCAACAGGTAAACGCTGAACTGTTCCACTTGCACATTTTCCCTAAACATCTGCTGGAGAGAAAATACCAATGTAGGTAGATCCTTCGGCGTGATGTAATATGGCCTTCCCCATCTGATGTCAGGTAGCTCAGACTCTCCCCTAGTGTCCATACTTCCCTGCTGTTGTGCTTGGAGAGTGAGCTGTAGTGTCCTTGTACCAGAAGCCCCAGAAGCTGGTGCTGCAGTTCATACATACAGATGTGTCTACGTACGTGAGAGCTGGCAGGCCGGTTCCCAGGATATGCTGCATAAACTCATGCATCATCTTCCCTTACATTCTGAAGTCCCTTGCATTTTCAAATCTTAGTATTAGAAATGTAATAATGAGATAACATAAGCATCATCTTTATGCAAAAGCACAGTACTTCTAATACGCATTTGCCCCTTTAAAGCCAGAAAATAGGTCCTGAAGACTTGGTACCCCTCGCATTTTCTCATTGTCTACCAGTGATGACATTACTTTGTCAGAAATCCCAATAAATGCAAAGGTCTGACCTTTTCCCCCAGATAATTTCCTTCTCATAACGGCAAGAAGAACCAAACAAGCAGTGAATTTCTGCGAGGATTATTGCACTTCTTGGGTGGCTGATAGGACTTGGCCTCTGGCATCAAGCCATGCTACATACTCCAGAACTGCACTGTGTTTCATAGGGTATTGCTTGCATATTACTGCTGGGCAAGTGAATGCTCCATATGCTGGAACAAATACAAATGCCTTGAAAGGAGATATCTTCCTCAGCGTTGGCATTCATGTGCTATGGCTGTAAATTATGCCCAGAGTGTTCATTTTCTTTTGAAATGTGTTCTCACAATAATTAATGGTGTCAAGTTACTGGTGTGAAAAAAAACTGACTTTACAACAACCGTGGATTAATGAAATAACAGTCATGGCTGGAGTAGCAGCAATAAATTGTTAGAAAGCAGTGACACACCTGAGGTGATACTTTCAAAGGCCTTAAATCATTTAGGTTTTGATGTTCCTCATTGGCTTTTGTTAACATTTGTTTTTGTGTTAAAAATGGAAGTCAGCAGCTCTGGCAAGAACAACTCTATTGGTGATGAGCATAAGGAAATCACAGAATCACAGAATGTCAGGGATTGGAAGGGACCTCGGAAGATCATCCAGTCCAATCCTCCCACCAGAGCAGGAACACCCAGATGAGGTTACACAGGAATGTGTCCAGGTGGGTTTTGAATGTCTCCAGAGAAGGAGACTCCACAACCCCCTTGGGCAGCCTGTTCCAGTGCTCTGTTACCCTCACTGAGAAGAAGTTTCTTCTCAAATTTAAGTGGAACCTCCTGTGTTCCAGTTTGAACCCCTTACTCCTTGTCCAGTGCTTTCCAAGACATCCCACTGTCCCCCAGCAATGACCTCCTAGTTCAGCAGTCATCTGTAGGTCTGAGAGCTTCACTGTTTGGGGAGGTGAAATCCAAACCCCAAGGGCTCAGAAAGGTCTAAAAACCACACCATGGAGCTCACAGGCCCAAACCTCTCTTTAAAGCTGTTGTGAAGTGAGAAACTCTTGAAGCACTCAAAATGTGGAGAAAACAGAGTAAACAATTTCCACATAGATACACTTTTCATTAAATTTTTTTTCAGCCATTTTAATATTCGATATTACAGCATATGAAATGGAAGAAGAAGAGGGTCAGAGCTCTGCAGATATATTGTCAGGGAAGAAAATCTTATTTAGAACATTGGGAAACTCTTATTTGATGTCAAAGACCACTGGATCAGGCTTTTGGAAATGACACCTAAGGGCAAGGCAATGGGAAAAAATATATTCTCTCTACTTATAATGTGTCTGACATGAGGTCCTTAATTGCTGGCGTAAACTGCTATAAAAAATTGACTGCTGATATAAAAGGAATTATATCACTTTCTAACTGATGATGACTCTGTTTGGCTTTCCCAATATTATTATCAATTAAATTAGGTATTGTAAATTGATAATTAGGTATTGTCAATTAGATTGTTTGGTAGGAAAAAAAAAATCCTCTGAAAACTGCAGATATTCCTCCAAATATTAACTCATTTGCAATCATACAGCGAAACTAAGAGATACTGAACATTTAGGACCTAACGAAAAGACACCAAAATCATCAAGAGGCTTTCCAATACAATAAAAAGCATTTGATTTCCTTTCTCCTTGAATATTTTGTTTTCCAGACTGGAGGTTTTCTTCACTGTATTCTCATGATGGCCTCGCACTGTTCCTTTATCTCCATCAAGGCTTGCATCAGGCTGTGATCTGTCCCATGTGTCACCTTCATAATATTATAGGCCTTGAGGAGAGAACAGAAGAGTACACATTAGTCATTGTGCAATGGGTTGGCCACTGCAGTGGGGCAGGGACAGAGGTCCTGGTCCTCAAGCAGTTGGCAGCTGGGGGCTTCAACGCATAGTACAGTAGAAATAGGAGTGAAGTATCCCAAAGTGTTTTATGATTTGTCCCTGACAAAGGAGGAGGCACTGACACATCATTCTTAGGTGTTAAAGCCCATGAATATGTTGCACAGATGGATGTGTGGAATTGTAGAGGAAGATACTTTTGCACTGAGGCATGAAGGCCATTTAAAGATTGGTCAACTACGGCACCGAAGGTTCTGATACATTACTTAAAAGATGACTGTGACGTTCATGATGTTGGTAGCCTCAAGTCCTGTAAAGAGAAATGGATTAATGCTTAACCAATGGAATAAAGTGCTTTAACTGTATCAGGAGAAACCATGCATAGCTTCATTCTAAAAAGGCATGCAGGGGAATGGGTCTTTCCTGCTTTTCCCAGGGATTATTTTCTGTCTGTGTTGGTCATCTATTCATTGCTAGGTCAATTTACACTTGCTGATATTGCCTGTGGTGTTGCTGATTCCTTGCCACAGATATGTCTGAAATACTCTTTGCCTGGCTCTTGTTTAGATCATCACTTTTCATATGACATTTCTGCTTCTTCCTTCTGTTAAATTCCTCCTGCAAGGAGAGAAGTACCAGACAGAAATGGATTCAGCACTTCTGAAGAAAGAATGGAGAAAAGACATCGGAGATTTTATCTCGCCCCAAACTGAGGAATTGTCAAAAACTAAATGCAGCCTGTGTTTCAATGAGTTCCTGGTCCAGTCAGCTGACAAAATTCAGCTAAATCAGCTTTGGATTGCAGAAGAAGGATCTTTTTGGAAACAAATCTTGAGGAAGGGGCTTGTTTAAATTGGAAAGATAAAAATAAAAATAAATATATTATTTGGTGGAATGAATGAAAGCCTACCTCCAAATTCCAAAGACTGGCACGCATATGGAAATTCTAGCACAGTTCATTTTTTGCTTCAAATTATCTAATTCTTAAAAGAAGAGGGAGGCAGCGAAAGATTGAAAGAACAACTTGAAATAGAAGTCAAAACAAATCAGAGTATGCAAGGAGCTCTAAAAAGAGTCAAATGCGTTCTGAGATACCACAATACCCTACTACTAAATGATAAAATACTCACTTAAACAGAACAATGGAAATGCTTTCATTGCCATTAGAAATGCCTAAGAAATCTGAAATAAAATAAAAAATCTAATTTTTTTTGCATATTTCTATTTTAGCAGAAATACAAAGCTGGGCATGTTTTTTCCAAGTGTTTGCAAGTGAGTCATAATTATATTCTCTGAAAAGCCTACCTGTATTGTTCTTAGTGTTCTTCTTTTCCTAATTTAACATATTGGGGAAATGTTGTAAAGAACAGATCATAGATGTAGTTCAGCATAGTGGAGAGTAAGGTATTAAGCTGTATGGGAGTTTATAAAAAAAAATAAATTGAAAAAGTAGTGTAGAAAGCAAGAATATGAGCCAGTCCTCCAGTCCTTCCCTGTCAGAACCAGTGGGATGAAGAGAGACTGGCACTTGCATGGTGCAGGAATCCCTGTCTGGTGCAGAGCAGGACAGTGCAGGTGGGATCCTGTGTGTGCTGCAGTGCAGCGACACACAGCTGTGCCCAGGCTGACAGGCAGGGACAGGCTCACCCCAGAGCAAAGTGGCCAGGTGAACTGGCCATGCATCAGACACACTTGGTGAACAGTGCTTGCATGGCCTGGCCAAGAAAGCTGATGGATTTATTGCTAATGACCTTTGCTAAGAGCTGTGTGTTTGGATAACTCTGAGTCGCAGCCCTAGGGCAGCTAACCTTGACCTTCATCCCACCTGCAGGACAGAGGTAGTAGTGATGAACCTGCAAATCCTGATGCACAGTCAGAGATATCCATGTGGACATACCTCTGTTAAAAGGCAAAAATCCTTAATATCACACCTAATCTTGAGATAATGCTACCATTGCTGACTGCTCTCTCACTTCCGACATTTTCTTTCCACATTCTTTCTTTCCTCAGTATGGCAGATAAATGCACCCAGTTTTTATCTTTTTACTTCCTCGGGGAGAAAATAATTCTCATGTAATGTACCGTTCCACATGCTGCAGTACGAGTCAGAACCAGCTGCATCGAATTTAGAATAGCAATGACTTCTGTAATCCCCAGCTTAAACTGGCATTAAGTTATGCAGCTGTTTTTGCACAGGTCAGTGCAAAACTGGGGATAATTTCACCTCCAAAGCAAGGAATCGTTAAACTGGGCAAAAGCAGGAACATGCAGCCTCTCTGAACACTCCCCTGCTCTCCCAAATGGCACAGCTAATCAGTGATGTCGAGGCTGAGCAGAGTCTTGTGGCCTGTGTGGTCTTCCTCTCAGCTAAAAGAATAAATCTAATTATGAGAAACTATAGTAATTGCAAGACAGCAACACACTGTCTCCCTGCAGAATATAAAGCCCATTAGATTAGTGATATGGCTGTTGCTCCATGAATGCAAATGAAATACAGCGGAGTAATTTGCACCTGATTTGCATGGGGCTGGTGCGGGTTGCCCATCACCACCGCTGTGGGGTACTGTGTGCAGATGCAGGACGGCTCTGCTCCATCGCAGGGAAAGCAGAAAGCAAATGGTCAAGTGCCAAAACAGCACGAAGCAAAGGCTAGCATTTCAGAGGGAGTACCTGTGTTCTTCCATCTCTCTTGAAGGAAGGGGACACTTGTTAAAGCAGGCATAGGAAAAGGAAAAACTGCCACAGTTATTACCAACCACAGCTGGTAAACAATTCAGTGCTTGAAGCAAATACCAGGAGAAAGGGGATTTCTTCAGTGCTGCTGTGAAACCTGGGAGGGATTTTATCCCAATTCCTGTGCTTTCTGTTCCCGCACCAAGGATGACAGAAGAAGGGGAACAATGTTGTCTCTATGTCAGGCCCTCGCAAGACAAGACAGACATGCCCATCAGCTTGTGGTGCCAGCCAAGTGCAGCATCTGCAGGGAAAACTGGCCAGTCAGTGTTTTAGGTGTGTGCATCCTCCCACCTGCCCCTGTCCCTGTCAGCTGTCACTCGGCGCCTGGGCACCACTGCCCTGCTCAGGGAAGTGCATTTGTGTGGGCAGCTGCCACTGCCGTCCGGAGGATGGAGCAGCAGCTGAGACAATGCACTGCAGTGCTCAGCATCTCACTTCAAGGAGATGACGGTCAGAAACTAAGCCCAAGCTTCCCCTTCTGCACCTGTCCTGGTCTCCAAAACTCAGTCCAACTCCAACCAGGTTGTGGGCAACCAAACAAGTGAATTACAGTGCTGTGAAGGTAACAGATGACACCTAACAAATATTTACACTAACGGCTGCACCTCAGGACACATCTATATACTTGTTAGGGGCTCCTGTGAGCTCCAGAGATGCAGTCCTGTCCTGGGCTCCTAAAGGAGTGCTGCTTCCCAGTCTAGAAGCTTTTTGATTCACAAGACAGCTTGTTGCAACTTTTGTTATTGCCACTTTTTACAGTCATTCCAAGCTCTTTAAATTAGGTTTGTCAGACTAGGCTCCAGCTCTTGTCTTCTGCTAACAAAGGTTTTCCCAATCTATAATTCTGTTTGTCCTCCCACCATTACATCTTTCATATATATATGTACATAAATTTTTAAAAAGTATATAGGTTTTACAATAAGCCAAGGGCTACCTTCAGGTTTTATTCTAGATGTGGGGTATTGCCTCTTTGTAACACTTCTATTTCCAAAACCTGGCAATTAGATTCTGCAGAGTCTAATACACTTTTAGGGGAGATTTCATTTTAATGGGTAACATAAAGCTCTCCACACTATTTAAGACTTCTTTGGGGGTGCAGGGCAGAGGACAAAACTCAAAGGGTGCTAAGAGTAAGGTGGCTATGCACAGAGAGCTGTAGCAAGGGCTGGGCTGCAGAGCTGCATATGAAGATCTGCTGGTCTTAACAGGCTGCACATCTGATGCAGAGAGGCTGTCAATCCCCAGCAGCTCTGAGGCTGGGCCTGATTAAGCAGGATTTATAGAAGTGAGGTGAATTTCATTCAGATCTCAATTCCTCTGCACCTTACACATCCTTCTCCTTAATGCCACACTGAAATTAGTCTGACGAGGGACCCAACAGGGTGCTATTCAGTGTCAGAGCGTATTAAGAAGAGTAATGAAGCAGAGAAGGTAATGGAGTTTCTGCTCTGAGCGTGTGGCATGCCCTGTTGACACATCTAATCACAAAGGGACAAACTGTGTTCTCATATAACTCCAGGACATTATCTGAGTTATATTAGGAATCACAACCTTTACTTGCAAAAAACTGGGAATTATATCTCGCTCTAATTTGTACCAGCATGGACAGCAATGAAGGGAATCAATTTCAGATCTCCTCCAAAGAAGTGCTGTGTCCTGTGCTCACAAGTTACATGGAGAAACAGGATGACAAGAAGCTTTTCCTCCTCTCATCTGTGTTCCCAGAGAGTGGGAGTTCAGTCTCTCCCTGTCTCACACATGGTGAGAAAGGGGAGGCTGCACCGGGAATAGGCAAAACCACAATGGATTGAGTTTGTAAATGGTTCTGCATCTCAGCTGTAAAGCACTTACCATGGCCTTGTGGACTACTAATGGCTTGGAGACCACAGTTAGAGTAGCACTGAAGTATGGCATAGAATGGTAATCAGCACCTTATTCTCCCTTTTCAGGGAAAGAGGAGATCACGGCTTGAAAAGAGGTTTCTGTATTAGGCATTGCTCAGTATTCAAAGGATAATACAATAGCAATCTGGCTTGTAATGGGCAACTTCTTCACTAAAAAACATACAAAACCCCATTACAACTTCCACCTTCACTGATGAACAGCATTCATATATCTCTACGGGAATTCAATCCAGTTTAATTTAATTTCAGGAACAGCCCCAGGTTCCAGTGTAGGTTGGGGAACAACCTGTTAGAGAGCAGTGTAGGGGAAAGGGAACTGGGGGTCCTGGTGGACAGCAGGATGACCATGAGCCAGCACTGTGCCCTTGTGGTCAAGGAGGCCAATGGCATCCTGGGGTGTATTAGAAGGGGTTGGTTAGTAGGTCGAGAGAGATTCTCCTTTCCCTCTATTCTGCCCTGGTGAGACCACATCTGGAATATTGTGTCCAGTACTGGGCCCCTCAGTTCAAGAAGGACAGGGAACTGCTGGAGAGAGTCCAGCGCAGGGCAACAAAGATGATGGAGTGGAGCATCTCCCGTATGAGGAAAGGCTGAGGGAGCTGGGTCTCTTTAGTTTGGAGGAGACTGAGGGGTGACTTCATTAATGTTTACAAATATATAAAGGGTGAGTGTCACGAGGATGGAGCCAGGCTCTTCTCAGTGACAACCAACGGTAATGGGTTTGAACTGGAACACAAGAGGTTCCACTTAAATTTGAGAAGAAACTTCTTCTCAGTGAGGGTAATAGAGCACTGGAACAGGCTGCCCAGGGAGGTTGTGGAGTCTCCTTCTCTGGAGACATTCAAAAACCACCTGGACACGTTCCTGTGTAACCTCATCTGGGTGTTCCTGCTCCGGCAGGGGGATTGGACTGGATGATCTTTTGAAGGTCCCTTCCAATCCCTAACATTCTGTGATTCTGTAACTTAATGTGGTATCATGTTAGAAATGGAATTACAAGTATTCCTGTTGATATATTGCAGCAGTACAAATGAAAACAGAAGATCCTCTGACTGGGGTCTCACTCCACCTGCTAAAAAGGAAAGTCTGAATGTTTGGAAATTATAAATATTATATGGGGGAAATGACACATGACAGGTACATGACTTACTTCTGAAAGATGCATGGAAAAGAGAATTGATTACTTTTCCATCTGTTTCATAATAATCAGAATTGGCCATAATTTAAGTTAAATATATCAAGTGAGGATTTAAGTTACAAAGAGTTAATAAGACTGGCAATGTATTAAATACTAATTTATTATTTCAACATGTGAAAATTATCACTTATTTAGCTTGCATAATTAATCAGATGTTGAAATCAAACAGGTGGTCAAAAAGTACAAACCACTAAGTTATCTAGAGCACCATAATTGATATTAACTTTATAGGGGATCCAGGCAGGAGTGAAAACCACTTCTCACTCCACTCCCAGTGCAGACACCCATCCCCTTCTATCCCAAGCAGCTGCCCAAACTCTTTGCCACAAGACCAGCTCTTCACATATGATGGACATTAAACAAAGGGGACATACAAACAACTTCTGCACTTTTTTACTACACTGGTGCCAGCGCTGGGGCCTGATCCTGCCCAGCAGCTACAGGCCAGTAGCTGGGCCAGGTGGCTTTCTGTGGACAAGGCTGTGTCAGGCACGGGAAGGTGGGCCAAGAGATGAGAGGGAGAACCACGCAAAGCATGTACTGTCTTTAGGCCAAGTTGATGCCAGGACAATCAATAATACAAAGCAATAAGCACAAGACTTCTTCGAGGGGAACTGGAGGCAGCACATCTTCCAGGGGAGCAAAACACTCTAGCAGTGATTGAGGGCTTGAGATGGGAAGCAAGTGAGAGCCTATGTCCTGAGGACATTCTTCAATATATTTAAGATGATACTAAAAGCAATATAACGCCAGGACAAATAAGAGCCCGAGGTAGGAGGAAATGAATACAAAACTCAGCTCAGCTACAACAGGGATGGCTTAAAGCTGAAATGTAACTCACAAAGCACCAGCTGCGAAACCAGATCAAAGAAGAGAAAGATGATGAATGATATAGAAATAGGAGGGACTGAGAAGATGCCTGTTGATTTGAGTGTAACATATAAGCATTAAAGGCAAAGTTCTCCAATCTGTAATCACAAATCCCTGATAGGGAATAAAGAGGGTAGAAACTGCAGCTCTGTTTCTGTTCTGGTACATTCAGTGCTCCCAGATTCCCTTTACTATGGAGAGAAGGAGAGTATGAGGCACTGAGGCATTTTTATCCCTGCGGATCTAATAGTAATTTTTCATCCAGGCATCTCTGAGCTATCAAACTGTAATTAGCAGTGACTGATAGTGGAGGAAATCAGTGCCTGAAGCGCTGAACAATACTGACCCGTCACCACACCCAGCTGCAGCCTGGGGAAACACCACTGATGGAAAAAAGCAGTGAGAAGCATCCAAAAGTACAGTCCCAGCAGAAGGGGGACACACGGCAGGTTCGGGAGAAGCAAGGGAGGGGGACAGAGAAAAAACATTTCTCAATACTGACCTGTTTCAAGGTTTCCAGTGCTTGAGGAAACATGTCTTGACTGTACTGCAGTTTGCCCACTCGCATCAGCTGGACAGCTCTCAGTGGATGGAAACCAGGATAATACAGTCTGCAGAGAAAAAGGAGGAAAATGTGTCACTGTCAGCTCTCACCTTCACAGTCACTGCCTCTGCGGAGAGCTATTAGGGTGGGACTGCAAAGTCATTGTGAATGTTAATAAGGTACTCAGAGAAAATTAGCTGCACTACTGAGAAGCATGAAATACTGAGGGGAATTATCAAATTATTACTCTCCATCTCAGAGGAACGACTTTAACATTATCCTGTTAGAAAGTGATGGAAGTGGGATTATTTCATTTGCTACTGTTGGATAATACAATAGAATTTACTGTACTTAGTGTTGCAAACAGAGGTCATTCACAATCTCAAGTCTCTGGAGAGGTATAATTTTAAGAGGAAGTGTCAGCAGGGAACCCAGTCCTGGATCCTCCAAGATGAAGGAGAAGGACTGCAGGTAAAGCAGGTAGGTAACACTGAGGCCACTGTTTCTGAGGGTTTGCTTGCTGTTCTCTGTTGCAGAAAGAACTGATGCTGCACATCCAAGGAAACATCTCAGACTTGGCTTGTGCATCTAGACATGGTATCTACTAGTGTGAGGATATACTCCCATTCTTATTTAATTTCACAGAAGCAAAAGTTTTCCATCAATCTAATGGGAGATAAAAACAGAACTATGCTCACTATTTTTTTTTTCTAGGAAGTAGATGGAGAGCAATGTCATCATTAATTCCTCTCAAAATGCTCTGGAAATGCCCATGCTTTCACGGTGACCACTCCATATTTCCAAAGCCTGCTGGCCTTTGGCTCACAACACCCGGATCTCACCCCAGCCCTGTGTCCTGGATGTGGAGAGTGTGGCATCCTGAAAGAGCAACCTGGGGGCTGCAGAAAGCCATGGATGTCACTTGCCTGGAACTGGCCAGCAGGAAACATGAGGTGAAGGGACACACCTAGAGGTTAAGTCACCTGCAAAACATCTCAGGTCTTTTTTGACTAACCATACAAAAAAAAGTGTGAAAACCTTCGGTGTGACTTGCCAAAGACAAAGACCCTATTTGGTCAAACAGCATTTTATTTCCCCAAGTACACCAGTGGTGTGCTTGAAGAGTGTCTAAAAAAATACAAAATTTGTCACAACTGCAGGAAGAAGAGCTAATAAGCTTCCCAAAATCTACTCTTTGAAGATTTTTTTTTTTTTTCTGTTTATGCCAAACTTATGATCATCAAACTTCAGGGGACTTGCTAA
Organism: Columba livia; assembly: GCF_036013475.1. NCBI lineage: Eukaryota > Metazoa > Chordata > Aves > Columbiformes > Columbidae > Columba > Columba livia. The sequence continues at coordinate 83,199,231 of NC_088604.1, forward strand.
TAAATGATATCACTGCAGTCAGAAAGACACTTAAATCTGCATGGGTGTGATTAAAGGCATGCTAAGACATTAAATGATGTAAATTTGTACAATGTATAGAAATCTTCTGATAAGTTTGCATGCAAACGAGTGACTTATCTTTCTCCATTATTTTTCACTAATGAAAATGCAAATGCTATTAAATACAAGAAATTGTTTAAATGGCAGTGTATCTGGCTGTCCTTACAAATCTCAAATGAAGATGTGTAAACATCATGGAAAATGTTTTCACACCCATAAACCCCTCTTCTGCTGATCCCACGCAGTTTCAGTGAAGACATACAGGAACACATGGGAAGCCTGCCTGGCAGGATCTCAGGAGCAACAGCTCTTGATGTGCCAAAGCCTCTCACGAAGCAGCAGAAACCAGCTCCTCAAAGGGAATAATCACCCTGAATTGCCACAACCACCACCTGTTCAGACCCCTTGTGGGCTGCAGTTTAAAGAAGCTGGAGAGCCAGCAAACAAGAGAGAAGAAAAATTACAGCACTTATCTCAGTCCAAAATGACTACTCAGGAACTTTAAGGATCTGGTTAAACAAACACTGGAAAATTATTAGTAGGTTTATTTCTAGATTTTGTTTCTGGTTATTATATCAATTAACATGGTACTACTAGTGAAATAGGGAGAAAATGCAACTAGGTCAGAGATTTTGGTGTGAATTCGTGAAGAGTAATAGAAAGTGCACCGCTAACACGCCACAAATGGGAGTAGTGAGCACATGCACAACTTTGTAAAAATTGCCAGAAAAATATGCCTTTTTGATTGCGTGCTTCTGCCCTCAGCTGTGACTGCTTCAAAGGGAAGCCTAAAGAGGTCATTCCCTCTCCTCTGGGCCACTGAAATGCCAATATGCCTGGGACAAGGATCATGACCACAAGAAAAGGAGCCAGGGAGGCAAAGACTTTTGCATGAGATGGTAAGTCATCTTTGCAGCACCCACTAGACTGTTTCTGCTGTATCCTGACAGCTCTGATTCTTTCCCCACTGCTCCTGCATGGCCTCTTCACATCTTCTTCATTCCATACCTTTACCTTTCATCCTTTCAACCATCTTTTTAATGTCTCCCCTTTTCTACTCCCTCCTGAGTAACCAGCCCTGTCCAAAATATTAGCACAAATGGGGAACTTGGGTCCTGCCTTCCCTGGCAGCTCACGTAGACAAATGCAGGCCATGCTTTAGTTCAACAACGTGGTGCCTGCTAAACCTCACACCGGTCCATCAGAATTCAGAATCTGCCTCTCCAGGCAAAAAGGTTTCTTTCTATACATCACACATTCACCTGCAGCCAATGAAGATTTAGGATTGCAGTACATGTGACACCATAGAAAACAGGCAGCAATTTAGCAATGTCAGGTACTCGGCCCAGAGTACCAGCCATAAACTAAAAGAAGTGAAAATTTAAGGTGAGGACACAGAAGGAGTAAGTGTGAAACAAAGAGCCTTGTGCTCATAAATATTTACAAAGCTGTTTTAAAGCTGATTTATGCTCTGATCTTATGCATGTACATAGTTACATTTTGCAAGCCTTAAAACTGACAACTGAAAAAACTGTTTATTATAATATTCTGGAATAAATCTATTAAACTATTGGAACATCTTTTGTGGAAGCACATCCATTGAGTGAGTTTACTAGAGAAATCCAGGCAGCTTGCAGCTCTTCTGGGAAATGTCTAAGTGGGAAAAATGCTGCTGGCTTCTTCCAGGCATCCCTAGGATTCAGTATTATTAAAAAACTGGCATGGTATAAAGAAGTAAGAAGCAGTGTCAGGTATTTGTGAGCCAGTTTATTATCCCCACACATTTCTCTGAACAAAACAAAGTGGATAAATTTAAGAATAAGGAAGACATTTACCAGCCAAGGAACTGATATCTAAAGACTGTCAACATGAGACTAAGACAACTATGAGAAATACATGCTGTAAAACATGTTGCAGCTTGGGAAGACTACAATTTCAATCTGAAAAGGATTTTATGAGATTTACCAAGGCCTGAGGGATGGCAAGTGGAACAGTAACATACTGAAAGCTGAAATAAAGATAGTTCTGTGGAGTGATGTTTCCTGGCCCTTGGCTCTGGTCAATGCCCAGTAGTCCACTTGCAAAGAGAGATTAAACAATAAAAGAACTAACAAGTGAGGCTGCACTGTAGACAAGAGAACTTGAGGAGACTGAGAAGGATCTGTACATTTTGTACTACATCCTATGCTTGTATAAGACAGCACAGCTTTGTTCGCACCTGTGACCAACAGCATCCATGCTGGCTCACCCCTCCAGCCTGCCCTCCTGCCTATGGACTGGTCCCCCATGGTCGGTGTCACTTGCCTTCTCCTGCCTCCTAGAGGTTGCTGATAAAGATGTTACACACGCCAAGTCCCAAGACAGACCCCTGCAGTCCTCTACTGTCACCATCATCCAACAGGGTATAACACAACAGCCAGGACCCATACTCTGCAAAGCAACAGCTGCTTCTAATACACTGTGAGATCAATAGTTTCTATTTGTAATTCAGCCACAAGCTTTGTCTTGATTAACTCCCAGAGCAGTCACTGATCATATACTTTACAAAGAAAAAAAAATTTTTCTTCATTCTATATATTACCTCTGAATCTCTCCAAGCAATCCCTTGTTTTCTGATGTAAAGGACAATGTAAAAAGGCAACCCTATGACAAATTTTAGTCAGTTTCTTCTGTTTCTTTATATTGAAGTTCCATTAATTCCACTTAACTTATCTCCCATTGCAGGGTAAATAATCAGAGCTTTTGTGTTCTCTTATGAATTAAAGCCTAGTACTAAAAAACCAAACCAAACCAAACCAAAACAAGAAACAAACACAAAACCCAAAACAAAACAAAAAAAAAAAACCCCAAAACTGTGCAAAATCACTGCCTTTTCTAATGCCTCATATTTTAAAATAAATAGGCGCCTACCATTGCCTGTAAATCAGTCTGTGGGGTTAACATTTGCACTGTTGTCTCAAGACTGATGTAATTAGAAGCAGGCAGGATTTATAAAACCTGAAATAAAGATTTAAAGTGGAAATGTTACAAGGCTCTGTAATATGATGACATGTAAAAAGTGATGCTATACATAACCGTAAATTGGTTTGCAGTACCTTTTAGTGCAAGTAAATATGACAGCATAAAAGACAGAAAGCAGATTTAGGAGCTGCAGCAACAGAGAAGGAATTAAGAGGCCCCTGGGCTTCAGGAAAGGTGGTGAGTGGAATGCAAAGGGGACAGCATCAGCCTCATGACACAAACATACTAGCTACAGCTGGTAGAAATGTTCAGCACAAACATAGTGCCCAATAAGTTCAACCTTCTTTTCTTTCTCTGACTCATTCTTGATTTCTGACCTCCCTAGTATTTGAGTACATTCAGTGAACTTCAGCTGAGGAATTAATTTTGTTGTCCAGTTATTTGTTTCTGTATTACTCAGGGATGTGAGACTGGTCATCTACTTGCCGTGATATTATTTCTACTCCTAGGCTGAGGTGATCAATGGGTTCTATATATATGGGAATTTGTGAGAAACATTTTTAGGACAAATTTAAGGACAAATTATAATTTGTGCTAAAAAGTATGAAACATTTGGTATCTATCAACATTTCCAGGGAGGAACCAGTTATTTTAAGAATAGTCAAAGAAATCATGTGTCTCAAGAGCATAAGATAGGTAAACAAACTGTGTTCATTTAGGAACTCACAGATCTTAATTCCAAAGGTGCTGCAGCTGTTCAGTCTGGTCTCCTACACAGAATTTCACCTAGCAATTCCTGCTCCAAAACCACCAATTTGAGGCTGAAATAGTGCTTAACAAGCAATGCCTTATTTATAGAAAACAATCTTAAGCAGCTTTTTACATAATTTGCTCAATATTAGTATTTTTTAATAAGCACAAGCCCTGCGCAGGAGTTTTGCCTGGGATGTAACCAGGTTACAGAGTTATTTTTGGAGGAAATGGGAACATGTCACTGAAACTGGACTAAGTGAATCTGTTTTGCATGCTATATATTACAAGTCTAGTTGGAACTGTAAAATTTCTAAGGGCAATATATCTATACTAGCTTCTGTATAACCTTTAGGGGTTGCTTTGAAAGCCTTCAAAAAAGTACTGGCCTGGCTTTCATGTTAATAGTATGTTTTTTCTTGGAATAATAACAGCGTTAACCTGTTATGCTTTCTGCCTTTTCTTTCTCTCTCTTTCTCCCTCTCTTCCTTTTGTTCTGTTAACAACTTCCTATTTGCCATGGATGACCAGATAAGTTTAAATCAGTTCAGTACCCTACAACTTCCCTTATACTTTCTGCAGCAGCCATGTCATTTTTGGAGTAGCAGATTAAGTCCGCTACTTGTGGCAGACCTGATATATTCCAGCTGTCCTGAAATGTTTATTGCCCGTTTTATCTCCCCATCACCATGTCTCACTGAGATGATCAAAGTATCAGTGAACAGCTAAATGCTGGCAACATCTTTTTCTATTTTTTCCCAGATTGGACCTCTGTTACTTGGATTTTGGGATCAGCTCCTCAGCACAAGCATGGAGAGTTTCCTGGAAGTAACTGCTATTGCACAGCCCTTAAAACATTACAAAAAACCTTTATCAGTAATGAGAAATCATTATTATAAGTAGAAACTCTATACTGGAAAACCTCTTACAAACTACAGCAGGAAAAGTGGACTATCTGTTACATTGAAGCATTATTTACCCCTAAGCGACTTACTCTGCTTCTGGTTTAATCACACAAATAGCATAAATTCTGCATAATTTCCGAGCCAGCCGGGGTCTGATATCAGTAGAGATGTGTAGAACTAACACCTCTGACCAGAGTTCACTTGGAAGTCTCCATGCTCTTATAATATATTCTGGCTGTACATTTTTGCAGTCTGATTTACATGTGCTTTCTATCTGTATTATTGCTCTATTGGCAAAATGTTTCGTATCCAAATACTGAAATTTTCACCAATGACCACAATTCATGTACAAGCTTCATCATAGTAAGCACTAAAGAGCACGGCATGACAGCCTTTGTCCTTCACAGATAAGACACAGAGGCCCAAGCAAATAAATGGTTTGTCCAATGTTACATGAGAAAATCTCTGGGAAAACCAAGAATTGAACCTAGATGTCATCATGACTTTAGAATGTTTTTTTGGTTCATGCAGAGCCTGGTTCTTGTGTCTATGTTGTCTTGTCGTCTTGTCTGACTCTGCCAATCCAAATTAAAGTAAATGTAGTTTTGTACGTAGCTCAGTGTATTTTGCAATTTTTATATCTATAGATATATATATTTATATATATATATATATATATATTTTTTTTTAAATTCTCTCCTCACTCAAGAAAAGTCTGGTTATTTCAGTGAAATAAATACCTCTGGAAACAGTTCAGGATTTAGGTCTGTGAAATTACGGCTCAAAATATTTTTTCATCACATCTGCATCTCATACTGTTCCATTACTATTTGTTTCAGCACTTTATCTGATGTGATCAAATAAGCAGCCACACTTCTTAAATCAATGGAACACTCAAGAAATGTTAGCTATCCATCTCAGAAATAATTTCTCTCTGTGTGCTGATCATTCTGCCGTATTCCTTACAGTGATAATTTATGTCACATTAAAATGGATATTGTTCCAGATGCTGGCTCTGTCAAGATTTGAATGATAACTTTAATAAAATGATGAAGTGGTATAAACTGCAATTTTCATCTTGGCTCTTGAACTATCCAACCCATCCACTTAAAATGCTGACACTGTCTGTTTGAACTGTCCACTTCAAATGTTCTGTCTTCTGCTGTTAAGAGATGTTAAGGAAAGAAAGAGTGCTCAATCTGGCATGGAAATAGGAAAATATTTTCTGTAGATTGACCCTGTGTCTTGGCTGATCTTCAAAACATCTTGTAGCTCTTGGCTTTTTTGTCATGAGCTCACCATCTTTACAGCTAAAGGTGGTAGGATGGACTGGCACTGCAGATAGGAACACACTATCTTAGTCCTTGCATAACCAGAAAAGTAAGAAATTAGGGTCAAGAGTTTAGTGCAAGGGATTTATAAAAAGATTTTAAAAGCCATATAGAGTATATTGGAAGAATGCCAGAAAACACAAGAAGTGTAGGAAAGAAAGCAAAGGAAGGATAGGAAAGCTAGTTAAAGAAAACACGCATGGAAACAGAAGTAAAATATAGAAAGAAAATATAGTCTAGAGACACTATAAATTGTGACAAAGACCTTAGTGTCACCTTCACCTCCAGCAGCAAACCTGTGACTAGCTGTTGATGTTAAGAAAAATGGTCCAGTCTCAGTATCTCGTGCATGCGAGCGTGTGTGGTGTGTGTGTGTGTGTGTGTGTGTGTGTGTGTGTGTAAGCACAGGCTGTACAAGGAAGGACGTGGCTGGTAGTACTGACATGTTCACTGCAAAATGTCTTCTCTTTACTCACCAGCATCTCAGATCGCCTCCAAAGTCTGTTGTAATGCAAAAGACTGATAGCACGTGAGTTGGATCACTGGTTTAAGCAATAGTATCAAACTTCCTTTTTCCCTTTTCTATTGCATCTCCAGGTAATTCTCCAGAGAAACTGAACTGTCAGGTGCAGTGCAACGACTCTCGCTCTTTAGAGAGATGATTACAAATACCAGTTTCAGACAGGATGGCTCAAATCTGGAGAGACATAGTCACATAGTCATTTTTCCTTCCAGCAGGTGTGGGTCAGAAAAGAATCAAAGCAGCATGTTCTTTGGCTAGATTTCTGTCACCTTCCACTTCTGGAGACTAGATAGTTTGGTTTGGTTTTCTTCTCCCCACCCCCGCCTCTTGTTGTTGTTGTTGTTGCTTGCTTGTTTGTTCTGGTTTTTGTTTGTTTTTTGTTTTGTTTTGTTTTTCTTTGTACATACAGGTCACTGTTTCAGTAAGCATTTACCTAAACAGTGATGGGTTCTGAAGTAACCCACATTTTTTGGGAAACAAATCTTGAAGTTATAATGGATATTCCTGTGAAAACATTAGCTCTGCGAACAGTATGGTCAAAAAAGCAAAACAAATATTAGGATATTTTTGGGAAAAGAAAACAAATAAGTGCTGTAAAAATACATCACATCCCTATACGTTGGGTATTGCATGTAATTCTGATTCTGTCTTCTCAGAAGAGTTCAGTAGAAAGGTATAGACAAGGATGATGAGGACAGTTAGAGGCAGCGCAATGAAGGAATAAATAAAAACATCAAGAGGAGCCTGCAAAAGAAATAGTTGTGGAAGGACTTGACAATGGATCTATGAAATCACAGTCTGCATGGAAAAGGCAAATGCAGAATGATCATCTCTCACAATACCCAGAATATATCAGACAAAACCAATAACTGGAGGGCTCAGAACAAATACTTTCTGTCTCACACAGACAGTAATTGTACTGTTATACAGTATACCTAGGTGCAGCTGAATTTTTATCAAAAAGCAAATGGATAGCCAAGTTCAGTTTCATATTTTCTTCTTCCATGACTACATAATTTGGCATGTGACAGCCATCCTGTGATCACCAAACCTTCTGTCTGCTACTTCCAAACAATAAGCTTACAGCTTAGAACAGGTAGAACACTGTGAAAGAACTCACGGGAATCTCCCTCTTGTTTTGATATCCTCCCAAATGTGCCTTTTTCTTACCCACTTTCTTATCCACCTTATTATTTTTGTGCAAGTGACCAACAAGAATGACTTTGATTCTCTAATACTCCATTACATTCTTCATTAAAGCTTAGCTCTGTGGTATTTTACTTCATTTAGATTATATTGTCTTACAAAAATAGTCTTGCAAGATTATTTTTAGCAAATCTACACTCTTCAGAATTTGACCTATATCTTTGAGGTGATGGCCCCTAGTTCCCCCTTCTAAAGTACTATGGTTCTTATTCTTCAATCATTTGGTGCCACCTCTGATGTGAGGATGCTCTTTGAGCACCACTTTTACTTTGGAAGTGCAGTATACCATGTCCATAGCTAATAGTGAAGCTAAACAAATACATAAAGGGCTTTACTCTGCATTCCTTTAGGAAAATAGTCCTTTTTGCTTTATGATATCTTGTGTCATCATTGTTCCCTGAGTAAACACCTTCTTGTTTGCAGTAACTACCACTGTGGCATTGTGTTTATCAACAGGGTTCGTGCTAATAGCAATATAGGAGTTACAGAAAAAAGTAAGACCAAAGTTCTCTCCTTTCCCCCCCACCATCACAGTCATCCCAACAGCAGACATGTGATGCACCTCAGTGTGTGGAGGCCTCTGATTTGGTTCAGTAGCTGTTGAACATAGTGACATTAAGCTCCATGTCCTGCCATGGCTGGCTGGCTCATCCTCTCATTTTTGATCACTCAACTTCCTTCCAGATTTACCTCTTTTACAACTTCTTTTGCTTTCGCCCACAGTATTGTCACCTTTCAAAATTTGTTAGGCCTGTGCTTTACCAGCTGCCATTTCAGTTTTCCTTGCTTCTTGGATACTTACTATCAATAACAATAGCAACAGTAACAGATGAAGCATTTACAAAATTTAGTGAGATTCTTATGCATAAGCTGTTACCAGCATGTCTGAACAGGAACTCCATTGCCTGATGTCAGATATCTCATTTAGATATCTCACCTTACTCCTCGTGTCTCAGCTTTTCCTTCTTTAAGATGAGAACAGTGATCTACTCAGTGGAGCTGATACAAGGCTGAATTCAACTGTGTTTGTGAAGAGCTTTGAGAGCTCAATAGGAAGATTCTGTAGAAGTTAAAAATATTAGCATAAATTCTGGACAGAATTACAAGTACTTGGTAAGCTACACAGTTAAAATGTGACAGCTAAACAAGACCATCTGTCTGAACTGGAGAACACTTAACTTCTATCCAGTTGCTCAGCTGGATAGAAAATTTCTTGCATGACCCAAAAGGCATGTAAATTGCTCCAGAGTTTCCTAGGAAATAAAACAATCTGGAAGAAAGAGGAGGGGAGAAGCAGCATTCTTTAGAGAAAAAAGGAGACCTGCTATGAACTTTATGAACAGCAATCACAAGCAATAATCTCTGCCAGGCTGTAAAGTGCTGCCTGAAATGCTGGCTGAATATAAAGGAGAGATTTTTTTCAGGCAACACCACTATACCTCTTCATGGCATGGGAAATGGTGTGCAATACTTCAAAAGACCAAGGCATGCTTGAATTCTCTGTAATTGAAAGTAGCATGTTCACTGAGCAAGCATTTTTCAAGCAATGCCATGTTTGCTGTACACCTTGATTAATGAGCATCGTTGTGCCTTGGCAGAACAGGCAGGGGGTAAAAAAAATTCAAGAGAAGATTGCTTGAGGAGGAAGTAGATCCATGAAATGAATATTTCAGTTCATATAAAGTAAAGCAAATTTTCAGTTTTCATGCTTTGTGTGGTACATTGTCTCAGTCACTACATTAGTCTGTGAGCTACTGTCTCCAATGGCTAAATGTATATTACAGATAGCAGAACATCTCAAGGCACTTTGTACTGATGTAAACCAGCACAATAGCACTGATTTTAATGTTTGATGTATAGACTGCCATAGTCATATCACCTTTTGCTAGCACATGGAACACGATGCTTCTAAGAAATATAAAACAATGTTATTGTCAGCATTACTGAATCAAACCCAAATTTCCAGAACATGGCTTAGAATGCATAGTATTTTTTTAAAAAAGCTCAAAATTATTTATGTTCTCAGTCCACTGTCTTGTAATCATATGTTTTTGTTCTAAAAGATTCTGAGGTCTAGCAAAATCATAACTAGCTATAGTTATGTGGCCCAGCCACTTGGAGCTTTTAAAAGGTGTGTGAGGCAGAAGGATAACAGACTCTCCAACAGGTGATTTGTGTCAAATTTCCTCAGTATGAGGTTTTGGATTGTGCTTCTAGATTGGGTCATTAGAGGTCTGTGTCTTGATGTGACCTGGATATATTTCCATAGGCAAGATAAGGGATGGACAATTCATGTAAGCTAAAGTGCAATGCATTCAGAGAACTACTGAATACATCTCTTCAGTGGAGACAGGAACAAATAGTTCCTAGACTGAAAATACAGGCCATGGTAAACAGGAATTCAGTTCCCAAAGGATTAGCTGTTTTTTCTCCCACTTAGTGGATACTACATAATAATACATGAAGGGTTTGTTGGAAGGATAATATTTTCTTCAATAATGGGAAATCCAGCCCTTGTGAAGACAGCCATGGAACAGCAGCCACCTCTCTGGGCCACACCACACATGCAGTAGCTGAACCTGACACTGAAGAATATGGCATGAGCCCATCAGAAAACAAACAAACAAAACCCTGGAAGCTGCACAGAGAATCCTGTGAAGTTACTTGACAGGGATCTGCTCATTCCAGCCCTTGCAATGGTATGTGTGTGGGCAGCACTGGAGGCACAGACATTCCAAGTCCAACCTCCTTTGCTTTCAGGCTGCAAGTAGACATCCCATTGATGCAGCACACTTCTGACAACAATCCTCTGAAACCATGTGATAAATGTTTACTTTGCACCCTGTTCACTGAGGGCAGCAGGCGCAAAAGGAGAGCTACAACTGCACCATTACGCCTAAAACACATGAATGGCTAAAATTACGAAACCATGAGCAGTCACTGTTCTCTCTCAGCCAATTTTGTGGAGGCAATCAGCACATTGATTTATGGATGAGTGGAAGAGAGGAAAGGAGCAAAGGAAACACATATGGACTGTATCAAGTACCATTTTTTCTATCAAACATTAGTTGTGTCCCACTGAGCTAGAGAAGGACTCTCTAATACTTGGCCCACAGTTCCCAGTAGACAATCTCTGCACAGTGAGACAAGGTTCACAGTTCTAGCTCAGAAATTACAGCCAGCACATTGGGAAGAGTCAAGCAAGATGTTGTGCAAGGGCAGCAGAGCTGTCACGGTAATGGATCTATGTGTCTTGGATTACAATATCATCCTGTGTCCCAGGTTATACCCCTCTGTCAGCTAAAACCCTATGGCACAATATTTACTATTGGTTTCCCATTACACATACCAGCTGTGTCTGAGGCAGAACACCCAGTCTATCTCACAAGTCATTATTTTTAACAGTAAGAAGAAATTACCTTTTTTCCCCCTCTTCTCAGATACTTGTCTGTTGTTTTCTTCTCTGCTTTCCTCTTCTAGCTTTTGTATTTTTCTTTCCTAGTTTCTCTATCCTTATGCTTATATACCATTCTTTCACTATTCTCTATCCCACCAAGTTGCTTTTTCCTTCTTACCTTCTCTTGACATCTTTTTATTCATAATTTTCTATTTTTCCACTCCTGGGTCCTGTCTACCTACACATAACCAAAGTGGCATGTCCTGTGGAGGATCATTGCTCAGTTGGATGGGCTACATGCAAGATACACGTCTTTGATGCAACTGTTAGACCACTAACAGCTGTTTCAAAGGAAACTACCTATACACACTGAAAATTACACGTTAAGACATGCAATGGTGTACTGTGCATAAAGGCTCAGGAAACTACCCATTGATCTATGGTATGTTCATTAATCTCTGAAGCCTAAAGGGCATTTTTCTAAATTGATACAGGAGGCAGCCAGGAAATATGTCAATACTCTTTTGTGAGGCACAGGAAAACAACATTCGAAGTCTTTGCTATTAAATATGAATCCATGGCATGAAGCAGGCATCAAAATCTAAAATGGCATCTATTTGCCTTGAGCGAAAACAAAATGTCTTGGCTACATCTGATTTTGAGAAGTAGCACAATGGGACCTGACCATTTGATGGTCAAGTTGTGATGTCTCTGAAATATGGCTTAGATATTTTTTGGCTTTCATGGCACCCATTCAGAGGATTTTTGTACCACTTCCAGTTTGTATTTCATGCTGGACAAGATGTATCTCAATAGAGTGCAGAAAAAGACCTCTGGTAGGTGACAGGTTCTCTCCCAAAAAAATGGAGATCTTTCCTGGAGTCACCTTGCAGATGCACACCATGGCACTGCAAGCTTTTGTAATAAAAAGGACTTCCTTCCTTCCTTCCTTCCTTCCTTCCTTCCTTCCTTCCTTCCTTCCTTCCTTCTTCCCTCCCTCCCTCCCTCCCTTCCTCTCTCCCTTCCTCCCTTCCTTCCTCCCTTCCTTCCTTCCTCCCTCCCTCCCTTCCTTCCTTCCTTCCTCCCTCCCTCCCTCCCTCCCTCCCTTCCGTCCTCCCTCCCTTCCTCCCTTCCTTCCTTCCTCCCTCCCTCTCTTTCTCTCCTCATGATGGTACATCAGATAATGTTCTGGGTCCACTTCCTCCCCATTTTCATAAGACTCTGTCAAACTTTAACTCGCATGAAGGACCATTTCTTAGAAAGGGCTCAGCTAATTGCTTACTGGCTTTCTGCGGATTTTTTTGGCAAAAACTATGACATACCTTATCACAGTCCTTGATATTCAGGGCAGTTCTTTACATTGTGCCTTATCAGAAAAACAGCTGATCAGAGTTGTACCTTCATAGAAGAAGCTATACCACTCAGTTCTAGCCCCTACTTGGTTAGTGCCACCATCAACTGCTGTCCTTAGCCCTGAATCATCACATCTGCTCTCATCCAGATCCGCTACTGACAGGCAACAGGGTTGACATGTTGTTCACTGAGCTCCTGCTTTGACTTTTCTGAGCAGCTTTGCCACATGACCATTTTAGCTCTTCCAGGCATGTTCTAGATCCCATCCTAAAGCTGACTGACCACTGCCTTGGTGTTTAGGCCATGATTTTGAGATCTAACTTCCCTTCTCCTCAGAAAGTACCTGGACTACTGTGGCTTTTTGTTTGTTTGTTTGTTTGTTTGTTTTGGTTTTTGTTTGTTTTGGTTTGTTTTTTTTAAATAAATCTGATTTTAAATTTAAAAATAGTAATTACCTGAAAAAGAAACACGAAGATATGCACTTCTAGATCAGTCTTTTTAACAGTGCACTTCCAGAACAGAGGTAGGAACAAAGCCCACTTTTGAACACAGACTCATCTAGCTACAACACAGCAGAAAGTCTGGATAGTTCACCCATGTAAGTGATTATTTTTATACGTTGCTATAAAGTACAAATAATGCTAAACATGCAAGTAAGGTTTTGCAAAATACATGTAATTTTTCATTGCTGGTTTGAGGCCTGATATAGTAGATGTGTTAAAACTGTAAAGTATTATCTTCTCCATGACATTTGATTACGAATAGAGAGGAGCCGAGGGAAATTTTGCTGTGCATGGCAGTACACTGACAGCATGAAAACTACTGTGTAGTAGAAGTATTTCCACCCTGACATAAGTAGCTTTAAAATTAATACATGCAGATATGCAGATTGCCTTAGCATTTAAAAATATGAGCCCAGACATTAAATCTAACCATACCACAAATTTTTGTTTTCCTACATGATAGAACGTAGAACAAGCCATTTCATACAGTATGTCATACAATATTATACAACACAGAAGACATAGAATTTTAAGCCAGTTTCATGTGAAGAAATATTTGTATCTGAAAACAACCACTGAAAAGGCTATCTCTGCCTCAACAGAGAAGTAATAATTGGAGAGATTACTGGGTTACAGAGTAGAGGAATGCCTTGGTTTGTCTCCACTCCAGAGCACATACACTCACCTCTTATTTTGCTCTCTTTCAGCAGCCTTGTCTTCTTCTTTTGGGAACAGCCAAGCCTCTTCTGAACCCTCCACCACTAAGTCTCCTTTAGCTTTTAACATGACTTAGCCACCCCAAAGTCTCCTTCACTGAACATCTTTCCCGTGTCTGTGCCTGCAAAGGGCTGCTGACAAATCACCAACCTCCACAGCCACCAGGGTTCTCAAGGACATCACTCACGTACAGAGCAGGGTACCAAACCCGAGACACGAGCTTGGTGCACTGGACCAAACTGCTTCCATCACATACTCTCATTGCCAATGCTTTTGTAGTGTGATCCTACAAGGTAAATCTTCCTTTTTAAAAGCAGTGAATGACCATTTATGTGAAGAATAGATTCCATACATCAGAGCAGTGAAGAAACTGATGGCAATTCAGCATTTAATACCTGTAGAGCAGCATACCCAGTGTGTCTTTGTCACCCAGTAACCATACCACAACATTGTTATTGATTACCTCATTGTGTGAGTATTACAATATCTCATTCAATTTTAACACTTTATGTAGAACTTCATGATCTCCAACAAATGTCTCTACCTTACAGATAAGGTCAATAACTCAAAACAGATTAAAGAAAATTTACACATACTTTAAAGAAAGAGTATTTAGTCAAACCTCAGTTCTACACTTGCCAGTGTATGTGGGACTATCCCAATGAGCCTTGAGTTGACTGGGTTAGAAATTATGACTGCAACATGAAACAATGTTCAGATTACAATTTCAAATTTTCAGCATTTATAATATGTGGGCAATCGCCCTGATTTTTAGGAGGAATTTGGAAATAACTGCAATTCTTGGGGAGACATAATTCTTCTGCATAACACCAGAGTTAGACAGCTTGTCTATCTATAGACTTTCAAGGCTAATTGGAATTTGTTAAAGGTGTGAATTCAAAGTAATCACTTCAGTCATGTTGTAGATGCTGTCATTGAAAACTGCTGCAGAGTTATTTCATATTTAGCCTGATTATTTTTCAATGAACATGTAATTATCCTCTCTTCAGAATAATATTTGATGCTTTGTGTATGAGTTGCTCTAAGTGGACAGGAGGTAGCTAGAAAACTGGCTAATGTGGAGGAAAAAAAGTCCTTTCAGATACTAGACAAAATAGGGGAAGGTGCAAACTATATAAAAGAGTATATGTTACATTGCTATGTTAATAAGCTGGTTTGTGGTACATTTTGATCCAAAATTGAGAGTACAAAAAATATAATTTATGAAGCATTAATCAGAAGTGGCATATTGTGCTTAATGTACTAGCAAACGCTAAGCTACCAACAAACACACTATTAGTTGCTATAGTAATTCTAGTCTCCACCTATGGCTTACAAATTGTTAAGGGTTATGATGAATTTTGTCCTTTACAAAATGTGTGCTTTCCCATAATTGTGTTTGCTGCACAATCCCCATGCGCATACTGCACAGATCACACAGTGTCTAATCAGATCCAAATATCTGATTTGAATTTTTATTGAATGCTGACCTTTCCAATATACGTTTCATTTGTGTTTGCATCTAATATATATCTCACGATCTCAAATATTCCACTCTGCTTGTGTTTAAACAGAAGGCAGCATGAAAGCAATTGACTAAGAAAAGTGGAAGCAGATCAAAAAGAATAAAAGATTTCAAAGCAAAGTACAGTAGTTAATTATTGCAAGCCTAAAAACAGGGAGCAATTCTCCCATGTGTATAAGGGCCAGTACAGGTCCTGTACATCAATTAGGCCCACTTAAAGCACATCTTAAAGGCTTAGACAGGATTTATGTGGTGCATAAGCCTGGGGCTGGCTGGCTGCATGTGAATTTCATCCTCTATGAATACACCTGTCAAGATAGCTGGAATCTGAACATTAAGGAGTTTGTTAGCAAATCAAAATCAAAATTCTCAGACATCGTCACTTCAATTGTATTTGTCACCTTTTCCTTTCTCATGGCAAAACAAAGTGGTTACATGCACCAAGCAAGTGCAAGCAACTGCAGCCACAGTACTAAATTTTCTCATTTAAGCTGCTCTGAAGAGGAAGATGGATGGTAGTCTCTGAAGAAAAAGATTGTTTCTCTCTCTTGGTCTCTTTAAAGGAAGAGGTTTTAGTGCTACTCAATAAAATTCATTTCTGTGTCAGGAAACGCAGGGCAGGACAAGTACTGTACTAAGCTCCCAAGATACACGAGCCTTCGATTACCTGTTTTGTTCACATAAATTTAAGACTTTAAATGCATGATTAAATTGCATTGTATATGGAGTTGGAATATGATCCCTGATGAGCAATTATTTAGGATTAATAGATTCTTAGTAATTACAGGTTTCTTCATTCCTTTACATTTCTGCATTAGTCACCATTTCTAGGGAAGGTAGAATCCTGAAATCTGGAACCTCTACTTATCCCCAGAATTTGACAGAAAACCTTATTTTAATTTGAGACATGAGACATTTTGACAAGTGTTCAATTACTTAGATCCATGCTAAATTATGAAATAAAGGAACACCTACTGGAATTATTTTCCTCACAATTCCTGGTGAAAAGCCACAGGTACTTCGGGTGGAGAGTTTGCACTGAAAGAACTACAGAATTCAGAGTTCGCATTCTACTGGACTTTCTCCTATTGGATTCTGTCTGATCTATTAATGATACCAGATTTGAGATTTTTTTTTTTCCTGAGCATTTTTCTCTGTATCTTCTCATGTTTCCTCTCATGCTAAATTGCCAGAATATCACTATTGCCTCATTTAAATCCCTCTTAGGTAATCCCATATTCTGCAGTACGTGAAGAACCTTTTCCCACCCTAGAAATCCTCTAATCACCCTGACACTGAATTTTTTTGGGGGTACATTGTATTCTGTCCATCTATCTTTCAGTGTGTGTTCTGAGGTCATTTCATGTCTTTGTACTGTACGTCACACTTCATCTTCTAAGCATTTGAGCACAAATTCCATTTCTATTCAGGAAAGCATTTAAAGTAAGTGCTTAAGCGTCTGCTTAGTTGACTTCCATGGGCCTGATGCACGTGTCTAAATCCTTTACAGAGCTACCTACGCTTAGTTCTAAACAGTTAACAAATAATCAGTTCTGTTACTATGCTTGAATGTGCTGTTAGAAAACTTTGACCTGACAGTGAGAGTAGGACTTATCCCAACAGTATGTTCATGCTGTCAGCTCACAGGCGTCTAACTTCAGATGCCTGGATGGGAAGCTTAATTTTTCCAGGTTCCCAGTACGGCCAGTGCAGAGAAAAGGGCTCCTTGAGAAGTAAATTCGGAATACCTAACTCACTCTGCTGAATATCCCCCATCATTAATAATTCAAGATCACCTTATGATCTCAGTTTTCTGTCAGGTTGGCTCAGACTCCTAACTGTGGGGCAATTTGTGCCACACTTGGATTGTCCACATTAAAATGAGGACAAAAAATGATTGCTTTTGCTTGTAATTTACTAATCTTTGACACATACAGGAAGCTTCAGGACACTGCATTTTTATAGGTACAACACACTTCCAAACAAAGAAGCCACCTAACTGCAAACCTCTTCCTATAAGTATGTTGAATGTGCAAACTTCATCAATGATTGCATTTAATAAATGCTGTAGCAGTAAATGTCTATAGACTAAAAGCACAATTCTCAAAGGACCACAGCTTCTAATTTCTTTGGAAAACAGACACAATCTACACCATGAAAAATTTAATTGCACTTTAATTACCAGTCAGCTGAATAGCATGAGATATGTGTGCCTCCATTTTTTAATAGCTTCTGCCACTTCCAGCAAATTGTCGAAAGAAATAATGAATGCTTTGAGCATTCTTTCTGTGTGCTTCTACCAAAATTAAAAAAAAATAAGTAAAAAATTCAAAATGAAGATTCAAATTCTCCTGGATCAGCCATAATCCAGGAGGAACACTAGCAATAATGAATATGGATACCTAAACGCAGCTGCAGTGCTCACATCATTGGCAAGGTAATACAAAATTTGTCTGTTTGGTCAAGTTCTGCTACATTAAACTGATAAAAAGCTCTTGGCTGGCTGACTCAAGGTTGCTTCTTTGTTTTATAAGGTCAGAGCTTTAGCATTTGAAAAATATTTTGTATATTGCAATATTTACCTCATTTCCTTCTATAGAGATGATGTAATCATTCAGAAATAGCACAGAATATTGCATATATAGAGAAACCCTTATGAATAAAAACATGCCAGCATTTTGAAGGATTTAATTAAGTAGATGTAAAACCAATGAAAAATGTTAGGCTGGATACAGTACAATGTAGCCTGGCTCTTATACCACACCCCACATACAGTGGCATCTGAACAGCATACAAAATGACAATATGTTGACAAAGTCTCTGCAGTGCTTAAATCTTCTCATAATTGAAAACACACTCACAATAAAAAGGGCTTTCTGCTAAGGGTTACAGGGAAACAGGCAAACAAGTATGTCTTCATTTTGACCTCAATGTCTTTTGTTCATGCTGACCTCAAGCAAAGGAAAGCTTCCTAGGTATAAAACTATGGCTGAATTATTTAATTCAATATATACTGTTGGAGAATTAGCAAAAACAGAAAGTGTGTGATAGGGAGAAATTGTCTATCTGTGCTCACAGAAAGAGGATGGAAGGAAAATGTATACGTGAAGCTTTGTGTTCCTTACTATAACAGGACACATGCATTAGGTACAAATGAACAGTAGTTACAAAAATAAATATCCCTCTGGGGATGAAGAAATTTCATCTTTGGTAAATCTGTATTGGGCACAGTAACATGAACAGTTTATTATTATTATTACTACTGGTACTACTACTCCTAGTATAATGTTTTCTGTTTTTAAGGGATGAGTTAAATAGTTAAACAGTCACACAGTGCTGCTTACTGTGATAAATCCTCATGCTGCTTTGCTGAAAAGATACATCACACAAGAAAACATTTGGCCTCTAAAGATACAGTACTGCCAAAGCTGAAATATCAAAATGCTCCCACTTTGTAATCAAATCAGGAATCAATATTATACTGAAAGTGTAAATGAGGCAGGAACAGGTATTTTCATTAGCAAACCACAGAGAAGAGTAAAGATCTTGAAAGGAACACCGTATTTTCTCCATATTCCTTGTGCTGTATTATCTTATGTAGCATTTCAAATGTCCTGTTGTGATGAACAGTAATAACGAGAACCAGGAAAAAAGGACATCTTTAACTATGGATAAAGCACCTATTAAAGCACAGTTATCCAACGTGACGATCCAGTAGATAAGGAACATTCACTGGAAGCAAGTAATTTTGAATTGCATCTTGCATGTTTATATGTATTCAAAGCCCTCAAGTTTCTCCTGCAATTATTATCAGAAAGACAGAGCACGAAATAAAGAAAACCTGCTATATTTTTTTTCTATGTTTTTATTTTTCTTTTATTTTCTTTCTTTTTTTTTTTTTTTTTTTTTTTTTTAAATTTTCCTGACAGGTATGACATGCGGGCATCTTAATATCAGAATATTATTTTTATTTTTAAAAATAAGAACCTGGAAAGCCCCGATGTTTCAGTTGCATTTTAAAGTCTGATTAGAGGTTATAGGGAGGTTAATATTAGTCATCACTTTCTTACTGTTGTGCTCCTTTATTCCCATAGGTTTTCCATAAACAGCATGAATTTGCATAGGCAATACAGCATTGAAGGAAGAGATTAGAGCATGTGTAGCTGAAGAACTGCTACATGAAAAGTCAGAAACATTAGCTGGTGTAGCACAAATGTTTCTTAAAGGATTTGCATGAGAGAATAATACTCTTCCTGAGCATTTGCTCTATTTCCTCTGTCCAGGATGACTAATCACAAAAGCACTGGTTTTAAATCAGTTAGCAGAGCTGAAACCCAGTGAAATGTGTCAAAAGTAGATGAATTTAACCTTGCAGTATTCAAGGAATGGAAACTATACCCTGAGGCACATTAGAGAAGTACATGGATAGTAATTATCTAAAAGGAGATAACCAACGTGGATTTAGAAAGGCAAGAGCCTCCCTAACTAATCTACTTGACCTTTATCATGAGGCTAAAGACAAGGCTGATAATAGGCTCTGCAAATAAAAGAGTGTGTTTGTATTTTCAGGAGGTCATGTGGGCATACACAACAAATAGATGAAAGGGGTGAAAAGAAAATAGATTTATAAAGAACTCTGAAAACTCATCAGAAAGCACGTACTGCAAGGGAACACATTTAACCCTCAATCTTCCACTGAAGCACACGTACACACAATTGCTGCAACCCAACAGCAATGCTGTGGGAGCATGTGTTGCACCATCCACAAGGCCAGTTTGCACAGTAATCTAAACAGTAACCACAAAGTGTAGTTCCATGGGAGCAAATGGTCCATTTAAATATAAGTAAAATGGAAAATTATGGATAGTCTACAATGATTTAAATATAGGTGAAACTTTGATTTAACAGACTAAGCAGAAACAGTACATGAAATCCCTTTCTACACTCAGCTTTTCTTTTCCATTTCTTTTTTTTTTTCTTTTTGTCAAGACAACAGATGCACCTCAAGGAGGTAATGCTGGAGAAGGGTAACAAAGGTAAAGCTACTCTCCAAAAACCTGTCATTCTAGAAACTGCTTTTCTAGCTTAGGACATTCTTTGTCATAATGACATTCTTTGATGCTTTGGGTGCAGAATGTTTGGACCACAGTGAAGGTCTGCCTTCTGACAACCATACCTGAAGCCCACAGATATTAGAGAGGTTTGGGTGATGCCCTTGCAGTTTCAGTTCCTTCTAACCAGTTGCAGAGGTAATGGGGAACAAAGGAGAAGAAATTACAGAAACACACACACACACTCCCTGATTCTTCACCAAAGAACAGAGAGAGAAGTCAAAGAAATTAAGATGGACAGGTCAGAGTCAAAGAAGTAGTAAGGAGTGTAAGAATAATTTGGGAGAGGAAGGAACCTGACCCAAAACACCTCCCTGAGATGAGCTACTGAGACAAAGAGAAAAATAAGAACCTGAACTGAGGGATCCTAGAAGATCCCTACTGTCTCTAACACCAAACAGTTACAGATCTTTAAAGCCTAGAACGAAAATGCATCACGCTCCTTCCTGGAACATTTTCTACATCCCCCTGCATTCTTTACTGAGCAGACAGTGGCTACTGTCAGCTCCCCTCCACAGGGTCATGAATACCTTTGCCTGTTACCAGTTCCCTCTTCTCAGGCTGACAGAATATACCCAAGTTAGCCACCTTGTATGTAATGGGTGCAACCATGAATCAACACAGATCTCTCAGCTCTAATACCAAGTTTTGCAGCCTCAAGAGGAGGCTCATTTACTGTCCTGACCTCACCCACCAGCTAACTAAGAAATTTTGATCAGCTGGATTTTGATGTTAATCACTGTCGCTAGTGGTATTACTGGATCCAGCACAAATACATCACATTACTGTCTTGCCTTCAGAATGAATTGCTTAGACAGGGTATTATAGGTAGCTCAGGGAAGTCCGAAAACACTCAGAAAGTGTGAAGTACCAGGGCTCAGAACACAGAAGAGTGGTAAACTAGACCTGTTAACTAAACCACATAGTAAGCTAGACCATATGGCTAGCACCTCCCCACCCCAAACCAAGAAAAACTTCGACAGCTGTCATTTGTTGTCCAACCTAAAAATCAACCAACCAACCAACCAAAAGCCAAAACCAAACAAAAACCCAAACAAAAAAACAAACAAAAAAACCCACAAAACATTTTGCAAACATTTAAAGTATTTGGCCATCTAAACATACATTGCTTCTTTTTTTCTTCTAATTTTGGAAGTGTGCTAGAAGCAGCACAAAATATTCTGGTCTCTGCTATGAAGTGGAACATGCTTGCATTTTAACTGAACTTATCAGGTCCTTGATTTTGTTTCACAGTCCATGACAACTTGAATTCTACTGAAATAAATATTCATAGCATGCATATTCCAGCCATATGTGCGAATTTGTAAAGTTAAAGCTTGGTTCCCATAATTAAAGTCATCAGTAAGGATTCCAAGTTGGCTTTGTGCTTGTGCAGAAACTTGCAGAAGAATTATCTCCATTTTCTAATGCCAGTACTTGGCTAGAAGTGCCTTAATGCTCAGCTAGTATGGAAGCAAGCGTTTTTCCCTGAGGGATAAAAACTGAGCTTTGGGTTTCAAAGGTCCACAATACAGTCAGAAAGTAAAATATTCTAAAATATTCCAAAGCACATTCATTTAAATAACTCCACTAAAAAGAAATCTGAGGAAACCGCAAATATGCTCATGGCTGTTCTGAGAGCAAAGGAGAAATGAATTTTGGGAAACAAATTAGTTGTTATTAATTGCTTTCTCAGCTCTAGTCATAATTTGCTCTGTCCAGGCCCAGTTCTAATACCAGTGACAGAGGTTTGTAACCTCTGGCTGAGTTGAGTCACATTGTGTGGGACTGGCACACATTCAACTGCTAAAAAATAATTATTGGGAACTACAAAATCCTAGATGGTAATATATCCTAATCTAGCAATTCCCGGGATGTGGTCCCTTGAGGACTGCATTGGGTTATGCAAGGGTCTTCCCTTGAACCAAATATTTGGATTTTAAACTTTGAGGAAGCATGAAAATGTGAATATTTTCTGCAGCAGGGGCACCATCCAGGCAGTGGAAGTGGAAATAGTATTTGTGGGTAAACACAGAGGCAGGAAGGAAAATCCTGTGCTGCTGCTTGCCATTCCTAGCTTGTCTTTGAAGATAAAAAGGTTGGCATTTGAAAGGAACATACATGCCTGTAGCTGAGTGGGCAGGGGTGGAAATGTGTTCTGAGATGGGTAGGAAAGTGTGGAAACAGGAAGATAGCATTTGGTGTTACATGAGATAGGGAAATGAGAGTCCATTGACAGGTAGGAAAGAGAGTAACTCCTGGAGATTTGGCAGCTGCCAAAATTGTCTTTGCAAAAAGAAGTTGATGCTCCACTACAATGAGTGAACCGTTTAGCTAAAGCTATCTAATCAATTCTGGAGTACCTAACAAACTGAAGATGTTAAATTGTCATTGCTTAGTTACACTAATAGGAGAAAAGTCCCTCTCAAAGTTTAAACTTTCCATTTTTCCCTGCTGTACTTTCTATCAAGTTGCACCTGGAAGAAGCTTCCTATAAGCATCCATAAAACTACTTCATTAGCTTTCAGCAAATCCCTCATTAAAACTCTTCCTTGCCACAGTTCCTGGATAATGTCTAGATTATGTAGGAACGGGTAACATGTCACTCATGCCCACCAGTACTTACACCATCTAAGGCTGGAAAGGACTGATGACCTGGTCATACTCTATCTTATTGTTAGCCTGTCCTTCCCTAACCTACTGGCTTTATCTTCTGTGATAGCTCAGGAAAATAATCCCTTTTTCAGTCTGATAACAAGATTCATGGAGCCATCATCTGTCTGCCAGTTCCTCTCTAGTAACTACTGAATCCATTGGACAATTTTAACTAAATTTGGCAGTGAAGCAGAAATCTCAAAGATGTTTTAGTACTCTAAAAAAACAAGATAACAGAAGATAAAGATACCAATAGTATGTTCCCCAAGGTAAAGAACACAGTGTGAGCTTGCCTCAAGACAGATATGACGTAATGCATGCAGGAAAAATGTTATAAATTCTCCACTCATTGGAATTCTGGTTTGTGCACTATAAAATCCATTATGCTGTCTCTCTAGTGAATTCTCTGATGTGTAATAAGTAATGCATGAACACTGCAGCATAGCTACCATTCAGTCAAACAGGATAAACAGTCAGTCAATCAGAGACAAAAATTTAATGGGAAAAATACCTTCCTTAGTTCTGGAGATCAGTGAACAACTTGCTTGTCAAGCATTGGTATGGTGGTATTTTTCCTTTACAGCTTATGTGCCACCGGCCAGAGCTTCTTCCAGCCAGATGTTGTCCTGGTGTTAGTCACAGTTATCATGAAGGTCTTGCACATTAACAAGCAGTGAAAGGCTACAAGGAATATACTGAGCTAGGCTCTGAAATCCTGCGATTTGAGGAGTCCACAGACTGCAAGTTTCCAATATGCTCACTGCACATGTCTGCAGCCAACCTTTCCGTATGCTTTTACATTTATGGATAGCACTTCAGAGAAATCTGTGGCTTACAAAAGGCAAACATTTAAATGTAAAGAAGAAAAACAGATCTCCTGAGTGACTGTTGTTAGCAAGCTGTCTTCAGGAGGAGAATAAACCAGACAACATTCTATGAAGTATGTCTATTTAATAGTATTTTTTTCTGAAATAATGTAGTCTTATTACATACAGAGGGCTGGATATATCTTACATAAATATCACTTGACTCTGGTCACTGGTATGATTTGTATCATCAGAAAGTTAAATGTCAGTGACAGCTTGGCCAAAGGGCGTACGTTGGTGTCATGGATGAAAGAGGGTGACATGAAGTGACATGGAAGACAGACCATGTACAAAATTGGGGATATTTTCACACTAAAGGAGGAACAATGGGCAGCTAGTAATAACAAGGAAGTACATGAATCATGTCTTGCTCCTTCAGACTGCGATGAGCCATCCCCAACACTTCCACTACCAAATATGTTGCCACTGTCAGCCAGAGGCTGGATTTCTCTCACTAACTATTTATATTTACATTACACACTGACTTCATTTTTCTGTTACATGAAGTAAGATAATATCATTACCTCTGGTTCCTCTGACCCACCAACCTCTCTTTGGCTTGCTTTTTAAAATATCTTGAAATCAAAAGTTACTGTACTGAAGTCACTGAAAACTCAAAGCTGTCCAAGAGCAAAGGAAAGGGCAACAGTCGTGCAAGTATAAATCTTCACAACATTGGATACACAGTTTTATGATGTTTTTGGCCCCACATAATCTCTACGTAAAAAAAATTTCTGAGAAATACTAAGTGCATAAATATCAGTTTTTAAAAGATTGCCACTCAAAAAAAACCCATAACATATGACAAACTCCTACTCTGCACAGTGTGCTCCTCATGAAGAGGAAACTAATGTAGCTGAACAGCTCCAAAATTATTAATTATAAGTTCCCTTTTTATTTTCCTGAACTCTCACTCAGTAGTGGTCACTCATCATTCTTCACTTGCTAAGTTAAAGAGCGATAACTAAAAAAAAAGACATAGTAATGGTTTTCATTGCATTATCCAAATTCCTTTTGCTAGGCGGAAGAGGATGTATTACACAGTGAAGAGCATTCTACTGATGCCTCACAAAATCTTCTTTGCTTTCTAAATCACCGCTTTGTCTGGGTTACATGATAAAATAATTTGTTATCTCCAGCAGAGTGTGAAAGCAGGTATCTTCAACTACTGAGAATAAAGCAAATTTTCAAAACATGGCTAAACTAAAATTAAACAGCAGATGATGCTTCGTTGAACTCAGGGAGAATTAGAAACATCTGTCAACATCTCGTAACAAAAACTTCTAAAGTGAACAAAAGTCATAAGGGCATCTCTCTTACTTCCAGAGAAGTTTGCTAATTTAAAAATTACGTACATGAAAGTGAATCAGGTCTTGAATTTACAAAAGTGTCCCTACCAATAAAGAACTGAGGAAGAGAAACACACTACAAGATCCACACACACAAGACTGACGTGCTGGATGACGAGTGTATGAGAGTGTGACTGTGTGCACTTCCAGGCACGTGAGAGAGGATGACCTGTCACTGCATTGCTTCTGGGTAGTGAATCATCTAGCAATAAATTATTCCAGCCGACTTTTCCCAGGGATCCTCATTGTCAGATGCAGCAAACAGAGATGAAGACAAGTAACAGCCACTGCACCGGGGCTCGGGAGTACAAGGGAGAGGTCAGAAGAGCAAGTTTCCTACCCAGCGTGTGAGATTTTACAGCTCTGAAGATAGAGGGGACACTTCCATATGACTCATCCACAAGTCATCTAGGGCTGACTGATCTACAACCAGCACAACAGATGAAACTCTAGCCCTGATGAAGCCAAGAGAATATTGCCAGTAACTATAACAGTGCCAAGTATTCAACCTGATGGCTTTGAATTTTTTCCAAACACATTAACCAAAGACTGTTTACTTTGATATATAAAAGAATGCAGACTCGACAAACCCTCTCAACTCCATCCAGGCAGTGTAGAAAGAACTGCTGTGTATGTACACAAAGACTGTTGTTTTTTTTTTTCCCCACATAATGTTTGAGTAACATTGAAGTTGCAGACAGGATTCAAGATTCTTCCTTGTTTTTAAAATTTCCACCCCATTTTTACCACGGTATTTTTTGCTCCATACATTATTTTTAAATAAACAAAAATAATTGAAACAAACCAAAACAACAATTCTGTAGCACAAAAAGCAGGCAGGAAAGCAAACATTTCTACTGATACTGTGCAAATTCTGTTAATCAGAAGCATTCATTGAGATGTA
This sequence comes from Columba livia, assembly GCF_036013475.1. NCBI lineage: Eukaryota > Metazoa > Chordata > Aves > Columbiformes > Columbidae > Columba > Columba livia. The sequence continues at coordinate 83,225,347 of NC_088604.1, forward strand.
ATATCATGGAGTACTATGCCTGTAAAATGTAAATGTTGAGTTCTGATGACATCATTTCTAAGAGAAATGTGTGCCTCGGAATAAACAAATATATTGGCTGCTGTTTATGGCTCTCTTTCACCTTTGTACCTTCTCCCTTTCCCCAGCGGGGGTGAGAAAGGGCTTAGCTTCCCTGCATAGCTAGACCACTGAGGTAAGTGGCAGAATGACAGAGTTCAACTAGTTGCAGGAACAACAAATTTTACCAAACTCCTTGCGGCTCACGGTTGTTTTATGCTATCAGGTGTGAAGCTTTTTTCCTGCCACCAGGAGATTAAAACTACATGGATACTTGGGTGTCTATTACTATCTATTAATGCATTTGAACATGAGCTTAAACTTCTTTCTTAATAAGCACTCTATATATGGCTTCTTATTTTCTACAAACTTGTAGGAACTTAATACACTTGACATCTCTGTCTTTATGCAAGTTGGCAGGCACAGACAACACAATCATAGAAGCTTCATCGACACCAAAATGTCTTTAACTTTTAGTACAAGACCAAGCACTTACTGGGACAACATATGGCATTCTTTCAGCCCGTCCCTGACCCTTGTGGTTCTGCTGTCCTGTGTTCTGGGCAGAAAGAATATGCATGGTACATTATTGCTGGGAAAACCGGAGAGTTTTGGTCTGTTTGTCCTTTTGTTTGTTTGTTGTTTTTGTTGTTTTGTGTTTTGTTTGTTTGCTTGTGGTGTTTTTGTTTTGTTTTGTTTTGTTTTTATTTAGCTATACAGGTTTCGCCATACTTGGCATAGTCAAGATTCACCTAGGTTTGAACAGGTATGACCTTTACTGAGCCTTTCAAAAGCATGCTAGGGATATGTCCTCCTATGAACAGCACATGCAAATCAGGGAAATAAAATATTATATATAATACCATACATAAAAGATCATATAAAATGTAGTTTTAAAGTTAAATGGAGACTGCAGCACACATAACTCACAAGAGCAGAATTATGTTTCCAGAAACACATTTTTAATATTATTTCTTACTCTGCCCACCCCAGGCAAATTTCTTGAAATCGAGTGAAACAAGATCCCTGCTACAGGTGCAGAACTTCTGCACTACACAGAAAGGAAGATATTACAAAGCCACAACCTCCTTTTTTTTTTTTTTTTTAATTTTGGGAGAGACATTGATTTGATTGCTTTCAAAAATGAAAAAAAAGCCAAGCTTCTGAAAATCTAGCCTTTCTTTTGAGTGATTTATTAAGCTGATTTAGTTCAGGATAAAACTATACGATAAATGTCAATTTTAGGCTGTCTGCAAATTCCATCCCAAGGTTCAACTTGATGCAAATTTTGGAACACAAAAACTAAATTGTCATTGCCTCAATGGCATGCAACTCAAAATACATAAAGTAGTATCTGTGGTGAAGCTTTGCACAAATATAAGGGTCTTCCAGATCTTGATACGGGGTTTATTATTTCTTTAGATTAACAAGTGGTGGAGCTCAGATAGTCACCATTAAGCAAATATAATGCCTCCCTTACATACATACTCTAGTGAAATCCAACTTGCAACTATATTCAGTCTCTGCAGAGTTTTAGTGTATGCTTCAACAGATCTGTAGGATGCTTAACATTTTTTCTATTAAATTTTACAGATTTGTATGTCATTTCCATACAACCCTACCTTGGGTTTATAGATGCTATTGATTTATAATAGAATTTTATAGATGCCTCCTATGGACCTAATTTTCCACTGAATTGTAATTAGACTCCAGCATCTTTTTCTTTATGCTGCTGTAGAATTCTTAATATTGTTTTGTTGGGCTTTTGTGTTTTTTTTTTTTAATTTCCTTAGGATATATCCACAACGATACTGTACTTTTTACCCATGTCATTATTTCAGGAGAGAAGCAAGCCTTTTAAGTAAAAGTCCCTTCCTGACGAATTTCTGTGCACCTATTAATGTTGGGTACCTCACCTGCTCCTACTTGCAAATTACTGTAAATTCAAGCCTGTGTTTATTTAGGTTAAAACAAGGAAGCATCCAACAAATCTGATAGAAGCTGCACACTTTTGTGAATCAGTCTACTTTACAGGTTCCATCTGCGCTTAAGTGCTTCCCAGAGAACAAACACTGTGTCACTATACTGCATATTTCCATTGCACTATCCCAAACACACTTAAGCTGCTGACAGATTAATGCTTAGTTCACTTGTGGCATACATTCTTGGGTTCTTACACATGTTCTTATAAGGAAATGGAACTCACTAAGCACTTAATCACAAGTTGGGGTAATGTTATTGTATTGAATACAACACGCTAACTTTGTTTCAAGAACAGGCTAAGGTACCTCTATTTAAGCCATTGCTGTCACTAGCACTGCCAAAGACCTGGAAATCGAATCACTTTTGTCAGCCTCAGTTAAACAAAATCAAACAGATATTTGCCAAAGGGTAGCCCTGGAGGCTAAGGATGAGCCACCTGAGGAGTGTACAGCAATGGCCAAAGGATTGCACTGTTTCCTGGAATGCAAATTGTATGGCTTAAGCACGTGTATATTTGCTTGAAGCTATTACAAATAGATCTTGGTAAAATGACTGCAAAGACAGGGAATAATAGGCCCATATAAAAAAAAAGAAAGAGGCAACAAAACTGAAGTAAAATACAACTCAACTTGCTAAAGACATCAGCAATCCAGTTAATTGTGAATTCACCTAGCTAAGAAGAAGAAACAGCAAGAGGAACTCTTATGAATATATGCAAAATGTGAATATACACCACGAATATCCGCATTTGTGCCAAGGAGAGCAGTAGAGTTTCGTGAAGAATCTTTTACATCCTTACCTGATGTAAAACAAGTTCAATCAGTTCAGGGCAGCCAAGAACCTCACTTTGCCTTATATTTAAATACAGGGCACGAAAAGAAAGAGACAGCATTTTAGGGTGAATATCAGAGAAACTCTAAGTGCATTTTCTTCCACATCCAACCTGGTAAATATTTGTCTGGTTCTGACCTTTGAAATAAATTTTATAGATGAAAACTTAGTGCTGGACTCCCTAAGTAGACCCCCATCCAGTCATGTACAACACAACATTATCAGCAATAGCAAAGGTCCTTTGCCACTGAACTGTATGTTGCTGAGACCTTCTTTGAAACTGGGACCCACATCCACCAGTGATTTCTATGGAACCATGTGATTTTCATTTATCAGCGAATTTGTTGTCACTTTTTCCTTGCTTATCTTAGTAGGGTCTAAGTACAATTTGCTGTGGGTTTTTCATTATTGTCACTGGGTGCATTAAATTCTCCATCCCCAGTGTTTTTCAAATACAAAGATCAGGCACAGTGGCAGTCATCACCACTGCAAACAGGAGGGGAAAAGTCATATCCCACTGCAACATATGGAGTTGATTGTTCATTGATGGACACAGTTTAGCACATCAGAGGTACAGAACCACTGTATTTTCTTGTTCTCCTCACGGTATCAGAAGACAAGTGTACTTCTCTGGGACAATGCTGCTCTCAGAGCAAAGCATGGGGTTGAAAGCATGGAATACTTAATAAAATTGATAATTCTAATGGAAGTCAAAATATTTTTATTTGTGTCACAGCTTAATATTGATGCTCTGTCACATGAAAAACACCTTCTCCCCCCCACCCCTTTTTTTTCTTTCTCTCTACTGGCACAAGCAACATTGCACAATTTGATAGCATCTTTTGATAAATATCCAGCATTGGTAGAGCTCACCTGCCTGCAAACATGCCAGCAAGACAATACACAGATGAACCAAATCCAGATGGGTATCAACAGATAAAGGTTGAGTATGCATTCAGGATGTTATCTTACTGCAAGCACGTAAACCTGCTTTTCATCTCAAAATTCGGAGATGTTGAATTGGTAGTGGTTATATTACCCAACTTGGTTACACATTTTGAAATCCCTTGAAAAATAAAATGCCTTAATGCTGGTGCAGTACTGAGACAAATATCTAAGATAACTTATCTCTAGATATTGTAGAGAGAGCAAGCAACTAACTAGTAGGACATTCCATGGTCATCAGTTATTTTGTGTCATTTTTTGTAAGATTTGAGAAATTACATTATGTTCCACAGGACACAATGTCTGTGTTTCAGAACACCTGAAACTGTACAACATGCAGCAATTTCCCATTCTTCCCAAGCAAGATCTCCAGTCATATTTAAATAAACATGTATTCTGTGCCACAGTGTAAAGCGAAGTTCTCTGCAAAATGTTGTGGTAAATCTTACAAATTCCCTCTATGACAAGAAAATTAATCTCCTAAATGTTTCTCCTTGTTATGACTGTATATACTGAGGTTTTTGTTTTGTAGCAATGTAGGATCTAATTCCTTTTTTCAAAGTGTGCCAAGCACACTATTGCCTGAAAAGATTTTATTTTCTCTTTCTTTTTTCTATTTCATCAACAACAAATCAAGTAGAAAGACCTGTTTTAAGATGCTTCTGCTTGTTGGTTGTTACTTTTGCCAGCTTTCAGAAGACTTCTGAAATTCTGTCTGGCCTTAGAAGTACATTAAATCCTTGGTGTGCATCATTCAACATACCTGAATTAATATGGAAATTTATTCATAATGTGGCTGTAATAAACACACTTTGATTCCAGAACTTTATCTTCACTTCTAGCAGCCCATCAACCATATATTTCTCTCGCTCCCAAGTTTGTCAGCTTTCGTGGCCCGTTGGGCAGCCTACTTTCTGTTTCTCAGAGCCTTTTTCCTTAGCAGTGCTCCAGCCTGCCTTTTATTAGCCTCCCAACATTTGTTATCAGTTAGCGTCTTTATTCAACTCTTTACCCACGGTCATTTGCTTTTTGTTTCTTCCTTCTTACTTTCATCTTCAAAGTCACATTACTAAAGGTGATTCAGGCTTCTGTGTCTTGCCTGAGGATGAAACGACAAACTGAACCTGCGAAAAGAGTTTCCAGTATAACTCAAAGGATGACAAGGGCATCTGGTAGAGGTAACGGGGTGGGAAAGGAGAAGCACTGGATCACCTGCTTAACCATGGTATTGGATTATCTGGGGTTTGACAGACATCTCAGGGTTAGACACCAGCAGTTTGGGGTTCTCACCTAAAGTAGACAGATTTTCTAGTACAAAAACAGAGTGGAAAGGAAGGAAGCGGCACATGCAGGAGGGTTTTGCAGGTGAGCATAAGGTCACACTGTCAGCCCTTTCACTCTGCATAATTCAACGTGTAGATGTTGTAGAGAGAAGTAAGAAGATTGGTCATTGCTTAATTTCTGAAAGCTAGGAACTATTATATTTATGAGGCAGTACAACTAGTGTTTGGGTAGCAGTCAAAATTCTCAGCATTTCCTTGAGTAGTTCTCTACAGCACAATTCTACCGCCAATTATATATGAGGCAGAGTGCTATCGTAATGTGGCTGTGTCATTTCTTATACCAGGATTAGATAATTTAGAACTAGTTCTGATACCTCCAAATGTTTCTAATATAAAAAGACTGGATTATATGGTTTTATGGTGTTAAGGAAAACTGACTAACAGACCTTGACCAGGACAAGAGAAATACAGCTCACAGAGATCTGATATAGTGGACAGAAGTATGTGTGAACCTGTTAACCAAGGTAGCATTATGCACAACATTAGTAAACAAAGGACCTGAGCATAAAGGTATTTCTGATTTTCAGGGACATCTGAGTAATACATTCATAATAAGATCTTTTATTACATTTTAGCCCTTTTACTGAATAGCTGGTGAATTTGAGAGCTGGTGAGCTTTTAGTCTACTGTCACACCAGTAACTGTGTGGTCTCTAGGATTTGCTCACTGCAGTTAATTTACCTTTTTCTCTCATGTGCATGTTCAGTTTTTTCTCTTTCTTTCCTGTCAACATCAGTCTGGAAAATTTCAGCTTTACTCAGTATCACTTATTTTACTGCAGAACCTTTCTGACCTTCATTCTCTGGCTCCCTTCTGGATCATCTCACTAAAAATTTGGTCATTCATTGACACGGTTCTTTTTTGACAATACTTCCTTCAGTTTTCTGGTTCTGCACACCCCTCTTGGAAGCATCGTCTTTCCATCATTCACTCTCTCTGGCCAATCTCATTGATTCACCCTTTAAACAGACTACATTCTTCACTTTCTTTGCTTACCTTATCTGTTGCTCCTTTCCTCTTCTCTCCCTCAGAACTGTTTTTTCCTTTTCAGTAACTTTACTACTTTTTCAATAGAAAAAAATATTGCTTTTTCATTCTTTATCTCTAAGGTTGATTTGACTGTTTTCTTGCTTAAATACCATGTTTTTCCTTTTTCACCACTGTTCACATCTCCACCACTATGAACTCTTAACTGATTTCCTCCTAACAAGTACTGCCAAGTCACTACTCTCTGCCTACCCAACTCAAATTGACAATTTATTCAAACAAAGAAATAGGTATTTTCTGACTAAAATTGGATTATTTCTAATTCTCCCCCTAGAGAGTGCATTGTTCCTTACAACTTCGCTGCTATTTTCTGCATGTCCTCTCTTTTATTGTCTCTTTTATCAGAGATACTATTGTAAGTTTATCTTTCTTTTTTAATGATTCCCCTCCCCTTTGTCTCCATTTTCACCATGACTTCTACCTCTAAAATAGCTTTTTCAAAGCAATACTCGGTTACCGTCAAAGGAATCCAAAACTCCACATACTTCATATGTATCTATTTTTAACTTAATTATTCCCTTGATATCACTTCCCAATCCAATTGTAGCTCAGGATCTAACCAAACCTTTGTTTAGAATCTGTATGCCATCAACTCCCCTCTTCTCTTCTTTGTGAATTTCACACAGGCACTGTGAATTCCCAAAAATAATTCTAAAAACCGTTCCAGCTCAATAACTATGCTGCATTTTTCTCACAATACACGGATCTGTGTAACATCTACTCATACATTTGTAGGTTAGTATATAAGAGCTTTGTTTAGTACACGTTTAATACTCACTTCTATTTTATTCATGTGTCCTTCACTTGGTGTGTGATAGCAATCAGACTAAAGAAAAGAGCTCAGGTAACGACTGCAGAAGTTTTTACTTTGTAAATGGCAAGTATGCATGTCAAAAACAAAAACAAACAAATAAACAAAAACCTACTCCACCAAAAAACTGATCCACTGATTACAAGACAAAGGTAACTATTACTGTTTAAGGGCAACAAAACTAGACAGATTCTTTCAGTTCTGGTAGACAGGTAGACTAGGACTGAAATCCTGGAGAAATCACTACTTCTGTCAAAAAAAAAAAAAAAAAAAAAGAAAGAAACTCTGGGAAACCTGGTGATTTAGTTCACTAACATCACTAGGAGATAACTGTCTCTAAAATTCAGATTCGAATAGCTCTTGGCATGTATGAAAGGTGAAACTAGAAACTAAAACTCAAGCTACAAGCTAAAACTGAAGCTAGTAAGCACCAGTATACAAATATAGAGCTACCTGATGAACACTGTCAGAAAAAATCTTGCAGCAATGAAGCTATTCAAGATAGTCTTAGCCTATTTAATAAATGTGGTATATACTGAATGAAGTACTGCAAATTGACACTGATGTTGCTGAACTTCTACTCTAGTGTCATAGAGTATATTGGACAACCTAGAGACACCAAAATTATGCCTGAAAAACAGCTGGCATGACTGAGGAGAACAGTAGGAAAGAACAGTAGGAAATTTTACCCATGTACACAAAACCAAACATGAAAATGGGGAAAGGAGTGCTTACACGAGTGTGGCCTTACAGAATGCATTGAGGATTGTGCAGCTTAGTATCACTTTTGGGGACAACATGTTGTTGTAATGGAAGAATACAAGAAAAACAACTAGAAAAGAACCAAAGAATCAAAAGCTGTATAGCATGATCATATACAGAGTACGGTGCATGAGAAGGTCTGACTTACACTAGGAGACACATGTTCAAGTGAAGAATGTTTTTGTTAGACTACAAATACGACTTACAACATCAACAGTCTCTCATGAAGATCCCTACCTGCTTCATGAGCTGCAGTGGTTTGTAAAGATGGTCTGGCCTTCACTGATTTATGCTAATATTGTCACCTAATTTCATATAACTCACTGAACACAAGTAGTGGAGAGTGATCTGCTACCAAAAACCTGGGAGAAAAGTGGGAAGGTGATCTCAGTGCTCTCCACTGTTTCTACCTGGTTTATCAATCTCTCATTCCTCTGTTGATTTTCTTATGCTGAAGGTTTCTTATGCTGTTCACTCAGGTTATAGCAACAGCTCCATGAGGTTCCAATGAGTTGTGATACCCCCAGCCTTGCATTTTTGCAGAGACACAAGCTAGTATTTTAGCAAATGGACTTTGTTCATCCTGTCACAAACCTCTGATGTTTGCTTGGGGCTGCTATCTTACCGTCTCTAGGTGACAAATCAGTGTAACCATTCATGAACCAATAATCAGTTTCTAAATCTTATTTCACATCTTTTTGTTTAGACAACAGAAAGAAAAAATACTCCAGCTATTCAGATTTGCCCATGAGTTGCAGTTTTTTAAAAGTCTCTTACAGTTCTTTGGTAAGATTTTTTTTCTCTCCACGCATTTTGCTCAGAACATTACAATAACTGCCTATTGCCATTTTGTAAAACCCCAGAAAAGTGAGCAAGGTAGATTTTATTCTTTCTCTTCTTTGTTTCATTCCTTCTTAGAGTTTTCTCCACCTTCACATTTTTGTCTCCCCCTCAGGGGATCCCCGGGTAAGATTTATGTTTACTACTGACATTTTATGATTAAGACACTGAACTTTGGTCACTGAATTACCACTATCTGTAGGTTCAGAATCTGCTAGCCATGCACAAGTCCCCAGGGGACCTCCCACAAACAGGGTGTCGATTGGCACTGAACCCAGATTTTAACCCTTAAACACTAGCATCCCCCAGTGGTCCTGTTTATCACTGCAGTGTTTTTTTTTTTTTCCTTGAGTTTTCTATGTACTTTAACTTTCAATGTAAATGTAAATTCAAGTAAATTGCACTGGCCATCACTCAGGAGTTTGCTTAATTCAGTAAAGAATGTATGTTTGATCATAGGTGAAGATGGAAAAAAAAAATTATTTCCAGTCATTGCATATATTGCGTGTGTATTACAAAACACATACCTGTAAGAGCAGGACTTTTTGAGTAAAACACATTTGAAAAAGGGGGAAAATCAGACCAAAAGAAAATCAGATTATTTTTTTTGGAGAGCATTTTTGAGGAAGAGAAAATAACTTCACAGTCTCTTCCAAGAATATTAGGTTCTGCAGCTATTTTTGGCTTTTTTTTCACAAGATCAGGTCTCATGGAAAAGATACTATAGCAACCATCAATTTTTAATTTGCCTTTTGACTGAAGTTCACATACTTAGAAACTACAGGCCATCATATCTATTGAATTAGAATTCTAAATAAAACATTTCTGCTGACATTTCATTCACACAATGAAAACTCAACCATGTTCTCAGAAAATACTCAATAAGAAGCACATCCCAGTCACTGTTCTTAAACCCAGCCCTTTGCAAAACAATCCAGAATTGTGCTGACTAGGTTTGTTTTCCCTGTTCCCTAAGAGATCTTCATCACTGAGGAAAGGTGAAGTAACGGGATACTGCAAAACATCACTGGAAGGGATAGGAGGAGTAAGAAGAGCAGACAAATGGTGCATGTCTCACACACAAATGGGGCACTCGCACCCACCAGCTCCCTCCCGCTCCAGAAGCAGAACAGCCACATCAGCACAAGCCCTGTATCGGTGCTGACTCAGCAGAGGAAGGATAGAGGGGGAAGGATGTGCAAGGCTGCCGAGGGACGAGACAGAACAGCACTTCTTGCATGACACTTCTCTACAGGATGAAAAGAAGGAATTTCCTCTCCTTGACGTTGGAGCCCTCCAGTAACTCCTAATGCTGCACCATTGGAGGTGACAGATTGTTAATTAAAACAGGCCCTGTGAAAATCTGTGGGACTTAGACATTAGCTTTAAGTTCAGCAGGAGATAATGAGCAAAGTAGAACAAGAACAAGCATGTTTTTGTCCTCTCTGTATCAGAATCCCACCTGAGCTGATGCCACAGGAGCCCAAAGAGGCAACACAGCTTTACCTTTACCCTTCTGCTTTCTAAATCCCATAGGGCCGTGGTGTCACTCAGCTACCTCTTTTCCTCCTATTACTTGTGTTAGAATAGCTGGGGACATCTAGCAGAGTTTTATAGCAGAAGCGTACTTCTACTCTTTGCCTGCAGTAGTAAACACTGAATACTTGAGACAAAGGGGAGGGCAGCAGGGGACAAAAACAAACAAACAAACCAATCCCACAAACAAAAACCCAAAGCAAAACAAAGCAAAAAACCAAAACCAGCCAACCAACCAACACCCCAAACCTATCAAAACCAAAACAAACCACAAAACAAATCCCAAACACGGTCCCCAGAACACATGTGACTTCTCTGCAATTTAAGGACTAAATGCTGGGGTCCTTCCTCAGAGGTAACCTGAGGGAAATCTGCCTTACTTAGTATCTCTGAATCCTTTGCGAGCAGCAGTCAGCCCAGAGTGTGAATGTGCTAACTGAGACACGACAAACACATGTAACACCTCTTGCTGATATTCCATTATTCTGTGGTTAAGGCTCACGGGGATTTTTGAAATGAAGTTTATTTTCGCAAGCTGCTGAGTGCTGACTATGATGTGGGGCAGCTTTCACTGAGGGAAATATCTTAACTTTTGTTAAGGCGCTTGGACAGCCAATTTACTGTGACGTTTACAAGAAAAACTATGTAGATGCATTTGGCTTAGGCTATTCAGTGAAAGTACATGTTGTAGTTTTTAACAAATAATGGACAATTATGGTTCAGCGCAAAAGAAGGCAGCTTTTCATCTCAACAGGTGCCATCTTTCTGCTTCTTTTGGACATTCTAAAAATATTTGAGAGGTCCTAAACAATGTTCCTCGTAGGTTATTGTCACTACCTAAAACATAGAGGTCAGTATTCAGTATGACCAATCAGTTTTATGTAGTTTGACCATCTGTCTCCACTAGTTATATGAAGTGGATGATTCTGAAAAAGTCAGCAACCATCATAATGAAAACATGTTACAATACAATGTGTCACACAGCACTGAAAATTAATCCTGCTGCTAAAGAAATGGAAAATGCACAATAAACACATTACCTGAAATTAAAATTGTTTTTTACCAAATCTCCAGAGCCTTTAAGGTAGTAACAATGATTTCCTATTTATATGGACTGCTTGAATTCTCAGGTGACTCCCTGTGGAGAGCTGTATGAATACTTTTTCCAGAGCTGAGGAAAGGAAAATAGATAGCTATAATGGAACTGCAGGAGCAGCCAAGCAGTAGATTGATTCAACAGGAGAAATTCAATGCATCCCAAAAGATTTCCTAGGATTTGCTCTCCTGCTGCTTAGGGCACAATTTGTTGTAATGAGAAACTGAGGATTTTACTTCAGGTGTATCAAAGTTTGTAGTGATGACTTGAAGGTATAAAGAAAAAACAACTGAGAATGTCTCTTAAGTAATGCCTTTGGATGAGGGGAGAAAAAGGACAAACTCTTCAAGGTGCAAAAAAAAGTCAAATATCTCATGTAAATAGCATTCCTTAAGAGATACTAATTGAATGCACAGTCGAACCCTTTCCTTCCTTTCCTTTCCAAACTCCTGTATTAAACAGCTTGAAAACTACAGTACACTTCAGTAAGCAAAACAGAGAAAGCGTTATTAAATTATCTGGTAAAACTGCACATGGCCTCACTGTAATCTCTGCTCCTGGAAATGTCTGTAGATGAATCCACAGTTCTCAGTTGTGAATAACTGAGTTAAAAAGTTATAAAATAATATTTATTTATTTTTTAAGTGAGGGGGTTTTTGTGTTGTTGGTTCTGTTTTTGTTTTTTAAATTATTATTTAATAAGAGAACATTTAAACGGGCAGATTACTCTGTTCATCTGGAGTGTGCCACATGGTAGAAGGCTGGCAGGAAGCCTGTGCTGCTGTAGTACTACATAAGCCCTGTTTGAAAAGGTTAAGTGGGACATGCACAGTGTGAATTACACCCTGAAGATATGTGAGAATTTGTAGGTACTCCTGCCCTCCTCTATGAGAAGTAACAGTCATTTTGAACACCAAGCTTCTCTACAGCTCTGGTGTAGCACAGCCTATGCAGATTTCTTGCTAATTACTTTCTAGTGAAAGCTCTGAAATGCTGTGTTGTTTCTCAAGTAAAGCCCAGAGTTTTATTCAGAAATGGGCTGCCAGATGAAATTTCCTCAGGCAAAATCCTGAATGCTGATGGCAGCCTGGTTTTATTAGGGAAGACATGTAAAATCTGAGATGTTCATATTCACAGCAGCACATATTGTTCAGCACTTGTGTGCCCCTCACATTTCTCAACACGACGCTATGTACGGGAAAATCATATGGTGTAGATGAACCAACAGAGAAGAAATGGATGCTCTAAAAAACACCTTATCACAAGAACATTCATAAGTGATGACTTATCTGGACACTGGACACAGGTCTACATTTAGTTGCAAACAATGCAAATATTGTGGACTCAAAGATTTGAGTCTTAGATCTTTCAGAACACAGACCAAAGCAGACAGCACCTTCCCTTTCTCCACTAGATAACCAAAGTTGCATCACAGCCCAGGCTCCAATCCATTTCAAGACCCACCACATGAAACAGGATCTCCTAGAGCATCCTTCCTTATCAACGAAAGGCCATCAGACTCAGAAACTCTCCCATCACATAGCACAGGAACAAGTACTGACCAGAGAGAACAGCAAGTGCTTCAGCACATCAGCCCATTCCCAAAATAAGGACCAGAGGCTTTTTCATTTCCAGTTGAAACTCATTTTCTAAGATTTTTTTTCATTCTTTCTGTAAATACTACATAGAGAGTATACAGGGAACACACATTATTTCAGCCAGCTACCTGTCCCCCAAGCTTGACCTAGCTCAGCATAAAACACTATAATGGCAATGAAGCCTGAACCAGAAAGCCAGCTTCTCTTCAGGGACAGGGCAGCCACTGAACACATGAAACACTGAGGAGCTAGTAATCAGTTACTATCATATTTTCTATTCCTATTACCATTTTATTTCTTCCCAGCCTGACTGTGGATGCAGAATGGGAGTTGTGTCTTGTCCATTTACCTGGAAAGCAAGGCAAGATGCACAGCAAGAAATAAAAACAATGAGAAGCACCTAGATGAAACATAATATTTGCTTTTAAAGAGATGGCCCCCTCTCCCCCCATCCTTGGAAACAGCATCTCTTACCTGTATGGTTCCAGAGTCCTGTTGCCATAATACAAAGCTTCTTCCCAGGATTCCAGGTTAATACAGGCATCCATGGCACAGTCAAGCATTTTCAGCTGATAGATATTTGTGTCTGGAAGACGACCCTTATAGCTGCTCAAGAGATTCCGGCATCTTGCCAGAACCTTCTCCCACTCTGTTAGCTTTAGTTAAAGAAATACCTTTAATCAAACAAAAATTCAAGTTCTAAATATTGTTAGCAAGGAGTAAGAGCTACAGGCCATTAAGATAAAAGAGCTGCCATCATTCCAGAGGCTGCTTCGGTTTTTGAAAACACACTTGAACTCAGAAGTGGTAGCTTAGGTAACTATGCTTTGTTTATATTTAGAAAAACAACTTCTAAAAAAAGGCAGCATTTCAGCAATAAAGGGTAAAAGAAAGATGACAAAATAAGAGCATATTTTAATACACAACAAACTAAAGTGCAAATACTTTTTATTTAGCTGCTAAAACATTATTATTTACTTATGATACTCATCCAATTCTTACACGCAAAGGCAAGAACCTGTGGAAATGTGTCTTAACAAAATGTGACACAGCTACAAAAAGAAATTTGATTTTCTATATATTAAAACAATGACACATACTTTTAAGGTGCCTAAGATTTGCTTTAGAATTCTTACAGAATTAGAATATTTTCTTCCAATTAATTAATTTCCTGTCTCCCTCAGCTGTAAAGAGCATTGGATTTTTTCATGTACAGCTTCATGTTTCATGCATGAGAAAGAAAAGCATCCCAGTTGTGATGTCTGACTTTAGTTCAGGATTAAGGACCTTGGCAGTAAAGAAGGTTTTTACCCTCAATGCTACAAGAAGATTTTGTTGTGTGTTTGCAAGAGAGGAAAAGTAAACTGGGTCTCGCATTCACTTTACCTGGGTATTCCTTACCACAAATCACTTATTTTCACTACATTCTACACTGGTTTGACTTCTCTGTGGACCAGATTATTTTCTCTCTGACCACACCTGTGCCAAATAGCAATACTCCCAGATTCTAAAGTAGTTCTGTCATCTGGGACTACATAAGAGTCCCAGAACACAAGCAGTTTAAAGATCAAAAAGATATCATGCACACCAGTAAGAACAAATTAAAAAAAAAATAGATTTCTAGTAAGAGAAGTAATAAAATCATTTGTTTCACAGTCCTTTCCCTACAATCAGCTCAAGAAGTTCAGCAGTTATTTTCACGACATTACTGAAAATATTGTTTACCGCAATCCAGCAATGGATTTAAATGTACAGTGATAACCTTGTGATGAAGTAATTAGTCCTTCCTGGACACAGGAATATTTACATGCTTAAATGCTTACATGCTTACATGCGACTGCTATGTGACTGGGACAGGATTTATAGCATGGTTGTTACAAGGCTAAACTAATTATTTGTGAATTGCTCTCATGCCCTTGGATTGAAAGAACCATATAAGGGAAGGAATGTGTTATTATAAAATTGCACCTTAACCTTTATATCTCTGGCAAACATCCATGTATTCTTTACAACTGATTAAGGACAGACAAACAGAAAAATGAGGGATATTATTTCCACTTGATGCATTTTTTGTAGAAAGTACAAAGCCCTGACATTCTTGAAAGATTACAATTTTAGCTGATGCATAGTGTTAGTCTGTCTGCTTTTAATTCTCATTACACTGCTTTGTTCACATACTGGCATCTAAGAGCAGATGTGCTATATCGCAAAACCTATTGGGACCAAATTTTCAGGTATATAAATGGCAAAGTAGAAAACCCACTATCAGCTGCAACAGGATGAAAGAGAAGCTGCCTGTCCTGTATCTGCCCAAGACTAGAGGAGCAGCCCTCTAGCAGCTCCACTACTGTTGCATGGACTTAGAGGCGGAGGAATCCTGTTCTCCATAATGATCCCTTTGCACAGGGCTTTAGCATCTCCATTTGTGTGCTTAAAGTGGAATTTGGGTCTGAGAAAGTTCACTCACATGTTGTTTCAAGTTCTCCAGCTGCAGGTTTAGCATTACAACACGATATCAGTTACAATCAGTAGCTCAGGTTTTGGCAGTCACTAATGGTCTCAACTGTAGGAACTGTAGGAGCTGTTGGTTTAATTTGTTAAAAAATTACATTTTCAGAAACTAATGACCATGTGCCTCAGTCAGCAAGGAAGGTTTTCTGTTCATTCTTGGCAAGTGGACAAATGTCAAGCCCCCTCTTCAGGTACTGCATTCACCACTGCATGCCAATTAGCACCAGTATTGTGGGGCAATGAAAGGAAAGATGACACATTTGAGACACATGTCTGAAAAAAGAAGCTCAACAGACAACAAGGACATGTTTTTTCAACCAGTCCTGATGCCTTTTACTACAACGTGTTTGATTAATTTTCAAATATCAGTTAAATCAGTATTAAAGACCCTAGAAAAATTCAGTAGGTGCAATTTCTTCTGCGATTAAATACAGGAACATGAAATAGGACCAGTATTCTGGCTCCATATTTTTTTGTATAAAAATGATTGCAGTTGCATATTTGTAATTTAACTTTCAGGTTAAAAAAATGGGCCCTGAAGTATAACTGAATGCCTGAAGATCTGTTTCAGTATTGTCTGACTCAATCCAGTGACTACAGAGGAACTTAAGACAGACTAGAAATTACATGAAGATTAAAGTTAGTTGAGATGAGTTTTGCTAACAAATTAATCTCTTTGGATTAAAAAGAAACAAACTCAGGGGTTTTTGGTTTGTGTGGTTGTGGTGTGTGGGTTTTGTTTTTTATATATGTATATACAATAAAAATGGTGATCACTTGTTTCCAGCCTGGAATATCACTAATCAAATTTGGTTTTCACATTGCTGAAGAGTATTGGAAGTTTTAATTCTCTCTATATCCAGAGAAAGACCACATTTCTGAAAACGGTAAGGCATCTTCTACAATGGGTCAAATTCACAGTCAGTGAAATTCCACTGAATATACTAAGATGAGAGAGGGATCAACATACTCAGTCTTCTAGTAAAAATTGCAGCCTCTCTTCTGCTTATCTTTTCTTGGTTGTTGCTGTTCACTAGTTTTTTTAATTGGATTGAATATCTACATGATGGCAATTAGGCTTCAGTTCTGTTTATTAGTGCAAGATTATCTCATTCAATCTGTTTAATTATCAATTATTATTATTATTATAACTTATAATGGTTCTATAATGTTTGCAATGAATCTGACTGTGATTATGTCCTTGCTATTGTCATTGCTATGCAAAGAATGAGAACCTGGAAATATCACAATGAGAGTAATAGGACAAAGAATTTAACAACGTTTCAGATTAAGCTTTACTTCATTTACAAGTGGATTTATATGAAGTGGTGGGCTGTGATAGCAGAAGTATAAACCTGAGTCAAATTATTCCTTCACATCATAGTTGCCTACTATCCCTGCCATAAAGCAGTTCCAGTCCAAGTAATGAGATACTCTACTATCATGAATGTAATTAAGAATATTACACAATCTAAACATCAAATGAATTAAAAATACATTTTAAAACAATAGAAAAATGTAAAAGTTTAGGAAATGAATCTCAAAAGATGAACTCACACTAAGGGGCTCTCTGGATTGTTCTCACAACTGAACGACAGACTGCAGCCTTTCACTGAAAGGATACCTTCTTTTGATTTTGGATATCTCACTTCATTTACAGCATTTTTTACTTCTTTCCAGGCATGCTCTTCACCAGCCAATTTCTCAGCATCCTGGTTAATGGGAACAAAAGTATCTGATGAGAAAAACAGTAAACTGAGAATATCCAGTAATGATGACAAATGGTAAAAAGATTACACTGACAAAAGCTACTTTTGGGGATTGTATCACTATTTTTTGTAAATACACAAAAAATCATACTCACCCTGTGTTTGTTAAGTAAATGAGATGACGTCAAGAAAAATTAATGCAAACTTGGAAACATAAAATACTCAAACCAGGTATTAGGTTTGCAACAAGAACTATGATCAACCAGAAAATATAAATAATAGCATGTGATTTTTACTATCAAAATGCACCTAGTAGATCAAATTCTCTCAAAGACCTAGTACCTAATACTTCACAGATCCTCAACTACACTGTAGAAAGGATTTAGAAACTAATTTTGATTAACCACGTGGTGAATATAGAGACTTTACAAACAGTGGGAGGCTACCTTCATCCATGACAGTTATTACAGAAGTCTACTACTCAGAAAAAGCTGAACTTCAGTTTTCTTTTATAACTCATTGCTATTTCTTCCCTATGCCATCAGATTCTAGAAACAGTTATATTTTTCCATTGCTTTGTCATAAATAAGGCAAAATATAATTAATGGCTACAGCAGTAAAAGAAAGTTCCCGTTTTCTACTCTCTAGAAGGGATAACTGCACCTTAGGAGAACCACTTGGAACAAATTTATTAAAGCATCTACAGACACAGGTAAGCATCTTGAGAGATTTCCAAAAGCACCAAGATATACAACTTCCATCAATTTAAGCACTTAGATACCTTTAAAAATCTGGTCTTTTAGACACTGCAGTTCATTGTCTCTCCTTATAAAAGGCCCTGTTACTTGCAAAATAGTTTTCTAAGTGCAGATTCTTCCAGGAATATTTTAAATTCAGTTCTAAGAAAAATCAGCTTTCAGCAGGGATGGAGGCCCGAAGATGAACAGAGAAGGTGTGTGAAAATCTAACCAAGCACTTTGTAACCAACAGATGCTCACTGGGCATCACAGAAGTACTTCTGTTAAAAAGCCTGTAATCTGTATCTGTCTAGAACTGCACACTTTTCCTATTCTGCTGCTCCTTATTTACCATAAATTCAGAAAATAAAATATTTACAGTGAGAATCAGCACTCACTTTCACATTTGATTTGCAGTTTTGTCTTTCCAGCTGCTCCATGAAACAGAAAACCTCTGTGTGTTCCAGGGATGACTAAATCAAGACTGGTCTCAGCTGCCTCACCATTCTGTAGGGCCTTATGAGGAGGCCTGACCCCACTGCATTTAGCACAGGGACTTCCCCTACAATCAGTTCTTTCATCAAAAAGATCACCTGGAAATAATTTTGTGCATAGCTGAATTTGCCACTGGAAGACATGAGGTGAATGTTAGGACTAATAAGCTCATACTGTAGAAATATAATCAGCACAGTTAATGTATATACCCAGCCCTCTTGCAGCTTTGCAATGGACTTACACTGATTTTTTCAGCTTCAATGTAACCTCTACCAGTTCGTATGGGGCTACATACATTTCTGAACTCAGCCTGTTAACCTGTAATAATCTGTCTCTAAAACATCTTTGTAGATCAAGCGCTGCTCACTGATGGATCTAAAAGGTAAATATGGTCTGTAAGATACTATTCATGATGCCTGTGAAATTTTAGCTTTAAGGACCTACCTGAAAAATTAAAATTCTCTTAAGCTATCCTTTCCCACTGGCCCACGTATAATTCTCAGTATTTCATGCTGTAAGCCTTACAACTAAGACCTCAGAAATAGGGGAACTGAGACAGACTTGTAAGTGAAGGAAAAAACCTAAGTACACACTTGTTACAGGCCAGTGACTGATGCGTTGTTAGGGCTCGCTTTGTACACGGTGGGACAGATGGATGAATCAGCTTAAAGCATTAATTTACACTGGATTAATTTTTCTCTTTCTTGTGCAGTATTTTGAGTTGCTTTCTGTTGCCTTCTAGCATTTCATTAACAACACAAAGCAATGCAAGGCTGGCATTTCTGCTAAGTTCTACACTAGCTCATAGTGTTATCACTGTCTTCATATCCAGGTAGAGAACAGGGAGTGTCTGTTGGACCAATAATCTCCCAGCCCTCTCTGTATTCATGGTCTTTATCCCTTCTCTGTAATAAGAGACTTTAGGATGAAGGGAGCAGGGCAGGATGCCCAGCTCTGGGAAGGATTTAACTCACAGGTTTCAAGGAGATGTTTTCTGTGTTCTCAAGATGAGGCATTTGGGGGATTGGCTTATGTAAGAATTCACAAAGACCTGGCTGGCTGGGCATTTTACTCCTCTACTGTTCTTCATCAGCTTTACATACACCAAAGAAGTCCTGTCCTTTCCTGAACACTAGTTCAAAGCACAGAGGCTGCTTCCAAACAGGCAGCCCAGCAGGGGCTGTGAAACAACCAGGAGGGCTTGCAACTGAGAACACTTCTGACTTCCAGCCTAATAAGCTTTTTCCAAGTAAGTTGTTTCTCTCCCTTGGACAATTCATTGAAAGTCATGGCCATGTGCTGACTAAGCCAGCTAAAATACAAAGCTGCCTTGGAGTTGGAATTATGGAAATAATTGAAGTGATTAATAGTTATGCTGAACTGTTTCATTTAATCTAAGAGCATGGCAGTGACACCTATGGGAGATTCAGCTTTCTACAGAGTAACACCCATTCAAAGCATCTTTTTTTCAGAACACATTCCCAGTCAAACCTCCAGGTGTGCAAAGTTGCCAACAATAAAAGAAAAAAGGTTTTTTTCATCTGTAGAAAGGGAGAACGCTAGCTGAAGAAAAGGAAGAGGCTTTTGAAAAAGAAGGAAGAGTTAGTGGCTTCTGCCTAATAATGTTCCTTATTTCTATCACTGACACGTAAGAGTTTGTTCTTCAGGACAACAAAATATTTGTGTCTTGCTCTAAGGAGTCACTGGGAGCAAACTGAAAGTAGAGGTGCTGGAAGGCCTATTGGGAGAGGAGAAAATACAGCTGCAACACACACTTTTCCATGGCAAGCACACAACCTCACAATGCTCTGAATAACACTGATAGAATCAATTTGAGGCAGAAGCATCATTAGATGTACTGACTGAAACCACAACCAAGGAAAGCCATGAATGATCCTGTGACTTATTTTGAGCAGTTACTCCACATGGAAGATGGTCACAGCACCTGCTTTCCACTTACTTCAAGCATGTGCAGGGGAAACTTGTTCATTAAAAGATGAGTTAAGATGCAACAGCAACATTGCAATTCCATCTCTCCTTTCTTCCAAAGCCATGGCAGGTGCTAGTACAGCTTTCTTGATAAAACACACTAGGGATTTGTCATCTTAACACTGAGGCTTTCTGGAAATCGCCATGAACTATCTAGCCCTGACTGCTTGCACCTGTGCTTCTAATCCTTTAGATGGAACAATTTCCAGTTATATTCAGTTCTTCCAGTAACATAAGCTATAAGCTTAACTCTTCACACCTGACACCTCTCAAAAGAAGGACACTGTGTAACTTCACATCTTGAGTTTAGTTAGAGTACATAAAATATGAAGGCTTACCTACATAATTCAACCAGACAAAATTCTACCTTTGAAATATATTTGGCTCTTCAAAATGGGCAAATGCAAAATATTCTGTAAAGCAAAATTTTCCTGCCATAAAGAACCATTTCCACCTTATCCCCGCCCCCCAATTTCATAAGTTCATTGTATAAAGGATTCAAGAACAAGATTTTTTGTTTTTTGTTTTTATTATTTGCTTGAACAACATAATTTCTATTAATTTCTATAGCTGGTAGATCAGAACAATATTAGTTGTTTTTCTTTCAGAATGCTTCCAGCTTTTATATCCAATTATTCTCCAGACTTTTAAATTTGCAGATGTGTATTGCAATCCATGTTTCAGAAGCCTGGGAGCAGAAATCATCAGCTCTTCCCAGCGCATTCTGTAAATACTTGTAAAAATAGCCTGTGGTACACAAAACACCACTAAATGTCAATATTTGCTTTAAATATTACACAGTCTTTCACAGTTCAGGTTCCATTACTGACACTTGTAAAAATGAAGCTACAACCACTTATAACAAAGCTATAACAAAAGAGAAATAAGAAAACCAGAGGGTATCTGATGATGATTACAGTCTGTCTGTATAGTGATCAAATGGAAAATGTTTTGTGGTTCTGGCTTTAAGTGATAGGAAGATTTATTATGAAAGTACCATCTCCTGAAACAATTACAGCCACCAGCCATTACAGAAATAAGCATTTGAAAATGTTCACATGTTGCATGCCGTCCTATTCCTTTGCTGCCATATTTTTTGTAAGAATCAGTTCTCTCCCCATCTCTTCTGCTATTCTAGTGTCCCAACACATCCTATCCTTAACTGAACTCTCCTTAGAAAGGGGTATAATCTTCAAAGTACAGATATTTCTCTTTCCTTCTTGTTGCTTTACAACCTTCCTTTTCTCCTGACTACTCTTCTGTTTTGTATAATTCCTAAAAGAGCTTCTTACCTATTCATTTCAAGTATCACTCCTTTTACACACAGTGTTAGCACTGTTCTCTGCTATCTCAATATTTAAAATACTGACTGTTAAAATATTCCCACATGGACAGCACGTCCTCTCAGAGAAGATATCTCTCTTACCAAAACAAGCATATGCAAACCAGTCTGCCCAAATGCACTCCCACAGCCCCAGCATTGCTCATCTGTAATGCACTGCACCTCTGAACATCTCCTGAACATTGAAAAGGTTGATTAAGGGCTAGTCCTCCTTTCATATTTAGACTACAGGATAGAAATACAACCTGTCTTTTCTGTCCTCTCTAAATAGTTCTTCTTTCTCCTTCTCACAGATGGTGGCAGAGAAACAAGGCAGAGATTTGCCATGGAGAGAAACCATGAAGCACACCCGTCTCCCTCCACAGCAGGGAGAAGTGGTGAAGGGAACTTCAAATGATAAGTAATGCCTACATCCCTTTTTTTCCTTCACAGCCTTTGTCCTATAAGAAAAAGACCCAAGGCCATCTTCATTATATGTCTGCTTCCAGTGTTCAGGTACCCAGTCCCACACAGATAGAAAGGAGCAAGGTCTAAAGTTTTCCATGAACACTATCTTCTAAATACACAAAAGGCATATAAGAGTGTAACGTAAGCACCAGCAAATGTCAGTTTTACTATAGTAAAAACCTATAAACCATAGTTCAAACAGAAATGGGGGGGTTAATATGAAATATTATTGGGTATGATATTTTTGCAAGACAGAAAAATCACACTAAATAATCATAATAGTTCCTTCTGTACACAAAATGTATGACTATATAATGACAATCCTGTGAGAGAGCAGCATATAACTCTTTTCTCTTTCAGTGGAAGCTTTAAAAGCATATTTAAAAAGGAAATTTCCTGGAATGCAATGTTTTAACACTTTAAAAGCTACAGATACCTCAAGGATCTGAACATTTCATATAAATTGCTGACCATGGCTTATGATTTGCTTAATTTTTTTAAATTTAAGTGGCAACTACAGATGTGTATCTCACAGAACAACCCTGACCAAATTGATGGGTTCAAATCAAAAGAGGTTTTCTTAGGTTTTGTTTGAAGAAGGTGCAAGAAGAGCTCAGACACATTTATATCAGGGCATGACATTTTAAAATAGATCTCCAATACATTATGCTCTAGAACTATAAATAACCATTTTTTATTTATGATTCTATTTAAAAGTGCAGCAATGACTGAATGTATGTTCCTAGTAAACTCAATAAATCATTGTTTTATACTTTGTGGCAAAAGGAAAGCATTAAATGAGTAGAAAATATTGCAGATCTTTGGAAGCTTCATTTTCAGTAAGAGGAAGAAAAATATTGGTCAGAAAATTTGATGTGCAAACCACTATACTGTGGCTAAACAGAATTTGTGATTTTAGTGATTCAGAACAAATAGGGTACGTGGGCCTGCCGGGAGATCACAGGTGCGTGCAGCTACAGGCACAGAAAAACACACTTGAGCAGTGTCCCAAAATATCTGATGTCATCTCTTATAAAACATCTTCACTCTTTCCCCAGGTAATTTGTGCTCAACTTTGAAGTCGCAATTGCGTGATGGGGTGGCAGTTTGTGATAGAGGACTGTACAGCTGATGAAAAACGTATACTCACTGGGAAGGAGAGGCTGTTGTGAAGCAATCTGTGGAACTAGAGTTTGCCTCCATAGCGGAACTTGGGCTGGATCTATATTTGTACACTGGATGAAGCTTAAACTAAGAATCAAAGAACCCTCATCTCCTATTATGAGAGCTGTGGTTTATAGAAGCCTGAAGCTTCAGTTGAGGATTTCATTCACCTTCACTGTTGTGAATGTACTTTGTTAAGAACTATGAGTATGTGAAATCATCAGTGCACAGAGCCCCGTCTTGATTCAAGGTTTACATGTGATTTCTGAAGTTTCGAAAGCTCCCTTGCCCTGCTCCATGAAAAATAATGTCACCTCCATAAATGTCAGCTACCCTTTCCAACCCACATAAGGTTGTCCTCACCAGAAGGTGAGCTGTCAGAAGAGAAGACCTTCAGTTTTCTGTCATATGGCTCTGAAGAAGGTAGATGGGACATATGGCAATTGCAATTGCAAAGCTCCTTTGTCTGCAGAGAAAAACAATGTTGTGTTCTCTGTGAGGCTGTTGGCAGGGGGTGAACCTCACTTCTGAACAAATTTGATTTGTATTTTTTATTTTTGCATCCCCAAAGTAAAATAAGACACATTGCAGTGGGATGCCATAGTGGAGCTGTGCAGTACATTGCTCAGCATTAGGCAGGCTGCATTACCTCGCATAATCGATATCAGCTCTTCATGGATTACTGACTCTGGAATCTGGAAGTACATAAGAACTGCACAGGCTAATAATACTCTATATTGTATAGGTATTGGCAAATTTAACTGCCATTCATGTTTAAATGCTCTACTTAGGCATGCAAATCAAGACAAAAGCTTCCCCAGACCCTGCGTACAATTACTGCAAAAAACAAAGCATCTTCACATGGTAGTATGAGTAACCTTCCCTTAACGCTATCCAACTTAGTTTCAACATTATGATATTTACTTGGAAATTTAAAAAGAGGCATCAAAACAACTGTGGGAAATTTATTGAAATGAGATGTTTTTAATGAAGAGAAAATTAAGATCAGCAAGTCCATTTTAAGAGGTCAGTTTAATTTAATAAAATGAAATGGGACTAAGATAAGTTTATCCAAATAACACCTTAAAGTTAATTAAGTCATAAAGTTTCAGGTAAGAGAGGAGCAAACAGACCAACAGTTCTCAACCTGTCCAGTTGCAAGCATAATATCTGTCAGGCTCACAATTCTGCACACCAAAAATAGTAACTGTATTTCTGTCAAACTCATACTCCACTCTTACCCACTGCAATCCCACTTCAGCTATTAAATTTTATGATTTTTTTTTTAGGCGCACATATTTTTAAACAGCCCTTTCAAAGATCACTGCATCTGTATATTGTATATTACAGAGGCAATTTCATAAATGTTTTATAGAGAGGCAAACTGACATCCCTCTTCCTACGGAGTCCCCTGCCTATAGATTCAAGGGTCACATTAGCCTTCGTTGCCAGCACAATGTTTTTTCATTTCAGTTCAGACATCTATGCTGAGATTCATCTGACCAAATGTAGACATTTGGGCTACACTTCTATTTGACAGACAAAAAGAGGCACTCTCAGGGTGCAATTAGTATTGTCTTAAAACAGGCTTCTAAAATATGTCAGCTGAATAATAATCAAAGTATGTCAATTTTTCTCCATTTTATCCACAAAGGAAGTCTAGAGTAAGTAGCTCAGATACTGACATTTACACTGTAGCTGTATGAGGTTCAGTGAAATAAATCATAGGTGTAGATCCACCTTTGCAGTAGTGGTGTATTTTATTTCAATAAGTCTAATTTACCAAGCAATTCTAGTTACTCTGTATTATTTACCTGTCCTCATAAATGTTTATTATTCTCTCAGTCTTTGTCATCTATGAATTTTACTGGCAATGATTTTGCAATTACTTCCAATTCATTCATGAAAATGCTGGGTACTGTAGAAACAGGGTTATTATGGACACAATCTGTAACTATTTGGTAAGCATTATATATGACTGATTATTACGGTGATTTTATGTTTAAGCATACTGTCAGAGCAATTTTTAGAGTTTATATATATTTAGAGTGGATACTATAAATTCCTACAGTAAGAGGAAAGTTTATTCCATGAGCAACAGGATCGAGTTTTGTGCCTGTGATGGTACTGCCTTTATAAACCTCCTAATTTCAGGAGCTTAGAGCTGACTGCAAAATTCTCATTAAGCTGCATCTGTTACACGCTGAAATAAAAATTGATTGGACCATGGGAAGAGCAATAAATAGAAGTTCACTACTTAACAACTCATAAAAGCCAGAAGATTGGAGGAAGCGAGGAAAAGCAAAGGAACGTATTTACAGCTTAGCATCAGAGAAATAAGGCCTTATGCCAGACCACCCAAAAATTCTTGGCACGTTGGTAATTCCATTGTAATTTCCAGCATCAGTCCAAAAAAACCCTGTGGGTAATTTGGTTACCTGAGGAAGGATACTGTTCAGCATAATCCCTAGCAACTGTGAGACTGGTATTTCAGACTGTCTTAGACATTACACATTTGCTATGGCAATCTCTAGGTCTATCTTACCAATCAAACTGACAGCTGTAAGGCAAATCTGCTTTATTCCTTAATTGTGAAACCTGTGGAGACACAGAGTGCCACTGAGAACATTTAGTGGTTCAAAAGAGATACACAGGTCTGAAATCCTCAGAACATTTAGCTATTCACAATGCATAATCCAATCCACATGCAACAGTGCATTGAAATATATACTTAAGTTTAAATGCACGCATAAATCCCATTAAAGTTAATATTTATGTGAATGACTAAACACTTCACTATGTAGAGGTGTAGTTATTTGTGTATCAAAGTTCAATTTATGCTTCAGTGATTTGAAGAATATGTGCCCATTGAATTATTGGTTCTAACTGAAGATATACTGACATGAAGTTGGATATTTATTCTGAACACCATTACCAAAACAATTTAATAACTTAATGCATGATATATCACATGATAAAATGGAATCTATAGTAATTATGTTTCTAATGTGTATTGCAATGTAAAATAATATTTACTGCAGCACACGTTTTCTGAATAAATGCATATCAAATACAGGAAGTTTAGGGTTTACAAAGGCACACGCAACACAGTTAAGATCATACACAGTTGATGAATCTACTCTATACCTTAAAATATTTGAGATCTCAAAAGTGAAAGTGGCAATTCCTATAGCACCGATAAATATTGACTGCCTAACTCACTAGCATGTTGCTTGAATATCCTGTGTCAATGCTCAAATCCACACTGACCAGTCTCCAAGTTTTTTAAGTCATAAATAAGAAAACACTGAATTTACTTTTGTACAACTGCAAGTCTTCAGAGAGCACAGTATATGGAGTTTTCTCCTCTAGAATTTTCCAAAATTTGATCGTCTGCTAGGTGAATATTAGTGAATATTAGGAGATGTATGCAAATACCTCTAAAATACGTCTTTCCGTGTTTTAGTCATTTCAAGAACTTACGCTTTGGAGAATTATTATTCACTATCCTCTAACACCAACTTAAAACAGTGGAGGTTCTCCCAGTCTGTAAGGAAAGCAGCTAGAAACATTCCATAAACCAAATGAGTGCCTGAAACAAACGGTTTCCAGGACCTTTCTAGTACTTTTTTATTTGGATTCAATAATACAGACATTTTAGTCACTGTCACAAAAGAAAACAGAAAAATGGCGACATCCCAGGGAGTGAAAAGGATATGCTGCCAAATGTCATAATGTCATTGAAACTATTATAAAGCCTTTAAATATTTATCAGGGTCTTTATTTACTGTTTGAATAGCTATTGCACAACTGGTTCCTGTTGACTGCCATTGTTACAAGTTTTTACATGCCTCAGCAGCTAATCGTCATGGACCAAAGTGATTCAAAACAAGGAGAGGTAGCCTAGATTACAAAATGTGTACTGAAAGTTAGACATCTTGATGCACATGGAATTAAGTGTTTATGGGACCTGCTGAAGCAACAGAATTTGGTGACACATAATCTACACTGGATTCCCAGTTTTCCAAAAAGCAGTTCATGGTAGTCATAATCTACCTCTCTGTCTCCCCAATAATTACTTCACTCGTTGTTCCAAAAGCAGACATAATGTTCTCCTATAATATTTTTCCCAGTCAGATGGATGTCACCCCTCTGAAAAGCACGCTATCTCAGCCCTTACTTTTTAAAATTTCTTTTGCAGGTGAGGCTTTGAAGTAGGGGACAAGTAGCTTGCTTTGCATGGATCCCCACTGTTGTTAACTACATACAATGTCCTAGGAAAAACTTCACAGTATCTTTCTCCCCTATACCAAACATCTATAAATTCAAACCACTGTATGATTTGGCTGGAATCATATCAAAAGCTTTCAAAGCTCAGGACTCTTTCTGTGCATGGAAATGATGCAAACTTTATGTTAAGTTGTACAAGAGAAATATTCTGAGAGTAAAATTTAGTTCGCTAGATATTTTCAAAGAAGTGCAGAAACTTTAATTTATATCCAACACTTGCCAACACTAAGACAAAGATTCATGCCTTATCTTTTCTAAAGCAATATGATACAGCAGCACACTTTTCTTAATGACTGTGGTCAGGTAAATCTTGGGCAGAGTTGTGATACTCTGTTTTACCACAATCTCCAATTCAAATCACTTTTTGCAGTGTAATCAATGGCTTTCATACAATTCACTGGCAATCTTGTGGAAAATGGCAGGAGATCCTGCAACAGGTCAACTATTACACAGTCCTCTGCTATAACTCACATAGCTGGAGTAAATTCAGCCTTTTCAAGCCTGCTGCCTTTTACACAACCAAAACTTCCTATTCATGTTGAAAAATAAAGCTTACAAATCCAGATATTACAACTACAGCTTTAGTTACTGCATTGTTGTGTTATTAATTAAATTATTGGCAAGATATTGATATGGCACATTGTTTACCATGGCAATTTTTCATCCAAAGCATTCAGTCTGCAGTTTTACAGTCTCAAAAATTACAGACTTCCTTGCTATTCAGATGAGCTCATTCTTGCTTTAATAGACCAGAGGATATTAGTTAAGGACTGGAACTGATTAGGGCACTGAAGAGCCTGATTTTGTCTTTCTTAATCTATAGCACTTCATACAAATTCAACCAAAGCCCCAAACTTTGAAGAACTACACTGTCAAAAAGAAATTACAATGAAATTAGGATATCTGATGACCTTGCCACAGGGTCCTAAATCAATCAATCAATCAATCAGTCTTTGAAAACTAAAATAAAAAATAACATTTGGCTTTCAGAAAGTGCCTAAAATTTTAGGGGCAGCTGACAGGAAAGTCATCTTTCTTCGTTTACATAAGAAGAGTAAATTAACTAATTCATGTGATTAAAAAAATAAAAAAATAAAAAAAATCCTGCAGAGTAGAAGAAAGAGACTGATAAACAGCTGAAGGAAAGGCATCCAACATCAAGATTATTCTCCTAGGTAATACTGATATTAGAAACCACCTTGACAGGCTGAAATACTTTTGGCAAACTTTGTGAAAGAGAACTCAGAGATTCAAGATCAAAGAAAGCAATGACTGGCTTCCATATATATTTAGAAAAATATTGTGAACTAGTGTCCTCAAAATCACTGCAGGAAAAGGTGTCTGGAAAATTATTTCCCTGATCTAGTCTTATGTCTTAAATTACTGCAGTTTCTCTGGGCGTATTTTCTTCTATGTGCTTATTTTGGAGTGCTCACCCAAAGCGAGACTTTTCTTATTTTGATTTAGTGACCCCTACAGGAATGACACCATCTGAAAAAAAGAAATCATAGCAGTAATAGCTAGTTCTAATAACAGTCCCAAGGAAGCTGGACATCCGGAAAGGGGGAACACCGCTAGCTGGACATTGAGACATGCTATGGCCTGAAACAGGAGTTAGAGCAGACTCCCTTCCCTTGGCAAAAATGTGTTAGTGCTTAAAACATCTGCCAGAAGATTTAAATTTCCTCTTAGATGTCTGGATCTGAAAGGAATGAGATTCTGCTCCCCTCAGATGAGCAGAAAGCCGGACTCCCAGGAGACAGCCATACTCCGACTCCTATGTTGGCTCCAAATATGAAAATGTTGGACAAAATTGATAAAGGTTTCCCGATCAAGGATCCCCTGAACAAGAATGGAGTCCACATACAGCTCTGAATTCATGTCTGTTTATAAGAAGAGGAGTATCTTTTCCATGACCTTTGACAACCCAAGCAAGCTCCAGCTGACTGCTGCCAAGTCATGATCAGAGCACACTGAAGCTGTCCTGAAGCAACTGAGAGAGGTACGTTGTCATGGGAAAATGATCACAGTCCATTTGTCACTGTCAACAATGTGTGTGGGACTGTCCTTTGATGGAGAAAAATTACAATGTTGAAATATGGAAGAAGCCTTAGAAGTCATGTAAGAAACGCTAAGAAGCTGAAGAGATGATTCTTTTGTTAATGGACAAGAGAGGCCAGAAATTAGAAGCGGTTGCCTTGGCTTTTAGTGTCATTTTGGGTATTAGAAAGAAAAAACAAGCCCTCTGTCCTTGGCTGTTTGGAAATACATCCCAGGAGGGTAAGATCCTCTGAAAGGGAACTGAAGAGTGTTAGACTGACTGTTGGATTTCAGAAACTGATCCACGGTTCATGTCACTACAAAATGTCTTGCCAGAAGGAAGGAACTTCAGCCAACCACCTTTGGAAAGAACCAGCACTGTGTCCCAGTGGGCTGCTAATTACTGTTTTTTGTAGGCTCTGGTTATACTGATGTTGGGCTGAAGTGGCAGGGGGGTGAAATATGACTGAGCTCTGGCTTGACTTCCTGCTGCAGTTTGCTTCAAAGCCAGTTCTAGTGGCAAAACGCTAAAAAGGAGATGAGGAATGAACAGACAATTTCTAAAATAAATGATTGCAAACTCTATTTTTTGATAGGAAATGAATTAAACAATTTTTTTTTGTTGTTGTTTTTTTTAGAGACACCCTTAGTACTTCAGTACTTAGCAAGTACCTTAGAATCATGACTAGAGATACAGATGCTCCTATTCTATTCTTTGCTTTGCTCAAGGGGTTTTAGGTTCAGTTAGCTGTATGAACACAGACTTGTTTTCAACAATCCTATTTAATCCTTGCTTCCCAGGCTTCATCTTTTGAATTAATTTTGAGATGTCATCTTTCATATTATACTTGGAGAACTTAGTGAGAATACAAATGCCTGAAATTAAATAAATATTGGGGAAACTGGGACACAAACTTCTGGAACTTGACAATTCAGCAATTTAATAAGCCACTTCTTAACATATAACTTTGCATTTCCTCTGTCCTAAATATACGTTCCCCGAGGGAGGGGTGATACTTTTGTACTAACACCAGTATAGTGATCTCATGTGAAGTGTTTACGTGCTAATTTAAAAATCAATAATAGTATTTTTCATGTAACAATGCCTCTGTGATTTAAGTACCTGTTCTTCCATGGGACTGCTGACACCAAACACGAAAATCAAAGGTGAAAATACTATGTAAATTCCATCCTTGGCCACATTCAAGCATCTCTCAGAAACCTCAGTGAGCCAAACTGACTACAGCCATATGCTCTAGCAACAAATTTAATCAACTTACATGGAGGACCATTTACATTTGATGATATCTCTCAGCTACAGTTGCATTGCTCCTAAGATAGGAAAATAATGCCAAAACTCCTAGTAGGTTCAGAAACTTATTCGGTGATTTTTTAATAAAAGAGTTAGTGGATGTATGGAAGGGCAATACCAGTTAAAGAACTGCAGGTGACATTTTTGTGTAGATATAGATGGCTTGGCTGCTATTCAAGTGACCTAATTTTGGGAGTTCTTTAGGTGGAAGCTAGACTTGTGATGTTCTCTACCAAAACTCAGAATGCAATATAAGTAAGTACCGAGCAAAGCAATAAACTGATTAAAGGAATAATGTGCTTACTGGCATTATGTTATTATTAGCTTTGGCAACTATCAAATACTGGCCAAACATAAAAAATGTTTCAGATTCAAGCCCATTGCTTTTGACCTTGTAATAAATAAAAGCCTTCCAAAAAGTAAGCTAGACTAAAATATTAAATCCTGGCTCCAAAGGAGAAAGACAACACATAACAAAGTGATTCTGTAAGCACAAATCTCCCTGAAAACCTTGGCTGAAAATGTAGCACATGAACAATACCCTGGCTCATGACTGTGGAAAAAACTGTTCTCAGTTTAAAATGTTTGTCATCAATGTAATCCCATCTTTAATTATAATTAATGTCAGGGGCTTTTTATGTGCTGGAATGGTAATAAGTTGCCAAGAGTTCAGCTTTTAGGAAGGCACATATTTCCGAATTACAGCGGAGATTGATCTTAAAATGGAACAAATAATAATGTATAAAGCTGTCAGGGATACAATGAACTGAAGACATTACAGTAGCAATAACTTAAAGTACTGACAGCCTGGAAATATTCTGAGTGACTTTTAGAAAGACACCTTTTTTCTCTCTTTTATTACTGATTTTTTTTTATTTCAACTTCAGCCAAAATAATTAAAATATTGTTTAGATTTGTAGCTAGTGCAGTTTAGTTTGGCAGTATCTGTATGGCCAAAAAGTTCAGCTTAATCTTACTCTAACCAGTTTACACCAATGTATTAGCACTTGTTACTCTTCCCATGTCAAATCAGCAGCTGAGCTGCTTGACCAGTTGCTAAAAGAGACTGGCCAGTATTACGTTACGACCTCTTAGAATCAAAATGCAGCTGACGTTGAAGCCCAGGCACAAAAATTATCTAAGACCCACAGGTCCAGTTAGTTGCCACTGTTTGCCTCCATGTTTTCTCACTTGGTGACAGCTATTTGCGTGGATTATTGAATGGCTGTGTTCACAGTTGAGAAGCAGACAGAAAATTGCAAGCAGAGATTCCCTTTGAAGTTTTTTCATCAGCAGTGACCACTGAGGAACATTTAGAATCATAGAATCATTTTGGTTGGAAGAGACCCTTAAGATCACTGAGTCCAACCATAACGTAAATCTAGCACTAAACCATATCCCTAAGAACCTCATCTACACATCTTTTAAACACCTCCAGGGATGGTGACTGCACCATTTCCCTTGGCAGCCTGTTCCAAGGCCTGACAACCCTTTCTGGGAAGAAATTTTCCCTAATATCCAATCTGAACCTCCCCTGGCGCAACTTGAGGCCATTTCCTCTCATCCATTTGCTCCAATGATACGCAATGCAGTGGTGACTGCACAGCCTTGGGCCTCTCCATTTGGTCTAGGGCTGTGTCTGCTCACACTGAGTGTGCCACAGCGCATCAGTTCAAGTTGATGCTCAACAACTTTGAGAGTGTTCCTGTGCTTGGGCTGCAGCTTGTTTCAGTATGCCTGGAAATCCAGCCTTTGCCATATTACAGTCTCAGATCCAGACAATTGTGCAAGTGAACTGTGCATACTTACGCAATAGTTAGAGAGATTCTTATGTGTTATGAAGTTGCCATATCTAGCTAAGACCAAGTGACTGGGAATTTTAAAGTCATTACTGGTGTTGCGGTCAACTTTGCTGTTTTATATATCTGTGACACAAATTACTACAGTAAATGAGAAATAAATAGTATTTCTTCATAGATAAGTTGCCTTTTAAATCATACTTCCTCAGAAAACCCAAAATATTAGAAAAAGCCCATGCAGACTCATGTAACCTAGAATGGCAAGAGAGCACTTTGACAAACTACTCTTACATAGCTAAACTGTGTGATTGCAGTACAATGTTTAATCAATTTTAGCACAAATAACAGCGAAGAAGCAGTGACACTGCCTGTAAGATATATGTGTCTACAGCAGCAGCCAGTGACAAATGCTTGAAGTGATCTGCATAAACAGCTTTTGCCAACAATCTGGATGTTAGTGTGCTAAAACCCACATAGTTGCAACAGCACTCTGCTATCCATGTCAGCTAGAACAGAAACATAACCATGTGATGCTTTATTTTGTGCTTATAGATACTCCAGGGAGCAGCATAATTTATTTCATCCAACTTTATCTGTCTAAAGTGTGGGTATTTACTTGAAGGAATTGCTTTAACCTTTTATATCCATTGCAGTTTTCACAGATTTCTACTGCAAGACAGTATGAATGAGCTGCTTGTCTTGTCTTTGGGTAAGGAGGAAGGCTACAAACTGGCTTAGATTAGATGTCTAACTAAAGTTAGGAGAAATTAGTAGCATTTTGTAGGCTAAATGTGTTATTTGCTCATGTAGATGTCTCTGAGGTTAAATATGACCTTGTTGGCTTTTTTTGGTGTTTGTTGTTGTTGTTGGTGGTGGTTTTTTACTAAGATGCTACATGGCAATGGGAACTGCACAAAGCAGAGAACTAAACCTCAAACCATTTCACTTCAAGGAATTATTCTGATTAAAACAAAGCCAGAAGTTAAAGCTAAAAGATCTTAGAAAATGCAGCATCTTTCTTTATTATCCTTTGGACAGCAGAATAATCAGCAGAAGTAAATATGTGATCTTCATGCTGCATTTGGGAAAATGAGAAAAACAGAGTTTCACAAAAATGGTCCCTGATTTAGACAGACTGGTCTGCTTTCTAGTCAAAAATCTGTTCAGCTCTAGTTGATATGGTAGATTTTCACTAATTATGAAAAATAAGAGCAAGGTCTTAAAAAACAAAAAGGAATTACCCAAGGTCACTTACAAAGTCAGCAACTGATTTGAGAACAGAAACTTGATACTATCTTCCTTCTTCACTTGAGCACATGAGACTAAATGAACAAGCCATTAGAAAATATAGCAGGAGACATGAATTTCATTGATAAGAAACTTCCAAAGTATTTTAAAAATATGAATAAATAAGCATACATGTAACTAAGTACTAATACACATAAGGTTTGTATGCCCTTCATATAAACTTTAACATATAGTTCCCACAGGATTCTGAGGTTCACTTTTTAAACAGTACAAAAGATATAGAATAAAAGCTACAGTGGAAATGACATGACTGTAAATTGATGTGCGCGTCTCAGGAGCCATTTCTCTGTTTTCACTGGTTCCTGGTATGTGCTCAGCAGCTCGCAGGCACACTCAGCAAGACTGGAACTTGGGAGTAATGAGAAGCTACAATCTCTGTAAATATTGGTTAGAAAAGAAATTCTAGGGCTTTTAATAAGATGAGAACAACTGAAAAAATCCACAACACTTGAGAATTTACTTGAAGGCGTAAAGCATTACTTAGCTAAATTGGAATTTGCATTTTTACCTGTAACAAAGATTTATGAGATGGATTGCTGTTGACTAAGCCATTGTATTTGCAAAGTATTGTTGTAATATGGGAATTTACTATTACCTGATTATTGTTTTTGAATCACAATGTTGAATCTGCCACCCTTGGTGACCAAAAGTTGCAGCCATTGCCTATTCTGTTGACAAAGATTTTGCCTTTTAATTTTTTTTTTCAAGATGTCCTGGAAATTTGTCTTAGTATTAGGAGTGTTTCAGCAAGGACATGACTGAATAATTTTGATAATGGATGCCTTTTAAGCATCTAAATCCAGTCACTCTGTAATTTAAAAAAAAAAAAAAGTGTTACATGTACATGTACATCTACAGTGTTACATGCCACTCAGCATACCAGCAATGACTGAGATCAATGGTAGAAAAAAACCCTGTGTTTCCAAGTTAGTCATGTAAACAGTTTTAACTGCAAAATTTCTGTCCCAGAAAATGAAGTGCAGTATCATGAGGACTGCTGTAGATTATATCTAATCATCCTAGACTGAAGCTGAGGATAAAGATGTCTTCTTCATAGGCATCAACAGACAAAGCTGACATGAGGTTCCTAGCCCTTCACAAACCTCTTTACCTGGGAACAATGAGGAAACTACAAAATTTCAGAATGCAGTCACAAAAAGCTTTCCAAACATTTTGTAGTATCATCCCCACAAGGAATTTTACCCATGGGCAAAAAGAGCTATATAAGATGAACTCAAACCACAGTTTAAAATTTCAAAGAGGAAAAATAATTAATTAATTTTAACTTACATATGAGACTATTGTTGTCATCAACATATGCACATATAATTTCACTACAATATTTTTTGATGTTGTATGTTGACTATACTATACTATACTATACAGTTGAGTATACTCCAGCCTGTGGATCTGTTTCTTAAAACATTCTATACGCTGAAAGGTCTTTACACCATTTGTCTAACATTTCACAAACTGTTAAGTGATCCTTAAATACTCTTTAGCCTTATTTTTCCTAATCATCACTGCATCTATGGGGATGCCATTCCCCAAAATGAATCTAGGAATTCATAGCACTTGAGTGAGCATCTTCTAAAGAAAGACAAAAAGAGGTCTTCTCTTCACTGCCCCCAAGTAGCATTGTAGCCATTTTTATCAGGCAGAGAATGCCAACAACTTTTGCACATGGACAGGAAGTAATTTAGCATTACATCATAAGCCTGAAACATTTCTGTGTTCTCTCTTTGGAACTGCTTCTCTTCGGAATGGCTTACTGATGAATCAAACAATACATTATATGTTCAATGGGTGTACTTTGGCTTATACAAAGCTACACACATACAACTGTCCTACTCAACACAGAGTTTAAACTTAGTTTTTGTTTGTTTGTTTTTTCTCTGTACAGCAATTATTTCATGAATCATATCATGCTCCTTGTAATCACATTTTCATCAATACCTTTCTTACCATTTCCAATCTACTGGGAACTCATTTAGCTATGCAGGTGACTCACCTAAACCAGGCATTTGTGAAAATAAGAACAAGTGTACATATAACTAGAGAGACAAAGTGCATAAACTGCTATGAAGCCAGCCTCATTTTGCATATTCCATTTGATCTCTCATCAAGTTGTATAAATATGAAGCAACCCAGAATATAATTAAACCAGGCTAGGCTAAATCCCTGTAAAAGGTCATGTTAAACAAAATTTTATCTATTACAACTACTGACCTGCTACACCAAGACCTTGTGAAAGAGCATAAAAACAACAGACTGTCACACAAGGAGATTCATCTCTCTTTCTTACAACTGTTGAATATTTCTGGTAGTTCTTGAAAATTATTGATGCAGGTGTTTGTCAAAATTAATTTAACTTAATGAGGACAAGCACAGCCTTCCTGCAGCATCAGACAAGTAGCTTCAGTTGAAGTTCCAAGATTATTCTTTCAAGTAGAAAAAAAAAATCCTTTCAGCTTATTAAAGTCATGTTAACTCTCATGTTCAGAGGTCCTTGAATCTCAGAACAATCTGAATTACATCTTGGAACTGAAAGTGGTTCCTAGCTTTATGAACAATGCATGTTTTAGCAAGAAATTAATCTTATCGTGTTGTCAACATTTCCTGCTTTTCTTTCCTTCACAGTTTTCTTTCATTGCAACATAACACCACTGAGGGCAGAGGTCATTTTCTTCTCTATTCTGGCCATTCAATTAGTAGCAAAAGATAAGTATTACATAAAGGAAGGGAAGCTGCTGACAGGCCTTGGAAAATTCTGTTTCATTGGCAAGGAGTTTCTTCACTCAACCTACCTTTTCTTGATTCTGGCAGAGGAGACAGTCGCATTCAAAGCAATACTGGCGCATCAGTTGCTTTTGGCGTTCGCTGGTGGGCATCAGTGATTCAGTATAACTGATGGTGAGCTGTGAGCAGCACATACAAAAACAGAGTTGGTACATTATACAAAAATTCCATATTTGTTGTAGGTATAGCTAAAATAATATTTTTTGATACAAGTTTTATTTCCAGTATAAAATGTTATCTTAACAGATGATTTCCTAGAAGAAATTGATAACTTTTAAAGGGTTAGAAAAAGGGCCAAAAATAATTTCCATAGAAAAACACTTTTTCAGATTTCCAGATAAATTGCTTGA
Organism: Columba livia; assembly: GCF_036013475.1. NCBI lineage: Eukaryota > Metazoa > Chordata > Aves > Columbiformes > Columbidae > Columba > Columba livia. The sequence continues at coordinate 83,262,488 of NC_088604.1, forward strand.
AATTCTAAATCCCCAAAATTATTACTATTTCAACTTTTCATCCTAATTTGAAAGAAAAAGAAAAAAAACAAGAAAAAAAATGACAGAGAAATTAGAAAGAAATAAGAAATGAAGGTCAGTATCTGAATTCCCTGTGTATTAGATGCCATTTTCTATCTAATTCCAAAGCACCGGTGTTATACAACATCAAAATATCTCAAAAAATCTTGTCTTGGGGAAGATCCTACTTTCTTGCAAACCTATGTTTGAGCCTGAGGAAAGCTCCTCTTATGTCATATGCATCTTCAGTATGTCTGTGATGTTTCCTTAGTGACTAAGGAAGCACAAAAGTATTGCTGTCAAAGTTGTTGAAACTATTTACAAGAAAATTTATTAAAATGATAAAAGAAAATTATTACATTTGTGCTGTTTTCAACTCCTCATGCTGCACAGAGTGAATTCTAATGAACTACAGAGAATTCTGTAGTTTGTTCACTTCAACACCTGCCACAAGGAATTTTACGGGGCTAATCATTTGCATGGAGTTCTTAAAATGTTTAAAGCGCGCAGGCACAAACTAATGATAAGGGAAAGAATATAACAAAATAACAGCCCTGTTCAGACCAGCATTCAGTCATACACACTATTGAGACTTCACTATATGCCCAGCACACTTTGAAACACTCCAGAGGGGTCAGAGCTAAAAAATCTCAGGTCACATTATTTTATCCTGAGCCTAGACACTTCAACTAATTGGGAGAATTTTCACATGGTTCTCAGCTAAATCATAAGAATCCACTCAAAGAAATTACAGGAAAACCCGACCAATTTATAGTAATGACTATAAAATCCATTGTCAGACCCTGCATTTAGCAAATTACTGAGCATTCTAATTAAATGAGCAATTAACAAGCAACTAAACCAATGCCTGCATGTTTTTCATTTATTATTACAGCATAATTTGATTACATATTGAAGGAGGACTGTATTAAAAGAAAATTACTGAGATGGCAAAGTCAAGCATTTAAAATTATCATAGGCAGAAAGCCTGAAAAAAAAAAAGGGCTCATAATTGAAGATTAATAGTATAATGAACAAAAAAAGACAAAGTTCCACAGATAATCAAAAGTTAAAAAGTGTGAGAACTTTGTTAGCTTTTGCATTCTGTATAATGTTATTCTGTCTCAGCTTGTGCGTGTCTGAGCCAAGAGGGAATTAGTTTCACCAGTGCTGATTTACAGAACAGTCTCTACTAATCATTTGCACAGGAGCTGTAGGCTTCCTTCACAGTTTTCTGCAGTGAACGGATGGAAAGTGTTTTCTCTATTTCTTTTCCACTCTTCTCTCCTAATCTTTGTCTCTTCTGCCCCATTGTCTCCAATCTGTCCCTCTGGTCATTCTGTCTTTGTCTCTGGACATGAGTATCATCTTCCAGTCTTATTCTCTACACCTGGTCATCTAAACCTGGTTTCCCACCCTCAGTTCTAGCTCCTTACGTGGACATTCTTGGTACACCATCTTGCCAGTCCCAGGTCTTCCCTTCTGCCTCCCCTGCATGCCTCATCTTACACCTTTTCCCCATATTTGATCACCAACACTCTTACTCTCCTGAGCTAACAGTCCTTGTTGCCCTGCTCTGGTTTCTCTATAATCTTCAGTGACCCCACCAACTTTGTCCTCACTCCTTTCCCCAGCTGGTCCTACTCTGGTGTGGCAAGAAAGACCTGTCTCCCTCCCTTCCCACAAAGCACTTTCCAGGTGAGCTGTACTCCTGACCTCTTCCATTCCAAGTCCAGTTTCCCTCTCCCATCACAAGTCTCTGATCTTCATGTCTCCTTGCAACTTGCAAGTGTTTTCTGTCAAAATAATTTCACACACTGGCTTGTTCCCTGTCTCTTATCCTCTGCAGAAACATCACTGGTTCTGACCCATATCGCACTGGGCTGTGGGTTCAGGTGGCATCCAGCAGTACAAGGGATTTAATCAAGTTCAGGCACAGTGAAACACAGTAGGAATCTTCTGTGAAAATAATTCACATGAGATTAGTCTATTCTTTGCCAAAATACTTAAGACAATGGTTTAAATCTTATAATTTGTTGAATCCATCATTAGGCAGGATTCACTTCTTATACTGCAAAACAAACCCATAGCCAACATCAAACATGCTTTATCTATCTTCAGCCTACAGGCTACATCATCTCTTTCTCTTTTTTTTTTTTTTTTTTTTTTTTTTTTTTTTTTTTTTTTTGGCACTCATCTTGCAGAAAACTTGGAAGTAGGAACAAGTTTGAAAGCAGTAATTTCTTTTTCAGGGGTTAGCAAACAGTTGTGGATACAAACAGTCATGTAACAACCTGCTCCGTGTTAGGGCATATGAATGGCAGAAGGAGGAGGACAAGACATCACACTGATACCTCCTTGCATTTTAACAACTTAGGGTTTCTCTTGCTGTCAAAGGCCCGAGTCCAAATTCCACATCCTGCCAGCAGAAAACCGTAAGTGAAAAAATGTTTGTAGCTGGCAGACTGAGTGGGAAAATGTAATTAGAATATTTAGAAATATGACCAACCTAACGGTGACTAAGTCTGTACTAATCATTTAATCGTTTAAACATAAAAATTCTGTAGTCAAGTCTCTCTTCTACACTTGTTTTAATTTTGGATCCCTTCATTAGATGCAAGGCTCATTTAACTTGTACATATTTAAGAAATATACTCATTTATCAAAGGTTGTCTTAATGGTATTTGCATGTGGCATGTATGGTACTAATTAAAACATTATTTCAGCTGACCAAAGCTTGCCTCTTTATTGCATAGTTTATAAAGAATGCAGTAAATCTTTTCCCTCAAACTGCAGAATATATATGAAATAACATTTATGAAGGCAGGGAGTTATTTAACAGCCATGAGACTTATTGACTTTCAAGACTTTCTCCATAGAAATGCAGCACTCTCTGAGCCCTGTGTTTCACTCCAACACAGAAATTCTTTAACTATGGGTATGATGGTTAGTTTCTCACATCCCTCATTGGCCAAATGAGGTGGACACAACTTTCCAGCACTGCCATGCTGTAGTGGAGTTAATTTATAGCTTTTATAACAGGCTATAAGCTACAAAATTTCTAGACAGAGAACACTGTAGAAATGTAAAATCAAGTATTTTAATGCAAATGGCAGGGGGAAAAAAGTGAGTCGTCTTGTTTTTGCAATCATGGCTCTCAGGATCTTAGGAAGGGCTACGTACAAAAATCTGTTCCTGAGACAGAGTTATATAAGTGAACAGGCTGTGCTCTTTCTGTTTTGGCATATGTAACGAAAATATCTTCTACCTCAAGGAAAAAATGGATTTTAAAAAAATGTAATGTGACAAAATGTAATCTGTCAAACAGAGATATAAAACTTCTCCTAGAATTATAATAAGAGAAATATTACATATCCTGAATGAAGTCTATCACATAGATTTCATTGCTGGTCATCTGAAATGGTAGTTTGTATTTAGTATTGTATTTAGCTGATGAGGGGCCACACACTTATTTTGGAACAGAACTGGACTTCAGGTAATACATCCTGTGTCTCGGCGGGAATAATTGATTTGAGCTATGCACTGAACTAAACACAGCTATACAGCTTCTGATTGGAAAAATAGGCAAAATGAGCTCATGTCTGCCTGCAAAACACCAGGTTGACTCAGTAATTAACAAAATGGCAATTGACATTACAGCACATATCTTGATGTTGTTTTAAGTGGTTACCTTAAGGGTAGGGAAATGATGAAGACCTCTTCAGAACAGGATGTTTGTCTTTGTGAGAAAGTAAATTAGCTGATAGTTTACCTTATCACTGAAGGAGCACTGGTGATCTCCAAGTGAATAATTTTTTGCTTTCTTATAATACTTCCCCATATCTTACCTTTCTTCGCAATACTTAAATTTCTTTTTTTTTGCAAAGAACAAAGTGAAAGAAAAGGAAATTTTTTTATACTGTCAAAGTAACATCACCTAAAGTTACAAAAGCTGTGATAGTCAGCACTACAACTAACATTATCTTGAGGAGCAAAGAGGTGTTATAATTAGTTTTGAGCTGCTGGAAGCAAGTTTCAGAATGTTCTGCAGTCTTTTAAGTAGAGACATATAGAGTGAAATCCCCACAAAAATCTATTATTTCTTTCTTCCTGCTATTAGATTCAGTTATGCTCAAAAACCTCGTATAGAGTCTACAGAAACAGGAGACCCTTTCTAGTCACCTCAACTCCCAATCTATGCATGGAGATCAATAGCTGCTCCTGAGTCTTGTCTTCACTTTTGTCCTTTCCTCTGTTCTCTGTTCCATTCCCTTTATGCCAGTTGCAGGACAGAAAACACTAACATTTAGTGGTGATCATTACCATCTGGTCAAGCACTAAAACTTAGGGTATTAGCATAGACCCGTAATGCCTTATATGAATTATAACAGTCAGAGGAAGGATAGGGAAGGAAAAAAAAAGGCTACAAAGCTTGAAGGAAGTTTCTTATCAGAGCCAAATTTTCACCTAAAAATTCTACATTCATTGAAGATTTTAAATGTAATTTAAACAGACAATTAAGTTACATAATGATAGAAAGGAAAGTAGTTATTTTGAACTTCAACTAAAGCATTCACAGGCAAAAGCCAATGGGAACGCAGTGTGGTTTTGCTAAAATGGTAGTTTTCTGCTCTCAAAGAGCATGCAATTCCATACAACCACATTAGTATAAACCCCAAATAATATAGCTAATAGGTTTCTGAAGCAAACTTTAAGGACTAGAGACTTCACCATCTTGCCAACTCTCAGTATTTTATTATGATTCCTGCAATACACTTTGTTTTCTTAAAGCATTAACTTGGAAAACCATGCAATTATCTATGAATCCCCTCTTTCAACGCCTACAAAAACATAACATTCATAACTCATGATTTCTTAGTGATTCAGGACTGGCACTACTGTCTTTGCCACAAAGGCCTAGATGGCTAGAATTTTGGCATATGATTTTAGGAGTGGATAGTTTTCCAAATATACGGCACCATCAAATTTAGCAGTTTCATTCTATAAGGATTCAGGCAGAGATTTTCTGTCTCAGGAGGCCTTATTTTCTACTGCCTGAGATACATTTTGGCCTTAGGATTTGAACAAAATTCAAAGCCCAAATCAAAATTCAATTAAAGCCCACCAAATGCTGCATGCCTTCTTGCAAAGACATGCAAAGCCAACAAAATATGCTTAAACATGAGACTAAAACTGAACCAAAACAACTTCCATTAGGACATAAAACTTTTTGAGGTTCTCATAATCTTGCTTGATTCTTATCAATGACTTGATAAATCTAATTGTTGTGTACAGCATGAGCACTCCAAAGCGTGGTTGAGGCGTGCATGTTACTCCCAAATAAAACTGGGTCACACTGCAGCAGCTACATTCAATGTAATGGTATCACTTCTTCTGCTTTACAACCAAAATCACGTGTATTGATGCCTTCCTCTTTATACATTAGTGAGATGACCACAATGGCTAGGCACCTCAACTCCCCGTGTCTTTGTTCTCCCTGTGATTATAGGTGGTTGGCAACTCCTTTATGTGAGTAAGTTGTTGTAGTGTCCTCTGATAGAATGTACTACAAATGTACAAAAATATTTTTAATTGTCACTGGCCTACTGAACACACCATTTTGCAGCTGCTGATATTTTCTGCACAAGGGTCCAGAAGCCCTATCAAGTTTGTTCCTCTATGGACAGTAAAGCCGTAGTCCTACTCTACTGATCTGAGCCCCACTTGTTAAATAGTTTCTCATTTCTAAAAAATCTAAGTGCTTATTTACTTTCTATTAATTATTACATAGATAATCTCATTCTATCTAAACATCATGTAAGTTTTAATAGGATAAGGCAAGTTTTCTACTGCTTATAATTATTTAAGTTTTCTTGTTGACTCTTGACTTGAAACAATGGTCATCTTACCACCTCAGAGCACTTGATTTATTCAGAAAACGTCATCAGATTCCTCCCTAACATGTATATTCTCTCCCATTAGCTCAGATCACGGCCTCAGTAGTATAAGTAAAAGCTCAGCTCATAACAGTTAATGTAGTTTCATGTACATAGGTGTGTAAATTCAATGCATGGCTATTAAGAAAACTGAGCTCACCCTGCTGCAGGCAAGCAACAAGGCCATGTGCAAAGAAGTTGTACGAAACCTACCATGTAGAACACAAAATGAAAAGCAGTAGCAGGTGTGTAAGAGGAAAAAGTAATTGGGTGTTGAAAATAATATTAAACTGATTACTTGTACATACCCTCATAACAATTTTATTCTCCTTCCTCTTTCCATAGCAGACCTAAACTAACATTCACTTTGTTTCTTTGATTTCTCGCTTATGCCCATTTTCTCCTTAGACAGAGACTTTTATTTCCAGGTAAGTCAAGAGGGCATCTGCTTTAATACAATGCATATATATTTATATATACATAATCTTACATGTTCCTTAAGGCAAGTTTTCCTTTCAGTACCAAATCCAGAAGCAACAGTTGCAACAAAGACACAAGAACTTGAGCTCTTAGGAAAATTCTGAGTTTATTTTACTGCCTCATTGGAGGCAAAGTTTTCTAGAAAATATAATATACCCACACAAGGTGCAGTCATTTTAAAGCCTATATTCCCACAACTGCCAAAGTCACTGCAAACACACTGGTCCTAGTTGCCCTGCTTTATAACTTACATTTATTTCCTGATTGCCTTATAAATGATTTGTAACTTACACCATATCTGCTTCACCACTGATTTTAAAGTAGAGACTTCTGTAGATTATGGACCACTAACACCACATCTTAAATGTGGGTCGCAGCTGCACAGCTGTAGCACAGTCTGCATGGTGGTCATGCCTGCAAGGGAATTCTACTTCACATCTCACTCCAGAACCACCCAGGGCCACCTGAGGGCCTCTCCCACTCTGTAAAAGCTGCATGTTACAAAGAATTGCTTTATGAAATTTAACTACAAAGATATATCCAAGTACATCAAGATATCTTCAGAATTTAGAACTTTAATAATTAACAATAATGCATCCTGGGAAGACCTTAAAATCTAATGTATTTTTAAACAAGCAACCCATCTTGGTGAATTGGGAAGCCAAGGGGAAAGTTACGGTATACAGATAAAAGGAAAAAAAAGTGTCTATAATTTGGCTTGAACAAGAATGCCAAACTGAAAGATGTCTACACTTAATAGCTCCACAAAAGTATATTGCATCCTAAAAGATTCATCTTGGCAAAAAGGTAAATATGCAAAAGCATTTCTGTGGATCCTCCACAATATTTCACCTAAAAATATCTTATCATTTAATTATTTTGATGGCCTACTATCTTTAAGAAAGCATACATTAAAAAAAAAACACATCACAGGGAGGAAAAGAGATAGGTTGGTGCAAGAGGAATTGTGGTTTTTGCATTGTTGAAATTTGCCATTTGATATTGGAATACATTCTGAAATACATGCGGTGATGTTATACATCATCTGAATATCCTTTTCTCGCTTTATGTTTCTTTGCTACTGACCTGTTACTTGCTGTTTATATTTATTTTAGACTATGGAAATGATGTTAGACAAAAATTAAATTTGAGCAATTTTCTTATTTGAGTTCAAAATGAGTTGCAAAGCAGTGGATACAACTCGCAACATCAACACACATTTGACTCAGGATCTGCTGACAAGTCTACGGTACAGTGGTGGTGCCAGAAGTTTCACAAAGGAGACATTCCTTGAGGATGAACAGTGTAGTGGCCAGCTATTGGAAGCTGACAATGACCAATGGAGGACAATCATTGAATCTGTTCCTCTTACAAATACCTGAGAAGTTGCTGAAGAGCTCAACATTGACCATTTTACTGTTGTTCAGCATTTAAAGCAAATTGGAGAGGTGAAAAAGCTCCATAAGTGCATGCCTCACAAGCTGACCTCAAATCAGAAAAATCATCATTTTGAAGTGTAGTCTTTTCTTACTCTATGCAACAACAATGAACCATTTCTCAATTGGATTGTGATGAAAAGTGGATTTTTTATGACAATCAGTGATGACCAGCTCAATGGTTGGACCAAGAAGAACCTCCAAAGCACTTCCCAAAGCCAAACTTGCACCCAAAGATGGTCATGGTCACTGTTTGGTGGTCTGCTGCTGCTCTCACCCACTACAGTTTTCTGAATCCCGGTAAAAACCATTGCATCTGAGAAGTCCGCTTAGCAAATCGATGAGATACACCAAAAACTGCAAGGCCTGCCAACTGGCATTGGTCAGCTGAAAGGGCCAAATTCTTCTCCACAGCGCCTGACCACACGTGCACAACCAACGCTTTCAAAGTTGAATGAATTGGACTACGAAGTTTTGCCTCATGCCGTATTCACCTGACCTCTTGCCAACCAACTGCCACTTTTTCAAGCATCTTGATAACTTTTTGCAGGGAAAATGCTTCCACAACCAGCAGAATGCAGAAAATGCTTTCCAAGAGTTCGTCGATTCCCGAAGCACAGATTTTTACCCTACAGGAATAAACAAACTTGTTTCTCGTTGGCAAAACTGTGTTGCTTGCAATGGTTCCTATTTTGATTAATAAAGATGTGTTTGAGCCTAGTTACAATGGTTTAAAATTAATGGTCCAAAACCACAATTACTTTTGCACCAACCTCATAGAATATGTATGTTTGTGATCTTCCCAGAGTTTGAAACACAGGCGCGAACCATGTTTACATTACTTTGAAATGACCAACAGCTAGAACTGCATAGGTCATTGGTGCGTGTAAACTTACATATAAACACACACCTTCTCAGGCCTTTCTAAGCAAATTCAATATTGCATTGCTGCAAAACACATTTACTTTGAAATGCTTACCTAGCCACAAATGACTATTTTCAAAGTAAAGCAAATGCTGTCATAAAAAAAGAAGCCGACAATACCTTAGATCGAATCAGAAATATCTTGGAAGGGATGTTTTAAAGTCTTTTCTAGTGAAAGGGACAAGAAAACAAACCTTGTCTGGCTACTTTCTTTGTCAATGAAAGGTTTACTACAATAGTGTGGTGGCAGACTGACAAATGCTTATTGTTGCAATGCCTTAGTGAAAACTGCATTCCACTCAGAAATATTGTAAGTGTTTCCATCAGGCTAAAGACATTCAAATACAAACAAAATGAAGTGCCCTAAGGAGGAAAGGAGCAACAAGAATTTATCAGGACTGCTAGTGATTTATGAGAAGTAATGATTATGGGGCCCAGGCAGTGTGAAGAGATGATTCTATTTATCATTTCCCCCCTGATAGCTATGTGCTAGAAAGTGGCATCAATATATCATCAAAATATTAAGCTGGTGGCCCTGCAGTCTGGAATTTGTTTAGGGAGATGTCATTGTTGCAGGTGTCTGTGATGGAAGGGAGGACAAGTTAATTACCTCTTCACCTATCTGGATCTCTCGGACGGAGCGAAGTAAAAGCTGGTATCCTTCAAAAACGATCACGCAGTTTGGGTCACAGCTGTGGTTCAGTAAAGACATGCTGTAGAGGGGTGTTAGAGAGGGAGAAAGAAAGAAAGAAAGAACTTTACAGAGAAGCCTCTACTGCCATTCCACTTGAATCATTTAAAAGTAGCTAAAATGATTACATCTGAAGTATCAAGCAATTAAGTTACAAAACAAATAAAATCCCTAGTAAATCAGCTGTTCTTGGTTAGGGGAGGAAAATTAATATTTAGAAGATTTATATTAATTGCTAATAAGAGGCATGCCTGGATCTCTTCATGTGTTTCTATCTCCTGTGTTCTCAGGGCAGGAGGAAGGTGATGGCCTCCCAGTGACTCTCCGAAAGGCCTGGCTCAGGGGACAAGGCAAAGCAGGCCAGAGGGCAACCTGGAGAGTTCAGAGCAAATGGTTATTTCTGTTGCTTCTGCTCAGTTTCAGGGCACTAACCTTATCAGTTATGCTGACCATCAGAGGAACCAGAGCATAAAGGGGCCAGCAACCAACCTGTATTTCACAGCAGGTAGAAAATGGAGTATATCATGTCCCAAACCCAAAGTACTTGGTGTATCAAGTTGAAAGAAGAGATATAGACATTGCCTCTGTTTCACACATATTTTGGTTCTGCCTCTGTTCTTGTGGCATATGTCAGCTGAAGCAGCACACCTCACTGGGGAGCTGCAGTCACCTCCAAGAGACACACGTTAGTGGATCTCCTGACACAGATGTGCCCTTCCCTCTCTTTTGAAGAAGACTGTTAAGAACATCAACAAAATCCACTATATGCTTTTGAGCCCCATGTTTCATAAGCTGAGAAACAACTGACTTTGCCAGCCTAACATCAGTGCCACAGCAGACATGGGGCTGATGGTTCTTCCCCTATGGGAATGACCCATTGAAATAATAATTCTGGCATCAACAGGCTGGAAGGAGAATTTTGGCTTACCCAGCTCCTGGCTGCCTTTATTTGCTTTCCTTGTCTGCCTGATTCAGCAACTCAAAATCCTAATTGTTTTTGGCAAAAGAGAGGATGTTGCTGAGGGTCAGAGCCCTACACTGAACCATGTTTATTCAGTTCTTGACTCTTAAGGAAGCTACCAACAGAATCCTGACTCATTTGATATCCCTTCTGACTCACAAAATATCTGTTGTTAATCTCCACATGAACTCAATAATGTTCACTGGGAGAGAGCCTCTGTTTCACTTCATATGAGACCATATATAGGGATGCTGAAGCTATCAAGCCATGCAACAATATACAACCTCTTAATGAGACTAAACAGAGCACTTTTAATCAAATTTCAGCTTGTGGAAGCACTAGCAGTTTTGATGACAATTTCATTTAGAAGCATATGAATTCATCTGGACGGGCATTTGCCTATGATTTGGGAACCACAGATTTAAGCTCACAGTTTTCCAGCTCAGAGTGATTTGCTACAGCAAAACTCAAATTGTTCTGAAATGACTGGGGAAAGAGTCTCTTGCATCCCTTGGCACTGCATTATCACAGGACATTGATAGCCACTTTCTTTCCAGTCAGGGGATGTTTTCAACTAAAAAGAAAACATTTCACTAATAGTAGTGTTCCAAAATAATGTTTCATTTTTTTCCCAAGCATTTGAAAGGTTTTGTTTCCAGCCACTATGAAATCAAATTATTATTATGTACTTTTCATAACACTAAATCCCCTGTCTTCCCAACCGCCTTTCCTTTATCTTTACCACAAAGCAGGCCTCAAGATATTAAGTGTCCTCAGTCAGATCGTACACGTGTGACATTAGTAGAAAAAGAAACTACAGTGACAGACCTACTGAGGTGTTGACAACATAGTTCAACCATGAATTAAAAAAAAAAAAAAAAAATTGAGATAGTAATATATGATTTTAAACTACACATACTAATTTTCCACATTAATAATTACAGGTAACTAACTACATGAAAGTAAAACCTTCCCTGGTATGTACTTTTTACTTAATAGAAGTAATTCAAATATTAACATCCATCTCTCAAGAGGCTTATCTTTCCACCTTACTGGTTTCTTAGTTATGGTAATTTACTAATAAATGTGTTCAATCTTTTTCTTTTAATTGCCAGTTCAGAAGGCTCTCGGCTGCAAAATGTCTATCTCTATTCTAAAGCAACAATGAACACATTCTGTTGATTCGTCCCAAGCACACATTTTTGATCTCAGCATTTATTTTTACTTAGAAAAGACTACAACTGCTGTAATGATAAAATATAAAGATGTATCCTATTTAAGCTGTTTTAACTCTGTAATCTGGACTATTCAGAACGTTTTCAACTTGAACTTGTTTTTTTTTATTTTCCTTTAATTCATTTGTATTTCCCAGTTTCTCTTTTGGACATGTTACCTGCTGCTTTGATGGCCCCTAGAGCTACCTAGGAAAAAAACCTAACATAGATTTTTTTTCTGTGAATAAAACAGTGTCCACAGTACCTGGGATACAGGCCAACACCAACATCCTGCATCTCTCCATTACTGATGGTGAAACAGTTACAGGTCACCTGTAAAAACAAGGGAAAAAAATCCAGGATTACCAGAATCATTTGGAAACCCCATACTCAAGTGAAAAACACTTTCAAAATAAAATGAAGGGGCAACTGGTAATTGGATGGGAAACATTCAAGCCCAACACTGGTGCTCTTTCATTTTAGAGCAATCACATCTGGGACACACTCTCCTGTAAAACTGCAGTCAATTAAAAGCAGCAATATTAGTATCCTGAAAAAATGTGGGGTTAAACACATGCAGGGGCCCTACTTTCCTGTCCAGGGTGGGAGGACAGGGGGGAAGGGGGGAAGTCACCTTACACAGAGCCTGAGAAGCTCAGCCCATAGGCAGTGACTGCTGGTGAAAAGTGGCTGTTTCCACGCATGGACTCAGCTGATGCCAGGCTGTCACAGCATCTTTTAATGAATACCAGTGGAGCCCAGAGAATATATGTGGGACATCTTTGAAGTAAATAGCAGCCATGACTGTTGTAATTTGATATGGGCACAAATAAATACAAAGACCATGCAATAGTTTATCTTTCACATGGGTATTCTGGTTTGCATGTAAAAGATCCCACAAATTGCCATTCAAGAGAAATACAACCTTTCATTTAATCTCAAAGTTGCATTCTTCCCCCACACAACCATACAAAGATAAAGCGGTTTTAGAAAAAAGTAGAAAGAATGAAAGTTGCTTGCAAGTAAATATCACCCTACCCCAAACTATAAGACTGAAGTTTCTTGGTGTTCAACTCAACTCCAAGATAGATCAGCACTTTGTAAATTATTAACAAGTATCATTTTCATGAGGTTAAACAAAAAACAATCTAATTGCAATTCTATTTTTAAAATATCCATTTTTTTTTTTCTTTTTGGAACAGCTGGCTTGGTATTTTTTTATTTTATTTAGATAATCTGTCAGTTATCAATGACATAAAATATTTTATGTAGAAAACCACTGCATATACAAGAAAAGTCCCTGGGTCTCTTCTGCAAAACATTAGATTATTAATTATAATAAATTATCATTAATTCTCATTAGAAGAGAAAATGAGTTAAAGTAGGATTTGATGGACATGAAAATGAGATTTGAAAGTTGCGGTTTCATCCATAGAGTAATTGCCCAGAACAGTAAATGCACACCTCCATTTTAAAGAGGTACACAGAACAATTCAATATTATATCTTATCCTATAAATCGACAAATTATTATTTATGAGAGCATTAGCCATAAGGTGAAAATGAAATCCTCTTTCAAAATTTTTCATAAATTCTGACAGCAATGTTAATTTAAATAAATATACATGCAGTAGGGCATGTGTTTTTTTAAATTGTTAGACAATACTTTGATTAGTCTATTATTTATGTAACCCATTCAAATCTTCCTGATCAATTACCGAAAGCATATATCTTAATTATTTTTTCCTGCTGGCATTAGATATAAAGTGTAAGACAACATCTGAGCAAAGATTAGTCCATTTAAAGTGGCAGTTATCCTGGTACTAAAAATATTTACTTGATTTTAGTATTTATTGAAAAAATAGTGCCTTCCAGGTAAAAGAGAAAGACAGCCAGTTTATGTGAACCTTAGCTCTCTCTGACGTATTATGAATTTGCAGAGGTCAAACATCTCTAAGAACTAAATTAATCCCTCATCCTTGCATATCTCCCATTATTACCATAAACCTGTTCATATTAGCAATAGTGAATTTCGATCACTGTGGAGTTATAGAGACTTTAATAATTTTCTAGTAAAGTTATGCATTCTTTGAAAAGTTTTACACAGAGAAGTCGCCATAGTTTATTTTTCCCCTTTCATAAAGATACATTAACATTTTTTACCAGATTATATGTAAAGAAAAAAGTGAGATGAATCGGTGCTCTGAGATTCAGACATCAAGAGTGTCTTTCAAGAGTAGTTTGCCGTGAGGCAGTTTTTAACCTCTCTGGTTTAGATACTTTCACAGTATGAGGTTGCATCTCAATAACCCAGCAAGGTACGGAAATACCATCCAATTTCTAATTATTTGCTGTTTCAAATATGAAGCTAAGAATCCAGAGTATACTGAATCCAATCTAAAAAGATATTTAAGTACATAAACACAAGTAGAATTCTAACTGGTGCAGTGAATTTTGAGCTACATGATTTTGCTCACAATCCTACCAGAGGCATAAGAAGTTTCAGATGTTCTGGGGTTTGATTAATCTCCTAGGAGACAATCATTTCCCCTTTTAAACTCAGATGTGAAAGATCCAGTGATGCACATATAAGGTATACTACAGATAGTAACCTTTCTTATGGATGCTTTCTGTCCTCAGCAAGTGGGGAGAGAGGCATTGAAGTGGTGGTGGTGGTGGAGGGAAGATCTCATCATTTACAGTGCGAGAAATTCTGATATAATGATAATCGTTCATGGACAGTGAGCAGCTGGTAACAGGCATCAAATATGAAATCTCCATAGTCTGTCAACTGGGGATGGGGCTGGTTGTTTTCTTTTAGATTTGCTACAAAGTCTCTAAATATCTACTAAATATCCTCTACATTTCTATTTCTGTAAACCTTTAAGAGTTTTAAGTCTCAAAGTTAAATATTAGTCCTACCAAGGGGAGTTCTGAGATTTCAATCCAGAAGTCCACCACAAGTTGATATTGTAGACCACACCTCCCAATGAGCAAAAGGAAGAAGGCATTTATTTTACAGAACAACTGAAGAGAAAATCCATTTTCTGAGCTGCCCAGGATTCACAGACTTTTATGTGTATATCAAATAACAGTGAAATCTGGAGTATCTAACACTGTTGCAGGAGAGCACAGGTAAGCTCCTTGTTCCTGAGGCAATTGTTTACAGATCAAAATATATCAGGAATGGAAGTTAACTAACTCAATTTTGAGGAAAACAAAACAAACCAAACCCCAACCAAAACCAAACAACAAAGCAAAACAAACAATATGTTTCTCATGCATCACAGTATTTAGGGTTTCGCAGTCACCTTGCATTGTCTTTTTTCTGCATTAACCGACCCATCTTATACTATAATCAGTTTCCCATTCTGTGTGATCCCATATTTTAAAATAAGAAAGAATAAACAGTTCTCAGCAATCTGGCACTTCAAGAAATGGGTTCTTCCTTACAAAGGCATGGCCCTTGTCATCTTAACTCCTGCAGAATAATTTATTTCAGGTATTTAATTTATGCTGTTGTTCATATTGTCCCTTCTGATTCCTCTGAAAATTCCTCTCTATCCAGCCACGCATTACTAAAACTGCATATCCACACACAGAGACAGAACAGAGTACTCACAGAGTTTGTTATACCCACAAACAAGGAAATATGCCTATGTATTTCAGAGCTTCGAAGTTGTGAAGTCGAATTCCTTGCCATTTCTAAAATTCCTGAAATAACACATCTCCCAGCATGAGAAACAAAGGAAAATTCTCAGAAGAGAGTCACAGACTTTTCAAACGTGCCCAATGCAAAACTTACTTAAGAGTATTCTAGAGCTCTGATGGCTTATTATAGCCTGATTGAACATTCAGTTTACTAACAATTTAAAGAACCAATTCTCAGTGTTTGAGTTGGCTCCATGGCAAAAAATCCTGCACTTTCATTTAGAAAGAACTGCTATTTCAAACAACAAACAATATTACATAAACTGATTGAACTAAAAAAGAAAAAAAAAGTTTTTCTTTTGAGAGACTGTGCATGTTTTAGAAAGGTATCCTGTGGTCCATTCCATAAGGTAACCCAAGTAGAAGACATAATCTTCCCCAGACTGCACAGAGAGTAAATCACCTTTACTGACTGACCATTATTCTCAGGCATACTTTATCAGCAAACAAAAATTACTGCAACCTGTTAAATTTTATTTCCTTTCTGAGTGACACATGTAAACTCTGTAAATTTACCCCTTAAGGAGGTCTCTGTTCTCAAGATATCTGAAGCTACTGTCTGAGCAATATCTGTCTGTGCCAGACTCACAGTCTGGTGGACAGCCATGAAGATTTATTTTGGTGTTTGTATTTGGCAGGGTATGAAGGCTTCCATTTGAATTTATCCAGTTGAATTTTCTTTCAGTTCAGACCTCATTCATATTACTTTATACTATGGATTTGCATCTGAGTTAAATAAAGCAGACTCAGACTTGATAGCAGGACATTTCAGATTTGGAATTTTGGACACTAAGACACTGAAAAATGTCAACAAGGGAGTAAGGGAAAGAAAACAAATCATTATGGGCTAACACTTGCCGCAAAGATCAAATTGCAAACACCGGGACTAATAATCAATCATTTTGTCTCCTTGTGTTCCTGTATGTGGCTGCAACACAGGGAGGTAGCTCTTAAAGCATGTGTAAGAAACCCTCACAAGAAGGACTACCAAAGGGTACATTACATTGATAAGGTCAACATAATTTCCAGCTTTGACATACAATAGCTCCAGCCATCTCTGTAAACGGTGTGTCACAGCTGGTATATTCTAACCCACCACCAGGAAGAAAGCCATAACTAACAGTTTTTTCCCTAATTTATGAACCCAATGTAATGTAAATTAAAGATATAAAAAAATCCTCTTCATGGATTATTAAGTTTCTCGTTCACACCAAAGTTGGCTGGGTATTCCTGGCAAATATTTAACAAAAATGCTGTAACCAGTTCTCATGTTAACACGCTCCTCCAGAGACCCAAGCGTTAGCCAGGAGGAAGGGGTGGGCAGTAAATGCTCTGTGAGGGGCACACTAATTCAAACCACCAAGACATACCCCAGAGACCTTCTAGCACCGCTACATCCCACTACAGCTCTGCACCGATAGCTCTTTCACACTCAAGGATGAACAGATACCAGGCACAGATGGTTCACAAATCTCAAATCTGCTAATGACTTCATTTGGCATAGAGAGTGCTAGAGCAACAGTGCTAAGCTGTAAATGCAGAGTGTGCCACAGCAGTGACAGACCTGTCAAGCCCCTGTTTTGAGTGTGTTTCACTCAGCTGCTCATGGCCACAGACCACGACACCCAGGCTTCCCATGCTGGCAGAGCTGCTCGCTCTGAAACCGCAGCTCTGTCCACTGGATGAGTTATTGGAGAGGGAGAGAGGAGATGGGACAAGGTGGGACGGTATCTGCCACCAGGATGATGTGCTGAAAGGAGCTCTGTTACCAAGCACATTTGCAAACTAGACATTTGCAGCTTATATATACATGACTGCATGTTTTACTAAATCGTGAACTTTGAATTCAATTCTATGTTGCATTATACCCAGGACCTACCTACTGGCTTCCATGGGAGCCACAGAACCAAAACTAGATGAAAGATACATCAGAAGGCTCAAAATAAACTGAGAAAAACAAAACAAAACAAAAAAAAAGAACAAAAAACCCCAAACCAAACTAAACAAAAAAATCAACAACAACAAAAAACCCAAACCAAACAAAAAAATTATTCTTTGTTCCAGACAGAAATCAAAACACATTAAAGCTTTGGGAAAGCTTTATCTTACTTAGATTTTCAGACTACGGAAATGGGGCAAATAGTTAACTGTTTGTGATACTTGCTCAGAAGCTGAATGTTGCTGCAATACCATGGAACCTGGAGAAGTTACATTTCTTTCACACCACAACTGAATTCTCATATATGCAATTTTACTTCAAGAACAATTCATCCTATTAATCTCTTGTGCCAAAACATCAATGTTTTCGCTGCATTAGAGATGACCATTACTTCAGAGCTAGTTGCAGCAAAGACGTATATTTTGAACTGTTTTCTTAGTTTTTATGTCTTCAGAGATGTTCCTTCACATCAGCTATCAGTATTTCAGGCTATTTTTTTTTTTTGCTAGCCTAGCATATTAAAGTTTCTGACAAGTGTGCAGAATACAGGTATCCCTTGCAGAGGGTGTCACCACCTACAAGCCAGAAATTTGGCCTGACATTAACAGATGATTTAATGCAAGTGTGCTTCAGGCATCCCTTTTTAGTACTCAGCTAAGTGGTGCAATTTCGATTGGAATGGAATGAAAATAGGTCATGGCAAATTACCTCCTCTCTTCTTAACCCCACACATACTTCTCCAATCTTTTAAATAAAAATATTTAGCTATGCCACTAAATATATTTGATTACTAAGAATTTCAAAGCCATCATTATTAGAACAAATGTTATGTTTGCTATGGGTACTTTTTTTTTTTTTTTTTAAATGTGTGCACAATGTAGTTACAAACCTGACACTTGAAAAGGCAAAGGCTGAAACATGCAAAAATATTGCACTCTTATGGTAAAATGAAATATCTTGAAGTTTTGCAGAATTCTCATTAAAAGTTTTGTGCTACTTGTCCTAAACTTTTCACAAATTTCCTCTCTGATGACAGTCAGCAAGTCTCATGTTCCCTTTAGTGAAATTCTAGCTTTTACCCAGTTCTGCAAATATTATTATTATTATTATATTATTCCTGCTTTTTGAAACAGAACTGAAATGCATCTATTCCTGGATCAGAACTGGAGAAAGGGAGCTGCAAAGCCACTAATGCATCGTATTACAGTGCTCCTGCAGCATTTGGCATTATTAATTGGAGTGGAGGCATGACATCCTTCTCTTCATCCTCATTTTCCTGCGGGTAACTCCACTCCTGTGAAATGGGGCAGAGTTATTAACTTGATTTCAACAGCCACTGCATGCCCATCTATTGAAAATAAACTGCTTGTTTATTGAGTGAGATCAAACTTCATGGGCATCCAGGAATGGTTAAATGACTTCATATTCATCTTCCCTATTTTGTTACATGTATCTGTTTATCTTCTTTGTAATGTTATATACAAAACATAAATGTTGGACTGAACATGAAAACTTAGGTTGAGATTCAGCTATGGTTGCTGGTATGAAAATTACATAGGCAAAGCCAAAACATTAACAAATTAATCTTGTATAACTTCAGCTAATAACACAGATGGAATAAATTACTCTGTATCATCTCCTTCCATTACCCAGATGATTTCCTCATACCAGATTCATAACTGCTAAGCAGCCTCAGGTGAGATGAAACCTAGCCTAAATGTTTCAGGGTTTGCTGATTAATAATTTTTCATAAGTAGCAGATCAGTTTTGAACTAGGTCTAGTCATGCTTTGGTACCTGAGTTACAACATAATGCAGAGATGACTGGGGACTTTCAGAACTGAACTCAAGGTGGTTTTTTTTTTTTCTCATTAGCGTGAAAAAAATACATAGAAACAGCTCATGCCAGCACACAAGACTGTAAACCTCTATGTGCTCATGATCACTGCAAAGCAAGTCTAACTACAACCTGCTTTGTTTTTTATTAACCAGACAAATCTCAGGCTCCTGTAATGTTTGCACATCTAGACCTAAAAGAACACTGATATCACTACCAGTTCCTTCTATTTTATTAGTGCCCCATAGATAAACTACCACTACTTTTCTTTTGAGATAGTTTTATAAAAAATTAATAGGTATTGTACTTCTTATGAAACCATTGAAGCAAAAAAAAAATTGAAAAAGGATTTAAGTTATTTAGATATAATATATTTTTCAACTTATTCCTATCATTCAAAATGGGTGACACTACTACTTCTAAAACTCAGTGGGCCAGACATACCCATCACTGGGTAAATATCTATCACTGTCAGTGGTCAAAACCCCTTTCTCTCCACTAAAGGCCTTTGGAAATCAGTAAGGCAATAGGAAACATGCACTATGTTCTTCCAGATAGCTGGCAGATCAAACATCTGCTGAGAGCAGGTCATTTAAATTACATGCAAAAGTATAATTTTAAAATTGTGTGAGCTGTTACAAAATGCCAATGTTGAACTTAATAAATAGAATACTGTGCTTTTAAAGTTTTTTTAGCATCTGATTAGCAAATGCCTGCAAAATACTTTTGAACTCCCCCTTATTCCTTCCTTGCACAGACAGTGTACGAACAGTGTTGTCAGATATGAGGACTGATGCTACCACACGGCAGGAGGTGTACAGCAGGAGGTGTTCTGCAGGAGACAGGCCAGAGCTGCCTGTGGATGGTGAAAAGGAGTGAAGTACCAGCTGATATTCATCAAATACATTGAGTCCAGGTGGCAATTAGAAGTTTAACAAGACAAAGTAAAGCTGTGAAACAAAAAGCCCACTATATATTTCATCCTGAAACACTGAAATACCCAGCCAATTGCCTTAATGAGAGGTCTTTGGGGGAATAAAGGTAGCTGCCTATTAATGGCACTGAAGAGATGGTTAAATCCAGACCACAGTTGTAGAGCCCTTTCTGACTGAAAGGGAAACCTGACTGCACTGGGAGCATGTATGCTGGCACAGAAGAGTAAATACGACCATATCAGAAAATATGTCAAACTCCATTTCCTTCTCAGGACAAAGTAGAACAGTATTACATTTAAGACAAAGATGTGACATGATGCATAGAATAAACTAAGGCTAAAGCAGTAATTTTAAGGCCTGTATAACTCAAGTACTCACTATTCAAGGAGTTCTTGGAGTTCCATAGGATGTGCGCATTCTTAGTATCTCTAAAAAATCAGCGCCCCAAGGGTTTCCAGCCAACATTTTTATCTCCCCCCCGCCCTCCCTCATTTCTATTTTTTGGGCTATTTCAGACATTGCTCTGATCAGGAAACAGTTTAAATAATTTAATTTTTGGAATTCCATAACATTAGGCATGTTTAGTCTCAACACAATACATACGCTTCTAGTTACCGTGAGGCATAACTTTCACACTTATGCCACTCACTTTTGCATTCCCATAGTGCTAGTCTGACATTCTTGGACAATCCTATCTGATGATAAACCACAGTCAGTTAATGGCATCTAACAATACGAAAGACAACTTGCTAGCACTGTGTGCTATATTTGACCATATCAGGAAGTGAGAGAGGAAAAAAATACCTGAAGGCAACATTAAGCTACACTTTCATTTGAGTAAGAGCCACAGAGTAAAGAAAATATAATGATTTACTCCAAAATAAGCTCAGAAATTAACTTCAAACAGAGAACTCCTAGTCAATGTGACATCAAATGATGAGTTGACAAACTGCAAAATGGTTACATATAGAGTAGCTTTTAATAGCACAGCTGGAACAGTATCTTGCAGAAACAGTCAGGAGAAAGCCAAACTCCTATTTATGCTTCCTACTTAACAAACTCTCCTATGCTATACAGACTGTAAGGAAAAAAAATAGTATTTCCTTTTGAAAGGTCTCTACCAGATATCTTGGAAATACAGAAATAAAGGAAGGCTAGACCAACACTATGTTGAGCTCACAGTTCAAATGTTTGTGGGTAGCTAACTGAAGTTCATAGACCTGTATGTAATTGCCATCTACAGGAAATACTTGCATTCCTGAAAGAATTTTCTCCTCAGTCCTTTACCTTTGCCCTTTCACTAACTCACCAGCGAAGAAACCTTCTAAGAGCATTTCTGTGATGAACAGGACTTTCCCCACCTCCAACAGCCAGGAACAGAATCTGTCAACTCCTCAGAAACATGATTTTAGCAAGTATTAATTGATAAAAGATACACTTTGATACAAATGTGCTTGTAACAAAATGATCCACTTCCTGTTCCTTTGTCCTTTTTTAGACTCCTGTGTTTTTTGAAGCTTGTAACACAAGAGCACAAAAATCACAAGTCACATAAAACAACATAAAACACATAAACCAACAATTAGGTAGGAAGTTCACAAGTTGAACTAGAATTAAAATTTCTGTGAGCATTGAAATTGGGTGATCTAAATCCATGTGGTTAAAATCCTGTACATTTCAAACAAAACAAATCCTTGCCATTAAACATCTGCAAACTTTGGGTTGCTTAATTCTTATTCTAAGCTCTTCACCACAAATTCCTCAAGTTCATATGACATACCAAAATTAAAAGAGAGAAGTTTTTTTAAAAAGCAGACGGTAGATGTGATAATATTATTAAATAGCCTGACTAGTCAAACTTGAAAGCTGAGCAAATATTTAATAATATAACATGCAATTTTGTTTCATGATCTTTTTCTCTGGTTTGAGATAGCCTCAAAGGCACTGAAACACTTACCTACCAACAAGTATCCAAATTTCTTTATAGGAAAAGTTCTATCATCTTCCCTCATATATGAAGACCAGGAAAATAAATACTGCTGGCATACCCTAGAAAGCTTATGCATACTAGTATGCTATAATTTCATTATCTTTATCTTAGAATTTTTAAGCCAATTCAATTGTGGTCAGAACCCAGATTTATTATTTGAGAAACTTTAAGAACAGACATGATCTCGACATTTCAAAGTCCCAACATTCACTAGTCTGAAAAAATTACAATGGTGTTGTGTTTCATGTTTCAGACAAGAATAATGGTTGAGTTGGCTGTGCTGGCTTTACAAAATTAACTACAGATTTACAAAATACCCCCTTGATTCACAACACTCTCCTAGTGCTTCATGATATTTTTCGCTGATATGCAGATCCACCTTCAGCACAACTTTATCTACAGTTTTCATACTCCTAATTTTGATTTTGGTTTGGTTTGTGCAAACCAAATCTTTACATACACTCAAGAAAACCAGCTAGACAAACTGATTTTAGCAAGAAACAGGGAACAGCTGGCAATTCTATTATACCTGGCAAACCTGAGCACAACAGGAAAGAACATAATTTTTAGTCACAACGATACTATTGGATCCTAGCATATTCCTCATCTCCACCTCCAATGAAAACTCTAAAGCTCAAAGCTCTTTTAAAAACCTCACAGAACTAAAGGAAGTACAAAATTGCATCAAAAATACAAACCACAAGGCTCAACGTTGTTCAAATCTACTGTTGCATTTCTCCTCACAGTTTACATTTTGACCCTAACTCTCCTTATGTTCATACTGTTATTATGCCAGCACAATGCCAAAAAACTGCATGCCAAGATACGTCCTTCCTCAATTAATTAGATCCTTTAAAGTTCCATATTCTGCCTATGATTAAGCCCATAACATTTAGGAGCACATTTTTCTTTTATCTAGGACTTATCTGATTTGACCACCTATGAAAATTTTACCCTTAAATTGTTACATTTTCATGAATAGAATGAGGTAAAACTACAAAGTATTTCCCAAAACAAAGACGTTTCACTGTAAGGATCCATTCATGATGCCATATGAATTTAAAACAAAAATTACAAAATCACACTAGGTAAGGTTCATTGACCGTTAGCTCTTGTGGTGAGAGCTATGTGAGAACAAGCTAATGCCTTTTTTCACCAACGAATGTGGAAATAATTATGTTTTTTACATGCTATGACAGAAAACAGTAATTCGTTACATTAATTCCTGTTTAAACTACAATTAAATTGTATTTTTAAGTTATTTTACATGCTGTGCTACTCTTGGCCATTCAAATCAAATATAAATCAGCTGTGTGAAATTATGAAATTCTAACCTTCAGGTTATCTAACAAGAATTTAAAATATCAAGCTTTCAAATACCAAACACCTCCCCTTTTTTCCTTTATTTTTTTTTCCAATAGTGACCTCATCCTAATGAAACTATAAAACATTTTGAAAGTTTGAATCATGGTCTAGCCTTTGTGACCAGTCTTTCAGACTGAGTCCATGTGTTTTCTCATAGGCAGTCAGTAACATCACTTTCTCAGTGAAGCTGGAACAGGTGACCCTTTTCATTGGCAAGGCTCTTCCTAGCCATGAATGAAGCACCCACTTCTCTTAAACTTCATTGTTATTACTTTTTTGACATTTTACACCCACTGTGATAGCACCACATCAAATGGTCAATTGAGCTGTTTGCACATGATGTGTCATTTAAATCAATCATTCAGTTTGCATAAGATATTAAAAACAAAAAACATGAAAACTGTCCTTTTATTATCCTGCAGGACAACTGAGGCTATGTACATCTCACCCAGCTAGCACCTACACATGGCGACTGCACTTTCATGTTGTAGGATTGATTTAATTAATGAGTAGTGATACCTTGAATTAATAATGATTCTCTTCTACTGCTCTATGAGTAAAAAGCTTAAGATTATCAATCACCTAACTTTCTACAAACTTGTCAAGACACTCGAAGGTGAGAAATAAATCTCTCTTGTGTTTGAGGAAGAGGCCCTGCTTATGGAAGTGTGTCCAGAGAAGTTCTGTTTTCAGCTGGGCTTTCCCACACACGTCAGGACGGTGGCTCACAGGTCACTGCTTACCGGCTTCAGTAAACCAGCCTGCAACCCACACCCCACAAGTGGTTCAGCCATTCGCTTGAGCGTTGCTGTTCCAGTTATAACTAGTTGTGTCTTACTGTGTTTAAAAACCCTGATTTCTAACTGATGTAAAAAAAAGGTAATTTTAACTTTAAACTTAGTTTTTATTGAATAGACATTGATTTTCATGCAGAATCTGGCCCTTGGGAGGATTTCCAAAAGCAGCCGCAGGACCTTAGCATGGGATAGGAACATGACAGTAACAACTGCATGGAACAGCATTTTCACATGTTACTTATTGGTAAATGTGTCACTGAGTAATACTTGACAGTATTTAATGAAACAAATGCAGAAGTCTTTTATCAGAGAAAACACATTAAAAGTGAGAAATCAAACGCTAAGTCTTGATAACTGAAGTTGGTACCACAATACTGGCATGAGACTGGAAAAAAACAACAAAGGGCAGGAAAGCTGATCAGGCCTTAGGAGAGCTGCATTAGTACTGGTGTGTGGGGACATAGAAGCAGGGATGCTATTGTCAAAACAAAAATAATTATTGAACTTCTACATAAAAGCCATTATTTAAAAAGGCCTGTTTATACAAATCTGACAATTCTACTCCAAGACATACAAGGACATGGTTGTAAAATAAAGCTCACTTATATTTACTCAGACTTCTCTCTGCCAGATCTGTGTGCATGACTATGAACATACTCTCATGCCACTTTGTGCGTTTGTCTAAAAAAAGACATGTTATTTAACAATATGGTTTGTGGCAGAAATTTAGCCATAAAGTGACACATTTTGCAAACCAAGTATCCATAGTAACTAAACACACAATAATTGAACTTGGGTATTATCAGTTTCAAAATTATTCACAAACAAAAGTGCTACACATTTGAATCAATAAACATCTGAACCTATATATTCCATTCACTTCTATGAGTAAAAATGTTTATTCTAGTTAGAGTTAAGCAATTAATTTTCAACAAATCATTTATCTTCCAAAAGCTGCTTCTGTTTTACTTGTGGAATCCCTGAAAGTAAATTATAAATCTGTCAAAATTCATTCAAAATCAGCTGAAATCTTTCTTGTTTTTACTATTTTTGAACTCAATGAAACAAACTTAAACGACGCAGTAAAAAATTCACAGTTGAATACTAAAATTGTGCCAGTCACTGAGACTCCAAACACAATGGCTTACTGCAAAACTGAAAATAGTGTCGCTTATTGTGATTGCATTGCAGCATAGATGTTAAATGTAAATGACAGTCCCAAAGACAAGCTCGAAGAAGTCTTGCCCTAGAACAGAAGCAATTAATGGAACAATGGATCTTGGACAATATTATTTATTTTTCAGCCCGCACAGAAATTGTCACCCAGACCATCCTGAGAATTATGATTTTGAGGAGAAATTTTTCTTTTTCTCACCCATTACATTATTAGAATAACAACTACTTTCTGGGATCAAAAAATAATAATGCTTCAAACTCAGGAAATAACCTAATGAAGCATTTCATCAGTAGAGAGGAAAAAGGGTAACACTTTCGGAGATCTTATCTTCGTTGCAGCTTCCCAGAGCTTCTTTCCTGCTTCTCACTTTGACAACTCAGTATTGTGATTACAGGTTGAAACTAGAGCTCATCAAGTCTGAAATACTATTATTTGCCTGTATATCTGTAGCTTATATTTCTATTTGCTCAAGGACATCAAACAATGCATAGACATAATTAGTTAAGTGTTATAACAGCCCTGTGAAGAATGGAAATGCAGAACTGAGTCATAAAGAGGTTGAATGTAATACCAAGGCCACGGAGAACATCAGCAGCAGTTTGGTGTACAAAGCCATTTTTTAGTCTTTGACTGTGTGCAAAAGGTTTATAGTTAAAAAGAAAATAAACTTAATGTTCTTGGGAAAACAACAGAAGCATAAAATCAGCAATTGAAATGGGATTCCTGGCTTTACCCTTCCCTGTGGCACATGTTGGTATTGTGCTGTAGTACAGCTGCAGGCACAGTGTTGATCATGTTATGCCAGTTATAAGGGGTGATGTATTATTTCGTGTTTTCTGTCTTGGCTGTGTGATGCTGTGAAATCGGCTGGTAGCTCTAACACACTTACCTAGCACATTTTCAGTCTGCATTTACTTTTCTCCATTTATGCAGATTACTGCATGCCTGTTAACTGTCATTACTGAGCAAACTCATCATACAGGAAACAAGAAGCAATGTAAAGAGGAGGGAAAGAAATCTCTTGAGGAGCCAAAACTTCCAAGCACTTTTAAAAGCTCAACCATGAATCAGGAAGAGAAAATCTTAAAGAATTGGGTACAAGAGCAACCAAACCAGACAGAGAGGCTATGCAGCCCACCTCATCCACTTGCTGCAGGGCATCGCCATCCCAACCCTACAGCCTGTTTTGGCACAGGTCACTTTGCCCCTCGGCACCTGCAGTGCTGACAGTGAAGGGGTGCCTGTCACAGGGAATGACCTACCTGGGCCTGCCCAGGTGAGGGGGGGAAGAAGGGGCAGTGAAAAGCTGCCACGTCTACACCTTCAAACACAAGTGACTTCATCAGGCTGGGAAGGCACTTAGGGAGGTCCCCAACAAAAAACTTGTCATGCACCAAATTTAATTCTAAAACCAACACAGCTGAGGTGGTTTTTGTGTGTCTTGTAAGAGTACATGTTGTCAACACACTCATACTGGGAGCTGAAAAGCTCCAGGTTTGCTCCTGCCTCCCTCCCCAGCTGCTGGGTCCTGCCTCAAGGTCCCAGGGGAGCCCCCGTCACCCCAGCAGGCACAGGGCCAGTTTACATTACTTGCCTTCTTCTGTGAATCAGGTCATGGCAAAATATTGCTGTGAAAAGATCCCAGTACTTAAGACACAATCACAACAGAAATATAATTATGCCAGCCTGACGGCAAATACTTTCCGTTACTCCTCCTCAGCCTCCATGACAGAGAAATACACTTAAACAATACTGCAGAAAGAATGTTTAGTAGAAAATCACGATGTAAACTGATGTCTCCAAAACAGGTGTCACGTGAAAACCACAATAGTTCTGTAAGAATTTTTTTTTTCTACTGAAAGAGGAAAATGTGACAAGATCTAAAAAGCTGTCTTCCACCTTCCCCTTCTTCCATGAGGAAATAGCCCTCAATAGTCAAACTTTTGCTGTGACAGAAGAAAAACAACTAATCATCAACTGTGTATTTTCCAAATCATATTCTTCTCTCTATATTGAAAGCATGTGCAGTTTCTGGCTCCTATACAAGTTATCTATAATTAATTTTAGAAAAAAATACAGTATTTTTTAGTCTGGAAGTGAGAGAAATAATACATGTAAGACATATATAAATGCATGTGGGAAAACAATGCATGTGGGAAAATAATGTGTGTAGGAAAACATTCACTGTTATTCGTTTTCAGTGGACAAATAATATGAGCTGTTTTTCTTGAAGTCATTGAAAGTGCACAATGAAATCTATGTTACTTGCCACTTTTGGAAGAGCAGTTTGAATGATCACTTACTTCCATGGGTTTTCACAGTAGGATTCGACTAGACATTCTTAATTCAAATCCATATGCTCCTTTTTTAAAAAATGGTCTATTTTGGTTTAGGATCATACATCCATTGGCTCAAGTTTACACCATAGTTCAAAAGTAATTTCAACAACTTTCTTATGCTCTGAAGCCTTCATAGATGCTTTTCTAGGTATGCATACCTGCTGTCAAAGTGTGCTATATAGCCTTCTGTGAATAATGCCAAAAGTACCAGCCTTTTTCAGGAGGGTAAGGCAATTCTTGTATAGTCATGTTGCATTGTGCTTCACACAAATCATAATATCACTGGAAATATGAGCTTCCCCTTCTAGGTATGGTCCATAAACCTCAATAATAACACCAAGTAAAAGAAAACCACAAATTCTCACATGATTCATGCTGCTTTCAGGAACTTTCCCTCAGTTTCCAAGCAAGACATAGCTGAAAACAACTCTGTAGATGACATGAATTTAAAAGAGTGAAAAAGCATTTACATTAGCAGACCAGAAACTTCATTCTCAAGGAAGTAACCTTTTAATAAAAGTATAGTGATTCGAGTTAGATGGCACAGAGTACCTGACCATATGTTTTACCCAGATAATATCTCTTCTGGCGATTATAACCAAAAGTGGTTGTGGCTTAGACAAATCAGAGGAGAATATCCTTCGTGGGAAGGAGAAAACGGGTTTGACATTGAACTCTTTAAGGAAAATCTGTAAACTAGATTCAACTGATGGTTTGTCAGAAAATGCCATTTTGCAGAATCCAAATATTTTACAGAAGTGTCAGTCTCATACAGTTGTTGCTATGATACTGGGGAGCACACTTAACTTGGCCAATAACCTGTGTGAGGTTTAGGGAGTTGTCAGACTTTTTTTTTCCTGAAATTTCCTATTTGTAAGAAAATTTTTAGAATGAAGTCTCATTCTAAACTGGCATGAGTCAGGCATTTGGAGCTCAATGAGCTACATCACTAAAAAGCACATCTGACATCACAAATAACAACATTATCATAAAATTACAACAAACGTTTCTAACAGTGTTGCTGAACAGACTGCATATCATACTATTGGACTAATTTGATTTCTCAAGTGCACCAATAACTGGAAGACCACTGCACTAATGAATCAATGCTTGTAGTGATTAGGCCCATCCAGATTCTGGACCCAGTAGGTGCTTGCAGCACTGGCCCAGTTCCCCTGATGCGCATATCAGCACAGTACAAGAAGATTTCACTTGGTACCGTTACAATTTGTAACAGTGAAGCATCCATCAGATAGTGATGAAAATGTAACATAATTAGGGAGAAAGTTGGTTGCTTTCTTTATAATGTTAAATATTCTATGTAGGCCCAACTAATTTGCTGAATTCTTTTTTGTCTGAGATTCACTCTCATTTATTTTTGACAGGAATCTCTGCTAAGGTAAGAATGAATTAATCATTATCACAAGAAAGAAAATGGCTATAAGAACATTAATTGGTAATGACAGCAGTTTCACGATAGCATCCTTTCTTAATGTACAGCAGTACATTTGTCAAAATGTGAATTCTCTGCCCCGAGAACATTAAAACATAAAACCAATGAACTCTTATATGGACTTTAAGAAACATCATCAAATTGATCAATCAATGTAGAAGATTTATTACAGGAGCCCTTGACCTTCAAGATAGCTTTTCAAACCAGCTAACTTTCTGTCTTTAAGTAGAAAAGTTTTCTTATGCTTATCTCAGACTGTGTGGGTGGATCAATGAAATCAAGCGTCTGTGAATCTCTCACAAAGAAATGATGTCTCTGTTCTCAGGCTCTAACAGCATCGCTTTTTTTTTTTAAACCAACATGCCTGATGAATGATACAGTCATCATAATTTTAAATATTCAAAAGAATGTGCATAATTATTTTCCAAAAATACACCAGATACCACCTCTGTCTAGGTTTTCAAACTGTCTAGCTGGAGCCCTACTTTGGCTGCACAGACTGTAGGATCTAAGCAGCTCTTGACTATCAGCCTACACTTTGTATTCTGGTCCTAAAAGCTCCCCAAACAGCACATGTCTGTTTATGGCACCATTCTGAAAATCTGTTTCTCCTGAGGGTAACTCTGTGGCTATGCAGAGCTTTATTGATAGCCAAGAAAACACTGTGCCTCTGTCAATCTATGTCTTACACTGGATAAAGGAATCTTAAGTGAGCATTCTGGCTCATGCCTTGCCCTTCCTTCTAAAATGTGCCAAAATTACATATATAGAGAGCCATTCAGTAGGGAACAGCAACACTTAAGAGACTTTCAGGAAATCCTTTGGTTGTTTCCCTATTTATTTTATTATGTTAGTCACTGAATACAAAGATGTCAAAACTTAACACCGTTTTCTTCAGTAAACACAGAAAACTCAAAGGCAGTAGAGAGGGTACAGAGGCCACACTGTCCCCAAGGACAGAGTGTTCAATGCCCATGCCAGAGCAACTATGCTGGCTGCTGGGCTGCCATGCACCTGCACTGGAAACAGAACCTAAAACCGGCAGCAGCCTCCAGTGCCATACACACATACCTAATGGAAATTCATTTTATGATACATCTAAGAGTCAAGTGTGTAACCTTATATTGACACTGTCAGATAAATTTGAGTTTTGAATAGCTTGTAAGCAACTTCAGTCTTCATTGTGAAAAAATAAAATTACCTAGCTATTTAAAAGAATAGATTGTAAGGTATGGTCAGACAATCACACACTGCATGATGACTTAAATTAGCATTAAATTAGCCAGAGTTTACCTGTCATGAAATACAAGCATGCAACAACCAGTTACTGCATCTCAGCTCAAGGGTGGTAAATCCTTAAGACATGCTAACTTCATCATTTACAATCATCTACTCACAACTCTAATTTACATGACATTTCTTCAGCAAATAGATTATACAGGTTGCAAATGACCTGCAGGGATATTATTGTATTAGCTAAAATTTTAACAACACAAATTAGGGCAGGCCCTTGGCTATACACTCAGTCACAAATCATTATTGTAGTGATGCAGAATATAGAATACATAACATACAAATAGGGTTTCCAGAAACTGGCATGTCAGTAAAAATATACCAGCTACTGCCTTCCTGATTTATATTTTTTGCAGTGTTACATAAGAAAATAAAACAAAAAGGTAGCAAATACAGGAAGATAATGATAGAGACAGTGAATGAGAGAAAAGATTGTTCGGCTGCAATGCTCACTAATTCTTGCAGTAAAAGAAGAGTAACTGAGAACCTGAAGACCAATTTTCAAAGCTTTGAAGTGGAACTTCCTCTGTGGCTCTGGGCAAAGCATTTACCCTTTCTGTGACCCAGAGCTCTACATTTAATTGAAATAATCTCATCCAGCTCTACAGCTCTGAATCCTAATTTTCTTTGTTTTCTGCCTGTCCTGTGAGGAATACAATACCATTTCATAAGAATATGATGCAACAACAACAAAAAGTTCAGACCTTTTGTTCTTGTTTCCTACGACTTGCCCTAATGTCACACTCTGTTTTCTGCAGTAAATATGCTCAGAGTCAAGCTACAGCCAAACCTCTTGGAATGTAAAATCTGTTCATCTAATATAAACCTAAACAAACAAAATATCAGTGTCTCAAATATATCTGAACTGTTAACCAGAATTCACTGGCTTGGATTAGACTGTCTCATATGTTATGGTTGACAGACAGATGCCCATTTCTCAAATGCTGTTTTGTGAAAATATACATGAAAAAGATATCCAGATAACTTTCTTCAACTATTTTGGATAATTTTATCTTCTATTGTTTATTTGTAAGAACAACGACCTTCTGTAATGCTGCTTAACCAATTGTAATTTCCAGTTAGTCTAGGGAAGAAAACAGCAGCTTTTCTTAAATGTAGTTTTACAAGGTAGCAGCATCTTGAATGACAGATAAAATTACTACAGTTATGTTTATTGTAAATGAAGCAGTCATCAGCGAAAGATCATTTTAACTCAATTATATTTCCATCCAAGATGGAAAAACCAAACCAAAACAAAACAAAAAACCCAAACAACAGTACAAACATCAAACATTAAGTGCTTAAAGAAACTCTCAGTGTTTTATGGGAAGATGGCACAAGAGAAAGTTTTCTCAAAAGAGGCCCTGAAGATTTGCTGCAATTTTAAATGCTTGAAACCAACTGAAATGAGGAGTTCCTCTTCCCTTGCCCTTAAATGATCACAGAAATGCAACGTGTTGGAAAGAAGTGCTGGATTTGCATTCCTACAAGAAATTGCTTATTAATGTGTGTCAAATGTGCCCGGACAAAACTAGTTCAGGTATTCAGAAGTAAATTCTGTCTTTAAGGATCATTTTCTCCTTGGTCTTTAATGCCACCAGAAGAGGTAGCGAAGAGTACAGTAATATCTGCTATCACAGGCAGATGCCCAGTTCTGTTATGACTAAGATCACTCTGTCTTTAGCATCTGGGCTGTAATATTAAAAACCATCATGTGCAATATTCAAAACTATCATGTGCTGGAATTAGAAGAACAAACATTATGCTCGGTCTCTGCATAGACTGAAAGGAATCACAAAAAAACTGTCATTTTCTCATCTGCACAGAGCTATTACATGTAAAACCTATTGGCTGTCCTGCATCCTATGATGCAGAAAAACAACACTACTACTCCATTTTCAGCATTAGAACAGTGAAGAAACACATTTCCTATGTCCAGCACATCAGCACAAGTTAAAGTCACGAGTGTCTGACACAAAGCTCATGGCACTCAATGGAAAACCTCCCACTGACTTCAAAGTGTTTTGATCCAGTGTTTCCGTATACAAGCCCAAGAGCTGATGATTTGCAGAAAATGAAGAAAGAGAATACATTTTCATAATATTATTTAGTCAGTTCTTCAGCAGAATAACATCTGCTCTCTAAAAAAGGAATTTTTTCCCTCCCATTCTGAAGGACTTTTCCTCTAATTTTTGTTTATAATAATATTTTAGTAGTAATCACCTTCGTAACAAAAAAAATGAAATATTTGGTATATTATTAAGCAGCATTTCCACTACTGGTGGTAAAAAGCTCTTTTCTTGACAAATGATCATATATAAAACAAAAATCACTGAAAAAAATATTCTGGTTTAAAATAATTCTCAGCAATACTTTAGGACAGTTAAAAATTGCCTACTGAGCTAAATATTCAGTTACTTGCATATTCATCACTACCACCCTTATTGTAGGCCATTTTATTCTAGGCCAGAAAGTCATTCAAAGGCATTTATCACTACATAAAAAAGAGCACTAGGATGATCACAGTGTTTCCAAGACAACTGTCTGTGTTTTGACAGGTGAGATATAATGCCCGTCTCTGCCATCACTTTGTACTCACTACAGTACCAACTACTGAGACCAGCACAACCTTATGTCATACATTTGTTCTCCATAAATGTTGCAAGCAGAGCGGTGCCAGGTGGTGCTACCTGTTCAGAGTCACAGGAAAATGCTAGTTTTAGAAATGTTCAAGATGATGAAGTTCAAACCTACCTTGCTTTCTTTACAGTGCTGATTTCAAGTTTTAGACTCTATTTAACTGACTGTTCATGGCAAGGTAGTCACCAAGGAAAGACAAGAAAACTCAATCAATAAAGGGAAGTCTACAAACTGCAAACTGGAGGTGAAATCAGGCTGATCTTCTGAATGATACTGCAACATTTTCTCAATCTTGCTCTATTTACCTTCCACCTGATTTTTAATGGATTGGCTGTTGCACTAGGACTCCACAGCCTCACCCCTACACTAGGAACAACCCTTCCAGCTTGTAGACTGTCTGTCACCACTCACCTCAGCTAACTGGCTATGGCATAAGATGTCCTTGCTCTTCCTGCTCTACCTCAGGGCAGACATTTATGACCATTTACTCCTGTGAAGAACGGTTCCTTAAAGACTAAATTGCACTTCATGGTGGCTTGGGTACATTGAGAGAAATTATATGAGGGATAGGTGTTCAGTTGTGGCATCACCTTGACAGGAAATTCTAAGTGCTGTAGGCAGTTAAAATGGAAGGATGTACTCATTTATTGAATGGTTATGAAATCAGTCTATCTGATAAAAGCATCTGTTCTGGACAAACTTCTGTCTGTGTTTCATTCAACTCCATGGAAAGAATGCAGGACGTTAACTGGATGACTCACCCATGCAAACATATATCTTGAAGCATTAGGCACTGACATTTAACTGCACAGTATTTTTCCTGGTGTTCTAGTTGATTGAAAATGGCCCTCAGTGACTCAGAGTTTAAGGACATGTGACTGCCAAATGTCTATATACTTATTAAGGAAATCAGATTGCAGGTATCAGAGAGTGCAAAACCTTATAGTCCATTAAGCTGTGCCGTAAAGGCCATACAGTGGGCTGACCCCAGCCAGCAATGAAGCACCCACCCAGGACTCACTACCTACCCCCCCCCACTCTGTGGGATATGAGAATTGGAAGAGCAAAACCAAGTAAAGTTATGGGTTGAGATAAAGACAGTTTAATAACTGCTTTTTTTTTCTGTTGAGAAAGCTGTTATATGGTGTGCAATATTCCTTTGGCTGATTCAGGTCAGCTGTCCCAGCTGTGTCTCCTCCCCAGTCTACTCACTAGAAGGGGGCAGAGCGTGAATAAGAGAAAGCCTTGGGGCTGTGCCAGCGCTGTTCAGCATTGCCAAAACATTGGTGTGGTATCAACACTGTTTTAGTCACAAATCCAAAACACAGCACCCTTGGGGCTGCTATTATGAAAGTTAACTCCACCTCAGCCAAACCCAGTACAGTCCAGTAAATCTTTAACTGTTCCCTGCACTGACAAACTAAGAAAAACTGCTGTCCTCTGTGCTCCTTAGTGCTCACTGCTTTTCCATAGCTGAAATGGGTCACAGCTAAACTCTACAAACCTGACATCTTTGTTGGTGTCTCATGCCATTCCTACCTGCTCAGTAAAGCAAGGACATACCATTACCATCATTATTTTTCCTTCACATATGAGCTGCTGCTCATACCTACAGTACTACAAATGATCCTCTACATCTGTGGGAGCCCAGATAAACTGAGGATGTATGATTGAAGCAAATGAAGCTTTTTCATTTTTGTACCCCTGTTAAAGTAATAACCTTATAATGCATAAACAGCTTATTCTTTGGAGCTCGATAGCTTCTTCAAATGTAACAATTTCAATAGACTCATACTGGAGTCATTAAATGATTTGTTTCCAACTGGTTATATCCAACCACACACATTTATTAAATATCTATTTTTGCACACACAAATACTTAAAACCAAAATAATTTTATTTACTTTTTGCTTTTATAAAGTGAGTTTTAGCAGAGGAATATACTGACAAAAACAATCCTGGATATACTTCGATTGAAATCAGAAGGGTTATAGAAGGCAAGTTTGGCCCAGTATTTTAAGGTAAGGGTTAAATCAAGGGAAAAAATGATTACTACTGTCTTCTATATTCTCTGCATAGCATTAGCTATTTTCTTCTGATATTGAGAGGCTCTTTTGTAGAATATGAAAGACTTTCAGTTTTCCCCTCACTGTGTTTGCCTCCTACCCCACACAAAACCTTTGCTGTTTCCTATCTTTCTTTCTAGCAAGACTGAAAGCATACCTTCAACTTTCAAAATCCAGAGCAAATCTTCTCTGCAGATTTTTTGGGTTGTGTTGTATTTCTCTGTCATTCTTCCCAGCTGTCAGGGACCACATGATCACTTGAATTCAATTGCCTCATTGACACATTTCTTCCTCAAAGCTTTCAGTGATGATCTGCTTATTCTCACTTTTTTTAGAACTTCTAATCTGCTTGCTATGGTTAAGTGTAAGGTCTCAAATTAATTTTGTTAGGAAATAAGAGGTGAATCTGTCTGACTCTTATTCACTCAGCAAGTAAATACAACATTCAGCTGAGCTGTTAAAGCTTCTGTCCATAAAAGGCTAAAAACTGTAACTGCAAATGCAGGTTGAAGCTAATATTAAAAATCATTGTGCTAAAAATTCTAGCCACATAAAGAACAGAAAGTTTAAAGCAATTGATCGCAACCTATTTTATCAAAAATCATTTGGTACTGGGCACCTCTCAGCCTTCAGGAAAAAGACGCAGAAAGATCTACTGATTGGATGGTCAAGTTAGCAGTCACTTTTGGAAAAGTTTTGAATTATATGGATGAATTCTCTTGCACTTGCACTCCTAAATCTAAAGCATGCATCTTTCCAAAAGCTAATGTGTTAATTCAGCCTTAAATCATTGGTCTTAATGAAAGAATTGAGACTGAAATGTTGCGGTCTGTGTTTCATGAAAGGAAATACTGGAATATCACATTGAGTATTCTGATTTTCAGAATACGAAAAAGAAAGCTTTAACCTCTTTTCCAGCTTTGGCAATTGCCTCAAAATTAAATCCGTAAACTTCAGTATAAACCTTTGAGTATGTAGCTTCATGCCACTGTACAGTACAGTTCTAGCCACTCCATTGCAGTCTCTGCACATCAGAGATCTGTGCTTCATAATAAACACACCCTGGGAAGTCTGCCTGGGTTAAACTCTCCTGTACATTCATCAAAATTCTTTTCTTTATTTCCTTTGCATTTGTCACATACAATGGCTCAAGTAATCAATACTAAAAAGTGCACATTTGACATAAGAATATATGTCCTCTACACTTAGAAGGATAAATAGAACAGCAGAGGTTTGTAAGGAAAAGAAAGCACTATCTTTCATAACAGTGATTGATAGTAGAGAATAAAACAGATAAGCTTTTGATCATTTTTTCCAATTATATCAGATGGTCTAACAAAATACTACTTCAGTCTAAAAGCCTCAGTTCTTTCTTTTGATATTCATGACTGCAACAGTTCCTAAGCCCAGTATCCCTCACAGCACTGTATGGTAATCACAGTTCAACACCACAGTTATGGTCTCATATTACCCCACTGATATGGATATATAAAAATATATATATATATATATATATGTGTATATATATAAAACTCAAGTTGCAGAAGCAAAAAGACCCAAATTCTGCTCTTGTTTAGGACACAAGCCCAGCTTTTAATCATTTTAATCACTTTGCTATGATTTCTGTGATACTACCATAGAGTGAAAAGGCACCTCATTTTTTGAATGCATTTCTGGACATTTATGTAAGCAATATATTTATCAACTTACATAATCACTGATTAAATTTACTTTCAAAAGGATTCCACAATTCTGAGACATAATTTAGTTTTCTGATTTGCTAGCTCATACATAAAGGATGTGGAGACTTTATTAGGACCTCTCCATAATCTTGATATACCATTTAAGTAGTATCTATCCATCTATCATTTGTACATAATCTTCCATCCAGAAGTATTTTAAAACTCACTACGCAAGGTATTTCACGTGTCTATTGCTTGATGCTGAAATTTGTTAAACAAGAACTTACTGGAGCAGCACATCAACTAATGTTGCACACACTCCTTTATGGCAAAGATCTGTCACACTACACTTCTGGCCTGGCCAAGTGGACATGCTGCCTTTGAGGGGAAAGCATTACCCTATCCCTGTTCCTTCCATCTCTCTGTTATATTATTATATGCAGAATTTCAATGGGTTGCATCATAACCACTCTCCTCTGTCTCGTGAGAAGGAGCATGAACCAAATTCTGCCTTTAAGAAGCAGTGTCCTCACATTCTGCCACATGATGCTCTTTACACAACTAATAGCTTCCATTTTCAATGTAGTTAATTTGTACATCTTTTCAACTGATATACTTGAGCATTATCCTCTACCCGGTCAGGTATAACAAGACCCCCAAACACAATAAAAAGGACAGTCATTTAGGAAGTAATTTTCAGTACTAAGTTACTATTTGCATTATTAATATGTCATACAGAATTTATACTCAAAGCTCGCAGTGAACTAGAATTGATGAGTCTAGTAACATGCATAGTTACAATGAGCACTCCTCACAAAGTGTATGATTTATAGAGTTGAGTAGCAATTGTGGAGATGCTGTAAACAGGAAAAAGCCAGCCAAGCTAGAA
Source organism: Columba livia (assembly GCF_036013475.1). Classification (NCBI taxonomy): domain Eukaryota; kingdom Metazoa; phylum Chordata; class Aves; order Columbiformes; family Columbidae; genus Columba; species Columba livia. Next base: position 83,300,280 of record NC_088604.1, read on the forward strand.
GGAATGTGCTAATTAAAGAATACAAGTGAAATGCAAGTTAAAAGCAACAAGATAAGGAGAAGGGAAAATCCTGGCCCCAAACAGGAAGGAAGGAGAGAGCATACCCCTGGCTAGATTTGCATATCATCTCCCAGGGCCCAGTCACAGCTAGCAGGGGTGGAAACACTGCTTCTTCACATCTCTATTTAGTACAGGTCCCCAGGCAGCCTTCCTATTGAAAAAGATCTAGGAAGGAAGTTAAAAAGAAGGACAGCAAAAGGAACAAAAGAGAAAGGGAGGGAGCGAAGCTCAGAGCAGAAGCTGCTCCAAGGGCAGGGCGGTGTCTTGGCAGCTCCCTCTGCAGGTACAACCCAAGGACAGCCAAAGTCAGTCCAGCCAAAAATAAGACACGGTGACTAAGGAAGAGGGTGGCATCACTGTATTTCCAATGGGTTAGGTATTTAAGCAAGGCGAATTTTATAAGTTCGTAAGTAAAACTAATGCCTTTCATCCAAACAACTCATAGAATGTGGAGGGTAAAAACAAAAGTTTTTGGCTATACAAGGCTTTTTCTTCAGGTGAGGTGCTGAGGTGTGACACTTTGGGGCAATGTGTGAGGAAGGACAGTGCCCTCGGCTCTGGCACCTGAATGAAATGATCCAAAAACCACACAGAAATCACAGGTATACCTGACCACATGCTTTCTTTTTTTCTCTTTTGTGTAAGATTTTTTCTCATTCTGTAATTCAATACCCAACTGAAACTTGGCTCACTATTTTCTTTGACTTTTCCTAGCAATACGAGTAACAACTTCCAAATAATCTTGTAGACAGGGAACCCTCTTCCTGAGGAAACAACCACCCCACTTACCCTAATTGCAAGTATACTCTTATTTCTAATACCTGATTTATGGTTGTGTGGATGTGAAGTGCATTCTTCCCTCAAGTTTTAAATGGCACCACAGGGAATGCCAGGGACACATGTGGGTATGGAAGAAGGCTTCGGCAAAAATTCATGTGCCTTCCACCAGCAACAGGTTCTGGGAAAGATGGCCTCTACCCACAGCAATGTCCATAGATGTGAGAACAGGTCTGGAGTTTGGTGGCATTATCCAAATTCCCCCAAAGTCCAGACTTGGAATCAGGCCCTTAAATCAGATCCCATGTGGGAAGCCGCAGACAAATCCATGAAGCAAAACAGACTGACATTGCTTGCAGTTTAGATGTGAAATAACTCTGCTAATTTCCCTGGTTTTAAGTTGGAAGTGTTCCTTGGTATTCAGATCACTGTTTTTTCTCAAACCTAGTCTGCCAATAGTGGAAATAAAGGCTAAAGAGGAAGCACTTAAAATAATTAATAAACATTATGGGCTGGGTTTAATTTAACATGGTCTTAAACATTATCTGCGGTCTTGGAAAATTTCTTTAAGGTTTACTGGAAATTTATGAACCATGGGAAAAGACATGGAAGGAACAGAAAACAGAAGTGTGTTTTAGAACTGCAGCATCTTAAGGAGTTTTGTTTTTTTTGTGGTGTTTTGTCCTTTTTGGGGTCATTTGTTTGTTTTTTAAGAAACCTAAATCAGAGTTTTTTCTTATTTTGTAAAAACTCTGAAGCTTAAACAGAATAATAGGAAAAATATAAATATATAATGCTTTTTGGCTTCTTATAGCTCTGTAAAGATCTAAATTAGTGAAGGTCTTAAAAGCCAGTTCTTCAGCTAAGGGAGTAAGCAAATTAAATAACCATTCTGCTATTCCCTTATGATATCTGTATTGTTAAATAGTCTTCAAATGACATAAAAGAGAAAATTTTTAGCTGTTGATGATGAGAAGAGTTTTTCAGAGTTTCACTTTAATTAGCTTAAAGCCAAGAATATGTCCTATAAACTAATACCAAGTTCTTAGTCAATCTTTTCACATTTTTGCCGTTAATTATTTCTGTTATGCCACTGGAAAAACAAAGATACAGGCCCTAATCTGTGTTCCCAAGTGTTTGTTAAATGAACTCTGAGGGGACCAAACAGCCATAATTGTCTTTCATAACTGGAAACTTTCCTTTAAAGAGGTTTGTTGTCTGCATATCACATCTTTGTACAGCTTAATGTTGCTTTTATCACTTTATTGCTTTTATTACTTTTTCATGTGGGAAACGTTTTGATTAGATAGAATATACCTTCAGAAAATCTTCTTTATCTTTGAAAGCTATTTTTGCATTTATAGCAATAATGCAATCCCCATAATCCTGAATTTGTAGAATTTGTTCATTATTTTATCATAGTATCTTTGCTAACAGTTATCATCCTCTAAATACATAGCCAGTTTAGCAATTCTAATGACTATGTTATGACCATCTAACAAGTGAGGTGTGAGGTTTGTGCCAAAAATAGAAAACTTGACCAGAATCTATTGAATTCATCCAGAATCCAGCCAGAATTCAACCAGAATTCAACCAGAATCCATTGACTACAATCCATCAGAATGCATCGTTGTGGGCGCACTAAGGACACTCTTCTGTGACCTTGAGTATTTAAGCCAGATCTGTGACTACAAACGTGTTTCTGGACCAAGATTTTGATTTAAATGTTTCCAATAATGCTCTGAGCAAGCAAGGAGGCAGACTCTATAACAATTGCCTAACATAGCCCACTTCAGGTTCTTTCACGGTATATCTGCAAAGCAACTGGACTGCAACTCACACAGGCACGCCTAAGCAACGTCAACAATTAATATCCAATTCAATCCCAACAGCAGCTCAAGCAGCTGAACTGTGATAGCGGGCAGCTGGCTGTGTGCAGGTGAGCTTGTTCAGCCTGTATACGCTGTGGCAGCTGCACTGTTGGAGTCCACTTGGGCAAGTTTATAGGTGTGATGCACATGCCTCAGCTAAGCGTAAAAACATGATAAAGACAACTTTATGTGATACATGCACAGGGTGGGTCAAGGATGCTTACTCAACAGCCTCGGATGACAGGAAGGGGCATGTAGGATTCTCCCAAGGCAGGAGGGCTTCCAGACAGACTATGAATGTGATCTGGTAAAATGCTTATATTTCTCTTTCCTGAAAAGAAGTACCCATCTAACATATATTGTAGCTGTCAGCTGGATCTAAACACCTGTGCAGACCTGTCCGTCACATTAAAACATTCTTTTGCTTGCATACTAGTTCACAAATGACATATTATGCTTGCCCTTTGCCAGACTGGGTATGAATGAACTACATTGCTTTGACTTTCCAGCAATTCAGCCCTCTGCTAAGAATGCTACAAACAACATCCATCACGCTGAATTCAGTCCCACTCGTATCTTATGTGACATTTTTAAAAGTTTACTGAGAAATGATGTGGAATTGGCATAGGTCAAAATCTGAAGTAGAATTAACTGAACTGATGAAATGAATTTCAGAGATCAAGCAACTGATCCAGAATATCGCAGGAAAGGGCTGAACAGCTTAGTTTCTTTCTGTTAAAATACACACCAAATTCTAATTGCTAATTTGTTCCTCAGCATAATACAGAAAATGGATAGCATACCATGCAGTTCTTAAGATTTCAATTTAAGTTAAAACAGAAAGCAAATGAGCACCTATATAAAAATCTGTTTTGATATCTTGAGATGAAATTGTGGTTCCATTTAATTCAGTAGAAGATTTGTCATTGACTTATGTCCTCAGCAATGTCAGCAGGCACTTCTTTTACATAGAAAACCAAACTTTCAGAATAAGGGTGAAGGGACTGCCTTTGCAACTAAATTCAGGATTTCTCATTACTTTCATCCCTCTCCCTCCAAAAGAAAAGAGAAATCAATATTGGTTAATACAATGTTTACATTTCTGTCAACCTGTTTTATATCTAAAGTGAAAGGGGTTGTTTTAACATTGCAAACGCTTCTTCTCTCCATAGAACTGTAGATCAAGATTTGACATAAGAAAAGCATAACTCTATAGGGAAACTGAAAAATATTTAAAGTATTTTTTCATCATCTTTGAACACATGGAGTTCATTGCATAGATTTATAACTATTAATTCATGATGTATGCACTCACATATTTTTTTATTTTTGGGTCCTGTTCCTTATTATTGCCTATGTGCCGACCTCCTCCTTTTTCTAGTGAACCTCACCTCACATCAACTCTCTAGTTAACCAGCATGTGCTCAGTCCAAAGGGCAGGGCAATGACGAGGACTGCAGGAAACACCATTTGCTTGATGTCCAAAGGGCAGGGCAACGATGAAGACTGCAGGAAACACCATTTGCTTGATGTAACTGCCTTTTATACAGTTAGTGAAATCTTTCTCTCCTGGATAACACCCTTTGTTGAGACAATTAATTGAGTCCACTGCCAAGAGATGTTGCTTGGGAGTGGAAAGGAGGCAGGCATGATCTTGTTTTGCCTGCACACAATATTCCCTAAATAAACCCTCAAAACTCCCCATCCGTTCTTGGGAAGAATGAAGAAGACTGACTTTACACTAATCCTATAGAGGGTATTGAAAAACAAGTGAAAGGAACAAAGGTTACTTCCCCCCTTCTTTTGGTTTTAATGCTTTCTCCAAATCTTTTTGAGCAAATGCAGGAGCATCCAAGTACTGGATTGATGCACTGCAGAAGTACTACCAGGCAAACATTCAAGGCCAGGCTGGATGAGGCTCTGAGCAACCTGATCTAGTTGAAGATGTTCCTGCTCATTGCAGGGGGGTTGGACTGGATGACCTTTGAAGGTTCCTTCCAACCCAAACTATTCTATGAATATGACAGAAACCAGGCTGTATGACCAGAGAGGATTTTTGATCACATAAAGCAGCATTATGATTTAATTAAAAAAAGGTACAACTTACCCTTAAATAAATTAAGCCCAGAACAAACATACACCAAAGTTTGAATTTAAATTGCAGAATGAGTCATACATAAAATAAAATACCAGGTTTTGCACTTCCAGTGGCCGCTATGCACAACCATGGCCCTACTTTTTTGTTGTTGTTGTTGTTCTCATTTATTTTCAAATTTATTTTACTTTTAAAATTAATTACATTTTAAAATTTATTAATGTATCCCCTGGAGCCACTGGGATGATATTACTGATAATTACCACTAATACACATAGTAAGTAATACCCGCATGCACATAAGCTTCCTTTTTCTAACATGCACTTTCACGCAGCTTGTCTGCTGGTGTAAAGCAAGTGCACATCTCTACTGATTCAAAAACAAGGCTGATTTATATCAGCTGGGGATTTAGCCTTCCTTGTTTCCATGAAGTCAGACAGTATCTCCTAGAGCTGTACAGATCTTTTATACAGGTACATAACAGAAAATGTAGAAACCCCTAAGATGGCTGAACATTCCCTCAGCGTGCTGACACTTCCTTCCTGCTCAGTTCACTTGTAAGACAGAAATAACTCTCCGATGACTTGACCTCTTCAAAAAGAAAAACGTTTCTGTACTGAGATCTGCTAATTGGGTCAAATTGCAGAGACAAATTTATTATTATGATCTGCTGAAAACTGAAAATGATGAATAATTCCTTACCTAAAGGCCTGAGGATAAATTCTGAAACAAACACTCCCTGTTTTAAATCAGAAAAATCACTTTATCCATTTGATTTAATGTTGCTGGACACACATCACTGTCTAGTGAAGAACTATTATGTGGTTCCTTATGTTACACCTACAAATTTTACCAGTATTTGTTAGGATATAAATCATCAGTCTTTATAGTGCTTTTGCTGATGGCATGTCTAAGGCTCCAGGTCACCTGTATGACCACAAAGCTAAGTACATAAAAAAAGTCAGTATTCAACAAACATTAAAAATCAATTTCTTGCTAAGTAAGATTAGACATTGCATGGGCTTGCAGGTGTACAGAGCCCTGATGAGACAATGATATCAATACTTCAGGCATGTTGCCAATGATTATTCAAACACCATCCCTGAAATGGATTTTCTTCTTGCAAAAGAACAATAGAGTGTTTCCACAAATGAAACAAAGTGCACAGAACTGTCTTGGCTGGGTAGCAGGAAGAAAATATTAAATTATCTTATTTTGTCCATTAAAAAGGAAACATCTATCATAAAAATGTACTTTACAAGATGGAACAAATCATGTCATCTTCAAACACTGACTAAAGAGGCCTCAACTATGACAGGTGGACATTTTTGCCACTTGAAATGTGATTTATAAGAAATATTGGGTTTGGCAGGCTGTTATAACATGTCATGGTGCTACTAAATGCAAGTCAGAAGTTCTGTATAATTCATTAGCATTCTTTCGTGATTGGAAACTACACAGCCATCTGTCCTTGCTGTTATTCAAAAAAAGAAGACAAGGTAGTAATTCAAAAAGCACTGGACTAACAAGCATTCGGAGGGGATGAGTACCAGTGTATCAAAATACAAGCAGAGAACAAAAGCAATGAAACTTCAGATGGTTCTGTGGTCAATCTACTGATGTGAACTGCTGGTTCTTAATGCAAACCTCATTTCTGCATCACAGTCCCAGTGACTTGTATTTGTCTCAGGTAAACCACTTCTTTCTGGGACACAGAGTTTTACAGCAATCCTGCACAAATAAAGTTGTTGTTGCATGAGTCGTTACTACTCACACAAATTACGTACAAATTAAGTACAAGAGCTACCAGAGAAAAATCTTTAGCATTAAAAGGAAATCACTACCTAGAGTAACATACAATTTGCATACTTCACGATTCACACCACTAGGTGCAGTGTTGTTATAGCTCACAAGGATTCACCATCTCCATTTCTCAATCTTAATTATATCAAAAAAAATACAAGCAATCTGACTTTTCTGAGAACATATCCTACCTGCACCAAACATCTATTTCTAACACCAAGAAACAAAGGACCAACATTGCTCTTTTATACAGACATCTGCATAAAGTTGATGAAGATACAATCACTTATTTCCTATCATAGTTCATGCTGTAGACAGGCTGGATGCAACCATTTCTTTACATTTGAAACTGTATATCTAAACACTGAAACGTGGATTCTACACAAAGTGTTACAATAATGATATTTATTTAAGACTGGAAATTTTTCATAGATGACAAACTGCTAAAGATTATAATTGTGATCACTGTCATTTCCATACTTATCCAGGTCCAAATACAGGTTTCGATAGTCAGATTAGACCATTTACTACAGTGTTCTTCAGATATATAAAACCCACATGTATGCCTAAATGCGTTGCCAGCTTAGCTGTAACAGAGTTTTCCTTCAAGGGATGTAAAACTTGTAAAGAGATACAGAACCACCATTTACTTCCAGTACTCTCAGTTACTAGCCTATAAAGAGACTTGTTTTCACTGAGCTACTTATATGCTTAAAATGTGAAGTTTTTAAAAGGTGAATTTGTTGGTAGAAAGCCAGTCAGTAACAGTGAGCAAAGTGAACTATTGCAAAGCTGTTTTCTAATGTATGTTATGCCACATGTGTGGCAGGCCAGTTTTCTATACAGAATTTGTACAAACAGCCAAAAAAATGTGAGAGAAAACCACACTCTAGAGTTCTACCATTTGGAAAACCAATAACTAAGTCTTCAAAATCTGTGCACATCCTTTTAAGCCTTACAATGATTATGCACAAAGTTCACAGCAACAGCTTCTTTTTTCCTGAAAAAACAGAGCACAGGAATAGAAAAACTTCTAGTGTACTTTTAACTGAAACTTGAACTACGAATCATGTCTATCATACCTATAAAAAGTTTACCTGGAATGTATTCCCCCTCTCATTTGCGTAACACTCTTATACTGTGCTTACTTGTATATATGTAATATATGAACACAGATTTTTAACAGATTATCTTATTAGTTACAACTGCAAATTTCATAGCTGTTGTTTTTCAATCTCTTTGCAGAAGGCTGGTAAAAAAGAGACTGGAAAGAATCCCGCATGACGAGAGCAAAAAGGAAATACCAGTGAATGGGGCCTCCTGTTATTACAGAGGACACCAGATAAGCAAGAGGATAGCTAGGATTGCAATTTTCTAGCCTGAAAAATGCCCAGCATCAACAGTATGCACACAAGTATTTCAGACTTCAAGGAATGATCTAATGGCCTTCATTGGGAGGTTTAGACTGGCCATGAAGAAGCATTTCTTTACCTAGAGGGTTGTCAAACACTGGAACAGGGTTCCTAGAGAGGTGGTTAATGCTCAAAGCCTGTCAGTTTTTAAGAGGTATTTGGACAATGTCCTTAACAAAATGCAAGGGATATAGGTCAGGTTCTAGCTATTACTTTTAAATTTATTTGTGCTAAAATCTTTTGAGGGGGTCACAGCTACGGAAATTTTGTCAGTATCACACTAAAAACTTCAGGTTTCACAGTATGAAGCAGTGGGAATCCTCTGAAGATAAGTATTTATAAATAACAGAAAACGTTGAATGAAAGTCTCGGTGTTCTCTCTTTCATCAGCAGTTATGCAGATCACCTTCTGCTCTACCACAAATATTGATTTATATTAATCATGGAAACTTCATGGCTTGCAGGCATGAAAGAAAATCAATGCAGTAATGTTCTCGTTGGTTTTCTGCTAGCCAGCACATTTGCGTGATGGAAGAGGGCACACAATGAAGCCCTTTGGTGATCCTGTAGGTAAACAGATGAGAAATGTGAGAGCAAAAATGCTGGTAGTGAATGGAAAGCAAATCTTTTAACAGCCCTAACACAAATATGCTTTGAATGCTGATTTTATTCTTCCATTGCAGAAGGACATATTTAGCATTCCGTATAAAAGAACGGCTCCAGGAACCACATTTCTACTAGGCTTTTGGTACGTTTCAGGATTATTATTGAGATGTTACAGAAAGACAGATCTTCGTACTCTCCATACATGAAAATCTCCGTATTAAGGCTTATTTATTCAATACTAACAGTGCATTTCATTCATACATATTTCTCCGTAAAATAACAGATTCAGAACTGTTGTGTGACTTCGTGACTAATGTAACAACATGGTCTTTAAAATAAAATCCTCCATGACCACACACATACCTGTATCAGAGAAGTCAGGATACTGGATTAACTCATACTTATGTGTCACTGGAACTGATAACAATAGTATGTGTTGCATGAAAACCAAAGCACAGATGCAAGCAGAATCACACATCTAATATAATGAGACTAAAAGGGTAGTTTACATTCATCTGTGCTGTGTGAGGTACTGACTCCTCAAATGCACGATGCCAGTAGAATCAATGGAGAAATTCCTATTTATGTTTGCAAACTTCATGCAGAACTTTTTCTACTGAATTGTGGTTCACTGCTCTGCAAGCTTAACCTACTTCTGCCTAAAATAAAGTATTATTATTCTGTGTAATTCTGTAATGGGGTGTGTAATAAAGAAGGTTATAAAAAGCCACTAGATCTACTCTCTTAGAGTATCTCAAAATTCCTTTTGCTTGTAAAAAACATTTTGGGAAGCTGGATTTCTTTTTGCATTGCATCAGGAAGGCAAAACTAGATGCTGCAATTTAACTGCAGTTTTATGCACTAGGAAATGAACTACATGGTCAGTAGTTTGCATTTGTAATAAATGAAAGCAGAATCTAATTCTTACTACCAGAAGAGAACATAACAAAAGTAATACTATTAATTAGTAGAATTTCAAGACATCGTGATATGGAGTTCTTCATAACTAACTTCTAAGATTAATGAATGCACATGAAATTCAGCTGTTAACAGTTCATAATTTGTTTTCAAGGGTGTCAGATTGTCTTTAAACACAACAATCCAAAAGAGGAACCAAAATTAACATCGCATAATGAATACCTGTATAAATATTTTTCTGCCGTAGAGTCTATTCCACAAATTAACTATTTTCAGTAGTGCATTCCTCTCTCGATAAAATTTGAAGACTTGAAAGGAAAGGAACAGATACAATTTTCACATTGTTTTCTAGAAACACAGGAAAGAACTGTTATATTGTGTCTGGCCTGTCTTAATGAAGCTGGAGTAACTCCAGAGCATATAAGCCTTATAAAAAATGTGAATTTGGAGATATGTTGTCCTTGACAAGTGGGTTGATGTTCTTTCTATAGAGGTCTGGTTTTCTCCTGTGAAGATACTGATTGCACTGCAGGTGAATAACAATCAAACAGAAACAGATAACTAAAGTGCAACTGACTACTGTACCAATGATTTCTGCAATTTCACTTTAAATCATCCTTTTCTATTAATTTCTGCTAACTATTTAAAGGCTGAACCATCTCAAGATTTCACTAGAATTTAAACAACTGGTAAAATCTTAAAGTGGTAATGCTAATACAGACTTAAGGTGGGGGTGGGGGAAGCAACAAGAAGGAGGATTTAACAAAAATATTTGGAAATTTAAAAAAGAATTTTAAGTTACTCTGCAAGTTCAAGGAAGGTGGGTATGCATTTTATGGAATTCAGTAAGTGGCAAAATTTATCTGCTAACATAATTTCCCCTTCTGTGCATGCAGAAGCCCCATATCATGCAGGGAATCACAGAAAAATACTTTACCCTGTAAAAGCAAGACTAATGTAAAATCATGCTCTCTAAGGAAGTTTTTTTGTTTCGTTGGTTGGTATTCTAAATGAAAATGCTTTAAAGAATGAAATGTTCTGCATGTTTTAATTTCCAAATTTCAGGTGTGTGGGGGCTTTTTTTGTTTGTTTTTGTTTGTTTGTGTTTTTTTTTCTGGTACTTTCAATTCAAACAAAAGTATTTTGACAGTAGAAGCTTAAAAGGTTCAATGTCAGCAATAGAATATATTTTCTTGAGTCCCTTTTCAAGAAATAGCTCAAATTCAGTGTAAAACCTGCCATCCTCAAACACCAGATTCTGATGGGAGCTATAGTTCCACTGACTGTCATCTCACCTTCTCCCTTCACCTACAAATTCTGTGGTGAGACTCTCACTGTCTTGACAAATTCATAGAATAGAATCATAGAATCATTTTGGTTGGAAGAGACCCTCAGGATCATCAAGTCCAACCATAACCTAACTCTAGCACTAAACCACGTCCCTAAGAACCTTGTCTAAACACCTTTTAAACCCCTGGGGGTGGCGACTCCGCCACTTCCCTGGGCAGCCTGTTCCAATGCCTGACAACCCTTTCTGTTAAGATTTTTTTTCCTAATATCCAATCTAAATCTCCCCTGGTGCAACTTGAGGCCATTTCCTCTTATCAGAAATATCTCTGTGCACCAGGAGGACTGGGGAGCAGCAGCACGAGGGAACAAAGGCCCCACATGCAGCTCCTGTGAGGCACCAGGGCAGCACACACCAGCCACACACACCTCAAACTCACCTGAAACGAGACCTTGCAATTTCACAAACTGAAATGTTTTAATTGTGTTTGATTCACACAGAATCACAGAATGTTAGGGATTGGAAGGGACCTCGAAAGATCACCTAGTCCAATCCCCCTGCTGGAGCAGGACAGGAGGTTTCCTTCCAATCTCGACAGCTGAACATTTGCATCTGAAGGCACTGAGAGGGAGGTGAGGTTACTGCGCTTGATGATCAGAGGATACATGAAACCAGGCTTTCCAGCATTTTGCATCTCATGGAATTCATCAGGCATGTGTCTCCTACCATATAGGGACAATCATGCAGGAACTTCAGCTCCACACAGCAGCAACAAATCCTTCTTCACAACTAAATTCTACACCTATATAATTCAATCCAGTTCTACTGAAGTTAATAAACCCGCAAAAATTTACAGCAGCAAATAATGTGGCCCAGAAAGAATGAACTGCTAATTAGTAAGAGCAAGGGTTGGCATGGCAATCTCAGCCAGCTTCAATCTTGGTATCAAGTGCAGAACATCTACATTTATCTCATTTGTTCCTGTCATAAGCATATTTAGGAGAGTTCCACCTGATGCGTAAGAATTTATTTCCTCATGGTACTACATTGTGCATCAGAGTAATTTCAACACTTTCCTTTCAACAATTCATATAATTATATTTAAGAACTTAGAACAAGCTTACATAAAATCGCTTTATTTATTATGTGACAGATACTGTAAGTATGAGTAACCAGAGCCTGTCACATTGGAAAATGTCATGAATAATACGACACATATTATGCATGCATGTATAGTTCTGCATAGTCAAATGTAACCAAACAATTAATAAAACAAATGAAGAATGCATAATTGAAGTGCTAAATCTGAGAACTCGGAACTGACTAGCAGAGAATTATTCACCTGCCAGAAAAATATCCATTGCAAAGCAATCTGAGTGCACTCAACCAACCTACAGCCTTTTTAAAAAATTAAGTATTGCTATTAGAAATTGATTATACTTTTAAATAGCAATAAATCCCCATGAAATTAGTTATTGCTTACCATAGCTATAGCATTAACCTTTTGAAGCAAACTTAGCAAATTGCTAGCTAATGCTAATGACCAATTTTGAAAGGGATCGCTCCTTAATTAAATTATATCATATATAGTAGTATTCATAAGATAGGATCATTTTGATGCCAAGTGCATCTTTATGTGAACACTCTGTATTGGAATGTATTATTCCAAAATCAGTAGTTAGCATAATTAGGAGGAGCATAAGGACGATTCAGATGTGTTATTTTTGAATGACCAGGAAAAAAATAAACAACAACCTTGGTTTCTATTAAAAATATCACACTTTCTTGATAAAAAATATTAAACCATGAGCACCTCCCAAGCACCTACCTATTGTCCAACTTCTGCAGTGTGTCCGCTCATTTGTCTACTTGATGTGACCACCAGGACATAAGGGAGCATGGGACAGTCTTTTTTTCAAGGCAGACATTAGGAGTCGCTCTGGGTTACTTATCGAGTTTTTACAAAGGGCCACTAGCTTCTTACAAAAACAACAACAGCAAAGCAAATCTGTCCATTCTATATAATATGTCATGAATCACTGTAGCTGTAGTATTAAATGCATAGAAGGCATGCAATCTTGTTTAAATAGATTTGTAGTGGTTTTATCTTTGGTTCAAACAGAATGAAATGAGAAGTGATTGACACAACTCCAGTCTCTCTGCCGGACATGATTTGTACCCCAAATCAGGCAAAAATCCAGTGTGCAGAAGAACAGCCTTTGTAGGATTTCATGTAGTGAAGCTCTAGCAAAAGTGAGTCTCTTACAAGAAGCAGGGTCTCTTTAGCACCTCCAAGAACTAAGCAGCTCCTGACTCAAGAAAAATGCAAGAGAAAAGGGAGAAGGTTATAGGCAGCTGCCACACCAACTCCAGCAACCAAAGCCATTCCCTCAAGTTCAAATAAATTAAGCAGTCTCCAGCATCTTCTGCATAATCTACTCCATTGAAGTAGAGGAAGATGAGCACAGGATGCTTATGCTATAGCTGCAGAGTCCTCAGAAATGGGGTAGCAATTGGCTCTCTGGGGCAGAAAGGAGGGCTGGCTAGCAACAGCCAGTGGTGTCTTACAACATGCTGCATCTCAGTGTGGCCATTTCAGCCCGAGGACACACAGTTTGGTGACACTAGCCAGTGGCAGCCACACCACTGCCAGCATGGTGGCTCCCAGCCAGTCTCTCCTTCCTCAGCTGGGTTGAAGAGCTGGTTTTAGAGTTGGACAGGAGCTCATTACAGAAACACGGAATGTTTGGGGTTGGAAGGGACCTCTGGAGATCATCTAGTCTAACCAAGCTGCCAAGGCAGGTTTACCTACAGGAAATCACACAAGAATGGTGCTCCCTAAAGCATAAGATCTAATGTGAAGGCACAAGTGGCATTTATTTCAAACCTGATTTCAGGCTCATTTGAGACAGATACGCAATCCAAGTGATGAAGTATTTGTCATATATAAAGTAAATTTGTTAAAATAAAATAAAATAATGAGAAACCCCCAAAAAACATGTGTAATCCCCTGGTTAATCAAAACTGCTAAAGAGCTTGAAGTATTTTGTTCATCTCTGTTCAAGTTTCTTACTTATTTTTGTGCACAGTGAAGATGAGTAAAATCTCAAACCAGAGGACTAACTATTCCCAAACATGCAGAAGTTTGGATCCAGATCTGAACTTTGTGGCTGGCCTTGCCTCCCTACTGGCTGGAGCCCAAGCCTCCATTACCATGCACCCCAAACTGTGATATGGATGAGAACACGTGTGGGAAACTTTGCTCTTACGCACATATAACTCCGCAGTTGTCATCACTTCCCTCTTCACAGTCTTGGCTAAAAATTTGATTGAAGCCCAGTGGTGCTCCAGTCCTTTCCTCCTCCTCTTTATATTTGTCATTTTCTCCCCACTTGGAAATATTTTTGCATACAATGCCAACTGAAAGCCCTCAAAGCTGGAATGCTTACTGTCACTTAGACTATGCAAGGGAGGCAGACTCTTATTGGAAACATTCCTTCCCTTTCATTTTGTGTTGCTCCCACGCTGTTGTTGGCAGCTTTAGATGCATATCAGAAGGAAAGCGTGTAAAATGTATGCAGTTAGGCAGTGGTCCTGTAAAGCACTTCATGTGCACAAATATCTGCAGCTGTGCACTGCTTCTGATCTGTAGGAGATTACATATGGGCGCTGAGATCAGAGTACATCAGACCCCTCTTATTAAATGCATGTGTCTTTAAAGCAATGAGTCTTAATCCCTGTTAAGAGATTCCAATAATAATAAGAAAAATAAATCATATTCACCCCCAGCAGAAGGGAAACTATGATTTCATTCTCTCTGTTCAGGTCATACCAGCACAGAAATGCAACATAAAAAACTAATAAGGCCTATAGCGAGATGTCTAAAAAATACTAAAGCACAACTACTATTCAAATAATATTTACAGTTTTTTTTCTTTCTAAAGACAAATTACTTGTATGGATTCACACTCTTGGTAGGTAGCAAGAACCAGCAGCTAGAAGCCAAAACCAGGTGCACTCAGATTCCTACATGATGTACATTTTTAACAGTAAAGAGGAGTAACTGGGAACAAATTAACAGGCAGGTTTTTTCATCCCCAAGCACATTCATACTGTTTTTAGCTGTCTTACAGAAAGGAATCCTTATGAACTAAGGAGCACAATCAAGGAGAAGCAAAGTGATAATTAAGGAATTGCTATATATGAGAAAGACTAGCTGATGCAAAGGTCCACTTCGGCTTCATGCCCTGAAATCTTATGCTGTAAATTAAATAAAAAGAAGAAGTAGGTATATGGAAAAGCCAATGGAAAGCATACTTTCTTGCAATTATTATTTTTCTTTCTTATATATGAATTGAGACAGAACTACATGCTGACTTTTAAAATAGATGCCAAAAAGTACAGCATTTTTGCCATGAATTTAGGAAATGTAATGTAAGACAAGAGACTTAGGAGGGCTTACACTAATAATTCACAGGAAATACTGCACTTCAGTCAAGAAATTTTACAACTAACATAAATTCTAAGGGTAGTTACTTCAGCTGGCTTATGAAGAGATACCATCGGTACCAATCCCTGCAGAAGGAAGCAAAGGTATTGACATTAGTAGAACCATATCTTGCAGTTCTTGCCAATGCAGAAATCCCTACCAACATCTGAAGAAATGTTACTGGTACAAATATTTTAGGACGTAGCAGGGAAGGTGGCAATATTCTTAACAAAGACCAGTTTCTTTTTTGGACTCTGCTTACCTGGATACCAATACAACCAAGTCTTTATTCATGTTGGTGGTTTTGTCCTGCTTCAATTTTCAGATTTTCACTATATGTGAAAATTTAGTCCATTAAGTTGTTTATCCACAGTTGTGCACAAGGTTTTTCAGGACACCCTTCCAGCCTGAGCACCACCCCAAGAGAAGCTGGTTGTGCTATGGGTGCTGTGACTCACAAAAGAGTTCCCTGGAAGGGGCAGACCTTCTGACTGACGTTTCAGGAAGAAGCAGACTCAATCTGATAAAGTTTCATCATATTCTGACCTGAGGCAAGTCACCCGTGACTGCCGCTCTTCCTCGCTCCTCCTGGGCTGTTTATGCACAAGCACTCGTGACCTCAGTGTCCACCTCAATCTGGGCAAAGGGCAGATTCACCTCTAATTGAATTGTTCTGGTCTTTTATGAGCAGCAGACCTTTGACCAATACTTTCCTGGGATATTGAATCCAATCTACTGACATATGTACTCAGGGATTCCTTTTCTAAAAGCTAGATGTGTTTTTGTCTCCTTCTGCTGTGCAGGAACCAAAAACATTGTCCTCACCAAGAAGGTAAATGGAGATGTCTGGAAGTTTTTCCTGCTTTCTGTCCACTCAAATAAATTATCTATTTTTTTGAATCTGTCTTTTGACCATATCAGCTTTTTCAATAATTTCAAAAAGTTACTCTACCAAGTTCCATTTAAAAAGACAATCACAAGGATGGATTATTTTGGTCAGCAGATACCCTACTTTATTTTATAATTAGTGTTGGCATTACAGAGTATGAAAAGGAACAGGCACCAAGACACCGCCCTCAAATTTAATATTATAGCTAGCTGTGTATAATTAGCAGCTAGAAGGTTTTGAATTTTTTTCCTTTAGCAGCTGAATGGCTCCATCAGTTGGTGAAATTCATTAAAATCTTTTATATCATGTCAATGATCTCATGTAGATAAAATGATGCAAGGTATAAGGCCTTCAATGGAATTACACTGAAGTCAATAATGTCAGTCAAACAGCTAACATTTACAAGGAATTTTCAATTTTATGTATGGAATAGGTGGGTGATCCCTACCCTAGCGGATCCCCGTGTTTCTAGTGAATATATAGGTCCAACAGGACACAGATCCTGGCACAGGTTTATATATTTGTAATTTTACTTAAAGAAGGAACAATTATTGACTATAACATTTATCAGGGAAAGAAAAGAATAGCTGCTTTTAAATTATTTTTAAATACTTCTATATATATAACACACAACTGATTGAGCCTATGCAACAGTTAGTTTGAAAAGGCTGAAGATTTTTCTGGGGTCTTTTTGTTTTATTTCTCAGTATAGTAAGATCTTAAATTATAGATATGGATATCTGACATAACATTACACCAAGCCAAACACTTGACACTTTCATTTATATATTTCCAGTCAGCAGATGGCCACTTAGTTGGTGCAAACTCAAGCTTCTGCACCAGGGTGCATAAGAGCTGACCTTAAAATCTTCACCTTTGGAGTGAGGTGGGCTTGGCACCTTTAGTTACTTTCCCTGCAATTTGAGTCTATCACTAACATTCCCATTTTTTGTCCATGCTATGAAATGCTGAATCTTGGTTAGTTTGTATCAATAATACTCCAATTCTCCTATGAGTCTGATGAGAATTTCAGCTGATGATAGATCAAAAGGTTCTACACACAAGGAAGTCTCCAACCAATTCACAGGTGACATAATACAACAACACTGATGTCAGGAATATTGTGTCACCTGAACTGAGGTTGAGACAGGCTTCAAAATCACATTGACCACCACCCCCTACTCCAAAACTGAGGAAGTGGTAATTAGCATGCTGGCTACCTCAAATACACACCCGTACCTGCTAACAGGTTGGCCTTGCTGTCTGTTAAGAGGCAGTGTTAGACTGCATTCGTGATCCTTATATCATATAAAGCCATATTGTGAAGATAAAATGTACAACTTGTGACAAATCTGCAAACCTCAAAGTTCTCTTGGTGGGAAGAGACTCATTCACATCAAAGAAGCATTTATTTTTCTTAAATACAGAAATCGGACAACGACTCACTAAGTATTCACAAAGCTATCTGCAGGCAATAAGAGTGGTGAATGGAACTTGGGGGATGTCTTGAAAATGCCACAATTAACAATGTGGAACCATTTTTTTTTCCATATATGCCTATATTTTCTAATACAAAGTGAGATGGTAATGCCATATCCCTTGAGCAGTTCTATCAAGAAATAAAAATATTAAAATAATGCAGGGTGTTTAAGAAAGATGGACCCAATTTCAAAGCATCTACAAATCTCTTGTATTGCTCTTCTAACTTCTCAGAAAGCATGAATAATCTGTTTTTACCTCCATGTTAAACAATCAGTGATGTTACAGTAATATTCACTACATTTTTACTTTATAGCAGTAAACATAACTTCACTGAGGAATTATGAAGTCAGCTTTAATGGCCAAATTGAGGACTTGGTTTCAGTTTCAAACCAATTTTTCTTGGGACCTGCTTATTCACTCATTACATTTGCTCCCCTCCAAAACCAAACAAATGAACATCCCTCCCCCCGAAAACAAAACAAAGCAAAACAAAAACAAACAAACACAAAAAACCCAAACAACTAAACTCTCTTAATCTTACTGGACCTTTATGGTTCTTCCCAATTTTTACTAAAACATTTTTTGATCAGTAGAGTCAGTAGACTGAAGGAATTCTGCACTGGGATGTCATGGTGATTTTGCCTGGGTAGTAAAGAATAGACTGTACTCGCAAACATCTTTTAATATGAATTTCCCAATCTTTAAAAAAGGGATAAGGAAAGCGGGAGAGGGGAAATAAAATTTATACGAGAAATAAAAGTAGGAAAAATGATAAACCAAAGGATTTATGTATGCCACACACCTTTTATTTGTCTTATTTCTGATAATTTTCTCATGTACCTTTATATACAAAATCCATCACCATATACTCCTTTTCCCTGCTTTTGCTGAAACACTTGAAAAAAAATAGTGCCTGCCTTGCCTGAGAAAGCTGATGCACACTAAGATTAAATGTATGGGTCACTGAAAATGGAGTTTTATAATAGAACACATTAGTATGCAAAATACATTAAAATAAGAGGAAGTAAAACTTGAAAAAAAGCAAATTCTGTAATTTCATACTATGGCATTTCTGCATCAAACAGAAGCCAGAAAATCTTTGCAGTGTTTATAACCTTCCTATCAGTGTTTCTCAGCGCGCTGACTTACTGGCGATATAGATGTGCACAAACAGAAACCGCCACATCATTCTCTGACAAGCAAGCAAATGCATTATCTTCTCACTTTCCCCCAATCCCTAGCTATTGTCTCATCAAAGCAACCTCACCAGCTATCACTGATCACCTGCCTTACCTCATCTCAAACGCAACCACAAAAATTACTGTAAGGAAATGACCACGGCCAGCCTGGCTGTGAGCGGAAGGCAGGCAGGAAAACTGGCAAAAGTGGTACGTGCAAAGGGCTGACCTTCAAAACAGCAGTTTGCGAAACATATGTGCTGCCGCAAAATAATGTTAAGTAACCTTTCCAGTGCTGCCACACTTAGATTCACACTGGGGCCATCCAATATTGCCCTACAGCACTGGAAAGACATTCCCACACCCTCGCAAAGGTCCCTGGTATAATTTAATTCAGGATAATAATATCAAAATAGATCAGCATACTTAATGGAGGTGGCAAGAAAGCAAAAGCCAAGCCTGGTGTCCCCCAGCAGGCAACCCCACCAGCTGTCCCCTCCTGCAGAAACCCTTGAAGGCAGAAGCACTATTGGGACTGAGGAGCCAGACCGTAGGAAAGAGAGTTGACAAGGTCAGCGAATTTACTACTTCTGCGCAATAAGTGAACCCTCTCTCAACCAAGCCTGCCTATAGCTTTACAGGTAAAATGTTTTATTTTATGAGTAAGGTTTAGCCTGTGCCCGTGAGGCATTGTGAGGCTCACAGTAACCACCTTGGTACTGAGGAATTGTTTTTCTAACATATACCACAAATACCTGGAAATGAGGCTGCAGGATCCTGCGCTCCCTCAGTCTGCAGAAACACCTCTGCAGCACCACCTGGACCAAAGAGGCCTGGGTAACCAACACAGCCTCAGCCCTGGTCTTATTCCCATCACTCCTAACGGGCTGATGCCTGCAGCTCAGAGCATGAAGTATGCACAATAAAGAAAAAGCTTGAAGAAACTTTTTCCACACTGCTCATTAGCTCTCTCTGGTGGAGCTCAGGCCTTGCAGCTCCCTGGCTCATGGCAGGAGCTTCAGCTCTCACCAGTCTGATGTGCTACGATGGACACACTCCATCTGCAAAGGCAACCCCTCCCACAGACCAGCAGACTTATTTGCAAACTCCTTCCAGCATTACAGAAATTAAAAACTCAGCAGATTCAGCATGCATCTGATATACCTCTTCCTCACAAAAGCCCATCTACAAATATATATATTTCAAGTGTTCCATCTTCCATTACTTAAACCGTCCATAATTTGTGCTTATATTTAGTGAAGCACAGGAATATTTGTTCTTTAAGAGCTTAAAATCCATACTAGTTTCTTGTAACTAAAATCAACATGCTGCTGTATTCAAGCAAGAACTACTGCACAGAACACAATTACCCTATCAATTGACTACACTTCAATAGGACAGCACATGATTAGACAACAGTGGGGAATCCTAATGATCCCCTGTGAGAATTGGGGTAGTGCAAGCCTCTCATTTTCTGCTCCACGATGTGTAGATGAAAAGTACATTGGAAAGAATACAAAATGAAGAGCAGTATTTCTGTGCACATGCTAACTTCATTTTCATGGGAACACGGAAATATAACGAAAGAGCCAGACCATGATTATCAGATAGATGGAAAACAACCAAAAAAATACCGATTGCAATGTCTTAAGAGCACAACGGCTTTTCCACTTCTTTAGCCCTGATATTTTCAAAGGACTGATATTTTCAAAGGACTGATATTTTCAAAGTGGTTGTTAGGCACACACACCACCCAGTGATTTGGGGGTTCACCAATACCCACAGGTTGGTGGCAGATAGGCTGTGCCACAGCTCGAGGCACCTTCACCTGCCTCTACGTGGAAGCTTACCCTGCAGCAACGCAGTGTCTCGTTGGGCATGTCAGTCAAATTAATACGGTCCTCCCAGCATCAGACATTGTGCACAGCATGATGCAAGGATGCTGACTAGTTTTTGTGTTTATTCCGTTCCCCATCACCTGGGTGGTGGAGAGTTCAAACCACGCATGAGGGGTTTTTTTAATCTTCTGAAGAATAAAATTATTTTAAAATGAGCTGTAAACCATGCTTATACACTCTATTCATTTCAGCCCAGGACAAATTAACATCCCAAGAGAGATTTGAATGTTACTGGAGGCTGTCAAATTAACAGAAATACACTGATAGAGTTTGTTCAGGAAATGTTACTGCAGCTATAATGGTGCTAAGTGATGGAAAAGCATCATTTTGCTTACAGCAAAATTTCATCTTTACTTGTTCACAAAAATAAATGCAATTTCTGCCACCTGATTTGTGTCCTTGCTTGATTTTTTTAGGCATATTATAAAAGGGATTCTGTGGCTTCCTCTTTCATGTTATTTTCTGGCAGCTTCTAAGAATCAATACCTTACAATCTGTGACACCTAGAAACTCTTCAACAGAGCTGACCAGATTGCTTTGCAGTTTCAGGAAATTGAGAGATGTATACACCACAATACAAATACAGCTGTTACACAGGGAAATTAGGGGATTACTTTGTCAAGCACATGCTATTTTAGCAAATACCTGCTATCTGCTTGTGCACTACCTTCCAGTAATCATTTTTTTTTTTGTTGTTTTTGACTGCTCTGGGTCTCTTGTGTCACACACTAAAGTAAACAGAGCTGTTCTTCCCTCGTTCATCAAGCAGCCACTTTTGTGAGGCACATGCCAACGTTGTAAATGTGATTTTCCATGCTGGATTAACCTCATAGCTGGTTGAAGCAGTGAAGGTTGAGGGTTGCCTTGGTTGCAGCGACCATGAGATGGTGGAGTTCAGGATCTCCTGTGGCAGGAACAGAACAGCAAGCAGAATTGCAACCCTGGACTTCAGCAGGGCTAACTTTGGCCTTTTCAGGCAATTGCTAGGGGAAATCCCAGGGGCAAGGCTGCTTGAAGGTAAAGGGGCCCAAGAGAGTCTGTTAGTGTTCAGAGACTGCTTCTACCAGGGTCAAGATCAGAGCATCCCGACACGTAGGAAGTCAAGGAAGGGAGACGGGAGACCTGCGTGGTTAAACAGGGAACTGCTGGGTATGCTCAAGTGGAAAAGGAGAGTTTACAGATCATGGAAGGAGGGGCTGGCCACTTGGGAAGAATATAAGGCTGTTGTCAGAGGGTATAGGGAGGCAACTAGGAAAGCTAAGGCCTCCTTAGAAGTAAACCTTGCAAGAGGGGTCAAGGACAACAGAAGGAGCTTTTTCAAATACGTGGCAGCTAAAACTAACACCAGAGGCAATGTAGGCCCACTGATGAATGAGGTGGGTGCCCTGGTGACAGAAGATACAGAGAAGACAGAGTTACTGAATGCCTTCTTTGTCTCTGTCTACTCTGCCGGAAGCTGTTCTGAGGAGCCCCGTACCGCTGAGGCCACAGAGGCAGTCAGGACAATGGCAGAGTTTGCCTTGGTTGATGAGGACTGGGTTAGGAAGCAATTAGGCAATCTGGACATCCATAAATCCATGGTTCCAGATGGGATGCACCCACGGTTGCTGAGGAAGCTGGCTGAAGTCATTGCTGGCCCACTCTCCATCATCTTTGCCAAGTCTTGGGAAACGGGAGAGGTACCTGAGGACTTTCTAGCATGTATGAACATCTACTCTTGTTGCAAGCACCTGAGACCTGCAGGTCTGACTCAAAGCTATCTTTCCTTCCATTGCTCTGATTTTGTCGTGAAAAAGCTCAGGTAATCAGAAGGATCTGAGAGCATATCTATCTTTCTACAGTTTGCACTCACCAGTGTAGTTCTTGAGCAGTTAATGACAGCGAGCAACATAGGAAAACCAATGTACTTCAACAAACATCACTTACGACACTTCTGTTGCAAGTTTTACACACGTAAAATGAATATTTTGCTTTTACTTTGAGGAAGCATGAAGCCTGTGGATCACAGACATTAAAATTGCTCATATATTGAGATACTTATAACCTGAAATACAAAGGCTTCTATCCCATATTTTGCATGACCTTTTCAACCCTAAAATGTCCATGACTATGTAATATTGTTTCCTCCCTGTCCCAAATAATTCCTGTGTACATTGAATTAGCAAAAAATAATTGCTTTACAACAAACTGAATAAAAATGCCAAGACCCATTTAGAAACAACAATCATTAAACAAAACTCATTTGCAGGAGAGCTGAAGGTATTTCCAATACTCGTATGACATTTAAAAACAGAAGACACTTCAGAGTGCTTAAGCTGCAGACAAAAAGTGTCAGGGTTACTAATGCATTAGCTATGTCAAAGACAGCAAAATAAATTGATTTTTTTTAAACATTGGTAGTTCCATCCAACATGATGGGCAATACATAAGATTTACCGAATACAAAATTTAATGTGTGCAGGTTGTTCAAAAGTTGCCTTAATTTGCATAAGTGAGCATTGCAAAATCCATATCATCATCACACTTACGTTCAGCTTTGGAAATTGCTGTTCAGTCATGAACCTCAAATAGTCAACCCACTAGCCTACCTCGTGCTTCTTTATTCCATAATGCTGGAAAAATAAAGTGTTGTTTATATAGCTGGAAGGCTTTGCTTTATTATAAAACACAACAGGAGAGTAATTTATTTAATATCATTATTTAGCATGTGCATGACCATTGATAAATAGCAATCCACTCAAGAATTTAGGGCCTCCACTGAAATATTTTTCCAATCCTCTCAAAACCAATGAACTTTTGACTCAGGACAGGGTTTTATTTTCAGTGATTATTTTTCCTAAATCTATTAGCCAGCTCTGATTACCTTTACACTAAACACAATTAAAAACCCAATGCCATGCACACAGGAAGGGCATATGCCTGGTTACAGGGATCCTCCTTCTCAGGCTGAGCTGGCAAGAGCTGCTCGTCCACACAGAGTTCTACTGGCTCCAAACAGCAATTCAGTGAAGTCCCCAAATAAAAACTTGAAAATTATATTTGGTTTATGTTTGAAAAAGTTTTCTTTCATTTAGAAGCTTATATAAACACAGCAGAGCACAGCATGGCTTACACTGACTGAGTCCTTAGACATCTCTGATGTGCTACGCTGAGTCCTTTGGAAAGATGCCTTGATGAGAAAATGGTCAACTGAAGAGATTCAAGCCCACCCATTTTTAGGTAATTATGGCTTACTCTAGCAGCAAAATGAAAAATGGAACAGATGAGCCCATGAGATGCTTTCAGAAGAGGAACAGAGAAAATATATGATGAAAACATCCCAGTTTAGCAACAAAACCAAAAAGCCTGGGTTAAAGAAAAAAAAAAAAATAGGAAATAAAAAGAGAAAAATCACTACCAGGAGAGAAGAAACTGGAGGCTAACTGCACAGTTCTTTGCAAATAGCGGCTGTGCAAATAAATTCAGGCACGGGAGTAGGTGCACACTCTGTGACAAGGGGACTAGCTTCCTGCCAAGGCAGAATTTTCATCAGGACACACAGATGTCCATCTGATGCAGAGAGCCAAAACAAAAGCTCAAGCCCCACAACCTCTTTGAAATTGGGACAAACTGCTGGCAGGACACTGAGCAATAGATCAAACCTTGTAAAAAGAACAATTCTTAATGCTTCATGTTCAATATATGAGGGCTATTGATCCACTTATTGAATGTGTTTTACAGGGAACTGAAGTATTCCTGAAAAAACTGCTGATAATACTTAGGAACAAATGGAAGTTTTACAGCCTTTTTCGCCTTTTTCTACCACTTTCATGTGTGTGTGTGTGTACATATATAAGGTATAATACTTATATCAGTGCCTGTAGCTTTTGTCAAACAAAAGAAATGTCAAGTAGTAATATCATCTTTTTCCTATTAATAAAACAAGAGGACACTATCAACTTTCAGGAGAGGGAAGGCCTCATCATGTTCCCCCTTCCTCTCCAAACTCACTGAACAGTAAATATTTCAAAGGGTTCAAGCTTGCTCAGTCACTCTCCTTCCCCAGCTTTGCATAGTTGCTTTGAAGCAGCTATCCTCAAAGGATCAGATACTGAGATTTCTAATCCTGTTTCAACTTCTCAGCAAGACTTCCGAGTTCTGTTAAAGATTAGGCAACATTTTTTTGTGCTGAGGCCTTCTAGGCATCCAAACAAGGAACAAGCCTCCAAACATACTAAATGAAGGTGACATTGCAGTTGTCCAGGAAACTCCCTAAAAGAGATACTTCACATTAAGAAGAAAATTACAAAAAATTACACGTTTTAACCCAGCCCTTATTATTGCATCTGAATGAAAAAACATACGTACAGAACAAACTTCTACAATAGAGGAAAAAGGAAACTGGGATTGTAAGAATTGTGCTATACATGAAAAATGTTCCAAAAAGCGTCAAAGTATATTGTGTGATAGAAAGCCAAATGTCCTGCACATTCCTTCCCTAAAATTCTGTTACATTTAGCAAAGATTGCAAACAGCCCATTCGCGGGTAGGAAGTATGGGGAGTGAATACTACCATGGCGGTCCTGCAGACAAATATTTGTTGCACATTTGTACTATGCCAGGCAATTTAAAGTACATGTGTAAAACTGCCTGTGTGTACATGAGCAGGCACGGGCACAATTATGAGAACAAGACTACAATGTTGTGCAATACCGC
Organism: Columba livia; assembly: GCF_036013475.1. Lineage (NCBI taxonomy): Eukaryota > Metazoa > Chordata > Aves > Columbiformes > Columbidae > Columba > Columba livia. Next base: position 83,325,741 of record NC_088604.1, read on the forward strand.
ATCTCACAGGTTCCATGTTTCAAATTTCAGCTGGGCTGACAGTGCTTGTTCCCTAAATCATTCTTTACCCATTTCTATGGAATATTTGGTGACATACAAAATGGAGATTTTATTTTCGGAAACTGAGTAGAATGAATAACAGGTAGCTGTTTGGATTAGTAATATCATCCACATATGGCAAATTTCTTCTCTAAACACCACCACATTCACCTCTCAACCTCTACTGTAATGAGGGGATTTTACAGGGGAATCGACAACTTCAGCTGCCGAGTTCATACCCACACAAAGGGATCAGGCTGGGACTGTAAAAGTAAAGGTAAGTCCCAATGTAAAAAGGCCTGCTGCTGACCTTTAACTGTTCCTTTGAGAGGTGATGCCATATGTAACTCACAGGCAGAGTATGTGCTGGTACCTGGAGAATTTCTATCCTACAGAAGGTGCAGAGGACACCTCGTGAGCTGCCTTCCCTTCACGTAGTAAGAACAGGGGCAGAGAGAAGTCCTTTCTCTCAGGCAGAGAATTCAGAGACGAGATCAAACTCTTCAACAGGGGAACTGTAACAGGAAGAAAGGTTGCAAATGTACACACTAATGCCACATTTCAAAGTAGAAGAGATACAAACGAGTATCCCTCCCTTCTCCTTTGAATGTACATACAGTCATTCTGTGAATGGCTCCAGCCAGGACCCTATGACTACAGCCAGGGGTCCATGAGGTTTACAAAGCCATAACATGAACGAAGACCAAAGCATGGTCTCTGCCAAGTGCAGCATTGTTCCTAAAACATGGAGAGTGACACACAGCAAAACTGTGACTGGCTTCAGGCAGCTGCCCTACCATCTACTCAGATATTGTGCAATGAAGAAACCTCAAGTCTTGCTTTCTGGCCTTCAGGGAAGGGGGGAATCCCAGTCTGTGATTTGAGAATCTTCCTTTACATGGTAAGAAATTCACTGTGGTGGACTTTTTTGAGAATAGAGGACTACTTGACATTTCCGTTGTAGACACACAGAGGTGAGTGGTCCTCCAAAGGGTTGTGTTCTACCAAGACAGAAACACACACCAGCAGTTCTGGTGCTGACAAGTTTCTTTTGAAGACCCATTTTGTTTGGTTTTGGAGCCTAGCTGACTAGAGCACAACTTCCTTTAACTCAACGAACCTGTGCCAGAGAGCAGCCCCTGGAATCAAAAGTGTTTTTAATTAGGTTTGTTTTTCTTTCTAGCTGATTCTAGGAGTGCTTGAAATGTGCAATACTTTGCAGGCAAACCTGTCAAGCAGCTGGGGATATTTCTTTCTTCATTTCTTTATAGCTCTGGGTTTAAGTACCATACAGGATATTTAATTGTGATGTTTTGTTCTTCTAGACAGGGAAGACAACTGGGTAGGCCTATGAGAAACTAAAAACTCTCAACCACAGCCAAGTGCCAGGGGAGATCATAAGCAGACACTTTCTGGGCCAAAGCCAGAATCTACGGTATGAGATTGAAGAATGAGATGGAAAAACATGGGACCAAAGCTAGAAAGTAAAAGAATGAATTAGTACAAGTCCTCAAAAGCCCTAAAAGACAACATAAAGAAAATGAAAATTAAAATTTTAAAGGGTTGTGATGCATTTAAACAGTGGGGAAAAAATTGAAAGTATAATACAGACAACAAATGGGAGAAAACTGAAGAATGAATGAGCTCCAGTGTTCTTACTGTCATGTGAGCCACATAGTGTGGAGAGTCCAGATTACATGCTGCAGTTACTATGGCGGTAAAAACAAATTATCTGAACAACAATCTTGAATGTATATGCCCAAGGTGTGAACATAAGAACATACATGAACAAGCTGGATCAGTGATTCCATCACTGGAAAGAAAAGCAGGACTTCTGAACACTTGGTATGGTAATATTTTCTTATTTATTATTTCTCATTGTTTCTTTTTGCAAGATAAAGACCATGGAACTGCCAAAAAATATAACATCTGAAGTTTCATAGATGACGAGATGGTTTCATAGTGTTTACAGTCTAACTACAAGACACAAGGAGATCAAAGCTAGAGTTACAGATCAAAGACACAAGAAATCCTCCAATCAGGGCTTTTTTCATCAGAAAGTCACACACTCACGCGGAATTAGAATACGCAATTAATAATCCAGGCAACGATTAGTGAAACCAATTCTAGACGTACATCCCAGAGAGCTGTCCAACCTTCCTTTCAAATCACTAGAGATAAATAGCCTTTTCTAAATCATGAGTCATCTAATTTTAAAGTTACTGTCTGATTTAGATTTGATGTATTTCATTCCAGCTTACTTTTGAACTCACTGCAAATGGAGTCCAAACAACCTGCTTTGAAATTGATACCTATCTTTTAAATGTCTAAAATGATACAAGACAGATTCCACCCCTAAGACAAGGTCCATTATGGTGAGTAGAAGTTTCTTCTAAATGTTGAGCAGTGGCATCAACACATTTGACAGCTTTAGCTATTTTCCTACAATTGGTTTCCAACGTCAGTGGTGCCTCATGAAAGCTCATCCTAGTCTTTGGTAAAATTTGATTGTTTCTTTTAATCTAGAGAAGCTCAGATCTGGAAACAAGCTCTGTAACAGCTGTGCAACAGTGCCTCTGGCTTTACCTCTTGAAAAATAAGGCCTATGACAGTCATAAACGTATGGTGTTCTTCTCTTAGTCTTTTTTTCTCTAATAGGGCTCGGGCACTGTGGCACAGCTTAGCCTTATACAGGCAGATCCATCACACCTTACGACAAACTGATTTTACACACCCAATTATTTGAGGTAGCAGAATTTATGATATGCATTGTAAGTAAACATTTTCCCCTCTAATCTCTTGTTACTTATTATCTTCTAGCAGAGAAGAGAATCCCAGTGTGTTCCCCTTTTTGAAGTGTGTTTTTTTTAAACTGCAGCTGTACACTTCTCATCATGAATAATGGCCAGAAAGATCTGACTGAAACTTCTGAGGTGTCTCCTCCTGTGAAAGAAACAGTTGACTACATATCTAAACAAGGTATTTGGACCCTAAGGTTTATTAAATTAGTGGTTTTAAACTAAAGTGAAGAGTTTGAGATAGTATGTTTGCAGTATGCCTACAGATACAATTTGCAAATCCAATAATAAGGAGGCTCAACTTCAGAATGTGAAAGTAAGTCCTATCCAATTTTTACACCAAATTCTTCCATTATCCTTCCTGCAAAAGTCACATTTAGTGCAGGCGTCTGCACACTTGCTACATATGTGGTACTCCAAGCATCCTCTAATCCTACATCTTAAGAGCTTTTTGGGTAGACAAATGGGGTTTAACTTCCAACTGACATGAAAGCAGATCTTCTGTGATTTCAGCGTGAATACGTGATTGTAATTTTGCAGTCTCAGACCATGTACCATAATTAAGAAGAGGTTTCAAAAAGGAAAAATTGAAGGAATATATGCCATGAAATGCGGCTTAAAGAGCATTGATTACATACGTCATCCTATATGTAAGAAAAATTTACTGTCCCTGGAAGAGGACCACCTTGTGACTAGATGATGTTCAAGACTCTGCCTAGCACTTTGGAAGAGCCCACAGAGGAGTTCAGTTCTGAAGCTGCCAATTCCTGATCTAGCCAGCATGCTTCCTTGTCCCAGTTGAAGTCGAGAGAGGAGAAGATTGATTTGGAGCAAATCCAACTGATCCATTTTAAAGAGTAATGACTTATATGTCAAAATACTATGATAGTATGAGAAACAAACCTGATATCCTGGGTAAAAGATCAACTGTTATTACAAAGAGCACAACATAATGGAAACAAAAGATTTCTTCCAAACTCTAAGTTGCCAGAGAAAAGCATAGGATTCCCAATGTAGAGAGATTAGAGAAGTATTTCAAACAAATAAATACTTGTGCGTTTGGGTAAATACAGTGCCAGGTACCTGAAGACAGTCTGGCACTTGATCCATTATAGACACCTCTTTTCCAGTACTAGAGGTTGGGATTTAGAAGCCTTTATCTAACTTTAGCAGTGCATGCTACTGCATTATTGGGGGAGGTGGAAGGAGAGATGAGGAACAAGGGAGGGACCAGCAGAGGAATTCAACACCCATACTTTATTTTGAAAAAAACACTGTAAGAATAGGCCCTATACAACTTTGTTCGCCAGATAACATAGCAGCTGGATTTATTTATTTAAATAAAATGTTTCACTAATGTTGCATCTGATCTAGAATTCAAAGAGGCTGAAGATTTTCCAGCACTCCACTTTTTGTTCTGCTGAATGTTTTGATAAGCAAAGAGAGGAACTACTTCAAATAATTCAATCACTGTCCACTCAATTTTTTGGAAAAGGAAGATCTAAAAGCATATCTGGCTGCCTGTTTCTGTGCAGGAACACTCAAGTACTTGTCATCTGGCATCAGCAAGCAAAATAATGCTGAGTCCTTTCTACTTTTCATTCCTTCAAAGGATTAAGTTCACAGATTAACCATGACATCTTTCAACTACAGGCTCACATATTCACGATAACAAAAAACATTAAATCAGTACTTAACATGCAATTTTATGCTGCATTTTCAAGAGCAGCATGCTAGCAAGTATAATAGTATAGAGACAGGAGTTATTCTATAAGCTGATTCTGAAATATTGCATGCATAGTTTGGGTTTTTTTTAAGTGTTCTGTTACTTAGCTTTGGGAAAATAAGGTCAGATAGGGTTGTAGGTGATTATTTTGAAAGATAATTAAGATCGCAGGCAATTTTAATATTTTTCATAGTAAGCCATATGCTACAAAGATGTTAAGACAAATGCTTCAAATATTTGTAATCTCAAGAAGTAATACAAGATGATTTTAAATAAGGTATTAAACAAAGATTATTTATGTATATTGGTATTCTAGATCGAGCTGGAACTCTGCTTACACTCAGCTTTGATTGACATCCAAAACTGATGAAGAGTTGTGAGCACCCAGGAATAGGCTTTGACCAGATGATGGAGTACAGCAGGAGAGAAAATGAGCCTTGCTAAGGTCCTGACTCTTCAGTGAAGAGTGCAGGAGCCAAACCCATTCTGTGCAAGTCCACCACCCTCTATGACCCAACTCCTTGCTGCTGCATCCTGGAAAACCTTTGCATCACCTTGCATCCCAGAGAGGCTCACACTGGCCACAACAAGATGTTCTGTGATATACTGTGGTTATCTTGGTTTGGCAAATTGGGAACAGATCATCATTCGGGTCATGCTTCATTTTTTCCACCTTTTCTTGCACGTTTTGCATGGAACTGACAAACAGCTCGCAAGCCTCTTGACTGTCAGTACACAGCCTGTAATCTGACTCCTAACAGTGACAGTAGGGGAGACAGCTTTGGGTCTTTAGTGACCTCTACTAATAAGTAGAGCTATGTGTCTAATAAATACAGATTCAAGGTTGTTTGGTTTTGGTTTTTGGTTTTGTTTTTTTTTCCAGTATTAAAGAAGCCAAATACCAGAAGTACCAAATTCTGAGAGAAAGTCTGATGATTCAGTCTGGCCTCCATTTTAGGAACTTTATTGAAAAAAATTTGTTACAGACTAGTAATCCTTCTTTCCTAAAACTGAGAAGAGTAAATAAATAATAAAATTGGTGCTAAACATGCAGTTAAATTTTTAGCTTTATCCATCTATCCTAAGTGCAAATATTCTAGGAAATGCAACATGAATTTGAATTTTTAAGCTGTTAGTCACTCTAGAAAAATTCTGAAGTCATGACCAAAGGAATTAGCATATGAAAACTGAGCTGTTCTAAATACTTATAAAATATTCTGAAATGTTTATTTTACAATCATTTCTTTTTGTTCTTTCTTAAGCAATTAAGACAGATTGGAGATCTAAACATTGGCTTTCATAGATCTATTTTTAGTAATATCAACATTTTCATTTAAACTTTTAATTTTATCTGTTATGCTATAAAAACTGAATATTTTTTTACATTATGCAATTTAAAATACAAAAGTTAAAAATAATTTTTTTTCAATAGTAGGAAAAAAGTAAATACACACATTCTTATTAGCATTCTGATTCTGAAGAATCTGTATATCTCAATGTAATGTGTGCTGATGGAAAGAAAAGCAGACCTGGTTTTGAATGGATACTATTGGAAGCATGGCATGAATAATATAAATTCTTTCAAATCATTCATCCAATGATACCAAACCAAAGCGAGAAAGATAAAACCCAGAAACTTTACAGATAGCATTCACCCAGAAAATAAAGAGCATAAGTGCACTTATTCCTTTTCTGATGCACTGGACGTGGTTGAAAAAAGTCGATTGTCTGATTGGTAAGAACTTCCATATACTCACCCAAAAGACATAAACAGTATCTACTGGCTTTGAACACTTATGTGGCTGTAGAATTTCAGGAAATTTAACCAAAATTTGTTTCACTGACTTTGATGATTCTTTTTATACAAAGCCATCTCGGTGAGATCCTTATATATATTGAGGTAATACACGTTCAAGCAAATTATCATGAGCTGAAGGGAAATTTTAGCACCTCAGCTGAACTGCTGTGTCTGTCTTAAGTTTTGAATAACCCACAGTGAAGTCATCAAATAATTTTAAAGCTTTTCTACACTTAGACCCTTAAGTTCTTCATTTTAGTTTGAGATGAGCTCAAAATTCTTGTCATAAACACTGAATGCCCAGCAGAAATAGCAGGAATGCAAGTGGATGCAGTGTGGTGATAGACTGAGCATCGAACTACAGTTGTAAAACCTGAATTCACTTCCCAGCATTACCTCTGTTCTTGGATTACCTTCAGCAAGTTTCTTCCCCTTCCTGCACCTCTCTTCTTTCCATTATTTGCCTTGGCTGTTTCCATTGTACCTTCCAGGCAGAGACCATCATCTCACATAACGTGTTTGGACAGTGATAGCACAGGGAGGCACTACTCCAAATTCAAGGCCTTTAGATGCTACTGTAGAATTAATTAGAATGTAAAAACAGAATCTTAAGATTTTTCTGACTGTCAACATTTCCATCCTGAGTGTCCAGTACCTTGACTACTACTTCCCAATGCATCACTGTTGTCAAGACTAAATAGTGTTAATCCCTTATCAAATTATGTTTTCCATTTATTAACATGAAATTTACATGGAAAATGATTTTAATATCTCTAAATATTTCCTTGATTACTTATTACAATCTTATGAACTATTATGAAAAACTAATGGTGTGGGTTGATATCTGAATTGATAAGAAAAAAAATGCTTTTTTTAAGCTTTTTTTGAAAAAATGTCTTCATCAGTAGCAGTGCCTATTTTGAGGGAAGAGGGGAGAGAAGTGCATTTGCTTCGGTAAATCTGCTTATATAGTTATTCCTTCTGAATTACTTGCCTTGGCCTAGAATTTTAAACAAGAAAACAGTCCTTTCTCAAACAAGAAACATTCTCCTCAAAGTGAGAGCTGAGATCTGTGTCTCATCTAATTTCCTGTCTTTCTGTTTTTTAATCAAAATACATGAAGTCATTGCTTGAAAAGGGTATTCAGTCATGTGAATATTGTGGAACTGGGATAAAATAGATGCTTAGCAGTAGAAGAGAGGCACATTGGAGGTTAAATCCCACTGATATAATTCCTTATCAGAGCTCTCATGTTTGCTAACCTACATATTATATTCAAGTTACAAGAGCTGACATGATCTTCCCATTAACTAGTACCTGAGAATACTGCTCAAGCACTGAACTGCTCTTTCCTGGTAGGATGCATCAGCTCTATGGCAAAGACAGTCTGAGAACACGACATTCTCATTCTTCTGAAAGAGCCGGGCTCCCTAGCAAGACTGCACAATTTCTACATCAGAGGCCTTCCAGGGAACGCCCTAGGCATGTGGTTCCTATAACACCCTCAGAAAGGTATGCCACATTGCATTATAAAAGTCATTCTCTACCAGAGAGAATGTCATAACATCATATCAAGCAAAAGAACACAACTTCAGGGTTTTTAAAACTGATATGAAACAGATTATTTTGAGTCAGTTGCATTCTCATTTTTCCATAATGCTTCATGTAGCAGATAAATCTTCCCATTAAGAAAATACAGATATAAATATTTCATCTGCATGAAACTGTCCACTCAAATGATAAGAGAAAACATGCCTTTCTTTAGTAATATAATATGTAAACAAAAACATAGCCAGCAGTACTCCATAGTGTAATTAATGTATAATACATACATTACATAATACATGAATGAGTTTGTATTGCACTTTCCTATTTGTTTTTCTACTTCCAATCATAACATTGCATGAGTTTAACTTTTTATATTTCACATCCCCTTAGCAACCAGTACTCTTATCTCCGGTTATTTCCTACAAACTCTCTTGTAATCCACAAGGTGAAGCAAGGTCAGTATATTCAGATATTGGGCTGCTGCCACCTGAAGATTTTCCAGCTGTGAGGGTTAGTTAGTTTTCCTACCATGAACATCTCCTTCAGTTATCAGATTGCTTTTGCCATCTTTCCATTTTCACTCAGTAAATGAAAATTATGTGCACATCTATTTTAATGAGGAAAAAATACAGATTGAAGATGTTCTGTCAGAAACCCAGTGGTTCAAGAAAGACCCTTTTCCTTCCATCCTCCTTTTCCCCTGTGTTCATTAAAGTGTCCTGTCTATGGTAATATGGATCAAAGTCCACTCTCAAATACACAGCCTTAATGTAAAATGACCTACAAAGAACTTTGTAATGCCGCTTAAATTGCCCATCTTTAGGGTAAGTTGCCCAAGATACAGAGATACCATTCACATATCAGCTTTCCTAACGATTGAAACACCATTCTTTAGATTAGCCCATCAGAAAGAATACTCATCAAGGCTAATTTAATCACAAGGCTAATGTGTCTAAACAGCCTTCAGTCAATTGAGAGAAACATTCACCAGTGAAGCCTAATTTAACTGTTCTGAGTCCCTCTTTGGAGGGGAAATGTCTTCTCCTCCACTGAGTATAGATGGAGCTGATGGAGATCATCCTTACTAAGCTACCATCATTGTTCACAAAGAGCTCCTTCAAGTTTATCTGCTCATCTCTATTTTCCTTTATTCAACCAGACTTTCAGAGAACAAAATTGCTGCCAAAACTCAGACTCCAGAGGTCTTAAGAAATCTTTAAATAGTCTCCAAACCTCCAAACTGTATACATTTAGCCAGTTCTATCTGAAATTAAGAACCATACATGAAAATGTCATATCCCAGACATAAAAATCTCACTGCGGTGGAGCAGCCCAGGAGATCAAAATAAAACTATAACAAAAAACTCAGATATAAACACAGAATTTAGAAAGTACACTAAAATTTGAGGAACTGGAAAAAATATTCATATGCACATTTTTTGCTGTGCAGGTGACAGGCACAGAACGTTACGGGGTATAAACAGAGATCCACATTTATGTGTGTGTAAGAATGCCAGTAAAAATTAAGACATGCTCATTGACACACATTCGCACACATAAGCGAGCTCAGAAGCACATTTGATGACATACAGTGTCAGCATATAGTTATTTATAACTGTAAGGTGAATTCCTGCATTTTATACATTTGTGAGGTGACTAAAGAGGCAAGAAAGGAAGCTGATGCTGTGCTGTTGATTTTAGTGCAGAGGCAGGGCCCCATTAACAAGCAGTAATGTCACTTCTTTTCAGAACACAGTCTTTGGGAGCAGGAGTAGGGAACATACCAAGAAGACAGCCAGGACACCTGAGAGAACCAGGGACTCTCTCAAGTAGGACAAGGAGCAAGGCCCAAATTTCATTTGCCTTGTGAAGATACAACACAAGGTACAGGAGACACAGGAGGATTTTAATCCCACTTATATCCTCAAAGGGTGAAAGCACAGCCTGAACCTGGCTGACCCTCCCCAAACAGGCAATGGCCTCGTTATCCCACAGGCATTGGGGTCAGACTCTGCTTTTCCACAGGTAAAGCTACAAGAGAAGTCTCCTCTGTTTCTAGATAACGTCTCTGGTTAAAAGGACAGATACTTCCACAAGTGTTTTGGTCATGGTCATGGTCATCCCTGCATCACTTCTATACCCACTGAGGTGATACACTTGCCATGGAGATGGTGAAGAGAGCTGACCTACGTGGAATAGCCTTTAGGTGAAAACAGGCTGAGGCCTGGGAGCATGGAAGGAAAGATCACTCTAAATCCTAAGTGAATCACAACCTGGTTTTATTATTATTTATTTTCACAGATAATAATCAACTAATCTATATTTTCCTATGGCACGTGAAGACAGAATTCTCTGCAATTAGGGAGAATACATAGATAGAATTTAGTTTCCTTATTTGAAAATATATAACAGCTAATTTTCTTATTGCAATATATCATGCAACTTTGTTCAGAAACACCAATACAGGAAAACATACTGGCCACAAACTATTATTTTCAAAACGTATCACCAGCCAAAGCACTGGTATTAAAATCAACGTAATCTAAAATGGGCTCAGCATAAGGATCACATTTGCCATGTTGCGTCTATTTTCAGCTTTAAAATATTCAAAACAAAAACGTTTACTTTTTCCTAAATTTAAAAGCAGCACGCTTGGAAAAAAATACATTCTGGCTAACACTGCTTATCAATCAAACATTTCAGGGTTTAACTGGACATACGGAGCTCTCACTGCAATGGCTCAGACAGATCCAAGTACAAAATTTTACCCTGAATCAAACAGTAGACTTAATACTAACTAGTGAAGGATTACTTTCGAATTCTTCTTTTAACTCATTCTTCATTTTCAGTCACATTTTGTCTGAACTTTAAGCATGAATGTAGATTATTCAGTTTCAGTGAAACTATCTGTATAAATCAACTGCATAAAACACTTTGCATCAGAACAAATATTGAACCATGAAGAGATACTTTTGAAGGTTATTACAAATGGCAAACTGCTATGTGTTATTTTTTGTAGCTCATTCACCTATTTCCATACTAACTGAAATTACATTTATGATTTTACAATTTGGTCCATATTTAATCTGGAAAAGTATTCAGAAGAAACACACAAAAATGACCACGCATTTCAGAATTTTAAAATATAAATCCTCACTTCTAAACTATAAATACACACTTCAGTACTTACAGATTCAACACTAGTCTATTGTATGAATTATATTTAACTTATTTTTAGAGAAAGCAAACTCAAAAATTCAAAAATTTGGGAATAAGAATCCCACCACAAATTTAAGGATCTGGTCTTGCAAGAAAATCCAGACTCAGCTGAAAACATGATCTTGAAGAATTAAAAGCATATGAAACTTTTTACAGGATTCCTAACCACATTGCCTACTCTGCTGTGCTTTGAGAGAACTCAGTAAAATTAAAAATTTTCAGCTTAGAAAGCCATTACATTATGTACCTGAACTGGAAGGCATCTTCTTTGTATACAATTCAAACACATTTAAAAGGATGTAACCCAGAGCTTAGATTCTGGCCTGGCAGCATTTCTCAGCTGCTCTATATGAAGTTTGCTGCTAATAACTACATTGAATGTAAAGCATTAAAGAACATCAAAAGATGGTTCTTGGACAAAAAAGTTTATATTAAAATCTTGTTGGACATTTGGATGGGAGTGGGCTCCTCAGAGCTTTCAACACTACCCCTTTGTTTTCTTCCTCTGAGAAAAATAGGCCCATCAACAATATGTTTGTTTTCATTAATCCGGGTAGAAGAGCTGTTTTCATTTATGAAGAACTGATTCTGCACAGATCCTTTGCCCCTCTTCTCCTCCCCCAAATAAACAAAACAATTAAATTAGGCTTAGGAAACACCATGGTCTCTAATAGAGACTCCATGCTCATCCACTGCCAACACAAGAACAAAGAGTTTGTTTAAATCTAAGACAGAATTTGTTTTTTGTTTAAGAACTGATGCTCTGTCAACGGTTTTAAACATGAGTGGTTTCCATAATGCAGTCTGTATATTAAATTACCAGTTTTGCTTTCAAGCAAAGTCTACTGTCACAAGACCGCTCTTCCTCCCATATGTTCCAAACTTCAAAGATTTTTCAAATCTCTGTTTTGGTCCCGATGCTATTCTATTGAGAACAGGCACAAACAGAATTTGTGCAACACAAAGGTAATGAAATTACAGAATCTGTCACTTTGATCTGTTTTCTTCTGTGTGCCACACAAACCAGACACAAAAATGCAAATCTGAAGATAAACAGCTCATACACTGTTGAAGCACTGTGCATTTTCAGCATTTCCTTCACTGAGACCCAGCCTTGAGTGGGCTATGTAGAGAAATGAACATGATGAAGAGCAGACAGATCTGGTTGTGAGATACCACTGCCTGTGGGATAAACATTCATACAAATCAAGACTCCAGAGTACCTATAAATTAAATATGTCATTTGGAAATACAATGAACAAAGATGTTTCACAAAGTTACAGCTGATCTGAGCAAGCGCAGATCAAATAGAGTACAAGGTACTTAATTTACAGACTTTATTGACACTGCAGCATTATCTGCAGACACCTGATTTCACCAGATTTGCCCCAGCTTCCATGCCTGGAACATTATTCTCCACATTGTACAGGAAGATCAGGATACCACTTAGTGAACTTGTCTGGATGAAAATACAGACGAAAGCACAGGTCGATGCTGACATGCTAAAGCAGTGACAGTCTACCCAGAGAAACTAACACTGTTGAGCCTCTTCTCCCCTTCCACACTACTGGCTGCAGGGAAAGTGATACAGCCCAAAAGCACAGGCACACTAACCCACCCAGAAAGAGGGCACTAAAATGACCAGCAGAAAAAGGGACAGCTACTTGTCTTCCCTCAAGCTAACTGGTTAGTTAGGGGGAACATCATTCATCCCCAACATTTCTACCCCTCATGTCAGCTTCAGCAGTTTTCTCTTCTTCCTCATACTTGTATAGATGAAACTAGCTTGCCAGTGATTCCATGATACACATGGAAGATGATTCAAATTGATTCACTGTGACCTCTAAATCAGTTACATCCCCAGAATTCAAAGGCAGAATACTTTTTCACAGATGCAAAAATCTGTCACTTATTGCCTTTTCCATACGAACAATAGTATTTACTGACAAATCTGTTGTATTTTCTTGAAACAACAAATGGAAATTTAGAAACCTCTTTCCTTAAATCAAGACCAAAACTAAACCAAAGCTGTCTGAACTGCCTCTCAGTCACAGATCAAATCTAATGTCCCTAAAGGTGATGTCAAGACCCATTCCTCAAAGTTAGCTACGTTAGATAATTACTACAAAAAAGCACATAACCACCCACCTTGTTCTAGAACTACACAGCAGACAAGAAATAGGATTCACCTTGCATAAGGGAAAAATCACAGCTGCTGTAGAAACAGCACAGCTGTTGGTGGCCCTGCATTGGAGGAAGTCTATGAGGAAACTTCTCAATTTTGTTCTTGGGATAGGATAAATGGATATGAGGACAGGAATATGGATGGCAAAACCAATATCAACTTCAATCAACATCTAGAGAGAAAATGTTCATGTGGTTTTCTGTCTCACACTCTCATAGTGGCAAAAGACAGAGTTCCACAGTATGACCATCCCCTGTCTTGCAGAAACAGATGCTGATAACTTCAGCATCAGAAAATCTATAGGAAAGCTATTGTACTGGGAAGCTCCTTTCTCTTCTCTACAGGTCTTGGGCACAATTAATTCACACTTGAAACTTTGAGGGCATTCTTCACCCATAGAACTGTCTAACAAAATGGGACTCATTATAGTTATTTTCCATAATCACCATCAGGCGAGCAGTGACTTACCCAGCAGCAAGGTGTGTATCTTTTTCCCACAGCAAGCTTCAATCATTGGACTACTGATGCTGGAAGCATCTACTTTAAACAGTCTATTTAGTTTATATAAGATACAATAAGGAGGCAATTAGTGCATAATCTCAGTATGAAAAGACTCTTTTTGTTTTCCTCTGGCAAACTCATAACAATTCACGAAGGTGGAAACCGAAGCTAAACAAATCACCAAGAAGAAGTTTAATCGCTGCAACAACACACTGAAATGCAGAGGCTTTCCCATTGCCTGATGTCTTTAAATCAAAGGTAGTTATCTTTTCAAAGATGTGTTATAACTCAGACACATATCCACAGGCCTGACATAGCAATTATTGTTGTGGTGTGTTTTTCAATATTATAAAGGATATCACTGAAGATCTTGGCTCTATCTCTGGCCATAGAACATTTTAATCCGTGGTTCTATTCGTTTTACCTTCACTGTGTCAGAAAGAAATATAAAATGAATCAGTCTGGATATCAACTTGAATCACCAGCCTAAACATATAACAAGGACTAAAAAGATACAAATGCTCTTCATTTTAAGTTTTTTTTTTCTATGTTATTTTTACATTTATTTTTACAATGTGAGTGTTTTGTTTGTTAAGAGGAGAATGACTCACCTGTTATGATCCAAATGTATCATTAATAACCAAATTATTAAATTATTCAGGTAAAATAAGCAACTGGAGTGACAATCATTAACAGAGATTGATTGTCTTGTCTGTTTACCACAAGCTGGGGAAAACCTGGCTTGTCTGGGAAGGCAGGGTTGGAAGTAACCATTGAAATGCTTTTTAAATTATTCCAGCTAAATCATAGAGGATATGTCCTTTTGAATAGCTCAATCCACAAGACATGAACAGAAACCAAAGAGAACTTTATCTTCAAAAACATTTAGTAAAAAACTAGCATAAGTGAAGTTGATGGGAATGATTGATAAACTAGATAAAATTTCATTACAATAAACTCTCCATAGAATTGAGGAATGTGAAATTAATAGTTAATTTGCCACAGGTGGTAACAATTTCTGTTTTCTTTCTGCAACTATTTCTGACATAATCCTTTGATAATACAGGGTGAAATTAAGATCTGTTATCATTTGCAATTTTTTTGTTTGGTTGGTTTTATATTGAGGGTAAGATTGTGGCAAGAGTAAAAGCAAGAACTGCACAAGAGCATTTTTGGAAGGAAAGAAGTGTCAAGAGCCCTTGAGCCGTCTCTGTCCCAGCTTTTCCCTTCTACTCAGCACCTGAAAAAAAAAATGGTGCTTTCATGCCCTCCTAATATTATTTTTCTCATCTAGAATATTTCTTGAGAGTATGTCTCCCAAACTCTTAAGTTTCTGCAACAGATTATCTGGAAATGACTTTCTGAAATTATCCTACTTAAATAAAAACCAGCCATCCACTCAGGACTAGAAACCATTGGATATGCAGATACACAACAGCACCAGCACATAACTACAGCAGAAAGTTTGTGAGCAATCCAACAGACAATGCATTCAACAAAACCATAAGAACAGCCACATTCCTCATCGCTTGAAGTGAAAGCCTTGGGAACGAGCATATGAACAGGACAAACTTCCTCCAAGTACTCTCCTGTTCTTTAAACATTTATAGCCAGACATTTTCTTAAGCCAAGCATGCTTTCATGCGTTTATTAATTCTCAAGAGATTACTCTCAAGAATTTGTCCTATCTTCCCTTGATTCTGTATAACCTTTTAATATTCACAATGTCCTGTGGCAAGGATTTCCACTAATTAACAACACGTCATACAGAGAAATGGCTTTGTCTTGCTTCGAATTTGCCACCTGCAAATTTCATCATGTATCCTTTACCATCACATCATTCAATAGCTATAACATTCTTAAGAAGCATAAATACTGTTGGTCTAACCTCTTCCTCACCCTCAACTAGTTTTGGCTGAATTTGGCAAGTAACTAACAGCAAAACAATCCAAATCAACCACTCATCCCAAGTTTGCTTCCTGAAGGATATCATTTACTGGGTTAAAGAAAATTAGAAGCAGATGGAAACAGTTCTAAGTGTACCTGTAAAAACAAACACCCTCTGCTCTAAGGGTATGGGGTCCAGAGCTATACGGAATCAAGAGAGGAGCTTTCACCAGTCTGCATGGGTACTGCAGCATGCTGTGAGCTGGTGGTGTTCAAAGCAGCAGGCCAGGAATGAATGGCTTGGTCCTCCCCTCAGCACACAGAGCAACATGCTTGTGGGTGATGCACCCCATGTGCTTGCACTCACAGGAGGCAGGGGATGCATCCATACCTGCGCCTCTCAGGCATCTGGGGTGGCAACATTCCTCAGGAGGGAGCTTGCTGGTGAGTTGAGCAAGTGCAAACTCTTCAGCCTTCACAGAAATCAGCATCACCTCAGGTTTGGAGCTGAAGGACAATTTTTTGAATTCACACAGTGAAAGCACAAGAGCTGGCTGCCCGCCTCTGAGTGCCACCGACAAATTTCCACAGTTACAGAGCCCAAAATAAACAGACTTCAGTAACTATCCTCCTTACGCTTCAGCAGAAGTCTCTGTAAGGTTTGTAATGACCCCACTAAAAAAAAAAAAAAAAAGCAACACTTTGGCAGCCTTTTTCCATTCCCTAGTTATACCCACTTCCTCACTTTCCTTCAGCAAAGAAGTGAGATGGACCTTTACAAAACAAGGATATTCACAAAGTGCTACATCTGCATCCATCAGAAAGCAAAAGCACAGATAAGATATGAGTCCCAATAAATCAAAACCTATAATTAAAGAAACTGCTGTCTTCACAGTCGTGTTTATACAGTAATCTCACTCCCTTGTCAGCTCATCTTCTTTCAGAACATATATTTCAGAGAATTAATAGCTACATTACATTAATAGTTGTATAGCTACATTATGTGTCTCCTCAATTATTTCCATTAGATATCATTAATAGGTCATATTATAAAGATCTCATTGTTTTAGAATGGTTTTTCTGGCTAATGACTAAACAAAAATTCTTTATCTGAGCCAATATTTTTTGCTTGTAAACAACTTAGAACATTTTAGTGTTTTAAAATATTTTAATTGCATCTAGAAAGATTTCAGAAATTAATTTGGAAATACTGGTTGCATACTGCCTTTATGGTTTGGCTAGAATTTACAGTCAATTTGAATTAGCATTTACACTTAAAATGAAACATGTAATAAACCAGTCCCATTCTCTTAAAAATTATTAAAATTATTGAGAGAAGATACTTTTTTAAACTTCATCTAGGCAGGTTTTTTTCTGTCCAGCGATAGTATAGAAACATATGATGGGAAAATTGATGGGAAGTAATTAACAGCACAAATTAAGCTTTGCTACCACCCTGAAATGAAATTACTATCACAAGATGCTAATTAGCTGGCAAGGGCATTAAAAAAAAAAAAAGAAAATTACCAAGTTTTATTTATTACAATCATCCAATTTTTATTTGCTGCATGCCTCTGGCTTCCCTATTCAAGATGTCTGTTTAAGGATGGAGCAGATGTTTCTTTCCTCCTCAGCAGGAGATAAAGAAGGGCCAAAGAGTACATGCAGTATCAATCACATTTCTAAGTCAAATTCAGCCAGCTATGAACATAATTCACAATATAAACCAGTGATGATGCAAGCCATGGAGTCTGGGCTTTGGTTTCTTTCTCCCACATATGTGATCAATACATCAAGCTGAATTCTGGGTATCTTCTCCATATGCTAAATTATGCAAGAAATCATTGCACTTCCTTTGAGCTTCCTAACATATCTCTATAGAAATAATAGCTGCCCCCTCCCCAGAAGGAAGGCTGTCAGGAGCAGTGGTTCTCACTATATCTGTGCATGACCTATGGCGCAGCAACCAGCGTGGCAGGTGAGTGTCCTGTGCTCCCCCCACTTGGAAGGGAAGAAAAGCGCTTCAACAATCTCTGGGACTTACCTAATCCTAACAGCTACTATAGGATTCAAGCAGCCACGTCTGTGGGAAGGGTAAGAATTGATGTGCTACACCTTCTGATTTTCCTACAGCTGCTTTCCAGTACACATGGCTGGTTTGGGCAAGTCTGTATATACATAGTTTCTACAGTAATTTACTTAAATAAAATAGATAATGGGTATAAATGCTAAAAGAGGAAAGAACACATTTGCTATACTTCTGGGCCATATCTTTCTCCCTAGAATTTCCTATATTCCCAAAACTTTGAGGATACAAATGCAGCCAGTGCAGCTGCCAGGACACAACTGAGGGGTAATTGTACCTACTTGAATGCATTGTCTGTTGGATTGCTCACAAATTTAGAATTAATTTGTCCTTCAGTGAAGGATCATTAAAGAAAAACGGACTGCTGTTACTGTGACTAATCAGAGCAACGCTGTTTAAAGTAAGAGTATACTATGGATGCCTTTAGACTGCTTTTACACTATAGAAGAAAAATTGGCAGCAAATGGCATACATTGGCTTGCATCCATGCTGTTCCAGGTTGGTTGTATTTACAGTACTCTTTAGAAAGCAGGCCCCAGTGGATATGTGGAAAATATGTCAACATATCTGTGTTCAGCAGCCAGGGTTCCCTCTAAGAGGGAACAAGTTGGTTTGGTGCCACGAGACAGAAGACAACTGACACCAGAGAATCAGAGAGCCAGGGCCATGGTATAAAACAGTGAGTGAGGCAAAATGACATCATAAACATATACACGGGATGTCTGTCACACACTCAGACACGTAAATTGCTAAAAAAGGTTTTGGAAGGACACCAATAACTTCAAAAATCATTTGTAGACTAATCGCTGTCTGGGCATTTACCGTTACAGCACAGTAGCCAGGGTCATCATAGGGGAAGTAGAGAGAGATGAACTTTTCCTTCAGGTTTCATTTTGCTTACTTTCTATGCCAAGAATATATTGTGCACACTGAGTTTTTCTGTCCTCTCTCCACACGTGCTCCTGCAATTTTTTGGATCTTTCAGCCAGACAGAAAAGAAAAACAACAGAAATTATTGACACAATGATACAAAGCAGCAATATGAATGGCATCAGATTAGACAAAGCTATTATTTCTTGTTTTGTTGCTTTTAAATGAGCAGCATTTCACCATGTTTCTTTTTAAATTATTTTTTCCCTCACAGGCTTTATTTGCTGTGATTTAAATAATTTACTTCTTCACAATATTTAAAGTTTTTTATACCACCACAAATACAATGTTAGTTTGGAGAAGAGGAGACTAAGGGGGGACCTCATTAATGTTTATAAATATATAAAGGGTGAGTGCCATGAGGATGGAGCCAGGCTCTTCTCGGTGGCCAACAATGATAGGACAAGGGGTAATGGGATCAAGCTGGAACACAAGAGGTTCCGCTTAAATTTGAGAAAAAACTTCTTCTCAGTGAGGGTAACAGAGCACTGGAACAGGCTGCCCAGGGAGGTTGTGGAGTCTCCTTCTCTGGAGACATTCAAAACCCGCCTGGACATGTTCCTGTGCGACCTCACCTAGGCGTTCCTGCTCCAGCAGGGGTATTGGACTAGATGATCTTTTGAGGTCCCTTCCAATCCCAAACATACTGTGATACTGTGATCATTTTCCTTTCCTTTTTCTCTCCAAGTCCCCACACTCTGTATAAGTCGAACCAGAGTCAGTCTAGGAGTCGACATGACTGCACTTGAGAAGTAAACCAACAAGAATGTGTTCTCACTGGACCACTATTCAAACTGATATTTATTTTGGCACAAGCAGTTATGGTATGTCTCTGCTAACATAAACTACTAACTGCGATCAATAAACGGACAACAAATGTCTCTCACAGAAGCCATCCATCTGTTACTTGCTGTTGAGGTATTGATTTGTATTCTGTATGTGTAGCCACATTATTACACAATATACATAATACAATGATGTGATTACTGAAACTAAGAGCTAAATCTTCATTTGTTTCTTAATGAAAACAAAAATAATACATTCCATGACATTGATATTGAAGCAATATTATCCCTTCTGTTTACCCATTTTGAGGCCAAGGAAAACACATACATAAAAAACATACCTAGCAGTATCTTGAGAACAACAAAAGGTTTCGAAAAATACGATATTGTAATAAGTCTTCTTTCAGAAAGCTGATTAGAAAATCTTAATGGGAGGTTCAGAATTTCGACAATAACAAAAAATCCTCTGCCTTGTTTAATGAGATCCTCAGAATGAAGAGCACTCAATTACAGGTTTATGAAGACTTCCTCAAGTCCCTTTAATTGCTCTTTCACATTCTAATTAACCTCTGGAATGCCAATCTAGCTTTCTTCCTGGAATGTCCATTACCATGCCTTTTAAGTATGATCCAGTAACCCAGAGTAATAGCATGACATACATACAGCACGTGTTTACATCACACGTTTTTCCTCCTAGGAACATATTGCAAATGGCACATGGCAGACACCTCCGCGGCACAGCCTGGTGTCAGACGAGCTATCACATGGACACATAATGCTTAGCAAAGAACTATATGCTTTACTCTCTGGTCATAGCAGGCGTTTTATTTTTTTAATCAAGTTATTAAATGCAAAGGGGTCCAATTCATTGTGAAATACATTTCACACATCAGCTAGTGACAGAAAGGTCCACTAAAGACTCTCTCTTTCCTGAAATGGACTGAAAGTCCTGTCTGACTGACTGAATGCTGATAAATTCTGCAGCATCTTGTCACTATTGTGCTACAAAGATGACCCTTATTCCAAACTGTCCTCCAGGGACAAGTTTTTGGCTAATATTTCTGGGGAAGTAGTGTAAATGATTCCAGAGGAGAGAAACAAGATGTATTTGGAAAAAAAAGCCAAAGATTTTATTCTAGTTAGAATGCAACTAGTAATATTGGGATACATGCCAGCAAATCTAGATCACTTACAGAATAATGTTCACAACAAAGTTTTTGTTAATCTCTGCTCTCCTCTTTCTAAGATAAAACACTACAAAACTAAGCTACTACTCCAAGACACTGAGTTTCTCTGCAATGTAATGGAAAAATATTGCAGACAGAAATTAAAAGTATATATAGTATATCTGTTCCCTTAGTTCCCATCTAGGGCAGAACAAAGAATGCACAGAGGTAGGAAAATAAATCAGTAGGGGAAACTTGTGCCATAGCAAACGGTGACTAAAACATTTGTACTATAAAGAGACAGCAAATTGCCAGAAGTAATCAGGGATTAAGCTACATAAAAACAAGGAGAAGAATAAAGACTGAAAAATTACAGATTTCTGCACAGGCAGAGAAGTAGTCATGGAGATATAAACAATCTTGCCATGTGTTTGGTTCTTCACATGCCTTCTCTGGTTCTTGTCAAGTGCCCCTGTAGGACTTGATCATATTCATAAACACAGCCCTGACCATGACTTATCTTGTTTTCATTCAGACTTCCTCGAACACAGAGTTAAATTTCTCTAGAAGAAAGTTTGCAGGCAACTATATCTCCCTCACATTATCTTCCATTTGTGGATGGCTATTTTCTGTGAGAGCATATTAGTAGATTACAAAAATAAAGAAAGTGAAAAGGATGGCTTCAAAATACAGTAACTTCCTGAAATCTCATAAAAAACTCAATATGCTTTAAACAGAAACTAAAAAATATTGTTAAATAGCTATAAGCCAACCAAGCACAAGCATCACACCTCAAGCCTGTGTGTCAGACACTCCTGGGAAGATCAGTTTCTTAAATATTGTTTTTGGCTCAGCACAATTTTACTGCATTTAGAGTATTAATCACCATTAGGAATCAATAAACCAGTTTTCTGAAACAACATCAGCCTGGCTGCGTATTTTGTTACATTCTTGTTTTCCCCTAAGATCAACATTTCTTAAATGAGGAGCCTGACTGAGCAGCTCTTCATCGAGCAAGTGTTTTTAAAGTTAGCCCGCATCAAATAATGTTCTCACAGCTCTTATGCCTAAATGAAGACAGCAGCATTGTCTGTGTCCAATGCCCACCTCCATTATCTTCTTATAAACACACCGTTTTCAGACCACCCCTCTGAGAATCACTAATGTTTCCAAACGCAGCTGTTGACAAAAGTGGCACTGGCCAGAACTGACAACCAATGCACCGGGGACACGAATGGTGGGCTGGAACAAACGGTGGCTTTTTGACATCCTCCAGCACAGACGCTGCAGGGAACTGCAGTACCCGTACAACAAAATGATAAAGGCAAAACAAACACAACTGTATAAAGACAGTACCTGTTTGAACATATCTGCATCTCTTCAAGTGTAAAGAAAAAGTATGTCTAAAAGTATTGCTGAACCTCAGACTGAGAGGAACCGTATATCAGAGAGCTTGGGAGTTCAGAGCCATCTGATAGATCTCTTCCGACTGAACTAAAGTTCACCAGGACACATAGCTTGAGAGAACTTATGAAGAACAGTACTCCCCTTCCTCCCAATTTGTATTTTTTAAGCCACACTGGTGCTGTAGACAAATACAATCATATTAGAAGTCCAGAAATGCCTTCCAAGTTTCTAGGTTAGACTTTACAGAAGCAGTTTTTACTTCCCTCAAAATAGAAACTAACAGTATGTAGGTGTTTTGTAATCTAGGGAATAATGGGACAAACTTAAAAGTAGACTAACTGCATAGATCACACACAAACAAGTTATAGTTGCTATCAGAAAGCAAGTATGTTTGTATTTATAGAAAATGTTTAATCTCATAATATTTTCAGTATAATGTATGGAATATTCCAGTGTTTCTGCTATTAACCAGTCTTGTTAAAGTCCTGACCAAATCACTACTTATGAGAACAAGTCTCCCTTTCCTATGACTCCTGGTATTTCAAACAGGTCATTATTTTCTTATTTGAATTACTGTTTTAAAAGTTTTATTAATTTAATATGATCACTGTATATCATATTATATCAAATAACTGACTTCTGTAGCATATATTCACCCCTGGGTGATGAATCAAGGCTTTCTCCCCTTTAAGATGAGAGGGCTTAGGTAAATCATAGGTTTATTGTAACAGCTCATTATTCTAATACTTTTAATAGTCTGATATTCTTAATAATAGATGAAAATTACAGCAATTTTGCTTTATTTTTTTTATAATCATGAAAGAATCCTATATAGAAATATAACTTATTTTTCCCAACACAGAACTAAACAGGCTCATCACAATACATTGAAAAAATCATCTGTAATTAGTTCTGTGATTAGGGAATCCATATGTCATGACTACTTGCTGTTACTTAAGTAGAGAGACAAACCATGATCATTCTAAACACCCAAAAGAAAGATGGCTTTTGGAGCCTGTGTTTAGAGTTCAGAACCTATCCATATATTCACACATACATTCATAAATATAAAACCAAATATTTTCAGAGACTTCAGAGAAAGGTTCTACTTTATTTTTTTTCATGCAAAGTTAGGACAGAAAATCTAAATCTTGTCCAAAGTTTGATACTGTATATGTTTAACTCCAGGTCAGGTACAGCTCCACATTAATACAGCACTTGATTTTAAGTGTGTAATTTTATAGCACTGCAAGATTATTTGGCTCTTAGTGGTGACAGTGGAGACCAATGCATAAGCCATCACGCTGTACCTAAACTTTCAGGTTGCAGTTTTAAAATAGAGCTCTGCCAACTTCTAAATTGTTTTTGGAAGAATCCACAAAGAGATTTGAAGAAGGAAATAAGGAAAACCAGAATTAAACTAGGCAAATGGCACATAACGCCAAATATAGTCATACCAAACCAAGAGGAGAAAGAACTTCCGGTGTTTCTTCTGTAGACTGGAACTGAAAAACATTGCCAACTTCTAGGAAGTCAAGAGTATGTTTCTAAAAATGTAGCCAAAACACAGTCTATGGAAAAGATCATAAATTACATATGTATTTCATTCTAGGGGGATTATTGCTATTATACAAAAAGAAAACATCAGAAGCAGTTTTGTGTTGAGAAAGTTTCTTTCTGTACTTTTTATATGTTAAGAAATACTCACAAACCCTGAAATCTAAATAAATTATGCAGCTGAGGGCAAATAAATATTCATACACTATGTTTCACAGTCATGAACTTGAGTACAGGACATGGGAAAAATTAAAGAAATTTCAGTAGAATTTTAAAAAATGTCCTTCAAGACTTTGTATAAACCCTCCCAGTACAAACCCAGATGCCTGTCATCAGCTGTCCCAGTGTAAAAAACTCACTGGAAGGCATGGAAACCTCACCACAAAGTCTGGGCTCTTGGTCCCAGCATCGTTCAAAGATCAAAACGATGTCTCCCTGACAGCTGTTTTTCTCAGTTTTTTTTATCCAGTCCTAAAATTGTCAGCAGAATTTCTGAAGGAAACATTACTTAATAAAGGAAGACTTGCTTCTTTTGGAAATGAGATTGCAAAACATATTGAGCATCCAATCATGAACAATGAGTTCAAAGTCAAATAACAACAGCACATGGCACGATTGTCACTTAGAAAGCCTTCACGTTCTTCCAGACCAATAGCATTGCAGGAGGGATCCTAATCTGATACAGTTACAGTAAATTCAGAAACCAATCCAAGTTCTGAAAGCAATTCAGTGACATCTGGATACAATCAGAGTTACTTCAGGGTAAACTTCTACCAGCCCAGTGAACCACTGTCGAAAGGAGAGGCAGCAATCTCCCCAGAGCATATAAAACAAGAGCATATGAGCAGCTGTGCTGGCCACAGAAAAGGTACGAGCAAACATCACTGCCACCATCTACAGTGACCTCCTCTTGTCCTCAGGTCTTTCTCAAAATCTTCAATGCGAATTCAAGCAAAAATGATGCTGCATTTCTCCCCTCAAGAATCTGCTCTGTTCCCAGAAAAGGCAGATTATATTTTGCCCAGATGCAGGCTGAGCTTCTGACTGAGTTAAAGCTCCCATTTCCAGACAGATCAGCATTATCTAAGTGCATCTGCTGCAACTTTGACGTGACTGGGGTGCATCAAACCTATACCACTCACTCTTTAAAAGATGCTGTTAAAAAATGGAGGTTTGCTTTTAATGTGACCAGACTGAAATTAAAAGTATTTTGTTTAGATTTTCCCGAAGTAAATAAAAATATTTAAGCAAAAGTGGAGACGTTCCCATGTAAAAATTTGATTTTAATGGAATTTCCTTTTTCATTGTAGATATACTGGCAGAAGGTTCCCAATAAAATATAAACTCCACAATGACTGGAAGCAAAAAAGCTGTCTGAATTATCCACTTTGCTAATCTTATTTAGAGAAACAATACTGAGAAATGGGAACTCAAGTCTAAAAATTAACAATGCATGTAAGAAAACAACAAAAATACTGTGGGTTTATTTTTCACTAGGGCGACCATGAAATAATGAGTAGACATGACTGAAAGGAACAGAAACTGCTACCTCAGCAATTCATGTCGCATATGGGAGGGAGGGTTCAGCTTAAGCTTGGTTCCAAAATTCTGGTTTATCCTGACCCCTCATGAGGAACAAATGGGCAACATCACTTCTCGCAATTAGCCCACAAGAAGCGGAAAAGTGGGGCAGCAGCGCCGACTCTCATCTTCCCAAGAGATGTCCAAAAGGCTCTTGAGGAAGTTGAGGGTTTCCCTGATTCTCCACACCTCCCTGCCCCGCCCGCCCCCCCCAAAAAAAAACATAAAACCAAACACGAATAAGCAGTAACATGGCTAGCATCTATTCAAGAGTTAGTCATCTACCAGCTTGCAACAGAGGCACTGATATTTTGTGTAAAGCTCATATTTTGGTACCCTAGGTGTCCTCTGGCATATCCTCTTTTTCACGATTGTTTATTGTCTGAAGCAAATCCAGTTTAACCATGTAATAGAAATAACAGTAATTTAAAGCAAAACTTTTATTTGTTAAGCATTTCTGATCGCACTGGCTTCCAGGGGCTTTTCTGGGGGACATGGCTTTTCTTTGAGGTACCTTTTGGCAGAAGGGAAAGCAAATGGCAAGCTCACCTCCACCTCCAGGCACCTCATGTGGAGTGCTAGCAGGCATTCTGCTACCCGTCCGGTTGACTACAGTAACTCCTGAGACCAGATGCATCTTTTTTTCTGCAATATTTGTTGTAATTTTGTACCCCTGCCAACTTGTTTATAAACATGCAGAGCTAATCAAACTTTTTTGTTTGTTTTTGGCTGCTTCCTTATCAAAACTTTACAAAACTTTAATTTCAGCCTCATGAGCCCTGCAGCTGTAAATTAATTGAATAAAATTTACAAACATTATGCACTGATAAAGCACTTTCAAGGCTTTTCTCTATTCAGTTGACTTAGCTGCTCGGCATGACAGTTTTGCTTGACATGAGTTCAGAGCCTCTGGAAACCTTCCTAATCCCACTCTCCAGGCCTTGTGCCTATTCATGGAACCACATTAACCCAAATCCAGAAAATTAATAAATCTCAAATGGTTTTAAGCCCTCAGAAACATCCCTTGGTACACATTCCACCTTCTTTGTATTGCAGGCATCTTGTTGCAAAGAGTAACTCTTACTTGAAAGACCTAAGTAGAAACCAATGCAGTCCCCAAAGTTATTAACATTTAATAAAATATCTCATTTAAGATCGTTGTGGATTGAAGCAAATTGCATTTACTGCAGTCATTCTGAAGTCATCTGTTTATGTTTCAGTGCAATATCTCTGTGTTCGTGTCCAAACTAAATCTTTTCAACAGAATCACTGCATGACTTCTTTTATATTAAAGAGCAAAAAAACCCTCTGCACATATACTAATCCATGAAGCCCCTGATCCTCACCATTTCTGCTAATATTTCTCATTAGACCACGAAGCTCTACTTCTCTGAGACACATCATGCTGGCAGCAATCTGATAATGATTTCTTACATTCTGTGCTGAAGTGGGAGCACAAACTATATATATTTAATGAAATATTTGGCTGCATGGTAAAGGAGTTTTCTTCTACCTTTTATCTGTGTAGTTTTGGAAACAGCTGTTAAGCAATAATCTTTTGGGACTATTCCCAAAAAAGTCTTCAGGGACTACTCTTAAAACGAAGTTGAACACCATTTACCCTTGGTGTCAGTACAGGCTGGGGTATGAAGGGATGGAGAAGAAGGACTTGGGGGTACTGGTGGATGAAAGATTGGACATGAGCTGGCAGTGTGCGCTTACAGCCCAGAAGGACAACCATATCCAGAGCTGCATCAAAAGGAGCGTGGCCAGTAGGTCAAGGGAGGTGATGTCTCCTTCTCTAGAGACGTTCAAAACCGGTCTGGATGAATTCTATGTGATCTACTCTAGGTGTACATGCTTTAGTGAGTGGGTTGGACTAGGTGATTTCCAGAGGTCTCTTCCAATCCCAGACATTCTGTGATTCTGCCCCTCTGCTCTGCTCTGGTGAGACTCCACCTGGAGTCCTGCGTCCAGCTCTGTACCTTGGCACAAGAAAGACATGGACCTGTTGGAGGGCCACAAAAATGATCAGAGGGCTGGAGCACTTCTCCTATGAGGACAGGCTGAGAGAGTTGGGGTTGTTCAGCCTGGTGAAGAGAAGGCTCTGGCAAGACCTTATTGTGGCCTTTCTGTGGTTAAAAGGGGCCTATAAGAAGGACAGGGACAGACTTTTTAGCAGGGCCTGTTACGACAGGACAAGGGGTGATGGTTTTAAACTGAAGGAGTGGAGATTTAGGTTAGATATGAGGAAGAAATTTTTTACAATGAGGATGGTAAAATATTGGCACAGGTTGCCCAGAAAAGTGGTAGATGCCTCATCTCTGGAGACATTCCAGGCCAGGCTGGACGGGGCTCTGAGCAACCCGATCTAGTTGAAGATGTCCCTGCTCATTGCAGGGGAGCTTGGAGTAGATGAGCTTTAAAGGTCCCTTCCAAGCCGAACTGTTCTATGATCTCTGAGTCCTCCTTGTTAGAGCTTACAGGACAAGCATGCAGAAGTAAATATCCAGGGTGTAATGAAATTATTTGATATATGTAGGCATGAAGAAAAAATGAGGCCTATATTGACTTATAATATACATATAGACAAGTCAGGGATGAATTAATCCCAATAACTTTATCTCACCCCAAGCTTCCTTTCATTGCTATTTGTGTGGGCAATTAACTATAAATGACACGACATTAAAATATTACCAAACAAGAGAAGTACTACTGTCTTAAATGAACAAAATGTTTTCCGAAAGTATCATGTGCTTAATAAAGGGAGGACCAGCTGTCCCATTAGTGATATACCAGGAGAAAGTTTCATAAAACCTTCACACAAGCGGCAAAAGAACATAATTCAAAACAAAGTCCATACCATAAATAAAATAGTGAAATGTATTCAGGCATATAACAGATGGACAGAATACAAAGCATTGTTAATGTTTTCACAGGCTAATCATTTTAATGGAATCAGATCATCATTTGCATGAGACCTCTAAATCTACAGATGTGATGATGTCATGAACCTCTAACATGAATTTGTAAATATATTTCAAAAAACAGATCAGAGCTATTGACTGACACAAAGAAACACAAAAGAACAGTATTTTTTTAGCTCATCCTATTCATAATTCATTCAAAGACTATAACTGTCAACTATTTCATGGGCAATATCTAAGCAATCAAAACGAAAAAAAGTTTTAGACCTAAAGGAAAAGCATTTTCAAAGGAACAGAGTCCATTCATTGCCCTATTCCCACAGAAGGAAAACAGAGTTTCGGCACATTACTACCATTTTTACTTTTAAAGGCTCCCACATGAATCAACTATGCCCTTGAGACCAAGTATTTGAAATGCCTTAGACTAATTTTAGGAAGAAAAAAAAAATCTCTATAAACTCAAAGCAAATGGTACAATAACACCCTTGATGGGACTGACCACATGGGATGCACAATGTCACTGAACAATGGACACCAGTTCCAGAACTTCCATGGGGAATACGGGACCAACATTACTCAGCCAATCCCTGGTAAAATAAAACAAGCCTCACCAAACAAGGAGAAAAGAACAACTAAAAGATAACTGAACACAGGGCAACTTCTAAAATCCAGTATTATTTAATTAAGTCAATTTGATGTGCAAATGCCTACTTTTTAGCTTTTCCTTCTAGTTAGTATAAGCTGCCTTACTGATCCCTGGAAAAATATTAATCATGTGCCTAGTATTTAATTCATACAGTTCTAATCTTTATCTATCATGACACAGTCAAGTAGCTAAATCCACCTTAGCCAACACTTACAGTACTAAGGAAGCTGAAATACAAGTTTCTTCCTCTTGAGGAAAAAATGTTAAGAAATGCCAGAAATTTTTACCTTTACTATTATCTATTTAATATTATTGTAATTTCTAGAAGTAGAACTTTGACTGGCTCTAGGCATTTCCTACTGTCTGTATTGAAGGCATGGTGCTGATGGAGGCCAGGGTAGCCTTGGTAACAGTATTTCCTAAAAAGTTGATATGAATTATAACTGAAGCACAATGAGTCACAAGTTGAAAAAAAAAAAAAAGTAAACTTCTTGCAAGCAGCAAACAAAACATGTTTTAAAAGCTAATGGTTTTGAGCTTGTTTTTAGCTTTGACCCAACTCTTTGGCAAGGGTTGTGTTCCATTGCATACATTCTCAGCACCATTCAAAGAGCAATCCTTTTTGCTCTCATCACACAGGCACTCAATTACTCATGCCAATATTTTGATATCAAGAAGGCAGGCAAATTTGTTAAACAGCTGAACCAAAAAGCAGGAACTCAGTTGTCACTTCCATACAAGTACTGGGGAAAATACTGAGCTGGGCTATAAATTTTGTGTATCGTCCATCTGCTTACAACTCCTGCCAAACCAGATCTTTACACCTAACATCACGGTCTGTATACCATGCTCTATTAGCTGGCTGGCAGGTTCTGCTGTTCATTTATCAATTAGTAGGAAATAAAAGCTGAATTTCTTTCTGCTGTTCTGCTAGTAATGCTGGTAAGCTGTGAGGATGCTGGAAGAATGGAGCTTCAGACCAGATAAATGCATATGCTTCTCAATTATGTGGTCACTTCGACACACAAGAGAGAAAAAGAATGCAAGCCTGAAAAGTCTGTCCAACATGCAGAAGACCTCTCCAAAGTACAGTTAACAGTCAATAACATTTATGCTTAAAAAAAAAAAAATGGAGGCTGCTTTTCAAATCTAATGGCAGCACTGCATAACAATCTAACATGAAATTCAGTGCAACATTAAAGCTCACAAAATAGACAGATATGTGCAATAAGCATCAGATAGATCCCTTCATCAGAAGGGAGAGGTCACAAGCTTTTCTGGAAAAGAACATACTCCTTATTTTCTCCTAGTTTATTTTTATTCACAACATGTGCACAAACTGAAATAATTTAAAGAGGATGCTGCAAACCATTGCCAAACCACACAGGGACAATTCCAATAGCAGAAAGCTATTGGATGAAATCACTTTGTCCAGGCAGGTGGTCAGAAACCACTCTTGCAGCTTGTGATCTCCCATTCCAACCTCCACAAAGTGCTTTCCTGGACCATTTGCACTCCCTTCACATGACCCTGTGTCAAAGACGTGTTCCAGCAGGTACCAACGTTAACTCAAAACACAGCAGTCATTTTCCTTTCTCTCTCTTCCAGTTTAGGTCCCTTGTTCTGAGGACAGAATGCATAATACAGTGCCAAAATGGCACATTTTAAAAACATTTCAGAAGATAATGCAGACGTAAAGCTGTGATTTTACTCTCCAAGTACAGTCTTAAATGTGATAAGCCAAATGAGTTAGAAAGACAATCACCCTGTGCTGTTCTGAGGGGAGCTGGTAAGCCAAGAACAGGCAGAGCACAGAGACCTGGGGCAGCTGCTAGAAAGTGAGCACTGATGACCACATAACCCATGGGTGAGGTCTGAAGGCTTTTCAGATGGTCAGAAAATGAGAGACTGCACTGATAAGGGTGCACAAATTTCATCTAATGATGGATAGTTTCACTCTAAATTATTCAGAGAGCAATGCACCAACATTGTTATATTCAAATGACTGCCTTCAGAGGCATTTCCCACATGAAACACAGACATAAAGTATTCAACTCATGTGAGTATTAAAGAAGAGGCAAAATTACACTACAACTGAAGACCAAATTAAAAAAAAAAATAAAAACAGATGGAATAAAATATATTAGGATGGCTTATTTTTCTGTCTGATGGAAAGAACAAATAAAAGAGAAAACAGGTAAATGTACTTAGAGCAGCACTCTGAGCACTGAGCAATTCCAGTCATGCAACTCAATTTGTGTTCTGGCTTTCAGAGGGTGAGCAGCAATTCCCCAGTTTCCCCTCTGCACCTTTAGAAATTATGCTGCAGGTACCTGATACATATTTTAGTTCCATCTTTTGGCCACCCAAGCATCATGAGGAGAACTTGCCTTCAGACAGCAAAAAAAACACATTCCTTTCAGATTTTAAAATGACTTATTAGGGAAACAAAAGCACTGACAGTTTCAAATAACCAAAACAGAAACGAAACCTGTCTTTGGAATGACCAGGAGCAAGAGGACAGTTTGCCTATATCCATCTTGAAATGTCTTCATCCCTTCCATGATACACCATTTGTGAAGATAATATGAGCAACAGTATCTAATATTCAGTTAAAAATCAAGTAAGAAAGGCAACATACTATTATGTAACTGTAAATATTGCCAGAGGGATTGCATATTTAAGGATTAAGGCATTTTGCAATTCTGCTGGCAGATAATCACCTATTTAATTATTGAGGTCTGTACAAATTATGGAAAGACATGCAAATGTAATTAGGAAGGCTAGCCTCTTAATGAACTAACAAGAAGTGCTACAGGTAGTTAGACATTCATTCATTGCTACCAGCAACACCAGAACCTCTCTCATTAAAAAGTTATTCTGCGAAGACAATTTTTCTCAGGTGATGAAAAATGCATGTAAAAACCTAATACAAGCTCATTTATGATTTCTGCTCATATTAAGCCTTCTCTTTCTGGCAAAAAAACCCCAACCAGTAAGCAGTGCTCCACTTCATCTTTCCCTTGAGTCTGAAGGTAGTGTACACTCATGGCTCCACACCTACAAAACAGGAACAGGGAAAGCAGAGTACTGTGCATTAACTCAAAGGGTCTGGAAAAAGATCACACTAAGGTCCAAGAAAAAAGAAAAGCCCACATGTGATGAGACCAATGGCTGTAGCCAAACAGATGAGAATTTTACTTTGCACATAGCCCAGTCATGAACTGGAATATTCACAGTGTTAAATCTGTCTTGAGCGGATAAAATTAAATGAATTGGAGTGTAGAGGGACTGTCCCAATTTTTTGGGACTTCAGGCACTCAAAGCTGCACACACACATTCACTTCAGAGTCTTAGAAAGAACACCCAAATTCTTCTCATGGGTTTCTGCATAAGAAAAGAGCCTGGGAGAAGAGTTTCTTGAGAGGGTTCAATGGCAGCTGTGTGACAGAAACTAATTTGCTGTTTTGTTTTTTTTTTTTCTTTTTTAGGCAGAGGTGTTGGAATCGTCAAATCATTCTGCTACAATGTCATTGAAGGAAACCTGACTTTGCCTCAGCACATTAATGGGCTCACATAAACAAAGCTGAATGGCATTTCCAAAACATAATTAACACCAATGTGGAATATCTGTCATTGAAGACATCTCACCTGGGCAAGTTCCTAGGCAACCTGCTCTTCCTGGCCCCACTTTGAGAAGCGATAGGACCAGATGACCTCCAGTCTAGAGGTCTACTCCTCTGATCCAGAGGTCTTCTTTAATCCTGAAGTACTCTACAGTTTTCTGATTCATTCTGTCAAACGTATGTACAAATTCAATGCTTTTCACAGCAATAGTAGCACAACACACTCTGGCATATATAATATTTCTCAACACAAAATGAAACACACAATACAACTTACATTATGATAAAAGAGGAATTAAATAGAAAAATGTCCAACACAATCATTTTCGTTAAAAGGTTTAACAAGGTACAGGCCTTATGTGAATGACATTTTCATAAAGGTTCTTGAGTTTATAAATTTTAGAATGTCTTTTCCACAACATTTTATCTTCAACACGGATAAAAAATACAAAGGTTCAATTTTGCAAGAAAAGAATGTTCCATTCTCCAATTAGGCCAGGTTAAGAGTTACAAGGAATATTGATAACTTTTGTTTTTCAGTACTATCAATGGCTGCTAATACCAGCATCTTTTCACAGCAGGATCAATTCTAATTCTTTTAAATGTCACATTAAAAAACAAACAGATGCATGGAAATGAAAAAAAAAAAATACTTTGCTCTCTGAATTTGAATTAATTATAAGGGATAAATAAGTGATTAGTAACACTCAGAACTTGTTGAATGAGCATCTGAATAGGAAAAACTCATTAAATCTGGAATCTGTATTAATCTTTTGGCCCTCATTGAGCCAGTGTAAAACATGACCTTGAACAGGGTAAGGCTAGAGGACTGCAGTTATCATCCCACTCCCAGCCTCTCAGCCACACCACATAGTCTTCAGGAACAACAGTCAGAGCTCGTACACGAAGTCTTTTAGCAAACATGGAATCACCCTGTGATCCTTATCTGACTGAAGCTGATGAAGACACTTCTATTGGTGCAGATGACTCACAGAAGAAAGGGTTGCAAGTTTGTTTCAGCTATTGGCAATTTCCAGTCATTTATCTTGAAATACATAGAGTCAAACCTTAGAATTGCCAGTTTTCATCTCAAAAGGATACCCGGAAATACAAAATCAATATTTCTAGTGAGTCTTCAACTTGGCTAACTCCATAGAACAATGACTTGACAGACCATTTCTGTAATTGGGATGTAGATGGAGGCAGACAAAACAGTTCAAGATCCAGATACACGTTTCTTTCTTCTTGGTCAACCATAATACTTTTCTTTTGCAGACTCATGAAGTATTCCCTTGAATTATTTCCAGTACTTAGCAGTAACTGATGTCCAGCAAATACATTAGATGCTTCTAATCAACTGATGCAATTGTTATGTCTATTCTACTAATGGTGCCTCAAGATCAAACCATCGTAGCACCTCAGAAAGATAAGGAAAGAAAAAGGGAAGTTGTTGCCAGGGAACAGAGGATTGATTCAGAGCAGCTCAAACATACACTTACACAGCAGTACTCACTGCATTAGCCCTCACATAAGGAAAAAGAAGAGGTTCAAACAAAAAATATCCTTTGGAAGAGAAATCAGAACAACTCCCCGATAAATAAGTCTTCTACACACACAGAGAAAAAAAATTGATTCGCTTTCCTATAATAATTACAGTAACATACATATACCTCTTCCTAGTATTCTATATAATTAAAAAAAAATTATTTCCATTTCCAAGGGTCAAATGGAAGTATAATACTTTGAATCTCTCTTAATAAAGAGATATAGAAATACTACTTCAGAATCAAGCAGAAAAATCTTTTCCTGTTGTATGAAGAAGCAACTTGAGCAACCATTATAACAAAGATTGCTTTTCATTGTTTCTTTCCAGGCTGTGTCTAATGCTGCTGCTACACAACAGCTGCTAATACTCAAGAGACATTTTTGCTATTCGGATTCGCAGCACTGCATTGCGATGCTAAGGGAACCACAAAGGAAAGCAGGACACCACCTGGCAAACACACCGAGCTGCTAAACCCCTACAAACTATCCAGTGCAGGCACACATTACAGACATTTACTTTTGAGGTTAATAAAACTTGTCATACAGGACACTACAGTCAGTAAAGCAAACGACTACCAATAACGTTAGAAGCGGGCTGTTTTTTGTACTTAGTAATACTTTTTACAGCTTTGTCTAGGAACAGTGATGCATGACACAAAGTCATAAGATTTTAATATACGTTGAAGTGCCCTTTAATAGTCTTTATAAGCATTCATAAATGTGTTTTATCATATTTTGTCTTCTTCAGTTTCTTAGGACTTGAAAATTCAAGCGCTGGATTCAGAATCGAAAATAATGAATCTGCATAATATTAGGAAGTTTAATAGCACTCCAATAATATCCGTTTACCTTGCCAGAGCCACAAAGTGGTTGGGAAGATACAAAGCAAAAAAGGTTGCAGAAGAAGTATCATGAAGCTCAGAGGTGCTCTGGTAACGCCGCAGGTTGGCTAAGGCAAGTCTTTTTTTTTGGTCTATACATGAGGGGGCAGAAGAGCAGGGCATTTTTTTTCCATGCTTCAAAACCATTATTGCCCCCTAAGCAATCACTGAAACAAGCTCTGCATCTTCAGGTATTTAAACCTTTCCTCACAGGTCAGACCCACCAGTGCCCATGGAGGCAGAGCTGCCCTGAGGGAAGCCTCTTCTCTCCTGCCAAAGGGTTGATTGGGGTCTCAGTGCCCAGTGTTATGTTCAAACCAATATGGTAAAGTAGAAGGTGACAACTGGTCAGTTCTAATGCTTTCTGGTTAGCACGCCTGCTTTGGCACTGCATTGATGACTTTAGATCACACGGTACCGCTGAGTCATCAGCAGGACGCAGAACTCATGCTCCCCATCATGGGCAGGCTTGGCCCAGGTGAAGCTGGCAGGGGCTGCAGCTGCTGTGGGTATTTCGTGGCACTGTGACAGCAGAGCTGGCTGTGACAAGGATCACTGCTGTGGCTGTGACAATGATCATAGATGTGGCTGTGACATGGATCTCTGAGGCTGTGACCAGGATTACTATGGTGTCCTGCTGCAGAGTTGCTGGCGGAATCCACAGTGGAGCTCAGTGACACTTGCTCTGTAACTCCTAAGACAAACACATTTACCCAGAAAGAGATTTTCTAGCAAATCTAGAAATCTCAGAGGATTGGCTAAGTCTCCTTGAGGTCGTGTCGCTAAGACCTCCAGGTTAGGTTACAGCTCCATCATGCTTAGACTGCCAAAGTAAATGCGCAGCTACACATCAACAAAAACATTAATGAGGTCTAAGTTATACTGATGGAAGAAGGGCAGTGGAATTAATTTTTCCATTTCAGGAAGACTTGCTTCCATCAGGTCAAGATGGTTCTAGGGCTATTGCCATTGAGCAAGCTCCCCAGAAGACAAATTTTCCAGTGGTGGTTCTAGCGTTTCAACTTTAAACAATGTCAATGTCCTCAAAATGCAGTCAATGCAGAGGCAGGTGCTTCTCAGTCACAGGGAGAACTCTATGATATACACAGATAGAGGCTGGTAAGACAGATGTCATCTTGAGAAAAGGAATCACTCTCTGAGAAAAATGGAACATTTAGTCCTGACCAGCATTGTGAAGGATGGAGTCACTTGCTGCCAATCACCCCACTGACCCGTAGAGAGTGAAACAGCCCCTAGACACAAAAGTTCACTGCAAAGGTTTGACTACTTTCTTTGTATGAATGTCGGGTAAATCTGTAGATGATACTACCATACCACTGAGCTCCTGCTCAGTGCTACATCCACAACCTTTTCCCAAAAACAGAGACAATGGAAAGGAGTAATATATAACCTCCAAGTTCAAGGTGCTACTTGAAGACACCAAAAATATACAATTTATATAGTATTCTATTTAAACTTACAGTATTCTTCACATATACTTGAGAACAACATTGGCAGCCAAATAAGGGATTTTTTGAGAGAGTAAAGCAAGATATTTTCATTTTGGGGTGAATACCCAGAACTGCCCAATGAAAAACTGTCTTTCCCCTCCCCGCCCACTGCAACAGAATGGTATACGTTTTTCTAGTGTTGCCTGTGAGGCTACACAGGCATAGCTGAAAATAAAATTAAACTCACTTATGCTATGCGTTGTTTTGAAAGGCACTTTAAAAGGAAGGAAGCTTCATTCTGTTATGTTTAGAAACAGCATTGTCAATATTGTTTTGGGTTCAGTGAGACTGAAAAATCTGAGGATAGAATTTGACTTTATGATGGACACGTATGTATTTATCCAAAATAGTTCACTCTAAGTTATCAAGCTGGTCTTTTTTATGGCTAATATCTTGTCTTACACTGATATAAAGCTAAACTAGTCACTGATCTTTTGTGGAGAGTCTGTAAGAGAGAGCACTGATGTGGTTTTTGCTTAAATGTCTGGCTTTCATTATAAACATCTATTTCCAGAGGCTTATCGTAAGGCTAGTGTTTGGAAATACTGATATTTGGAAAACAAGAGATGAATAAGCAAAAGCAGCTGTTTTCTTTCCCATTTTTGGTTTGTAGGGGATCAACAAACTTTTAGGTGAATGCCGTTTGCCTGTGTTGAATCAGAAATGCATAAAACAAAATAGAAGTTACCAAACTCAAATGTTATATTAACGTCAGGTAACTATACGTGGTTTCAATTAAGAATATCAACCTAACTAGCAAATCCACTGAGTAAGTCCTTTCAGCATACTAAAACAAAAAGAAAACGCTGTGACTGCCAGCAGTGTTGCAAGGCTGCGGGTATGAAAACAACCCATCACGGATGGCCAACCAGAAGCCAGCAGCCAACATGCCATCTCCATGGCCAGGAGTGCTCTTCAGCTGCCCATGCAGGCAAAGGGAAACCACCACTATTTTCACCTTAGCGCTCAAGGAAGCAGCTGTGACTGAAAGGCTTTCAGGTGAAGGAGCGCTGAGCTCTGGCCATCTCTCTGTTGCCCATGTGAGGTTAGCAGAGCAAATATTTTCCTGCTATTACAGCTCTTCCTGCTTGCTCCCCTTCTCTTCGTTTGAAGCTTTGCTGCCAAAAATCTGTTACCATCAGAGCCCACTTGCTGTTATTTTGTCGATTATTTTGTTTAGCTCTAAAAAGCTGTAGGCAAAGGGATCACTGTGAGAAATCATCTAAAACAAATGCTACTTTTCTGATCAAATACCAAACCATTCTACTTCTTTCTTTAAAACAAGGGTGGGAGGTTACATTTTCTGGAGGAAAAAAAAATAAAAAAAACCCAACAAAAACAAACAAACCCACAAACAAAACCAACATAAACACACACACAAACACCCCACTCCACCCCCCAAATGTACGATTTAAGCTAACGTAATAATGGTTGTTTCTGTAGCCATGCAAGACACAGCACATTCTATGGGTGCTTTGTGTTTTTAAAGCTTTGCCATGTACAATGAAACCAGACCCTCAAGGATAATTAGTGCCACCTGGTTCAACTTGCAGTCTTCACCATAACAAAACTCTCACATTAGCTTTTACTTTAACAAAATACACTAACAAAATACACAAACAAAATGCATAAAATACTGGGCAGCAACCACACTGAGTATTTAAATTATGTAGTTATAAATTATAATCCAGTTTCCTGGAGGACCAGTCATGATGTAGTTTTCTTCATTTTCTTTAACTTTATTGTAGAGCCCTATGCACGGTCTCCATTGTTGTGGCTCGATACACTGGCAGCAAACAGTTGCCTAGACAGTGTGCTATATTTCTTGGAAAGTCTTTGATAAATGCATTCCTTGCTTAGCCTTGTATTCATGGTAATTTGTGTGTTGAATTCCCAAGGAAATCTAGATTAATTTAAGGGTGAAGTGAAACAGATTTGTTCATTCTTCTGATGAGGTTAAGGGAAGACCATGATCTTTAACTGAAATAAAAGCAGACTTTTATCACAAAATCCACCCCTGCACAGAAGCTATTCTTCAGCCAAGTTTGTTGGACTCAGGTAACAACCTGAGTGAAATACGTCTTCAACGAGACCAGCAGCTTCCTTAGCTGTCCAGGTGGACCCAGAGATCACCAGGAGAGTGAACATGGGGCTCAGTTCCAAGAGTTCCTATAAAAAGCTTCAAAGGACCTACTCTCAATTTCTGCAGACCTTCCTCTTCCCTCTGGCCCCATTAACATGCTCATGATGTACAAGAGCCATTTTTCAGTTACAAAGCACCAGTTCTTAAGTTGTAAAAAATAACACTTTATTTCAGAGTAATGGCTATAATACTGCAGCATCCATCATCTAGCTCGTAACTGAACTGGAATCGCTTGGTCGTTTAGATAATGGGTGCAAATAATAAGAATTAAAGAACAAAAGCCACACCATAACAACAAATACATTAGACTAAAGTAGCTTTTCACATTTTGCCAAAGTTTTCTTCCCTGACTTAAATTAAAATTTGCAAATAGAGTTTAATAAATGCATATCTGGCTTGGGGCTAGCATGTAAGACAAACAATATTAAAAAAGCCAAAACAAAACAGGCAAAAACAAAACACACACACAAAAAAAGCAACAAAGATGCCTTCCTTTGGCCCAGTACAACATCCTACTGTAACACATTTTTAACACATTAAAGAAATTCAGCCAGTGTTTCTTACTCAGATTAAAATTGTCAAATAGTACCTGAAATAATGCAAACTCACACAAATTATGTGGAAACTAATTAAGATCTCTGATTTTAGCAGGCTAAATGTGATGCTAGCATTTCTCCCTAGAAGAGTCTTAGAGTTTAACCTGAAAATACTTTCTTAACATACCTCACATGGCTTTGTCACAAGCCAAACATTACTTGTTCAAAACCACAATAAATTATATATAAATTTAGAGACAGTAGGGTGTTCATATTAGCCAGTGAAATAGAGATAACACAAAATATGCTTGGGAAAAATAAAAAGAAAAATATTATTAAATGCCCTAAATATATCTATATAATCTCCGCATAAGAAATAAAATACCAAATTCTGCTAATCAAATCCTTCATTCTCTTTAGAAAAGCAGGAGTATAATGTTACATATAATGGAGGTTTTCCCTCCTAAAAGCATTGCTGACAATCTTAGAAGGCTATTGAAATAAAAATAACAGGATGGGCTTTATCAGTAGGCTTTTATAGAATGACCTCCACTCTGATAGGAGGTTAATAGACTTGGCAAACTTTCAGATGGCACAGAGCTAGGGAGAGTAGCTGACATAGTCAATGCCAGAGCTTCAGTTCAGGAGTTCAATAAATTTAAAGATTGACCAACAGAACTGTCATGACCTTCAATAAGAAAAATGCAGAATTCTCCAACTGGAGAAGACTAACTCCCTACACTGGTACAGGCTGGGAAATACATTAAGAAGCAGCAGCCCTTAAGAAAAGGTGTGTGATGTTACAGTAGACACCAGACTGCAAAAATGAATGTTCACTGCAAACAAAACAAGTTGCACACTGAACTGCATTAGGAGAAGAGCAAGGGAAGCAAGTGGTGAGGCAGCCCCAGGAGATCCTCTGTTCATGAGGGACACAGACAAAGTAGGAAAGGTCCTTTGAGAAAGGTCTACTTTGTGCAAAAGCTGTTCTTTAACATGATAATGAGTGCATCTGCCTGGTCTGGAAATCATTTACCACACCAATGGCATAATGTTAATTTTCTTCTTTCTGTCTTTCTTGTTTTTTCTATTCCTGCACAAACATTTTTATTTTCCAGAAGAGCTGGGTTGTTATACATTCACTAGTATCACAAACTGAACATTAAGCGTAACCAAGTGAAATTTGCAAGAGCACTGAAAATGCTATTGCCGGACAGCATCACCTCCTAAAATAATGTCCTAATTCTCATCATAATCACCGTATTTGTTCAGAATGCAATAGCGAATTTGTGCCAAACTGTTACATACAAAAAAGGGGACCTGTAATCTGGGAAATGTAGGACATTAAACACCACTTTGTCCAATGGAATTCTCATCACTGACAAAGTTTATTTCTTAAAAGGTAGCTTCTTCCTTAAATCTCTAACCAGGTAACGATGTGTGTCATTATTCAAGAGAGAAACAAGTGATAGACTTCATCTCTAAAAAGGTGCCAGTTACAGACTGCTTTTTATGGGCTTTGTAAAGATGAACGGGAGAAGCTTGGAGAAAAGCAGCAGAAAGCCCGTCACCAAGTCACCTCACACAACGTAACAACTTATTGCAATCCTCATGGCCTCGGAGCTGGGAGAAGGTTGAGGAACGAGTGCCCACCCCGGCACCTTGCTGGTGGTCCCCATTGCCCAGGCTCAAGGGTGTCTGCTCCCCAGCCTGGACCTCCCATCCCCAGCTTCTCCTGCATTCCTCTGGAGCTGGGAGTCACCACTGCTTTGTTAGCCTGCTGCTGGTTAACAAACTGGTACAGTTTGCAAATACGTGTAAGGTATTGTTTGAAGATGCAACTGTTGGTGCCACAGACATGGCGCGCCACATGGTCTGCCAGGGTTCTTCCTGAGGGCCACCCAAGGTGGTCAGCAAGCCTGCTGTCAGGTCCTAAAGTCAGGCAAAGGGAGGACATCCTAACTGAGGTCGTCCAGGAAAAAAATGTTTATATCTGTTTGATGGATCAGCAAACACCCTAGCTTTGAAGTAGAAAATCACAAATGAAGAAGTCAACCAGCACTTATTTAGAAAACATTGTGGCACAGGAAATGAAGAAAACCAACAAGAGCAACAAATCCCCACGCCGTAGAGAAAAGCTGAAAGGTTGAGAATATTCCGGATTCATCCCAACACGTAAGCACACTACATACTTCACACTTCACGCTGTAACTGGGTAAAGGTGCTTGCTTGCAAATTCAGCAAGTGTGTTGCCATCAATAAACTGAAGTTTGAATAATAGGCTTTGATGTAAATGCTTTGCTCTGATCCTTAATTAGTGAAAGTAAAATTGTCTTACAGCAGCAAAGGAAATCTCTTTGCAGCAAATCACAGGCATGTGTCTTAGGCAATACATGAATGTTTATCCTTTACCCACTTCAAATAGTTGTTTGCCATTTTGAACTTAGTGCTTGATCTAACCCAAACAAATGTTACTAGGTACAAAACCACTCCTGCTTTGATATTAAAATAAACATCTGACTTCATAAGCAAAGCACATCATAAAAACTTTTTTTGTAGCATAATGGTTAATTTAAATTAAATTGCTACTGTCTAGCCAAAATTATTAATGGAAAACTATTAAAAAATGGTTTAACATTTGAATATCTAAATACTTGAAATATTGCTTAGAGTTAGCCTTTGTTTTATGGGAGACAACAAGGAGCAATGAAATTAAATATTCTTTGATGGTAGAAAAGTTTCATGGTGCATCATTTTAAAATGCTACAATAGAAATTGATTGGCTTCTAAAACTCATTTTAAAAGTTCAGCCCAAATCCACTCCCTGTGGTAACAATTAGAGTTTCTCAAAAAAAGGATTAAAAACCATGAACTGCTGATTCACTGGGTTAAAAAACTTTGGAAACATTAAACGCAGATAACAACGTGAATGAAGGAAAAAAGAACAGAGGAAAAGCGTTCTACTCTTTAGCCCCTTGAAATCATTGAGCCTCACAGCAACGATCCCATTTGACAACTGTCTTTTAAAAATGGTTCATTTACAGTATTAATAAAAATGGCTCTATATAAGTAATTGAGCATGTCAAAAGACAAGGCTTCAGGGGCATCAAGTGCTCGGCATGAATCACAGTACTTAAAATACCCAGAAAGGTGCTCAGTATTTTCAAGGGCTCCAAGGCTTGTGTTCAGATGCATTGTGGAAAAAGTGCCAGCTCCTTGGTACTGGTGCCAACAGGGACCCCCTCAGGGAGAGAAACTTATATACTCTGAGGCAAATTGTTGTCAGGGCAGAGCAGAGGAAAATGTGGGCTCACCTCCCCAGGGCTCTGGAGAGCCCCCCACAGCCTGGGCAGGGGGCAGAAACACATTAAGGCATTGGTTTTCCAAAATATCCATCTATTTGCTCATCAAACTAGGGATGGAAGATTTGTTGGGAGTGCAGAGAGAGCAGATTAGAC
Organism: Columba livia; assembly: GCF_036013475.1. Lineage (NCBI taxonomy): Eukaryota > Metazoa > Chordata > Aves > Columbiformes > Columbidae > Columba > Columba livia. The sequence goes on from NC_088604.1 coordinate 83,368,227, forward strand.
CGAGGCTTGATTCATTTGCTAGCTGATGCACATGTGCTCATAACTCATCCTGCAGGGATGGAGCTGTACCTACCTAATAGGTAAAGAGGCAAGACTGAAATCTTATGAAACTCACCCCAAACTGTCAGCTCTGAAATAGAGAATGAAAATAGATGCATGAAACAAGTCTCTCCTAAAGATCAAACCCCTAACAGCAGCTTGTGAAGAACATGATACATTTTGTTCTCATGTGCAGCAGTACTATAAAACTGCTGTACATGTTACTGCAGCGGTTTCCCCTGCTATCTTATGATCACCAGGGGAATCAAAACCCATTCAAAAGGTTACGAGGGAAATGTTGAGGTTCATGAAAACAAGCAAGCCCAAGTATTACCATAAAAGCCTACAATACATAAACACAATTACAGTTTGGAAGTTACAGAACTGAATTAAGAGTGCTATCTAGCCAGAGAAACCTGATTAAAGACAACAGAGACAGAGATTAATATTAGATCATAGAATCATTTTGTTTGGAAGAGACCCTCAGAATCATCAAGTCCAACCATAACCTAACTCTAGCACTAAACCATGTCCCTAAGAGCCTCGTCTAAATGCCTTTTAAACACTTCCAGGGATGGTGACTCCACCACTTCCCTGGGCAGCCTGTTCCAATGCCTGACAACTCTTTTGGTGAAGAATTATTTCATAATATCCAATCTAAACCTCCCCTGGTGCAATCTGAGGCCATTTCCTCTTGTCCTATCACTTGCTACTTGGGAGAAGTACAACCACCTCCATGCTACAGTCTCCTTTCAGGTAGTTGTAGACAGCAATAAGGTCTCCCCTCAGCCTCCTTTTCTCCTGGCTAAACAGCCCCAGTTCCATCAGCCGCTTCTCATCAAACTTGTGCTCCAGGCCCCTCACCAGCTTTGTCACCCTCCTCTGCACTCTCCCCAGCACCTCAATGTCCTTCTTATGATGAGGCGCCCAGAACGGAACACAGGATTCAAGTTGTGGCCTCACCAGTGCCGAGTACAGTGGCACAATCACTTCTCTAGTCCTGCTGGCCACACTACTCCTGACAGAAGCAATCTAATTAGTTCAGCAAAAAGAAAAAAAAAAAAAAAGAAGCAAATCCTCAGTTTCTAAGGCTGAATCATCATTAAAATTAGAAAAAGAAAAAAAGTTTGCTATTTAAATTTGAATCACTCTATTTAAATTAAGTGTAGCTCACTTAGAATTTAACAGTCATCTTTGGGAAAGGACCATAGATTATTAGGTACAAAAAAACCACCTCACATAGCTTGTGACAAAGGTATTTGCATTTCTTTTCTCCATCACACATATCCTGCATATTTAATAATGAAGTAATAGCCTGGCTTCTCAGAGGTTACATTTCATACAGGCGCAATATTTTTGAAAGAATGAGAAAATCTCTTATTACCTCTAAGACAGTGCTTGGATAAAAGAACTTTATGAAAAAAAAATTAACCTTTCTAAAAGAAGTTTAAAAATCAATTGCCTTCAAAAATAAAATATTTTCTCTTTCAAAAGAAACATGAGTAACATGAAGTATGTAATATCTTAGACTTATCTTAAAATCTGAAGCACTATGGCAAACTACAGCATTTTTATGGGATAATTTTCCATAGGAAGCAAACAATAATATACATACATTTTACATGGATCCTAGGGTACTTCAGAGATCAGAGGAACAAATCAGGGTCAGCCAGGAAGATCGTCAGGACAGAGTCCAGAACCAGAATGTCCCGAGCTCCAAGTCAGACCTGGGTTCCCAAGCTGAGTTATGCACATTTATGCATATTTGGAGATTCAGGCAAATTTACTGCTCAAATATGCTGAACTGACATCTCTGAAAACCCGAGATTTTTTTTTTTAATCACAGAATGAGTTTGGGCAAGGAATAGCTCAAAGTTCCCCTGGAATTAATTACTGATTTTAGTTACTTTACAAAGTCTACTGGCAGCTGTAGGTAATGCTTCAGAATTAAAAAATAATAATTATAAACAAAAATATTCAGGAAAGTTAGTATATGAGACTTGCAGACCCTAATCCCACAAGCACAATATCAAATTCAGCCATTGGAAATAATATTACCAAGGTCTATGAGACTATTATTTATTTTGTTAAATATAACAGTTGGTAGAAATAATTGGGAAGCTTCAGCTTCTTCTTGATGTAGACTCATAAAGAACATCTTCATGCTATCATGGAAAGACCAGTCAATGCAATTTTTCTCAGGTCAAAATAAAAACTTCAGTGGGGATAGAAAAAAAAAACCTGCATTAAAGAAGCCTTTCTGTTTTCAAAAGCAGAACTGCTACCTTTCCACTTTTCCAAAAGTTCCATATGTTTTACTGAAGATTCTTATTCACCATCAAGCATGATTTCTTACTAAGAAGTATATTTTTGGCCAAGATGCACATCTGAGACATTATTTCAAAGACATTTCTGTAAAAAACATCATGGGAAGTGTTACAGAAAAAGTAAACAAGTCTATTTTGAATCCAATGAAACAACAACTTTCAAGATTTTTTTAAAAAATCACAAAATCTGTTCCTTGTTTTTTTTTAACCAGCTTAAAGAACATCATTTATGAGGATACCTCTCAGTGACAGCCAATTCAACAGAAGCTGCACCTAGACCCAAAATTAAAAGCATCTCACAAACCTTCCCTTTGTATCTCCATTGTTTTCCACTGTGTTTCTCTGGCTAGAGAGGACTCTTATCAGCTTTAGGCCACTCTTGCCAGGGCTGTAGTTGTGTTTGCAATGAAACACACAGAGACCCCACCTGCGAAGCTTTAACAGGCCCCAGCTCTGCAAGCTGAGCACTGTCTTTTCTTCAAAATTCTTGTTTGAAGATAAAAATTATCTTCACCTCTTTATATTCTTGAAGATTACATGTCATAAAAATATCACAACAAGAATGATAAATATTCATTCATGTTTTAAAGAGTCATTCAGACCCACATTCTTACACATAAATAGACTAGAAGGTCAGATTTAGGTATACATACGTGCACATATTTACATATACATCCACATAAATCCCTGGGTATGTGGCAATCATCTGCACATATACACAATGGATATATAATGCAAACGTGAAACTGCAAATGCACGTCTTGTTTCTTAATACTCATCCTTCCACCAATTAACTTAAAAAGAAATTAATACTAAGTACTTAAAATATTCAATATGCACACTGACAGTCTCTAGGATTAACCCCAAATTTGAACAAAAGATAACAGTCATAACAGCTCTTGCCAGCAATAGCCTCTTTCTGACATTTTTAACATCCAAACTGTAATAAAAAACTAACCTGAGCCTGGTTTTCTTTCTGTATTCTACAGATAGTCATCTCTGGCATCAGCAGACTGAGCCTGGGCTCCACATTGATTTTCTTTTTTCCTGATGTATACAGTGAAATTGAAGTCATATGCATTTCTGCTAAATAAGGTTCTGCCTTAGCTAATAGCAAACTATGACAATGGTCTGCAAAGAGCTGGGGAAAGGGAAGCATTCTTTTAAAAAAAAAAATCACCACCAGCAGCTGTGAATTTATAACTGTCAATAAAAATGCTGACATTTTTATATGCACATTAACTGCATGCTTCAGTGTAAAATGGGATTCTTAATTCTTTTCACAGAGCATTAAATCATATTTAAGATTTTAAAAAAATCCTTGATCAGCTACTGACAGGTCATCTCCCTATTGAAACCACTCTGCTTCCTGTGTTTGTGTTTTGTAGACTTCAACGACAAGCTAATTGCAAAAGATTCTTCTCGAAGTAAAATATAAAATAATAGGGTGTGACTACACAACATAGGTTGTTCTTCACTTACTCCAAGCATGATTCCAGCATACTAATGTGTTTTCTTGTGACACCAATGAGATGTATTTCAAAAGGGAAGTAAGTCACAAGTATAAGATGGTGCAGGACAGGGGTTCAGGTTCCTTCAGCTGCATGGAAAGATGTCCATCATTTACTGCATACTTCATGAGAGGACACCTTAAACCCCATGAGGATGCAATGATTAACGTGTATAGCGGTTCCCAACCTTCTGTTAGGACTCAGAAAAAACAGCAACACCTGGGCCTCCTGTACACTGTGCATTGCCAAAATGTTTCTCAGTTCCCAAAACCCAGTGGGCATCATAGGTACTTCTGGGCCCTTGTTTACATTTCATCCTGTTCCTCAGGAGTAATATGGAACATACTAGGGAAATCTGGCCCCCTGAGTTTATCTTGTCCTCTGAGAGATTAATAAAACTAAGCAACAACCAAAGCATCTCCAGTACGTTGTCTACCTTTTTCTTAACTTCACTGTCAGTGCAAACCAGTTAGGGCACTAGGGCAGCACCAGAGCCATGAGTATCTAACCCATTACTGTTGCTAAAAAAAAAACCCAATGTTGTTGCAGCCAAAACACTCTGTCATAAGAGCAATATATTACTTGCAGTTATTTTCTATTGTTAATGAAATAATTCCACATAACCATGGGACTTCCTTTGGGTAGCAATTTGACTATGACATGTTGATCAGAAGTCTATGAAAGGCAAGATTATGATAATTTTGTGCTGCAGCCAATGCTGGCAGTATGGAAATTCAGTGTCCTAACAGTGTTCCAGCCTGAAGACTTCATCTAACTTGGCATCTAGTTACAGAGTAAGATCAAACAAACATCCCCAAACAGCTCCAGTGGTGGCATTTCCACCTCCGCATGACCACAGGGTCACTGGCACATCCATTACCAGATGAAAAAACAAGAACGGGTCACGCACTGACACGAGGGTCAGTCTGGTGTCAGTGTGCATGTGGACAGTCCCTTATGGGCCACAGGCAGGTGCTCCAGTGGCAGTGACACCCACCAGGGACACTGTCCCCTGCACTGCTTGAGAGGAAGGTCAGGGTCCCAGGAGGATGGTGAGGGAACCTGGGCCAGCCTGGCCAAAGGACTCGCTGGCATCTGCCCATCCAACACCGCCTTGTGTGTTTGCCAGCACCCTGCCTGTCAACTATCCCTCGCGGGGCTCACACCAGAATTTTCACCCAGAACAAGGGGGGTTCTGAAACACAACCCCGGGGGCTCAGTTCCTATCACTCCTCTCCCACCCGACTTGGCGTGCTGCCACAGCAGACGAGAGGTGAAGCAGCACACGTTCAGCCTCCCAGCTTTCTCCAGAGAAATGACAGTTTGAGTGACCCATTATTATTGAACTGGTTTCTAATGAAATGCTAGTACTGTACACCACTACACAAAGAACATATGCGGTTGCAAGTGATTAATTACACTCTCGAAGAACCTAATAAGTGACTCTCATATTTAAAATACTTTATGGCAACTATTAATTTTTTGTCTCTAATTATCAGAGTAGAGGTGAAGTAATGTGCCCTTCACCTCGAATTTGCTTATTTTTCTTTTTCCTTCCCTCCCCTTCATCCTATTGCTTTGTTAATATTAATTGTTGGTTCTGTATAACAGCCAACCTTATTTCCATTTTTAATTTATAAAAGATAAAATACGTCAGGGCTGAAATCAAACCAAAAAACTTCAACTTTGACAAAAATAAATATTTCTATCTTTTTTCTTTTTTTTTTTTTTTTCCCCAGAAGTGGGTGCTTTAGGAAATTCAGATTATTATATTTTCACCACATTTCCAAACTGAATTTCGGTATTGTCACTATCTGAGGGGTTTGCTTTCAGATGCTGAAAATGCTAAGTAAAAATACTTCACCTTTGAGAACTGACGAGCATCTGCCATTGGGTACTGAAGATCTGCGGCAGTGTGCACAGAAGTACTGCAAATTCAGACCTATGTAGACTGACTCCAGGAAACTACGTTCTGATACCACCCGAAATAAAAATATAATTTTTCACCCAGCTGACAAGTACGGACAGCCCAATGTTTTAAATGGGACACTACAGAGAAATCAGTGGAATCAGTATTTGAGAAATGGCTTTGCTTTTCTGTGCTGGACCATGAGCAAGTCTGAAAGCAGAATTACTGACCTCCTGCAACAATTTGACCCAGAAACACTGGCCAGCCGCAGAGTTTTCTATAGCAGCTAGTAACTGCTGAAGGAATACCATTCGCATTGATAATGTAAAGTTTCATATTGATTAAATGTAACAGAAACCCATTTAATCTTTCACTGATTTTAATACACTGCAAAGGACTTCAAGAAACATTGCATCTTGCTGTTACCATGGAACAAACACTGTTTGACCCAAGCAGGAACAGAAAAAAGAAACTTTGAGGGTACTAATCCATATACCACTAAATGTATTTATACCTTTCTGAAATGAGAGAAAAAAATGAACCACACTCTATAAGTATGTATGGTTAATATCCATATTACAAAATGTGACCAATTTCAGGAAAAGGCAATTACTTTGGGTGTTCTTAATGTTATTTTCAATTTCACAGCAGGTCCATGGATCTCTGCTTTTAGCTGCTGAAGCTAAGTCATGACACCTGGTTTTGCAGACAGTTGTGTAGGCATCGCAGAGCTACAGGTACCAGCTCATCTTGTTAATTTGCACATGAGGGTGCTCCTGGTTGTAATGGACAGTCTGCTCAAGACCAATTACTTTGCATTTTGCCACTCCTGTTGCTGGTAGCTGCAGCCAAAGCACTTATAATGCCGTCTATTTGCTGCCATCTACAACTGTATGTCAGGGTAAAGCTAGATAAGCACAGACATCTCTGGTAAATACGCTTGTCTTTATAATCCTGATGGGAGAATGGAAGCCTGATTTTTGTGGAAAATTAACATGGTGAGTTTTGCTGTTCCATCCCTTGGAACAAGATTCACATGTGTAATTGTGTGTCCTCAAGAATGAGGAGTGTAGTGATGCTTTATTGTTTGAGAAAGCCACATGCCCTCAGAGAATTTGTGTTATAAACCACAAATAAGGATGGTGGAGCTGGCTTTAGGCTCTAATAAAAGAGGTGGAAAAGAGGAGCTGAAAAAACACCATGACAAAAGATGATTTTGTTACATGTTGAGATGAATCTGAATCAAAATGTGTTCACAGTTATAATTTCTTCTAGAACTGGGAAAACTGCCAGCAGGAATAGCGTGATTTTACTTTCCAATGCCAGTATAATTCTTACTCCTATCAAAGGAGGCTGAAAAAAATTGCCAAGTTTTTTCATTAGGAAATGCAGCTAATTTACAGGCATGGTAATTTTCCCCCTACAAAACTGTATAATGAGCTTTAAACTCACTAAATAAAGGGTCTCTTCTCCAAGTGATTATGCTTAATTTACACAGGAATTAATGGTGACTGGACCTCCTTTCAAAATAGCTTTAAAAAGAGCTGCATTTCAAAAACAAAATCAACAGCTTTGCAAAAAATCCTAGCAGTTGATGGAGCCAAAAATTGTTATCTTTAATAACAGTACGTACATATAGGTGTCTTAATAAATATCTTTTACAGGACAAGAACATAACCATTAAATTAGGTATCAGAATCCAGTGAACATATAATTCTGATTTTATATTAAATTACTTGCTCAGGCATTGTGCTGTTAGAATGTACAGAAAAGCCTACATAAACAGATGGACAGAAATGCCAGGGAGCAATACTTTTTCATCTTTAAAAAATGTTCTCACTGTACTCAATGCTATTTATCTATCTATTTAGTAGGTCTATTTTTATTCATTTTTTTACTCGTTAGTGTGTCTAGAAAATGGAAACTTTGGTATATAGACAAGCCTTGCCAAACAGAGCCAGATTTCCACATAGTTAAGTAGCACCTAAAAAACCCCATCATTTCCAAAATTCAGGTATTTTTGGATACTTACACAGAAACCAGATATTAGAAGCCATTCCCAATAGCAGCTTGTTTATGGTCTCACTAAAGTAGTAGATATGCCACATAAATACAGTGTTTGTCCCTAGCAAGCTATTAAATGAAATAAAATGCTTTTTCCAGTTACCAAAAGCCGTTGAGCATGAGCTTGTGAAAGCAGAAGAAATGTATCTGGAAGTTTTAATTCAAACAAACAAACAAAAAAACCCCACAAACAAACAAACAAAAAGAACCCCCAAAACCCCCACAACAACAACAACAACAAAACAACAAACAAACCAACAACAACTCCCTTTCTTCCTTTGTAGTGTATGAAGTCCTGATTTTCTATTCCATATACCATATAAGGGAGATTAATAAAATTTCAGGTCTGGAAGTGGTCATTAAATCATGTGGCACATCCTCCTCTATCGTAGTATTACATAAGAGTTCTACATATAATACTACAGATAATACAGAATCAGTGACATCTGAGAAAGTGATTAACAAGGTTTAAGCCAAAATATTATGAATGAGCAATACAGACCAAGACCTTGCTATCACAGCAGCTTGGTTAACTTATGAGTAATGAAAAGAAAAAATAAAAAAAAAAAAAATAAAAAGTAAAAATGAATCAGTGGTATATAGTCCTTGGGAACCTAGCACATCATGACTGTGGATCCAGTATTTCCTCCGATCAAAATAGGGATGAAGCAGCGTTTTTAACACATCATTACCATCTACTGGACACGAGGGAGAATGCAGCTGAGAAACCAAGATAATGGACACGGAGACAGCAAAAGGGGTTGGCAGGTCTAACAGGAAATGCTGTAAAGCATTCCCTATATCCCTGCTTCACCTTCACCCTCCACACGCCCATCCTAACAGTGTCTGACCTCCCTCCGAAGTTTAGAAAATAACCAGTCTGAAGGTTTGAAAGTAGATCTGGTAACTAATGGAAAACCCAGCACCAAGCAATGGACATAGTCTGAGTCTAGAGTCTACCAGCTGCATCGCGAAGCAGAGCTTGAGGCTTCTCTGGCAAGCACCACACACATTGTCTAGTTCCCAGCAGTTTTGACAGAAGGAAACCCTTGGCTCATGTCCTTGATGCAAAGTTACAAAGGCTTCCTGGAGATGTTTTACCACCTTTCCCTCCACCTGGAATTCATTTGCACACTTTGGAACTAAACCTAAAGCTTAGGGAAGATGGAGGAAAGTGACAAGACCAAAGAATTTGACAGCAACAATAGTTTCCTCTGAAGAGAAGTCTCTACTTCATCTTACAGAAATCCATCTGTACGTGGGTGGAAACATCTGCTTCTGAGAGTAACTGCACATCCGTATGATGTATGCGTGTGATTAGATCCTATGGATTCAAAAGCAGTACATGTCTCTTGAATACAAATGTAGTGAAGCACCTGTGAAAATGCTTTTCAAATCAGAACTGGTATTTACTGAAATGGCACAAACTATTTAAAATAAATTAGATAATAAGCACTGTCAAAGAACACGAAAAGAACATATTGATACCTACAAAATGATGAGGGACAACTTACTGACAATACTGCCACTCAGCAAAATCTGGACATCACAGTAGCTCATATAAACCATTGCAATTAGAGAGTGAGATTATACATTAACTTTCCATGACTGCACATAACTTTTGGTAGCAACTGGATGACACTGGCCACCTCTGGGAGAACTGGCAAGAAGAGTCCACCCCCAGCCTTCCCCCTCCCCAGATCAGGTACTATGCAGGCTGAGGTGGCCACCAGAGTGGTGGTAGCCCCCAGAGGCCGGGTGAGCATCGCCATGCAGAGCCCATCCTATGCCACAGAGCCACAAACTGGTGTATGTTGGTTTACAGATATTGCACACACTGAGCACTGATCAGAGACTTCAAGCACATCTGGGAACTGCTGCTCAGTCTGTTTGGATCTACAGAGCCACTTCAAACAAATAATTTCACCCCTTCACCATCTCATTTCCCCACACACAGAATTGGGGTAATAACAGTAACCGCCTTTGTATAGAAGTCTGAGATTGTTATTTATATGAGGAAATTATTACAACTGCAATCAAATCCTTATGAACTTCATCACATATATGAATAATAATGGCCCAGGAGCAAATTTTTAACCCTTCTTCAGCACTACCAAGTGAAAAAAAAAAAACAACACACTTTGCTGGACTTTGTTATGGACTATGAATGTTTTATATAGCACACTCATCTCCTCTGTTTCTTTACCCTTGTCTTTTCCAGTAAGTTTTTCTCTCTTGTTTACCAGCAGCATCCCTAACACTGCAGCATTGGCTTATACTTGTCGCATCAGCAACTTCACGACATCCTTCCTCAGCCTGAACTTCATTCGGCAATTTCATGAGCTGAGTCATTCTGTTGTTACTCAGACACGCTTATCTGGGATACAGAAAGGTGCTGAAGCTTTGCATAGTGCCTGGGAGGAATATCATCAAAACCCACAACAAACTTATGTCATTCTCCAAAGTAATCAGATGATGAAGGCACAGCAACAATAACCCAACACAGCAACAATAACCCAACACAACTAGCAAAAAGCCTAAGCAAAAGTGAGAGTACACCTTTCACACTTCCAGGATAGCACCTGAATTTTCACCTTGCATATTCCAACAAGGCACCTAGCAAAAAAATTTTGAGAAGAATGAAAAATAAATGTGTCAGGGTAACTCATTGAGAGCAGAAAGCTGCAGAGAAGTTTCTCAGACAGTCACTGCTTGTATTCTTTCCTTCACTGATGAAACTACCATAGTGAAAGAGTTCTAAAATAGTGACAGTTGTGTGTTAAAATGGAGCCACACAGAGATGAACTGGTATTTTATTACTATCTTAATAAATACATAATCTAGCTGCTTTACTTAGATAAGACATGAAATGGGATGTGCTGGATCCAGTGTAATTATTTCTATTGACACAACTTGCTTATGGGTTTTGGTGCTATATGAGAGTAAATCCCTGCCATCTAAAGCCAATAGGAGACCTAATCTTGACTGCCTGTAAAAACGAAGTACTATACAACTACTGAGACAAAGGAAACAGGACCATTATTTCCATTAATGTTCAGCATTTCATGTATCTTGTTATAATGCTGATGATGCTCTTGGGAAAATGTAAAGCCTAATTTCTGACCAGAGTTTACATTGTTTCAGAATAAAGAGTACAACAGCAAAACAGGTACCAAAGAAAAAACAACAAAGACAAATGGTAGATGAAATTTCATGATGAAGGAACAAGTGATCATGGCTGCTTCTTGCTGCCCATGGAAATGACGACAGAGTTTCCCAATATCGTCACAGAGTCAGGAAGCCTGAGAAAGGTGCATAGCAGTGCCCACCCCAAACCGCAGTGCGCAGATTAATAGAGGGTGATCTTTCTGTTAATGCCATCTTTAATTAATAGGCTCATCCAGAATAGGAGGTTAAAAAACACTTTTAGAGAGAACAAATCTTCATTAGATTCTTTGAAGAATTAATATATTTTCAACTGCAAACCTCTAGAAATATTTTCATAAACTACATAGGCATACTCACTAGTCACTTTTCTAGGAACTTTCATGCATGCAAAGCATTGCCTTAGCTGAGATCATTTGCAACAATAACATTACATATAATTCAAGATACAAGAAACTTCTTACGTAGAAGAAAATTCAAAAATATTATTTTATCTCAGTCTAAATGACCAGTCTGCTGGAGAAAAAATGGCAAAATGTATTCAGCACTTCAAGAATAAAGAATATTGTTTTGAAGAGATGCATATATTTTTCATACATAATCCTGTCACATGTTTCACTCCTTACTTTAACTATAAAACTCATAATTATTGAGGCACAATGGGTATTTTTAATAAGGGTGGCTCTTTCATCCTTTATTTTTTTTCTGCTTAAAACACTCAATAAAGTCTCCAATGCTACTCTTTACAACATATTCATGGAACAGAATTTGAATTGAACTGTTGTTAAGTCTCCGTATTTCTACGGCCTCAGAAACAATATGCAAAACTATGTGCTACAAATTTCCTAGTCCATAACATCCTAAGATTTGCTTTTGCAGTATGACCTGAATATACGATACGATTTGTTTCTGCTGGAAAGTGGAAAAATATGTCAGGAAATATGTTCAATCTTAGGAAAACATATTGAAAGTCAGTTATGTAAAAAAGTATCTTAAAAAAAGAGAGTCCAACTCAATTAGTGCCAGTGCTAGCTTTTCCTGTCTCTGCTGTTCGAAGGTAACCTTTTCAGCCAAAAAGACTGCTAAATGCTTTGAACTGGGATAGCCAAAGTGTGGTCAGCATGTTCATCTAGATCTTCTTAATTGCAGGCACTAAAGCTGGGAAATCATCTATTGAAACTCTTCCCTGCATCTGGGCCATGAGCTGAGTTCTCTGCCAGAAAAAGCTCTAAGTCCAAGATCCACCTCCCCACCCCTGTCCAGGCAGAATTAAAAAACAAACAAACAAACAAAAACCCAATTAATTCATCCTTATTATTTGACCACATCAGGCCTGTAAACTGCCCTCAAAAAATTAAATTATGGAAACACAGAGATGTAACCACCTTGGCACACAACAGATGAAATGGAGATGCAAGGTGATCATGGTGTCTCAAAGGGTAGAACGAATTCAGAGTTGACCTCTACAGAGAATATGTAACTTCATATCCAGAACAGAAGAACATGAGGTCTAAACAGATTTAGCAGACGCATCTTATTTCTCTGTCAGCCTGTGTTCAATCCAATTTCACATTTACTTCACTTTTGCACGTGCATGCACAATATGTATTAAAAAAAAACTTTGGGAAGAAAATGACAGTTGATGTAGAGCAACAATCCTTTGGCAAAACATTTTACAAAAGATGACAGAAAGCAGGCAACAGAAGTAAACCTCTGGAGAAGATGCCATGGGAAAATTAGAAAATATAGTCAAAGAAAATCAGCTAATTAAGGCACTGGCATAACAAACACATTTGAATGACTAGAGCTTAAAATAAACATAGACTAGATCATAAACTTACAGCTGTTGTCAAGGTACAGTAAGGATGAAAGAAAAAAGCCTCTGTGACTAAGGACGACTGAGTTGTGTGATCAGTTGGAGAGAACCATAAGAATTTAAAGAAAAATGCTCCGGGACAAAATATGGGACCTACAAAGAGAAGAAAGGAGAAAATCTTAAAAACAAAACAAAACCAGCAAGAACAAGCAAGGGAAGAATTTTATGCAGTCTAGCAATCACAAAAAAAAATTCTACAAAGTTTAAACCGCGAGGAAGAAAAATACAGTAACTTTCTAAGAGGATCAAATGCTGAAACTGCATCTGTGTCAAGTGCTGAGAGTCTATCAGTCTTAACACAAGAAAAAAAACGTACCATGTACACTTATTAAATTCCAAACACTGCACTGCAAAGCTGTAACACTTTTCACAGTATATTAACAGGATAACAACTGTCTCTGGAGAGGCTAGGAAGTAAAAAAAGCTAAAAACTAACAATCAAATATTGAAGTTTGCTTGGACAGCAACCTAAGTACCATATTGAGGCTTTAAACTAATGAGACGAGTGATATATATGTATCAGAAGAATCAGATTTATTTTAGAACACTTCTGCAGCCACAGAGGATGTTGAGCCCTGTCAGATCCTTGATAGTGACCTAGGACACATTTTTTTCACCATACTCTTTCCCCAGAAGAACAATAAGGATGATGCCACTGGCATCTTTTAGGAAATGCACTGAGATCTATTAATTAAACTAGACAGATAAACACTAGGCATTAATAGTATTTTCATCAAATCAAAGACAGGATAAGCAGAAGAGTCTGAGAAATATCCTGTAGCAAAAAAAAAAAGCTAAACGGACACCAAGGTTTATGTCCCGCATTTGTGTGTGAGATTTTCATTTAGTTACAAACAACTTCCAAGATTACTGTAGCTGAAAGGAGTTGAGACTAAAACAGAAACCCTCATTTGTTTATTTTATTTAAAGTAAACATCGGTTGTTCAACTTCCTTGAAATATTGCCTTGAGTATTTGTATTTATTTCTTCCTGCAACAGATTTATAATACTTTGAGGAGAAAATAACTTCGTAAAGCCGTAACATCTGTGAAGATTCTGTGCACAGACTAATGTCTGAAACAAATCATGTTGCATTACTATCTTCCTAGTTTGTATATTCTCTCTAAAGAACAAAACATGAGTTTAACTTTGATTTTCCTAAGTACAAAATATACTTACCATAAATTGTTGATGGACAGGTGCTAAGGGCTACTTACCTGCAAAACAAACCAAACAGATTTACTTAAAAGTACAAGAAACTGCAAAGGACAGTAGATACAGTTTAGGTGGTTTAGTGATTAATCATTCCTACTTTAAACGCAAGAGTTAGATGGAAGAATGGTGTGAATCAAGGTTTTAGTAAAAAAGGAATATAAATTACAAACTCCAGGTTGAATATTGTGATGGGCTGTGCAAACCTCCATCTCAGCAAAAACACCGTATGACTTGATCTTCACTGTCCCCAAGGTGATGCTGAGACCACTGAGACAAAGGTCTTGCACAAAGACCTGTTTGCTCTGACTCTCAGAATTGCTTCTGTCCCACTTAAGATGAGCCTCTGCAACACAGGCTGCAAGCTCCTTATGAGGTACAATCTCCAGCATATTCCTCTCCGAACTAACTTCACAGGAACCATGAACCAATATTGTTTATATTATGCAGAATTTCCCAACTTAAATTTATTTGCAAACTCTACTAAGGCACTGTACATGCTCACTTAGAGTTGGGCAAGAGCACTACAATTACTGGAGCTCATATTGCCATGTCTTGGCCTCATTTTTCTTTCAAAACTTTTTTCCTTCTGAAAACTATAAACGTAGCTTCTGTTACTATCTTTGCTTCTGCCAAAGGTGAACAATTTCCAAGGTTGTAAGTGATTAACAGCAGTGTCTTTAATCAAACAATGATAGAAATGTTGGTTGGAAGGAGCCTCTAGACGTCACCTAGTTCGACTCCCTCTATCGTTAGTGCATTTTCTTAAAATTAGATAAATTCCTGAGTTTACTGTTCTTTGAAATAGAAATATCAACCAATGAGCTAAATAAAGGAACAACCCATGTTTCATTGGTGAAATATTATAATTAAACAGTTCTAAATATGTACCACAGTCAGACACCACATCTTTTTACAGTAGACACTATTTTGTGTTACTTTGAGATACAAAGGATTGAGGTTAACGGAGTTAACAGGTTGTTCATTTAAACCCAAACTTTGCAGAAAATTGTCTGAATACTCTTGGGAATGCAACATCTTTGACACTGATATGCCAAATATTGTGTTATTTATCCCATAAATCACAAAATGTATATGAAGTTGCCACAAACTTTTAAAATATATAAAAACCAAATTCACATTTTTACAGCATATACACCATACCCAAATCCTAAATCCATAAGCCCACCCTGCATTCATCCTTGCAGCTTCCATAACAAAGAAGACTGACAAGTGGACCAGAAGATCATTTAGAAATAGAATCCATTACAATCCACCACGGCAACAGCCTTTTGCTTTCAAGATGTAAAACAGAATTAAAAACTGAACAATAAAACTTGTCAGAAAAAAGGTATACTTTAGGAAGAAAGTTAAATAAACAAAAATCACTGGGATGAAGACAGAAGCAGCAGTGCAGCCTTAAAAATGGCAAGACATTCCCCCTGAGAGCTTTGCCACAATTCTTGTTAAATGCATGTAATCTCAGCTCAAAATTTGAAACATATCTCGTGCAGTCTAAATAAATCCAGAAGAGGCTCATAGGTATGTTCTCCTTTTAAGTCAAGTTTGTTAAACGTTCATGCTGAAAAGTATAGAAGAATGGCAATCTTCAGATTTCTGACTATAAACCAAACAGGTTTTTTTCATATCTAGAATTCCCCTGGTGATATAAGGAGATTAATGCAATACACTATTCACAACATCATGACACATTATAATTATCTCCATGGATGCCAGAAATAATTTTGACCACTGCAATAGACGAGTACTATCCAAAAAAAAAAAAAAAAACCCAACAAAAAAAAACCAAACCAATAGTAGAGATTAAAAATATTTGGGTACAAGCTCACTATACTTTCATCTCACTGACAAGAACTTGAAGGAAGCCAAGGACAGCTGGGCTGGGAAAAGGATGATGCCAATTTAATCTTTAAGACTGACAGCTCTTTTTGGGACAGGGAGAGCTGAGCGGATGTTATTCAGCAAGGGAAAATCACTGTGGAGGAAGAGAAACTGTAGGAGAAATATATTAAAAATAAATATGGAACTTGAGGGCACGTTTAATGTAAAGCAAGCCAAATGCTAAAAAATGTGGCCTTTGTACTCGATTGAAACAATTACATGGTAGAAATGTGGCCTTTGCACTCTTTTGAAAGTATTACCATCAATTTATTTTGCTCCCCTCGAGCCAAGTCCCTCAGCAGACATTAAATAGTTGTAAATGGCAATTAGTATTCAGAAACACATTTCACCATAAGAAATAGAATATGTACCTTGAGGAGCTCAACCTTGCTGTTTTGGGACAAACTCTGCCCTCAACCCCAAACCTGGGCAAATATCTTCCCGCGGCCTCATGCGGCCGGGGCTCCAGGGGCAGAGCAAGGCTGATGCCTGCTCCTGCACGGGTGACCACAAGTGATGGAGAAGACCCTGGGTGGCACAGACTCACAGGCCTGCGGTCCCTGACACAGGGAGCGATGCACACTGCCAAGTCTTCAGGAAACACGAAAAATTTGAACTCACAAACCAGCTGGAGAGAGGAAAAAGCTGCTAGGAAAAGCTCATCCAATTAAAATGAACTCCGGAAACAACTGTAATTTCCCAGGAGTTTCATCTCTGGTGTTTGCACAGGGCCGCTACTTACAGGCTATTTGTATATAATTCTGCCCCAAGGTGCACCGCTTTAAGGAAGAACCAAGACTCTTGAAATCTTACGTGTCTTCTCCAACAGAAAGGTTGCAGTTCTGCATCTGCTCCTACTCATCACAAGCAATCAGGTAGACTTGATCTGGCTTCACAGCCTTCCCAGACCTGCCTTCTCATAGCACCTCGTGTGCTGTTCTTCCCTCTTGCACACTGGCCACAGAAACATGGCCAGGATTTGTCCTTAAAAATTTCTTCACCCAACAATTCCATTTATGTGATAGTTGTTGCCTTCATACGAAAAGGTACCAACAGTGCAATCTGATGCCATGCCCCTGAGGATCACTTAAATTACTGGCTTGAATCCTACCATGCACATTTCCCTCCAGGAAGCAGAAATATAATACTCTCAATGACTTATAGAAAACTGTTGAAAAGCCTTTGCCAACCCCAGGAAATTGGCAGAAGTTATATTTTTACCAGGTTTAGAAAGAGGGAAAAACAACACACAGACTGTAGGTGTTCTTGGTTTGCTTTTTGAAGCTGTTAATTCCTCAAATGGCTAGCTCGTCATATGAACATCTGACATAGCTGAATGAGGTTTCAAGGATGTCCTTCCAGTCAACAGCTTATAATTCGTCATCTGCGAGAAATGTTTCCGTGCGTTATGAACAGCAAACGCACATTGCTACCGATTTGTGAACTCACAAAGGAGAACCTCCAGCTTCCAGGTTTTTATATATACCTGTTAATCACATTAACCATGTCAATGTCCACTGAGGTGAAAAGAGACATTTCTGTTTGCACTATAACATACATCTGCAGAACAGCTTTCCCTGTAAAGGGTAAGGGCATCCCTGGAACTCTTCAGAATTTCTGTTGTCTTCTACTGTAATCTCAAGAGAATTCTGCAACATTTGGGCTATACCAAAAATCTCTTATTAAAGCTAACATCCTCCTTTGAGCCCAGAAGAGATCCCATGAGCTGGTTTCTCCCACCTGTGCCCAGACAGAAGCATGTATTCTATTGGACAACAAATATAAATACCATAAGGTTAAATTCTGTTTTAGTGTACATATTTCTGTAATGTGTATATGTTATTTCTTTGATAGGATATTGTATTTCTGCTTCAAAAACACTCCCCATATTTGGTATAACTGATCTATTTGGCTACATCTAAGTTTAATACATGCTAATAAAAGTTACTGCCTACAAATTTTTATTTTGGTCACTTCCTAAACAGTGTTCCAGCTTTCAAAGGTGTTTGAGATGCATCTGACTTTAAATATGTTATACACTGTGGCCTAATCAAAAGCATATTGAAATCAAACATCCATTGATTCTTAAATGGCATTTGGATCAAGTTTCTGGTGCTCAAAGAAAGCATCATTTTTCAGCATATTTCATTGCAACTAAAAACATTTAATCTGGTTCTGCTACTGTCTTGTAATGTAATTTTCCACAAATAATAATAATAAACTCAGGATTTAAGTGGTCCATAAAAAAATAAACATCAATGAACTTGCATCCACTGAATTAGTGTTCCAGTAGGAGTCAAAACTTTATTTATTACCAAAGAACAACAATCACATTGTTCTCTCCATCCATAAACTGCGAACAACTGTTATCAACTGTTATACAGACACTGGTAACAGGTTAAGAGACTTATATTAAACCAATGACTTTCATGATCAATAGTATTAAAAATCAAAAAATGTTTGTAAATTAAATGTAGATCTCAGTGTACTCTCATTACACCTGAACAACACTTACCATAACAATACACTTTGGTTCTTTTCTAAAAATCCTTACATCTCGAAGTTATGGGGCAAAATCCTAGAATTATTACTCAAATAGATAATGAACTAAGTTTTGCTGCACCAAGGACTGTAGATTTTGAGCTCAAACTCAGATAGGAACCTGGACAGGGAAACTGCTCCTGCCAACAGATCTTTAAGTAATACCACAATTTCCGTCTGACTTAATCTGGGTAAGTTCTCACGTGTATTGCAACAATTATTTCCAAAGACACAAACTCAGTTGATTAGCTTTAGGAAATCTGCATCTCTTCCCCATAAACAAGTTCTCCTCCTTGATGTTGGAAGTCCCTGGTGTCAAGATGAAAGCAGGTACATGAAAGCTGCAGCATGGCTGATCACCTTGCTCTCAGCCTTCCCAGTATGGCAATGCAGCAGCTCCAGATTTCCTTTTCAAAAACACGCCTTTCTCCAAACATCAAACACTTGCTCATGTTACCAGCGCAAAAAAAATACTTAGAAACATCTACAATAATAGATGTGATCATAGGCACAATTACATTACAAGAAATTGATGAAAGCTTTGTCCCAGAAGCTGGCAAATTCGTGTGGATTTATCCAATCTATGTTTCGGAAAAAGTTGTTCATCCCAATAAAGAATTTCACAAGCTCAGTGGTCGGTGAGTTTGAAAGTCTGTGCTTGTGTTAAAAGGTGACATTTGAAATGCAGCAAATATACCATTATTTTTAGCTTTGCACATTAATAAAATCTCCCAGTGACACAAAATACAATAATGCTGAGCTTTGCTAGGCAAAACCTGATCTAAACCAAAACAACAGGGGCTCATATAACCTAGTCTGCAGTTCCATTAATTCAGCATAAATACCCTTATGGATCAATCTAGTTCAAAGATTTTTTTAATGTAAAAACCTAGAAATACTGCAATCACTGTCAGGGACTGACTTTGATGCAAACATTGGTTGATTATCAGTCAGCCCGTTTTTGAGAGGGCAGTTTCTGTTTCTTTTTTAGGCAGTATGTGCCTTTCCAAACCGTTGTTCATTTTATGTTATCTCCCATCAGCACTGTTGTTTTTTACTGTATGCTTTCGATCTTTAAGTACTGGAAAAATAAACTGTTATTTTGACATCTTCCTTAATGCTTTCCTGTGTGAAAAAAATCCTCTTAAATATCCTTCAGTATTTCCATGCTTTTCCTTAATTTGAACTCCTGTGTCACTCATTGCCTGTCATCAATTTGTTTATTGGTATTTCTGTATTCTGCCTACACCCTCTTATTGTTACTCCTGATACATTTAAGACTAACTTGTTATTTTACACTGAAATATCTTTCTGTTTCATCAATGCCTTCACATTGCTCTATCTCACTTATGCTCACAAAATACACAAGAGTTTTGAAATTAAATACAAAATACAGAAATGCTGTAACTGAGAACTTCAGATCATGACTTTAGAATCACAAATGCTAGAACTGGCTCAGCTGCAATTCCCTTTAGCACAAAACCCAAAAAGCACCACCAGTCTCCCCACCCCCCCAAAAAACTACAAACCAACCAACCAACCAACAAAACAAAACAAACAAACAAACAAACAAAAGACAATACCAAACAAAAACCCCTCTCAACTGGAGTAATTATGCAAAATAAAACATACCATTGAAAAAAAATCAACCTTCAGTCAACATTCTAAGAAAATGCTAATTTTGTTTAGTTGCAGAAAAATACCATGACTGCTCAAGGATAAGAAAGATCTGGGTTTGAAAGACAAGGACTCTGGGCAAACATTGAGTATACATCAACCAATCTCCTTCACAAATGTTTGTTCCTATGGGCTGCCATATTTTTACCTTGGTCTTCCTCACCAGACATGCACATGTAAAGCTCATGCCCAGTTGGGTGACACATCATCAAAGCCCCAGGCCTAACATGGGCTCACTGCACAGAGGGTTTACACACACCCACAGTAAATCTGACCTTTCCATGATGTGTTACTACAGGGGCACAAGATGCAGACACCAGGGAGCACCCGGGATTTGCCAAGCATTGCACACACACTGCTTATCCTACTCATGCACTCGGGAAATAACAGGGCAAAACAGGAGCATCCAAAATGCTACCACGCGTACAGAAATGCCAGGAAAATTCCTCCTGAACACAATGCCTACCCTGAAAAAATAAGTGGCAGCCCCACAGACCCCCACAGACCCCCATGTCAAAATCAGTTTGGTTTTGTTTCTGTTTAAGTATTTTTACAACTGCTTTTGCTCAAGGTGCTCTAAACCATTATTGCTTTAATGTTTAAAACCTTCTTCTAATTAACAGTCTTCATCTATCCCTTCCTATTTATACCTATTAGTGCTAATGAACTTATAGAGAGCACTAAGAAGCCTTTCAAAGTCTTCACTTGTCTGAACAAATCAAACTCTTACTCCTCCCTATTTCCCATAATCAATCATTTGCACAGCCCTGCTTTCTACCTGTTCCATTTTGATTTCATTCATCTCCAGTGGGACTTGAGCTACATTTAAAAACTATCCCTGGAAATTAATGAGCTGACGAATTTCAACAGTGTCTTTTTTTGTCGGCAACTCACTAGTGCTTGGTGTTGGTGGTTCATGGTACATACAAACCAGTATGTACTGATCAGTCATTTCCAGACTGGTGGAAATCACTAGAGCTGGTGACTCCCACTCCATAAACACTTCCTGTTATCTGTCCCAAGCCAATGCAATTCAGGGTGATCTTGTTTCCTTTCCTGAGCTATCAGACTTGAGAATACAGAAAAGCCAGAGCCAGACTCTTCTTGGAGTTGCACAGCAGTGGGACAAGATGTCATGGGCACAAGTTGGAAAGTGGGACACTCCAATTAGATTCGAGGATTTTTTAAAAATTATTTTTATTTATTTTTTTTTACAACAGGGTGGCCAAATACTGAAACAGGTTGCCCAGAGCGGTTGTAGATCTCCCTCCCTGGAGGTATTCAAGACTTGACTGGACACAGCCCTGAGCAACCTGATCTAATTAGACCTGCTTTCAATAGGAGGTTGTAGTAGATGAACCCCTGGTGGTGCCTTTCAAGTTAAATTATTCTAGAGTTCTTTTATTCTAGTGACTTGATCAGCCAGTTTTCTTCTTTCTGATGAATGGTTGCTATCATCATACATAAGGTACTCTTCATAAGATTTAAACCAGTGTGGTGATTTCATTTTATGCTTTTGTCAGCTTCTTAAGGTCTGTTCTGGAGGTGGTTATTCATCCATGTAGATGTGGAGTCTTCCCATTTTCTTTCCAAACAAGTCAAGAATTCAGGTTTTTCTACAGGTCTTGCAACTCTGACCTACAGAATTCTAGTCTGGCCCTATATTCAGCTCTTGAGCTCATCACTGTAGCTATCAGCATGAACAAGACTCCTCAAAGGTAATGCTGTCAAAGTCAGAGGATAAAACAAATTACAGACCTACTTTTGTCCATCCAGTCATTTAACTTAAATACCATTATATGCAGGCTCTTCCCAGACATCATCCTGGTATGTCTAAGTCCAGTCTAAAAGAGCACCATCTCCTGCTTGCACAGGGGCTATTAAGTAATCTCTTACATACAGGAATAATTGGGTTCAACCATCATTCTCTGATATATATTTAACAAGTAATATGGCACGGCTATTGTGCACATCATTGTATGGCTGTGAATCAGTTATATTCAAGGAATATAAAATTACATATTCATTTTGCAGTACTTATGATGCAACATATGAACATGGGTGCTTGCTGAGCAATGATGAGCAACCAGACTAAAAGCCAGACACCTGCACTGAATAACGTAAATAATTCAACTCCTATTTGCTCCTCAGAAGCTCTGAGGTTCTACACCTTTAAGCTGCAAACAATTAACTCCATCAGCTGTCAGGTGCACGTCTGCAGGATAGAGGCTTGAATTATTTCTGATTGATTAATCAGTGTGGCAGTCTTTAGTCCATGAAAGCATAATAAAATTAACATACACCCCCCAAACACACCTTTCACATTAACCTTTCAGGCAAAGAAGCTGACCATCCCTGAAAGGCAAAGGAGTTTGGTCTTCCTATGGAGTCAATAAACCCCCTGGTTTCACAGGATGCAGCCAGTTGGCCTACAAAGGCCATTCCCTGAGTGCAGGTGGGTATCATACAGAGATACCCCCAATAAAGATTACTTCAGCTTGTAATCAGTGCTGTGGGAGTCCCAGTTAGCACCAGCTGGCAAAAGGTAAAACATCTGCTCGTATCTCCTCAGCCTTCTCCAAGTATACTTTCAAAAACCGGGAGAGCTGGCCCTCATATTATGCTTTCTGCTGTAATCCTGAACTGACTCGAGCCCTTCGGTACTTCACTTGATTTCATTCTAGTCTGCTAGTTTTCCTTGCTCCCACCTCTTGTAAGTCCCAAAGTCCTGAGAGCACACATTTCTTAATATTAGAAATACAACTATTTGAAATCATACTACCAAAACAGATGTACATGCTTCTAAGCTGAAGCAAAAGGATAACTACATTTTAAAAGTAAAGCAAGAATAAGACAGGCAGTGTTTTCCTGCTGACTAGTGTGTAAGGCAGTATAGCAGACAGGCACTTTTGAAATGCAGGTGGGCTTTTACCCTTGCCAATGCAATGCCAGTGGTAGTTCCAGATGTGGAGAAATCAACAACCCCAAGTGAAGAATTTTTTTTTTTTTAAAAAAAGGCAATTATAAAACACAGAGGAAGCCTGGAGCAAACTGGCACCATCTTGAAAGCTGGAAGAGAGCCAGACAAATTACAGCCTGAGCTCTCTGGAGCCCTGTCTAAAACCAAAGCTCCTCCCCACTTTGGTGTGAACTGCACAGAAAAAAGATGAACGGGAGAGGGTAGATGATGGGTATAGCCTTCATCGCACATGCAAAAGGGTACAAATTACAATCCCTTGAGCATACAGAGGTGAAGCAAGGTTTGCAATGCCTTATTATATTAAGCCACATTATCAAAATGACTGTTTACATTGGTTCATTAATGTTTGTACAAAGCAGTGAACATGTAAAGTGGTAAATATCAGCCACAGGCATCAGCACAGTCTCTCGACTTCAACATGTTCATGAGTGTTGTAATAATAGAAAAAACACTTAAATCATAACGAGTATTGCTCACAAAATGTGGTGTTTAGTATATTGTCTCTTTAGATAATTTCTGACCATTGAAACTAAGTTAGAAATTGATATTATCAGTGGATATTGTTATTCTGAGCAAATTATTTCTCCCAAAAGACAAAATGTGTGCATCAATAAATTAACAAATTCAACCCAGTAAACTAGAACGTTTGGCACTGCGAGTCTATGTAGGTGCTGTGTTGTTAAAACACCTTTAGTGAGATTGGGGATAATGCCTTACGTTGTACTGCCTGGTGAAAGGGAGGTTATTGCTCAGCTCTTTTCTTTTCTTTTCTTTTCTTTTCTTTTCTTTTCTTTTCTTTTCTTTTCTTTTCTTTTCTTTTCTTTTCTTTTCTTTTCTTTTCTTTTCTTTTCTTTTCTTTTCATTTCTGCATTCCTCCATAATTGTAGCAGACCTCACAGCAACATGAGGTTTTAGGAGGAAGTGCCAAGATATGTTGCATGAAGTGAGTACCCCAACACATCAGAAAGCCAGTTTTGTTTGAAGGCCAGTTTGAGCAGCAAATGCTATAAACATAAGAAATTCACACCCTTGGCTCTGCTGGATGAAAGAACAAAAGCAAGTGGGTCTGCAAAAATGTCTCTTCTCCAACCTCTGTGCCCTGGCTGGGCAGGTCCTTTTCTCCAGGCAGGCTCTCAGATGAGCAATACCTGCTCATTTCCTGGATCAAAGCAAATTCTGCAAAGTCTTTCTTGATGCATTTTCATATACCTCTCTCTGCCATCCCAAAAGGTTGGCTGTGTCTCTCTGCTCACTGCACGCGCTTGTCAGCTCTGCTCCACCAGCCTTACCTCAACAGGCATCCCCAGTGATGCCTGGGGAAAGCGCAGCCTGCCCTGCACCCCAAAAGCATCCACTGAAAGGGGGTGGGGGGACCAGGTCAGGCTTCCCTTCTGCTTCTCAGATACAGCATTTTTAAAGGAGCATATGGCCTGCAGCAGGAGGGAAACTGCTAAACCTCAGGCAGGTTGAAAATGGAAACCTTTGAGGACTGGTGTTCGGACCAATCTCATTTAATACTAGAATTAATGACATTGGCACAAAAATATAAAGGCAAACAAATAAATTTTCAGAGACCTAAATGTCTGGAGCCCTTGTCAATACTAGGAAGACTGGGGGCTCACACAGCACGAGCTGGATTTTCTGGAGGGGTAATAGAAATGGGATGAAATTTAATAGCAGTGTGCAAGGTCAGAAGCTTTGGAACTAATAACAAGACTTTCTGCTATAAATTATGAGGTTGTCAGCTGGAGGAGCTACACAGGGAGAAGTATAATTGTAGGATATGGGATGTCTGCAAAACATCAGCTATAAAAAGAGTAAACTCATCAGGTGATGTATCCTCAAAACAGTGAAGGAAGATTAATTCCCATGCTGAAGGCCCCTGTGAGAGCTCCTCCTCTGAAATACTATGTACAATATCAGACGTGTTCCAGAAAGAGTCCTCCAAACCAGAACAGGCCCAGAAATAGGCTTCAAAATTATTAAGATAATAACTTGATACAATAGGGCTAAACAATCTCACCTTTGAACCTATCATGACCAGGATGGGAATGATAGTATTGCTGTCTGGCAAATTAAACAGTCCAAAGGGGGCCTTAAGCTAAAAGACACACAGCTACAAATTTCAGAAGAAAACAAGAAAAAACATGTCTAACAGCAAAGTACTGGAACTGCCTCCACATCATAGTCCCATCATCTTAGGTGGGGTTTGAAAAGTTCATAGAAGGTGAAAGTCAAGGGAGCAAACTTGATAGAACAGGACTAGATTTACAGTAGGAAAACTACGACCTATATACTACACAATAGCAACAGATTGTTATGCCAAATTTTTCTCTGCAGCAAACATCCATAAAATTTATTTACTTTTTTTTGGCATTTCTGAATAGCAGTGGCAAGCTTTTTCCCCTCCATTTGTCGCAAAGGTGCCAATAGCTTTTCACAGTAACACTGTAATGGTGCATGTCTCAAACACGTGAATGTTCTCCTGACAGCTTGTCCCCTGCTGTGCCCCACTCAAACTTTTCTTTGGTACCACGGAGGAGGATGTGCCCATTCTGCCTTGCTCCCGCTGCCTCCTCTCAGCTGACTGCTATTATTCTTGTAATTCCTGAAACAGTATGGTGTATTCCTTCAAATCTGTGCTGTCTGTCACACTTCTCTAGCCTAGAAATAATGCAGTGTGCCACCTGGAAGAAATATGTCATTCGCATTGCTCCCTCCACCTAGATGCTATTGCAGACACATCCTTTCCCATTAAACAAGACCACTTGCTGTAGAGCAACTTGGTCCTTAGCCTCACACCACAATAATTGCTGAAGGATTATGCCTCACAGTCAGAGAGAAAAAGCATGCAAAATACAAATCAGGCTGTTAAGAAACCTCAGCCCTGTGAAAGACTCAGTCAGTGACAAGAAACGGAGGCTTGACAAATTGTATAAATCAGGCAGCAGCAAGTTTTTTGAGGGCATTGCTAAGGCAAGTAAAGCCAAATTAGAGTAGAAGAACATTCCTGACCTCTGGTTCTAAAAGTACCAGAGACACAGGGCTCCTCAGAGGTCTCCCCATGCCTGAGAGTGATTGCAGCAAGCAAGAAAAAACTCATCAAGAGTGCTAAGGAAAATGGAAAGTTTACTTTTACATTTTACTTTGCAAGACTCAAGCTCTACAGATACAGCTGCTGGAGAAGGACAGCAAACAGCTCGGAGCTCCAGCATGGGCAGTTACTAGAAAGTGCAGAAAAATAGTTAAATTAAAAGAGCAGAAAATGAAGGCCTTCACTCAAGAGACGTGTCCTCAGTTCTCAGATAATCAAATAGCAAAGGTATGTTTTGAGAAAGCTGTTTGCTGTTGAAAATTTTAATTTAATCAGGTTAGGTTTGGTAAATATTTACATAGCAAAAAACAAGAGCATTCTCATTTCTTTGAACAATACTAAATCTGAAATGTTTCTCTGATCCTAGACATCATAGAATGCTAATTTTGTGAGACTTTTCCTCAAACTGGAATGACAGAAAATTTCAAAATGTCCAGCTCTCCTGGGGAATGGAAATTCCAATTTCCAGTCAGTTTTCTCAGATGTCACTGACAAATTGGGCTTCGGGTAGTCTCCACACCTAAGTTTTTTTAAGTGGGCTCACAGCACTTCTGTCTTTCACCAACAAAATTTATGTGTTTATTATACAGCTAACAGCAGCCACCGACTTCTTCTGTTGCACCTCACCCGAACAGCTTTATTTTGCAGGCTGGAAACAAATGGTCTCTTCTTAAATGTTAGGTGCCACCTGCTAAGCCTTGAATATAAATGAACAAAAAGACATTTGCAGAACACAATCCACAAGCAGGATCAATTTCTCCTGACACTGTATCTGTTACTTAGACTTCCCTTCACTTTTCTATTAATAACAGCATCAGACTCCAGCCCAGTGCTCAAAGCTGTATCTAGTTTGTAATTAAAGCAAAGGTTTGATTTCTCTTGTTTGCTCTGATAAAGTAGCAAAGGTCTTTTTCACCTGCTCTAGGAGAACCACTTAAAAATCTCAATATAAATGAGCTCCAAAAAAGTTCAAGAGAAACAATTTCCCTACTTCTTTAAGGTTTGTGTTAAAATCAGTCTTTCACAACACTGCATATTAGAAAACCGAAATTGTTGCTACCATGAACCCTACACTTAGATCACAATATGAATTAATGAGCTTGCCTTTCACCTTCATCTCCCACTTCTTCGACACTTTCCTTCTCCTCCTCCTCCTCCTAAATAAATGAGCCATGTTCCTAATAAAGTGCTTGAAAGGAAGGCCGGGAAATTTAATAATAAAAAGCTCTCTGAAATTAAGTTTCTGGCAATGCTTTAAAAAGAAAATATTATTACTTGGTCCTTTCCTTTTCCCCAAAGCAAATTGCAGTCCTTTGAGGACAGCACAAATATAAAGCAGATAATTTACAAACCTTTTATTCGGCAATTTGCCTGGTCCAAATAAGCAACTATAATAGGAATTGCCAACTGAGTTTTTAAAGATTCTAGTAAAGGAAGAGAAACTGCATATTGCAGAAGAATAAAGTCTCTGTCTAAACTATCAAATACTAGACTTTCAATAGGGAGCAAATTGTTGAACATGTTAATTTTCATAGGAAATAGAAGGGAACATTAGGAACTGAAAACCCAATGATAATTGTTGGAGTTCTTATCATATAATAAGTTTCTTAATCTCAGCTCTTTTGCATTTGCTGTACTAAAGATGACAAAGGGGAAAATACCAAGAGTTTGCCTTAAACTATTCAAGTCCAGAATCACAATTGAGCAGATACATGGCAAAGCGAATCCAGACTTTTGCCTCTGCTCATGTCTTATCAAAAAGTTACCTCAATAGTCTTGAAAATTAAGAAAACTAAAAAAGTCAATTAAATTGTGAAAACTTAACAATGAAAACAAAAGCAAGGCTAATTCTCTAAATTTGCAAAAGTTACAGTGTCTTAGACTGTTTCTTGCCTAGCCCTCAAAGAGCAGTGTACAAAAATCAGGCTCCACTGAATTCTATAGGAATTTTCCCATTGCATCCATTGAGTCAGTGTTGTGCTATAATGCAATGCATAATTCTGTAGAATTATTTATCAAGGGACCTACAGGCTAGAATTCCACATCCTCTCTCATAGTTAATAGTTGTACCATTTTGCATCATCATAAAGGTGTATCATTTTGCAAGTTTCACACTTTATTCCTCAATCAATTCCAGTGACTATTTTGGACTACTTACTACTCACCACCAAAAAGAAAAATGACTTTTTGCTCTGTCCCACTACATTTCACATGCATCAGACAGACAGTTGAAGCATGTGGGAAAGCAAATTCCGGTATAAAAATACTAGGATTTTTAAGCTGGTTTGTTTTGAATAAAACTGCAAAATATCTTTGCAGGAATAAAGTTTTTTATTTTGGATAACTTTGTTACTCAAGGTGCACTGGTCACTTGAGGCATGCCTACTTGTCTTTCCAGGAACACTGCCATTTGTAGCCATGTGTATAGGCTGATTTCAGCATCTGCATTATATATCCCATCCTCTACCCTTCTCCATTATAACCACCTTCCTTCTTCTAAAACATATCATGATATCTCAGAAAAAATATACCAGAAAATATCTATTCCCAAAGATTAAAAACAAACCCCAAACCAAAAGCCCACATGGAGACAGGACTCCCAACTCAGAGATATTCAGAACCTGAGGACTGGCTCATGAAAGCCTACATCACATCTATCAAGAAAGATTTGAATATTTGGACACTCGTATTTGACTAGGATAAAAAAATAATGTAAATACATGGTCTGGTTTGATGAGTGAAGCAGAACTGCCATTAGTCAAAAGAGTACCTTGCACACACCTGTCACAATCTTTCTGTTTCAGGTTCAAGGTCCACAAAGCCTCACATGGACCATGCACAAATGGATGCAAGCAGGTCACCGTGCAAGTTGAACATCAAATATAGGATTATCCTTCTTCATAAAAAATTAATTCCACCAATCCAAACCAATGACTTCTATACCAAAAGGCATTAGATGATTCCTCTGAGCTTTAAAACTCTTTGGGTTTTTCTGTCAGTAGTAGCCTTCCATGAGACTGAAGGGTGGTTGTAGGATGTATAAGTTAGTGACTCCTTAGCTTCTGTCATACTGTGAAAGGTTGGTTATAAGCTCTATAATCATACTTCTATTTCTAGCAGGAACATGCAGA
The DNA here is from genome assembly GCF_036013475.1 of Columba livia. Lineage (NCBI taxonomy): Eukaryota > Metazoa > Chordata > Aves > Columbiformes > Columbidae > Columba > Columba livia. The sequence continues at coordinate 83,397,655 of NC_088604.1, forward strand.
AAATGTTGCATAGCATTTATTATAGGTAAAAATTAAATCCCTTTCAAGTAGAGTTGCATAGTGCAATCAACAAGCCACTTCTAATCTGCAAAACCTCTAGATGTGGTCCCCGACAGCATGCATCAACCACAGCAGCTGTCAGCAGGACCAGCCTGGGAAGCAGATGATACAGAGATGGCTTCAGCTGTTGACAGAGCAGGAATGAGCATCCAGTACCCAAAGACACGAGACATCCAGAACCGCCTGCCCCAGCTCCTCCCACTGCTGTGCCGAGCAGCAGGGAGCCGCTACAAAATCTACAGCTATGTGCACACCCGCAGGTATGAATTCAGGAAAAGGAAAAGCACCTTTTCACAACTTGGTAAAAGCTGCTTCCCTCTTCTGGCCAGGGGATTTGGGGACTTACAAGACCCTCTCTTCCACGTCACCCTGTGGTGGTGTGATGCATAGCACTGCTGCCATCCTCGGTAGATCAGAGTTGTGCAATCACACCTAAAGCAGAAGGCTGGTCCGCTGTACTACTGCAAGACTCATTTAATAACACTTTTACTATTAATTAACCAGTTTACGTATACAGTTAGTTTAATCCAGCAGTCACATAGCAGTCATTTCTAGAAGCCAAATACACCACAGAATATGTGCACAAGTTTCGATTTTGGACAGATCAAAATTTTGAAATCTGTGCTAGTGGCACCTTGTTGTTTAGAGGCTGGGAGCCTAAAAGCCTATTCTTTTTTGACTGAGAAAAGCTGGGGATAGGTATACATGTATCAGAACCAGAAAGGTGGCTCTGACATCCATTTTGCAATTTGTATGTTGCCTACCCAACAACAGCAAAGCATTTAGATGGGTCAAAGGTACAAATTCTGACCCATTTTTCATATGCTGAGAAAATTGTACTGGAAATAGTGTTTTTAAAGTGGCCAGGATTTTCAAAAGGCTATGAATAATTTCTAAACAGCTTCTTCCAAAGTTAGAAAAAATAATAATGGATGAAAGGTTATTCTGCAATCACTACTTTAAATAAAATTCAAGGTCAAGGCTACACAAGTGAAACTATGAAATACAGATTTTAAAAAGAAGTTTAAAAAATATCAGAGTTTAAAAAGGAGTTCTAAAAAAGAGTTTTTAAAAAGAACAATGCCAAAATTTAGGATTTAAATTCAAGCATCACTTCAACCTTAACCACTAGATCCCTTATTTGATGTAATCATTAAAGCAAAACAATACTGATTTTAATCTTTTACTTTAACTGTAAATCTTTGAATGACATTGTGTACACAAAGCTTAGCAATGAAATATGTATAACTAATGTTACTGAAATGTTCCATATAATCAATTTCTATCTTGATTTCTTTCTCACATACAGAGTTGTGAAAAATGCACAGGAAAGATTTTATTTGTAGAGCTGTCTCCAATAGTAATGTTAAATGAAGAAATCTATGAAGGCTTATAGAAACCTCCTTTCCCCCCATAGGAAATGTCAGAGATCAGACAGATAACCCCACGAATAAGATTTTTGCATGTAGATTTCTGATTCACCTGCAAATAAATTACTACAACACGCTGTCAGACAACTCCCTATGCTCTGAGAACTAAAGGAGGCTTAGAAACAAAACCTCATCTCCATGCTAAGTGTGTAAGTGTAGAATGGTTATAAAGCATCATCTCCCTCACGAGAAAAACAAGGACAGGTCCTTCCACACCAGCCCTGCTGCCATATTTAAGGCTGCACTGGGGCTCACTTGCTCCTACAAATGCCTCGTTCAGCAGGATCTGTTAGCGCAGGCTGGTAGCTGTCTCCTATCTCCCAAGTAACACTGAGCATTTTCAAAATCTTGCACCTCTTACACAGAATGTAAGACACATACTTTTCTGATTTAGCGCTATTAAAACAGCTGCCTCTGATTAAAGGACAGGTTATGCCTTTAAAGGGTTAAATATACCGCATAATAAAATTTGGGTTTGCCCTGGATAGTCAGGGCTAAAGGTGCTGTTGTTGGTTTTGTCGTTGTTTTGTTGTTTGTTTTTTTTTTTTTCCTTATGAATGGGAATTGTATGTTTATACCTAGAGCAAAAAGAGCTCAGTGAAACTGACAAAGTGTGTATAATCCTGGATGAATTACAACAGCCAGAATCCATAAGCAACTCTGTGTAAGAAGGATTCCCAAGTGAAGAATCTCATCCTGAATGATGCTACTTTTCAGAGATGAAAGAGGAATAGAGAGAGATTATCCCTCTACATCTTATTCATGCATGGTGTAAAATAAAGCAGGCTTTAAAACACAAGAACAACAACAATAAAAACACAACAACAACAACCACATGTAGTTTATGGATCCACTAGCGAGGTGAGCAGACTGTGCTGGGAGAAGAGCTGCTCAGCTCCTGAGAAGGAATCACTCACAGATTTTAGCACCAAGGGGAAATAGACAGTTTATACGCCCCCTTCCTGTAAGTCAATTATAACAACAATTATAACAACCTCTTACAGTCTTTTGAGAGAGACCTTCGGTGATCACTGGAGAATAGCTGAAGTTAAACACTCCTAATTCTACTTTGGTTCTGCATTTCATACTTCAGAAATGTTTGGGCTGGCCAGTTCCAGAGATGAACCTTAATCCAAAGTCTGGACCAAGTCCACACCGAGAGTAAAGTCAGTAAAAAAAATGCTGGGATTCTTGGAGTTTAGTGTTCAAAAGATCCTAAAGCATCCTAGTTGTGGTACTGGCTCTGACACATAATCCTCAGAAATTGTGATCTCTTCATTAGATGCAATCCTACAGCAACTGAAGCTTTTCTCATCTGCATTTCACTCAATGTTTCTTTAAAATCTTGATACTCACATATAAAGTGGGGCTACGGTTTCAGAACTGCATCTGTCTTGTACACTAACCAGCACTAAAGGCTTCTGCCCATAGGGTTTGCTTATTATTACCCCGAATCTCCTGACAATGGCCATGTTACAATATATGGCACGTACTTGCCTTTATATATCTCTTGGCTCCTACTGTAAATGCAGGAACTTTCCTGTACTTTGCTGTAAACAATCCTTATAGATGAAAAAAAAAAAATAAAAAAAAAAAGGAGAGAGAAAGAGAGAGACAAAAGTAGCAGTAAAAATATTTTCTATCAATACAAACAGCTTCAGTAACAGGCCAGACTCATTTCTCCCAGCCACTGGGAGATGCCCCTCTGACTACATATCAGTGTAGCAGGAAGTAGATAATCAGATGATGAGATAGCGCCTGCCACTCTGGGCAGAATGTTTGAAATGTTTTAACTGGTTTTTAAACATAAGTTAATGGTAATGAAACTTGTTTTTCAATTTTCAGAACAATCAACTTTTAAGTGCAACTGAATACCCATTTATTCCAGCACTTTAAAAAGATTTCTTTGTCCTTATACAGACCATCACAAAGTGACAAGTGCATTTTCCTATTTATTAGTGTTTATTTATATTTAGAGCCTATTTATCTTATCCCTAACTTCCAATGAGTAAATTTTCTTTATAATCATGTGAACATCTTCTATATTATGGAGCACCTACACATAAATTATTTTATTCTCAAAACATGAATCAGAATAATAACCTTGTTTTTGTAAAGACCACTACAAAGTTGCTGGATCTGTTGAAGAGTGAAACATAAGACAGTGTGCATCCCTCTTACATCCTATATAAGCTGCCAAAACTGATTATTTAGCTCGTTTGCCTTAAAACCAAACAAAACTAAACCAAACAAACAAAAAGCCACTTTTTTTTTTTATTTCATTCTCTTCTGTATATATACCCCAAGATGGCATTCTGTCAGACAGAGACAGCTGGCAGCAAGGTTGCCTGTCTCTGTTTTGCAGATATTTGCAATTGCCAGCTATTTGGAACAGTCCCCAAGCTTGTCTCACAGCAAGTCAGGTTGTGTACCCAGCTGGCAAACTGTAAGAAACTCTGAAGAAGCAACAGATTTTCAAATAAAAAGGGGAGGGGAGGGGAGGGGAGGGGAGGGGAGGGGAGGGGAGGGGAGGGGAGGGGAGGGGAGGGGAGGGGAGGAGGGAGGGGAGGGGAGGGGAGGAGGGAGGGAGGGGAGGAAGGAGGGAGGGAGGGGAGGAAGGAGGGAGGGAGGGGAGGAAGGAGGGAGGGAGGAAAGGAGGACTGCACTGTGAAGTGTAAAAAAAGAAAATTTAAGGTACTCACAATGAAAAACCTCTTCAAAAAGTTCTTTTTCTATCTCTGGATTTCAGAACAACATCTGGTTTGGGATCATCTGTCCTTTCAGTGCAAGTGTTACCAGCCTGCAGCTGGGAAAGCTGTCTAATCCCATTCTCCTGATTACATTAAGAGAATTAAGAGAATTTATGGCAGGTCCTTGAGCTGCTACCTGATTCTAGACAGATGACTTTTAAATAATAACTTCTCTAGGATACTCATAACTGCACAGAACTTTGAAAGAGTAAAAATAATTTTGAAGTAACGCACTTCTGAGGGAACAATTTCAACTAATCTTATACTCTGCTGAGCTAATTAACTAGCTTTTACTGTGTTAACACATGGATACAGAAATTACCATAGCCATATTGATTAATCAGCCTATTTGGCAACAGCTGGGGAGATGAAAATGTAAGTTGGTAAAAACATGAGCTCTGCAGCCCTGAGTGCTCCCCAGCAGGGAGCCCAAGGGCTTCCCTGACAGTGCAGTGACACCGCGGCAGGGACCTGCCAGACCACCACCAACCCAAACCCCAGACACTCTTCACATGGGCTGCAGAGAAATGTATAGTGGATCTTCAGAATCAGCTGCACAGAAACATTCAGAAGGAACATGGAAAGAAACCCTGTACTAGAGCATCACAAATTTAATAACCAATTTATGCATTAATGGCAAAACCACAAACAATTTGAGTAGGCCTTCACCAAAATATTATCAAAGCAGAGGTAGGAATTGTGCAGCCACCAAAACAACAAGAATCATTTAGAAATCACAGGAAAGAGAGGGCAGGGAGCCATGAGAACTGCAGTGCTGATGGATAATGAAGAGAGAACTCAGAGTGAAAATAAAATTCAAATTCCAGTCCTCATATTTGGCCATGTTTTGAGCAGCAGCTGCTGACACTCACTTGCAACACAGGACAAGGTTATTTTTGAACAAGAAACTTCCAGGACTATACAACTGTTCCTAGGAACTTTCACTATTTTGCAATGTATGAATCAGAATTACAAATCAGATTTGCCATTGGTAGCCTGGATTGTTGTTTTCATAGGCTGTCAAACTGTCTGCAGCTGTACTTTTATTCACTGATTCACTTGTCACCTGTCTGAAAAGAAAACAGCTTAAAAACTTTGATTTAATAAAGGGAAACATAAAACAGCACATTATGAAAATGTGTTATAAAGCACCTGTTACAAACCCTTTCATTTATTGCTTAAGAAATGGCAGCAGGTGTCACATGCTCTGAAGCTGGTGAAGAATCACTTCTTTACTGCAAAGCTCACCAGCAATGCCAGACTCCAAACACGAGCATGGTTCACGAGTTCTTTAGTCAGTCTAAAATCCCCAAACCTGGACTTAGTCTAAGGATGAGAGTCTAGGGCAGAGACACGACAGTTACCACTCATTTGAGAAAATGCTTTGAACTGGGGGCAGAATCACATAGCTAGATCATGACTTTGGCACCTAATAATGTTAGTTGGCATGGTTTGTTAGCTGATTTTGGTTGGGCTCCACTTAGGTCTTTTTACTGACCCTTTCTCTTCTCCCATAAGATTAAGGTGAGATAGGGACATAATTTGTACAGGACACTGCTCTGCCCCCACTTTGAGGATGCTGCAGAATGAATATTTCTGGATTCTGAAAGCATCAGCTGTTACTCAGAGGGGCAGAATTAGTGTGGAAGTCCACCTTAGTTTGCATTTGTAGGTATTTTTGACCACATTGTCAGCTTTAGTCTGCAGACAGTAGCTCCTGTGTTACAGGTAGTAGTAGTAAATTTTAACTCTTCCCAACCATCTTTTAGCCAGCACATTTCCAATACAGTTCTTGAAATCCTCCCTATGTTGATGGCCATTTTTGGAGACCACAGGGCAGGAAGCATTTCTTCTAACCAGGGAGACCTATTCCACAAATTCCCCTTTGCCCATCAAATCTCAAACAATGCTACACACCAATGTGGCCTTTCCCTTCTTCCCCATCTCCTCCCCTTACACCTAACAAAAAGTCCAAACTGCACTAAAAGAACTAAATTTGGTAACTAAACTTTTAAGCCATTTGAGGTGCTAAAGCCAGATTATCCAGTGTGTGCCACAAAAAATTTTCTAGAATCACTTCTTCCACTCCCTCATCCAAGTTATATATGTAGGAGTCTAAGATGGATTGTTGGCATTTTCTTTTTTTTTTTACATGAATTACTACCAATATTTAGATTGAACATCATGTTCTCTCTACCATAGGCAATATTTTAGTTGCTCTAGTTGTTTCATGATCATGCTTTTTCAGAACACAATGCCCTTGTGTCACTTTACAAGTGGCTCTGCAGTTGCGCTGAATTTTGCACGTACATCCTGCAAAGGCAATCACAGGCAGCATGTACAGGATGCCCAAAACAAATCTGTATCCCAACACTCCCTCATAGCAAGTGAAAAAGTCCAGATGCACCTCTAACTCCCAGTATGCAACCGAAGTATCCTGTTTAATTTTGAGCTTTTACAGCATTTTCACTACACTGTGCATCTTTAAACTGTATGTGATCCTAACATGATTCTGGCTTCAGAAATCTTAAAGGATTACTAAATGCTGCTGTGGTAGTACCTTGCCTAAATTGAAAAAAGCAGTTTTTCAAGTTTTCTAACTGACCACAGGAAAGATATAATAACAGTTACCAAATGATATAAAATTACACAAAATGAGTCATTCCTTAGTCCCAGACTGCTTGACATTTACTAAACAGTCCTGATTTAAAGGGATTTAAAAAATGACCTTGAAAGTGATTAAGCTGACAGAGTTATTAGCCTCTGTCTCACTGAAGAATGGTAATACACTCATTGAATTCCTAACATGGCAAAATAGTCAGAACACAGACCCAAAATCCTCTGCACCCCATTTCTATTTAAACTGTTTAATGTTTATTAGCTGTCTAACTGCCCAGCCTTCAACACACTGTGAGCTTCAAATTGCAAAAGGGGACTGGGGCACCACGCAGCTCCACCTTAACATGGCATGGCTGGAAGCTGTACTGGGAGCAATCTTGCCACTGGAAGTTTTTGTCAAATTCCCAGAAAGGTTCCAGGAAACATCCTGGATTCATTTCAAACGGCAGACAGAATATAGTAGGTCTTCCCCAGCGCAGGACTTATCAGCCCAAAAGGTTGTAGAGGAACAGCAGCTGCAGCTACACCATGCTTAAGCAATCAAAAAGACAAAACAAGGCAAACAAAACCCCCAGGTTTTGGCCATTTTCCTTGAAAAGGAAATCAGTGAAGAAAGTTATTAAAAATTGGATTTTTCTGTGAGTAACAAAGCCGAGATTCCTGTTAGTTGGCTATTGATTCGTAATGGTTCATTTGGACAATTTCAGGTTGTCCTCTGAATCATAAAGGTCAAAAATTTATATAAAGTGAGAAACATAAATAAAAGTTAGCTGAGCTTGCCTGTCAGTGGGCAGGAGACAATCCTTAGCTCTACATTTTATTACTACTGTGCAGGGATCAGATACATATGTCTTTCTCGCAGCTCTTGAGCTCACATCCCACATGGCTCACCCAAGACAAAGGTCCAAGAAACTGGGCACAAAATATATGAGATCTCTCAATAAACACAGAATTGGCAAAAATGGCACTTTAATGCAGCTGACTGACACTTGTAACCCCAGAGATGGAGCACAAATTGCTGAAAACACCAGAGTCGTAGGGAGGGCATGAAGAAAACATTTTATTTGGCCTGCCTCTGTGGAAGGGCAAAAATAAAACAATACATGGAGAGATCTCCACCTGATGACAAGTCACCTCCCAGCCCTGAACCAGTCCATAAGCTACTCTAGCTTTATTGCACAATCACAAGAAACAGGTTGACAAAGGTTTGCTTACTGTTTTGGTACAGTGGTAAATCAGATCATGTTTCCTTCCCAATATTCATTAATGCTCTACCTGCTTTAAAAACTGAATAGGCACACATGGTAATGATCCCCAGAGCGATTTCATAGGACTGAAGTGATGGTGCCCTCTCTCTCATCAGAACACTAGATTTCAGCTGCTGTAACAAAACATTTGCTACCATAGTTACAGTGCTTCCCATGTTAAAAACATGCATTTCCCTGGGTTATGTTCACTCTATGTGCGACAAAAACAATGTCCTACCCCTTTTTAAATATAGTGCCAGGGTAAAACAAATTGCAAAAATCTTAAAATGAAACTGAATTAAATAATAAAATAAAATAAAATCTTGCAGCAAATCTGCTCCCTGCTTGTAAATAGTCAGATCTGCTGATTGAGGATCAAAGCTTTCACTTCCATCAGCAAAGCTGAACCAGCTCTCTTAATCCATGACTGCTGTTTTTCTGCCACTTTTAGTAACAACAACTTTTTAACTAAGTGCTGGCTGAGGCCACTTGCTGCGATCAGGCCAGAAGACCCATTCTGTTTGCTGTGTCCTGGCAGCATGGAGGGGACGTGGCACACGAATGTCCACATACAGTAACCACCTCCTCCCCTCTCCAGTTGGACACACACCTGGCCGAGCTCACCGTCTGGTTGCAGGAGTGATGTGCTTCAAGTTGGGCAGGATTCCAGCAGTAACGAGCAACTCCATTTACACACCCAATTTTGTTCTGAGTAAGTACGGAAATTTTGGCTGGCCCTCAAAGCAACAAGCAGGTTAGAATGCCACAAGTTCCTTTTTGTGACTTGATATATATTTTATAGCACTTCTATATTTCAAAAATGTTACAGAAACCTTTTGTTCTGAGTTATTTCAAATACTAGCTTAATAGAGAATCTAAAAAAGACAACGACTATCTGCTGGTTTAAATAATGCCTAAATATTAAAAGACTGTACTAGGTGTGTCTGTCACAAAGTTAATGGATCTGTAGCAGTGCTTCTACTCTAAATTTTAAAAATTCCTTAATTACCCACAGATTTTCAGTACATTCAACAGTATTTGTTAAAAAAAAATCAACTGACTTCAAACTAAACTTCCTATTATAGCCTTTGTTTATATACATGAAAATAAAAATAGCAATTTAGTAAAGAGATTGACAATGAAATATAACACACTGAAACTGTTCATCTTATTTTCAGATATTGCCCATTAGGAATACATTCATTTAAGAGGGTGGCACTTCTTCAGCTGCCAAGAATTTGGGAATATGCGTGCACAAAGGAGTGCTGAATGCTCCCATTAATATAATGACTCATCTCTACTCTCAGATAGTGACAATCTCCATGTGCATCCATCTCAGTCATTTCCATGCTGTAAGAGTGGTAATTAGACAGGAGTCCAACCTGAACTCTAAATCCACATTTTCTTCATTTAGATATGGGAGCAAGTTCCCAGTTATAGCTTTGCTTGTTTTCCAGGAGAATTAAAATTTCAGCACTAAAAGCTAGAGTTTCTCTAGTGTGGAAAAGCTTGAAAGCTGTTTCCACACTCTGCCCCAGGTGTTTTGGCAGACACCGTTACCTACTTGCCATTCAGAGCTACCACAAAACTTTAACTGAAATGCCAAATCAGAATGATTCAAAATTAGCTTAATGCCATCTTTTTCTAGACTGGTACTATGTGCCCCAAAAGAGTATGTGATCTCATTACAGGAGTCCCACGCCTACAAGATTTTCTGAATGAATTATCACTGATTAAGGTGTGATTTCTCATTCAAACTGCCAGAGGCATCTGAAAAGCCCTGTTGTCACATGATGCATAATTTCCTTCAATATTCAAAACAAAATTAAACTTCAGGTGAGCAGCAAAGAGGCTTTCTTCAAATGCAGAAATGTTTTATTACCTTTTCTCTCTAATGGATTACCGCTTCCTAGAGTAGTTCAGAACTCATTTTTCACAGAACTGTCTGTAGTTTGATAGCCTAAGTATACCCAAAGGTTTCCCTCACCCTCCTCCTACCCCTTCCATTTTCCTCTCCCTGTATTTCCTGAGCATTCATCTTGCAAACGGAGACTATCATAACACCTCGCCTCTACTCTCTCTTTTCAGCTAAAAATCATTAACTGTTCCACGATTGCTCAGAAATCGGTGCCAGGGCTCCGTCTCACATTCCTGACCTTTCTGCACCATACACACAGCCCAAAACCACACGACGCAAAAAAAAGAGACTGGATTTTCTTTTAACCATTTGAAATGTTCCCCAGTGGTGGCAGAAGACCTCTGCTAGGGAGAAAATAATGTAAGGTGCAACTCTACCACCAACAAATGATATTGTTACATATTCCTACATAACTAAATATGTTAAGACATGGCAGTCCAAAGTAGCGAGTAGTGCTTGCATGGCACTGCAATATGCTATGTCTCCTTAAGTGCATTTTTAGGACCGTGCTAGTGGCATGACTGCAAAACTGGGGCTCAGGCTCCACAGAAGGAAAGCAGTGGGCAATGTTTCATCTGAAGGAAATGTGCCATTTCATCACTCAAGCCAGGGGATAGCATGGCGTTCAAAAGCACACGTTCAATTTTTGAACTGGTAAAAAAAAGATTAATTGCAAATGCTGTACACACTGTGCATGTGAGGATGAAATATGTAAAAAACAGCACAGCAAATAATCTGCCAAATTAGATTACAGAGATAAATTGTCTATAGACTATCCTCATCAAGATATATGAGTTTAAAATATTTTTGTAGCAGAAATTCAGGTTACTAAATCCTCCAAAAAAAGCCTATAAGTGCTGCCTGTTTATCATACATACAGCTTTTGGCTGTGGCAGACTTGAAACACAGTAGATAGCATTCATTTCTAAAAATCTCATTGTTAAAGTAACATCTTTTCAGATGCATCAGCATATTGTAATATACAACAATTCCACCTAATTACTCACAGAGCCTTTGGCACCGGTTCTGAGAGGGCAGCTGCAGCAACTAGTATCCTGCTGCCCAGAGGTGATACAGGACACACCAAACAGAGTAAACCCACCTGCACATTCAACAGCTTAATCCTTCAAACTATGGCACAGATGTACAGAATATGAGAACCAAAGCAGAAACATAGAAATGCAAGAAAGCTCATTATCAAAATGATAATTTCTTTAAAGGACAGATTTTTCCAGTAGAACCCTTAATTGAATGAGAAAGGCTATGAAATGGACAACAGACTTCCAAAACTCAGAGAATCTCCAGATATGATCATGTATTTTCCCAAGAATTAAGATCCCTTCTTAATGTATGGAAATGGCAGCTGCTTCTAAATGTTTTCTGTACTGAAATTTCAAGTCAGTATTTCAGGAAATCTTTAATCATTTCCAGCGTATTTTAAACATTGCATTAGTGTCTCTAGCTGTTTTGTTACAAGAAGAAGGGTATAAACGGTACCAGGATGCAATAGGTCCTTCAACTGATAAAGAATTATGTTCTTCAATCAGCATATGCATTTAGCTTAGCCTTTTATGTCTAAACATGTTTTTTTTTCCTTGTATGAATCACACTAAAACAAAGCAGTTTGTCTGACCTAATGAGATTAATGAAGAGCAAGCTCCAGTAATTCTTAACAAGTAAGAATTATTAAACTCTTTCTTGAATTAGACATACGCTTTAGCAGTAGGAATTCAAGTTTTCCATGCCTATGCAGATATTCTTTGCCTGAATTTCCATCCTAGCATGGCAGCAGCCAGCAGCTGGTCTCCTGTCTGGAATATGTTGCTTTGAATGCAGCCACTAGTGAATTACACACCCTAAATCTGATGCAAATAGAGTCTCGAGATATAAGGAGTCATAAAGGAGATTTGATGGGCTTTAACTGCAGCCGAATGCTACACGAGGAACATACTCTGCAATAACATGTGCATTGTATGGATCCTATTTGCTTCCTCATGATAAAGTGGCAACTTAAGCTGTGAAAATTACTGTCATCCATCTCACCCCATGCATTCGCATGCTTGGGAAGTGTAAGCAAATATGCAGCTACGTGTTCTGAAAACAAAATATTTCTTCTAAGTTAAAAAAAAAAAAAGGATACTTCAATGCCTTTCACAAGAAATGATAAGGCAATGCATGGAGGCCTGGCATGAGTCCAGCCCATCAAAACCCATCAAATCTGAACTCTCCTGCCCTTCAAGGCCAGAATCAGACCAATGGTACAAAGTTCCAACACCTCTGAAGTCAAAAGAACAGAATTTATTCCTTGTCTCAAAATTTTCTTTATTATATGCTGCAAAGGTTCCTCCTTTTTACTATTTTTATGTGCACCAACATTATTTGTTGTCAGCCCTCCCACCAGATCTCACAGTGTGTTAATACAAACCTTGATGTCTGAGAAACACATGGACATACGTTCTATAATACAGATTTAGTAATATGTATATACACACTTAGTTTATTTGAACTTAAATAAATTCTACTCCCCCAGAAGAAGTGCATACCATGAGAAAATTGTGTTCTGCAAAGCAGCACTCATGACTTTTAAAGACTGTTTTGTTAAGCTTTTCTTTTGATTCCAAGAATATTTCTTTGAAATTTTAACTTGAAATGGGAGACATATTTGGATCATGTATGTCACATTCCCTTATTCTACATTACTAGTTCATTATACAATTCTATCACATTTCTATTTACATGGTATCTCTTTAAATCTAATAGTTCCTTCACCTATTTGTTGTTCTGTCTTTAATGTTATAATCAAATTTTAATCTTCTACCTCTGGATCTTTTCTTTATCTACTTTGCCACAGAGAGATCATAGTCCCACATTATTAATTATCTCACAGTGATATTGAAGAATTTATTGCTGCCAATGTAACAGAGAAAAACTCCTAGATTTTAATAAAGACATGCTTGAATCCATCAGCTGAAAATTTGGTCTGATTTTTGTAGGACATTAACTCAGCAAAACTATTACAATCCCAGTCTCTATGTCTGATTATAACACAGCAGTGTAACATGCTCCTGTAAATCTACAAGCAGGGACAGGTGCCAAAATTTCACTCTAATAGCCAAACGTTGTGCATATTGTCTCATAGAACAGAATTGAGTTACTGAGACATCATGAGACTTCAGAGGTCCAGGGATGTACAGCAATGTTTTTGTTTGTCACGTAGGACAGAAATTTAGGGATGGCTTTGCCTAGAACAAGTGACAAAATTTTTACAAAATTAAAGAAATAAAAGAAGGCTCCAAGCAAGACACAGTTTCTCATTCTAATGGCCTGCCTGTACTAGCTTTGCTTATAAAACAAAGAGCATGCAGCACAACATCTACTTTTTAATTAGTCTCCATTGATTTTTTTCTTGTATATGAACAGTTCCTATAGAAGTTTCCACCAAAGTTTCTCAAACATTAACCATACGAGGAAGCTTATTATTCTCATTTCACAAATGATAAGACTGAGGAAGGAAGATTACACAGGACCCCACATCACGAGAACACTATGGCACATTTGCCTGTTGTGTGGGTGTTTCCCAGACCCCACCATGTCCACCTGCAGCTGCCCCAGCTCCAGGCTCTGCCTGTCCCACTCAGGGATGGTGGCACCACAGCAGCCCTGCCCAAAGGGCAAGGGGAAGGACAGATGGCTTCTGTGGATCCTGCAGCCACATGCAGACAGTACAATTAAAAGAAAGAAGCATCTGTTTAATCAATAAAGATACTGCACAAGAAAGTAGCAAAACCGGATGCATGGAGGGTAAGAAAATGATCCATTTCATGTCTAAATACTCTTTCGGTGGAACACCAGGAGAGGGCGAAACCACTAAGAAATGTTTCAGAGCCCAAAGTGTCAGCATAAGTATGACCTGAAACAGCAAACGCAACAACTTTTAAAAGGTTCAGGGCCTGTGCATAGTACCACAAATTAGAAAATCAAATAAAAGCATCAAAGGAGAAATTATTTACTATATTTTTTTTTTTTTTCCTCTGTGGAGGCAGAGACACAAGAAGCAAAGAAAATTACATTAAAAAGAAGGCTAAGCAACCTGGGCGGTGGAGGGGAGGTGGGGAGGCAGGGAGATTCAGACTTCAGTACCTTGCCAGCCTATAAGTTGACATACATATAAAAACTTGGCAGACAGAGCTACCATGGTTTCCTCAGGACCACTGAGGGACCTGGCAAACCATCAGGAATATCGTCAGGACAGGTTGTACCTGCCAGGTAGCAGGCGTAGTGATCCAGCATAGGCTGCCAATTAAAATCTTTATATCACATTTTCTATCATCATATCAGCAGGCCAGAATTTATATCCAACTGTTAAGATTAAAAAAAAAATGGTTTTCATTTTTCTGAATTAACTGAGAGGTACTGTTTATAAGAGATTTATTGGAAGATATTAAACAGAAAATTGGGGAGGAGAAGGGAGGGAAATAGAGCTGTTCAACTTTAACATGCCTTGGGTTTGGATACCGTATAATATGAAAATATTTCAGTGAGCTGCTCTTCTAAGCAGATACCACATTTTGGGAACTATTTAGTGTAAATAATTAGTAGTAATATTTTTCATGAGTATACCAGAAAGTGTCTTCAGATACTGGAGGAGCCAAGAGACTTTGAACTCAATACTCATCATCCCCCCCTCAGACCTCAAAGCCTTCTGCCCACTTCCCTGGGTACAGGAGCACCAGGCATGTCCCCAGTGCCTGAAAAAGGTAGTTCCTAAAAAATAAGACTACCCTGAAGAGGATGTCTCCCAAAGGTGGCAAGAGGAGAAATTTCAGGCTCACCAAGCACAGGCAAGCCTCCCAAGGCCAAAAAGACAAGAAGCTCCCACTGCTGATCCCTGATTATTTGGGCAGAACTGACCCTGAACAGGCAAAAGCAACAGAAAAGGGCATTTTCCCTCCAGGGATGACAGAGAACTTTCAAAAGCAGCTTTGGATACTTAATGCAGGGCTGAACAAGAGATTTTGTCCTCTTAGGACACAAGAAGGTTACAAACACTACTATGAGCCTTGGGAGGAAGCAAAGAGAGAAGGGTGGAAGTGGAAAAAATAAAACCACTGCCAAAACATCTTTCTTGGTACCTTACCCCTCCACAAGTATACACAAAAGCACTGCAAGGTCAGGGACGTTTTAAGCTTTCATAAGCTTGAAAACGGACATTGCTGAACACTTCCATTTAAAATCTGGGGGAAAGTAACATCAGAGTGTCTGCCAGCACTCACTGGGTAGGGCTGACAAGTCATTTTAAATTGCTTTTCACCAGCACTATCAGTTGAACAGACCTGTGCCAAGACACCAGGAAGAGCCATTAGTATAATAGCATGTTTATGCATGTCAGAGCAGCAATGGAAGGTATTGCAACAGGTATTAACATCATTACTACAAAGAAACTCAAAAGAAAGGAAGAAAAAAGCCATGAAGTGTGTGGTCGGATGCACAAGACTAAGTGTGAATGTAGCGTTCAGGAAAAGTTTTAGAGCTGACAACTGCACAGATTAGCAAGTTAGATTGTACCCAAACAAAATATCCAGCACTGAGGCTCATGACCAATGAAAATATCCAAACAAAAATCCACAGATTCATCGAAACATAACACATATTGTACATGATTAGTAGAAAAGTTACTCTTTGAGGATACCAAAAAGTATCTTTAGATACCAGAGTGGCCAAAAGACTTGGAAATCATTCCAATTTTTGTCTTATGAATCACATCTTTTAGACTGTCATGTAACTGTCATGAAGCATGGTTGATAAACTTGAAAGCCACGAAAGTCTGAACAGAAATGCTACGGTAAAAAGGAACGTTCTTCATTCATTTTCTTAACTTCATCTTTGCTTTTGACTGACGTATCACTCAAGTGTGTACTAAGAATCACTATCCATATACTAAAAGCACCTAAACTGAAATGCCTCCAAGAGCTTGGTTTCTAAACCTAACTGGATTTTGACAAGCTAGTAATGTTTAATTGCAACACTCCATCTCTTTTGGGAAGCAAAATTCAATTGAAAAAGGGTTTCGTATGCTTTTGCTATTCAGACAACTTCCAGCGGAACAAGAAAACAATAGAAAGAGCTGTAGAAGCATCCCTTGAGGAATTAGTGAAGTGATATGTTGAATAAAGTTTGTGGAGTTCACAGATCTGCTCTAAGTAGTCCTGAAAAAAAGAGCCCAAAAATGCAGCCATTCAACAAAAATATTCGTAATTTCTCCAAATTTTACTTTCTCTATTCATAAAGGAAAAAACACCAAGAAAACTATTTGAGATTTCCCATGCACATCAGAATGAGAACAGAAGGCAAACTGAATGAAAGCTGTAACAAAAATCCAGACCAAAGAAGACGAAGTATTCAAAATTTCACTTTTGCAACACTGACACCTCTTTAGTGCTAAGTTTAAGGCTCTGGAGAGACATCAGTATCCGACTTTACAAAAGCCACCCAACATACTACACTAAATGTTTAATATTTAATAGATATACTAAATAGAGGCAGGAAGAAGCATGAGTATAGAGTGTTAGACAATAAACTCATAGTGAAATAATGTACTCCAACAAGTTATTGGTAATCAGTTACAGAAATGTAATAAATCCAGCTCATTTCTGCTGACACGTGATTACACAATTACTTTCTAGAAGATTGAGGGTACACAATACAGCATACAAAAAATGTAAATAAAGTCCCAAATTACATACAAAAAAGTATGCAGAAAGGCATAATACCTCAGGTTTCTTAAGCATTTAAAATATATTTCTCAATATTTCCAGTCTATTCAGAATTTTATTCAGCTTTTAAACAGACCTTTAACATTCAGGTCTTTGTTAGCACATGTTTTTTACAATGTGTCAGCACCTTTGGTATGCAAAAATCACTCTACATTATGCTTTACCATATATTTCACAGTTCTTTGTTCCTTGTACCACAAAAAGAACTGTGTTTTTGAAAACTCTCTAGACACAGACTGTACTTTTTGCAATGTATTTTCTGCAAAGAGTTGGTCTCAAACTAAGCAGCACTCTCTCTTGACCATGTAATAAACATGAGAATGTTAAGACACACTCAGAAGTTATTTATGCACAAGACCTTTTTTTTTTTTTTTCTGGAAAGTAAATCATTGTTCACCTGAAAGTACCGGAAGGCAATTATATTGGCTCATGCTGAAAGCAGAAAAACATAAAATAATAAATAGCAGAAAGAGGATATTTAAATAGGTATGCAAAGTATGCTATACACATTAAAGAACTTAATAAGAGAAATATGATTCCATTTTCACAGAACCTACAGGATGCTAGAACTCCAGTGGTGTGGTCTGTCTAGAGACCTAGAACCTTACAATTGCCAAACAACAAAATAATAAATTTTGGCTGAAATAATATTTTTTTTTGCTGAAATAATAAATTTTCAACAATCTGCTGAAACAAAGAGATAATATCAAACACTGCACCCCAGCAGACCCAGCACTTCTTTAAAGAAGAAAAGAAAGATGATGAAAGACTAAACAAAGAGCTATGACCAGTGTCCTTGTTCATTATGCTGGCATCATTTCAGATAAACTCTAGTAACCACAGTACATTACTCAATAGGGATATTCCAGATTTAGTACATCATAAATGATTTCTGAATTAGTATTTTAACCATGTAACTTACAGCTGGCCTCAGCAATTGATGGGAAAATTAGACTTGCACAACAAATATATAATATTTTCTTCTTGTTCCTGATCCCCAAATCACTCTTAAATAGTTCTTGGGCTTCCTTCCTCCCAAATGTCAGTGAAATATGAAGAGCAAAACCCATTTCATCGCCGTGGGCCCACATCTCTGTGAAACAGTTCCTGCTGGGAAAGAGACAGGGACAAAGTCTGAGGCCTGTGCTGCTGGACCACAACCTCACATCGCAAGCTGAGGAGCTGGCTCAGGACTCACAGTGTTTGTCCTGACCCTCCCCCGAAGGAGTCTGTACAAAATCGGGGTATCTCCAGCAGGGTCTGCCCAGGTCTCCGGTCTGCACCCCGGATGGTGGGGCAGAGCAGAGGTGCTGGCAGGAGGCTCTGCACTCCCCACGGCAGCCTCTGCAGAAAGGCACCGTCCTGCCAGTGGCACCATCTGGGCTTTGCACCCTGCAAGTGCTTCATGGGTCTCTTGCCTGTGGCTGACGCTTTGCCTGGCCATGGAGCGCTCTGGCATCTTCCCACCAACGCAGCACTTGCATGTCAGCCTTTCTTTCACTGCTGTTAACTAGGATTTCCTGGAAATCATTTTCTCTTTTTCCACCTAGACTGTTTTGCTCCTGGAATGAATATTAGGATGGGAACAGAGAACAGTATTTGACGAACAATCTGTCAGGCCAACCTACACCACTTATTTCAATAACACATAGAAAGTCAGGTTTATAATGGGAGCAATAAGACAATTATAACTACAGAAGCTCAGACTATGATGCTGTAATATAAAGGTAGCTGTGCCATTACAGTAATTTGAAACACACCAAGAGGGGAAAGAAGGAGAGAGGGGGGAAAAAAAAAAAGCTTTCAGGATTTATTAGATGTTGACAGTGTAATGCCCTTTCTTTGAAAAAATAGCATACAGCACCATTCCCCGCTGACTCTAAAGCACAGTCACTGTGAGCATGGCTCACAATTATGGCAAACTCCGAAACCTGTCAGTCAAGGAATGGAGCTGCTAATGCCAAACAAAACATCACATTTACACCTGGGAAAAGAAGCTATAATGTAAGAAACACATTTTCTTTGCTCTCATTTATAATGGTAGGGGGGTAACTAACTACAGGGGGTGCTTAGCATATTTACAAGACACTACAGGAGGCTTTTAGCATATTTACAAGCAACAGTGGCATAATTTTACATGCAGAAGTTTAAATATTGTAAAGTCTGTTCTGTCTTTAGCTTCTGCAATTTAAGGTATCTGTATCTACACCTCAAGCTGTAACTTTCAAATTAAATTATTTCTATAACGAAAACTCCGTGCTCTAGTAATTTGTCACACTTGCTATGAATTCTCTACTAGCAATAGAGCATTCTGGTTTGGAGTTTCTTTTTATTTTATACTTTATTTAAAAGGGCGGGGGTAGGGGGGGAAGCTTTGTTAATGCTTAAAAATAACATGGGATTTTGCTTTTAGATTTTGGTTTTGTTTGCAACAATAAAATGTGCTGACACTAAAAATGCGTGCAGCATCTTTAGACAGTTGTGTCCTGTTAAGTACGACTAACCACTGGTATGCTGAACCTTACCTCTTTTACAGGGTAAGAGTAAGAAATCAGTATGTTCTCTTATTCCACTTTTGGTTTTGGGAGAGCACACTTTGAAGTGGATAGAAGGAACAGGGTATACGCCAGGAATGGTCTGTGTCGGGTACAGACTAGGTTGGGTGCAAATACAAGACTGGGCTGTGTACAGTGCGGGATCACTGGAAACGACAATGCTCTGTGCCGTTTGCTTGGCAGCTAAACAGCGGTGGGGCTGAGGGTGTTCAGCTGGTCAACCAGCCAAAGCTGCCTCTTTGGTCACGCTCATATTTCCCTAATTGAAAACCAAAACCTAGATTACGTAAATACAGATCGCATCACTCCTGATCTTGTGTTTGACTTCAGAAATCTAAGGATCTAAGTAAGGACCGTGTGCTTGATCAAAGGAAGGAGCATTGTATAATGTGTGAGCGCAGTGACGTACAGAGGCATCTTTTAGACAGACTGAAGGACCAAGTCCCATAGTTTCCCTCACAGGAGCAACATGTACAGGAGCCACCACCGTCAGCAGTGTATGCTCACTGCCATACTGAAGGCTACAGTCTTTTATAACTCTGATCTATGACATGTGACTACAGCCCGTTGATAAAAATCAGTTTCAATACTCCTGTCGGTCTTTTAACATATGTACTGGCAGCAAGGCTTGCACAAGCATAAAAGATAGACAGAGGACAGACCCATCCCCACCTGGACTTAGGAATGCAACTGAGGTACTTAATATAGAAATGCCACCCAGAGCTCTCCTTGGGCAGGTACTCATATTCCAAGAGTCATTCAGCCCACCCAAAATCAGCTTCAGTAAGAAAAAAAAAAATCCAGAATTACCAACTGTTTGAATTTGACAGTAATTAACACTAACAAAAACATAATATAGTAATAGGGTGGGTTTTTTATAGACATTATTGGCTTTTACTAGTTCATAATGCATTTACATTTTTTTATAAAATTATGATAGATCCAAAGATATACATATAATTTCCCTCAATTTTTCCATTAAGTCTAACAAAAATTCGTTATATATTCATGAAACTCAGGAAATTTCCCAATTATGTATGGCAGGACATAGACTGCAATTTACATTACTCACAAAATATCTTCAGTCAGGGTCTTTGGTAAACATAACGTCAAGAGAAAACCATAATTTTCCATATCTGGGTTTCCTTTATAAAAGGAATGATATAACATCTTAGACACAGTAAGACAGTGCCAAAGCTTAATTATGGCTCACCTCTGAAGGAAGGTGATGAAAAAGAAATATGAGATTCAGAGGTTAGCAACACCAGAGCTTATCAGAGACCCATTTTCTGATCTTCTTTGAAAGCCTAATTGAATAAGACACTGCATGTCACAAAACTGAGGGGGCAACGCACACCAGATGACCCCCTCCTGTGGAGCAGCCCCTGTGCCTGATCACAGCTCTCCTGTGCGGCCAGCATCCTTCCCATGAAATCCAGCCCTCCCCTGAAGGACAGGCCCTTGTTAATGCCCACCTTACGTTACTCATTACAAGATGGTATAAAAGATTAGCCAGACTCTGCTATCACTTAATTCTGATTACAACTGCTTCATTAAGGCAGAATCAAGTCATGGCACTGTATGTGTAGATTATCTAGCTGTTTGGGTTTTATCCATATATAGGAAGGAGGGGTTTAGTATCCAATGTTAAGGCAGTAAATTAGATGCTTGAGTTACCTAATACCATAAAGTCAATAAAAAGAGACAGTATCTAATGCAGATGTTCTGATTTCTCTGTGAAAGTCCCAATTAAAGAACCCAGGTCAACTTTGAGACCTGAGATTTCATAGCCTGTGGGACCCCTGGCCCAACACAGAGGTGTAAGCACAGACACACTCCTACTGAAAGTAATTGTGGTTGCAAAAATGGAGTTTGCCTCTAAAAATCAAGACGTTGATATTTTGTTGTGTCTGATGCAATTTCTGCTGCTGTTGCATCATGGTGGGAGCTGCACTTCTTCGTGCAGCTGCTTCTCTGTCACTGCTCTGCTTTCCTTTCTTCTTCTTATGTATATGACTGTGTGCTGATCCACAAAACTGAATAACTCAGAGCTCATGAAAACTGATCACTTCCAGTGCCTGAACTGCCATCATAAATAACTTGAGTTCAGACCCTGCTGGAAAGTAACAACACTGCCAAGTATTAAGCTAATAATTAATTAGCAAAGTTTAAAAGTTATCACTCTTTGACAAAATAAATTATAGCTGGTAGAAACTGAGTCAAAGTCCACCTCTGGTAAGAGATATGTTATACTGCCACAGCTGTAGCTGTTCAATACCACTCAAAATGTGACAGTTAAGCCTCCCTGAGTAGAAAAATTCAACTATCTGGATTATTTACTACTGTAGTATGTATCATTTTCATACTGTCCACATTATTTGCCTTTACTGTGCATACATTTCATATTCAATGAAAACCCATATTTACAAAATGATTAAGTGATACAGGATCTTTAAGGCACCTCACACAGCATAATATTTTGATAGCATATGGTCTGACATATAATTATTTTACTCTATGACTTATTTTTATGCTATAAACTAAAAATATTTAGAAAGCTGTCTTCTGAATTGTGAATAATGGGCTATTAGAAGCTAGCATTATTGCTATTTTATCCAGGAAACTACTGTTATACACAGCCATTGACTCTCTCATGTTCCTTCACTTCTGTGACTTTACCATTTTGTATTTCTACATCTGGGGCAGTCCTGAGTCCAACAAAAAGGGATTCATGCTGTTCTGTTTCACTTTTTTTTTTTTTTGGTATAACTTATCTTGACTCAACTTCCATTTACATTGCCATTTTTCTAGTGCAAAGTTAGATGCCTGCTATATCAATCTTCATGCATATAGGTAATTTTTACCCACAATTTCATGTTGCCTGTTTTTGAAAAGGCTGCACAAGACCTACTAAGACAAATACGGTGTGCCAGCCTGAGCCTCAGGGGAGGATTTCCTTACTTCAAAAATCTTACAGTTTTGAGAAAACTGCCTACAGAATACCACACACAGCCGTGGGATGCACAGTGCCCCTGAGTCCATCCCTTTGGAAAACAGAAGCATGCAGAGGTAATGTGTTGAGTTTTCAGACCTAGCAATACATTGGAAACCAGCCCAAACTGAAGCTGCCTCCTTGCAATCCCCAGGAAGCCATTTCTCCTCGTATGCTGTAACACTGGAGACAGCATATTTATGTGCAAAGTGATATCAAGAATCATATTTGCAAGAAGTAAAACTCTCATTATATTCTGATGCGTTATAAAATGACTTCCAAAAGTCACTTTTTGAGTTTTCTTTATGACTGCTGAAAGATAACAGCAGACTACTAGGACATATCAAATACTTGTTACAAAATGCCTATTGATACCTCTCCACAAAGAATGCTACCTTTTAAGATTAATTTTAATGCATTCAAATTATATTCAAATTTCTGTAGGAGAGAGGATTGAATTCTACTAACAGTTTTCCTGTCCTGGGGGAATATGTCCAAAATCATCTTCATTTTACAGCAAGGAAACTGTATAAATAAGAAAGATAATAGAAAACAATAGACTGAATACTGAATAGGGGCATAGCACATATGCATTATTTACAAAGCAGAAGGTTTAAGCATTATCAAAGTAGAAGCCAGCTCCCATATTAAAAAAAGGGGTATTTGAGATAAGATTTTACATGACTCCAATACTAATCTTTTAGGACATTTTGAATTCAAATTCTATTCAGTAAGAAACACTGTAGATTGTGGCACCTTTATGAACAGTAGTTAAAAACATCTTTTCAATTTTATCTTTAATAAAGTTGGAATAGGGGAAAAATCCACTTAAATTAACAGGACTGAACAGAAGAGTAAAGGCTTGTGAAATCAAATCCTTTTTTTTCTAAAACCTCATGATCAAAATATGCAACAAAAATCTACCACAAAGTACAAAATATCTTGTGAAAATAATTGTCACTGGTTTAGAAAATTTGGACCCATCACACTGGTTTCTGAGCAGGCACTCTCAAATCCATGTAACATTTCCAGTGGGCAGGAGAGAACGACTGTTTCCACACACAGGGTCTGATTCACCATCTTGTTGCAGCACAAGAGCATTGCTTCATTCCCTCAAAACGTTTGACCAACCCTGTCTCTTACGGAAGTCACGGCACAGAAGGGATCCTTGGCATTCCAGAGGATGAGGCCAAACCTTTCCTTTATTAAGCTGCCAAAAATGAGGTGATGTAATATTGCTGAAGGGGAGAGAGGCACTGGGTTTCTATCATGAAGAAAACGCAAAGTGCTTCCTTGACCCTTCCTGGCAGCACACCAAGAAAAACAGAGGAAGAGACCAAGAAGACTGAGGAGACACCAACGGTGAGGTTGACACTTCACCCCCAGCTGTGTGCCCCGGTGCCCGCTTCCCCCTGCTGATGGGTGCTCCTTTCAAAGCCCTCAGCCCATCACCCATATGAGCAGCTACACCTCCCCCTCCAAATTTCACCAAATGAAGCACAAATCAATAGTATTTGTACAGCTAACACCAAAGCATTTACTCACTTTTCTGGTGCACTAACTATAGTCCTTTGACATACTTGTTTCAAGCAAGGAATGTCTTTTTAAATGTAGTGGAATAGACAGTCTCTGTTTTCAAATATTACTATTCCTAAACGTCTATGGTATAAAAGCTGCAATATGCAATCTATCCTGTGGAAATGTCAGATAACAACCTCCGATATGCTAAAATTTGGTTCATTATTGCATAAACCATCAAATACCAAGTACCTCTGTTTAAAGAAGACAAATAAGTAAAATAAAATTAGAATAAAATAAAAATCCATTCCAGCTTCCTAGTCCTCCAAAAGTCTGCTTAACATAACATAACATGCCTCCACAAGAGAGAAGCTACAGATGGCTTCATGCTATAGAGCTTGCTCACACTCTTATTTATCATCTCCTGCTACAAAATCCTTGTGTCTTTTTCTGCCTCTCCATGCAATGTTCCAGCCTGGTGAAGATCAGGTTACAGAGATCAACAAAAGCTAGAACAGCACTGGTGATGATACTGCATGTTATTTCCTCATTTAAAAAATCCCAAATACCACAAAGCTTGCACCAAATAACACACTGCTGACCATCTTCACCAGTAAGCAGAACCTCTGAGGTACAATGGGTCAGCACTGGGCAAAGTCCTGGCAAGGGCACGGTGCAAGGGAGCAGTGCCAAGACAGTGGCCTCCCTCTCCTTCTGCCTAGGGCCACAGGTAACAACACAGACTGAAGTATCTTCCATGTGCCTTGAAGCAACCAGCAGACTCTGGAGAGTTTTTTTTAAAGATGAAGTCCTTCAGTTAAACACCTTCAGGGGCTCCATTTCCACAGGCTCAGCCCCCCAGGAGAGCTGGGGCTGAGCCATGAGGCGCTGGCAGCCTCAGCCCTGCAGAGGGTCACGTACCACTATGCTTTCTCTAACATATATAGCAACTTCAAAAGAATTTCTGTCTTCAAGAGCAGGCTTTTTGTTCTGCAGCGAATGAACATAATGTATCCCTCTGTCTCAACACAGTAGAAACTATAAAATAAATTGGTACTTTTGGCTGCCATGATGTTGTATTTAAAAATATCATTTTACATCTTCTTACCAATTCTCTTAAAACACCATTTCATAATATATTTCCAGCTGTATGAGTCTGCCTCCTATCAAATGAATTTTCAGATTTTTGTTTTTACTGTTAAAAATCAGGAAAATCCTGCTTGTTCAAAATGAAATTCAAAAACATTAAATAAAATGAAAAAATAGTATTCCTTTTAAAACAAACAAACAAACAAAAAAAACCCCACACCAATCAGAACTGACAGTATTAGCTATTTTTTATGAAGAAATCAGTAGCTCCACTAAAAAGACGTCAATACTTCAGAGACATGTGGAGTTCAAAAAGCATATGATATTCTTTGCTCTATGCATGCACAGTAACGTAGCAATAGGTAAGAACACGCATATTTGTGTATGAAATCTGTAAGTAACTAGAGAGAAAGGCTATTTTTATTACATTAACATACAAGTTGCATAACAGCTAGCTACTCAGATGAAAACCATTCTAGTATCTTTTAAACAGTCCACAGGATTGAAAAGATTTTCCCAATTAGTAAGCGGAATTACAACACTTTGAGGAAATTACTGCTGTAGTAATATGGAAATCTTTCATTCCCTAAAGAGGAAAATTTTAAATAGTAAATAAATTTATAACTTCTAGTCATATTAATGAGTAAATGAAAATGCCTAAGATGCAAAGAGACTTGTCCTAGTGCACACATTAGCCATTTGTTTGAAGGTTGGAAAGCATTTCATGCTTCCCTCCCCTTTTAATGCATATTCCTAAATGTAAATATTGCTGTATTGCTGCATATCAAATGGCTGGTAGTTTGGAGTTGTTGTTTAAGTTGTTGTTGTTCATGTGCTGGTGGTTTTTTTGTTTGGGTTTGGTTTTCTTTCTTGGTGGTGTTTTTGTTTGTTTATTGCCTTTTTTTTTTTAATCAAACTCTTCTGGAAGCTTATTTTCCTTTTCTTAAAATCTTGCTCCCTTTTGAAAAACAAGTAGCACAATATGATAGAAGAACATTTACAAAAATCTTACTTACATTTTCCCTGTATTGGTTTTCTTTCTCTTCTGCCAATTCTCCTTTCTCATCCTCTCCTGCCACCACCTCATTTCACTGAACAGAGATAAACAAATAGCCTTTCCTTTTTAAAAAACATGGCACTGTTAACATGTGCTCTAATGGACAATTTAGAGACTGTGTGTGAACAATGATTACTGACCTTCCTGCTCTCGTGCAACTTGTTAATGTAAACAAGCTGCATGGAGAAACCTTTTCTGGGGTATCAAGGCCATTTATTATGATGTATGTATAGCACATTATATTTAATTGACACTCCTAGGTTTTAAGTTTGCTGCAGAATAGCTGTTTTTTTAAAGCATTATTTATGCAGAATACTGCACACTGCATTGCAGAACCTGAGACTCTAGATTAATTGTCATATTAGAAATCCTGCTTAGTATGAAGCAAGGGTGGCTGTTCTGGAGGAACAAAAAGCTATTCCTTGGCCTTTCGGCATATATGTTTTCAGTATTAGAGCATCTCCCTCAGTGGAGTACCTTCTTTTCCTAGGCTTGCCCTGAAAATCCTGTATTCTCTAGGCAGTGCAGGAACAATGTCAGAAATAATTATTAAATTTGCTTCCTCAGCATCATGACACTTCACCAGAAACTCCAAGATCACCGTCTGATGTCAGCGGCACAAGCTTTAATGATACTCGAGTACAGCCTCCAGTTTTACGAGACAGACGGCTGGCTGTGTTGCACATTAAACCCCTCCAAAATGTACAAAAACCTTGTTAAAAATTTCAGCTAATCAAATTCTGTGGCTTGCTGGAGTGTATGTGCACACACTGACCTCTACAATGTCATGACTTTCAGGTTACTCATTGATTTCTGGGAATCAAAAATGGGATGCAAATAAGGAATTGCTACTCAATTAGTTCTTATCATGAGCTCGCAGTCTGCAGTAATGGTATGACATGTGGGTCTGCATAGCAATTGGAAACAAGCCTTTTCTAGCCAGGTAACTGTCCTCAAAGGCAAGATGTGTCCCCTTTCCCAAGAACAGATGTAGTCAGCAACATGATTAATGCCTTTGCGCAGGGTACAAGACTGATTTTAACAGCTGTCAGCAATTTCACATAGTACAGGCAGTCCCTTCTCACTTATCCTATACATGTGATACCAGTGTAATCACAGTTTCAGTCCACACACAGAAGGAAAGCTTTTCTTTTTTCCTTATTATTATTTAATTCCATCACTGCCAGCTAACTGTAATGAAACTATTTGGAGCTTCTTTAAAATGCCTATCATTTACCATACGTTCATTTAATTTTTAAGAGACAGCTATATTGTGCAAGTTGCAATTCTTTGCCTACCAATATATGTCATTAAAATGAATATTCATGTAGCAATTCCAGTGGCTTTGCTTAATATCAAACCTACCACAGTCATTAAAAGGCTTGTCATCATAGCCCACCAGTGCCTCTGGCACTTGTAAATTATGAACTTCAACTCCCTGTCTGCAAGTGCTAATCTCAGTTTAAAATAGAAAAATAAATTACTGGCATCAATTATCAAAGTTTATCACTTTCATGAGTAAATTGGGATTTTTATAGTAACTCCAGCATGCATACAGCTTTACTAGAAGTCACTAATAAGTTACTCTTGACCGGCCCAAATAAACAGAAAACCACTTTAAATACATTATAATTTCTGTTTCCAGATTTCATGAAATGGCTATTATTAGCAGGCGGATATTCTTAGTAATTCCAGCAATAGTACCATTTATTATCTTAAACCATGCAAGGTGCTGCAGAAGAACTTGTGTGAGATAAACATTCAGCTGCCTTCCCTTTTGTGGAAATTGCCCAGCACAAAGGCCAAGCAAACACCAGTTTGTATGGGGGAAAAGTGAGAATCAATGGCTAATTAAAGGTCTCTTGATCCAGAGCAGTCCCACATGCCGTGTCCTTACATGATCAGAGTACAGGTCAGCGCACCATAAGATCATGTGGGATGAAGAGTTGCTGCCACTCCACACCCACCATGTTTGGGGTGTTGGGGCGGCCACGGAGAGTGACACAGGGAGGGATGCTGCTTTGCCTGCCTGATGTGTGCAGCCATAAAGGTGGCTGGCTTAAAAGGTGGAAATTTCTGAACAAAATAGAACGTCTGCTGAAAAATACTGGTAGAGAAAATGCCTGCCAGCCTGGGAGCTGGGAACCTTGAAGACATCCTTGAAAAGTGCAGCCAGCCGCCTTGAAGCACAGCTGGGTACCTAGAAACCAGAGACATCCTCAGATAATATTGATAAGCACAGAAACAAAGAACTGAAACAGCAACTTCTTGTCTGCAAAGGTGAAAAATAGTCTAGAAAAAGGGGAAAGAAGGTTTCTCCAAGAACTTCTCACACTTTTCCTAAATAGGTTGAATTTTGATCAAACTTTCTACAAGCTCTTGGACTCTCACCTAGGATGCCCTACCTGACTGCAGACCCCATGGCACAGATCATAGCATCATAGAACAGTTTGGGTTGGAAGGAACCTTTAAAAGGTCATCCAGTCCAACCCCCCTGCAATGAGCAGGGACATCTTCAACTAGATCAGGTTGCTCAGAGCCTCATCCTGCCTGGCCTTGAATGTTTCCAGGGATGGAAACTACTCTGAGCAACCTGTTCTCATGTTTCACCATCTTCATTATAAAACATTTCTTCCTCACATCTATTATGAATCCACCTTTTTTAGTTTAAAACCATTACCTCCTGTCCTACCACAACAGACCCTACTAAAAAGTTTGTCCCCATCTTTCTTATAAGCCCCCTTTAAGCATTGAAAGGACGCAATAAGGTCTCTCTGGAGCCACGTCTTCTCCTGGTTGAACAATCCCAACTCTCTCATCCTGTCCTCACGGGAGAGGTGTTCCAGCCCTCTGATCACCTTGATGGCCTCTTCTGGACCCTCTCCAACAGGTCCCTGTCTTTCCTGTACTGAGGGCTCTAGAGCTGGATGCAGGACTCAAGGTGGGGTCTCACCAGAGCAAAGGGGCAGAATCACCTCCTTCAACCTGCTGGCCACGCTCCTTTTGATGCAGTCCAAGATACAATTGGCCTTCTGGGCTGCAAGCATGCACTTCTGGCTCACGTCCAGTCTTTCATACACCAGTACCCCAAAGTCCTTCTCCACAGGTATCATCCCCCAGCCTTTATTGATACTGAGGGTTGCCCTGACCCAGGTGTAGGACCTTGCACTTGGCCTTGTTTATCCTCATGAGGTTCATATAGGCCAACTTCTTGAGCTTGTCCAGATTCCCATCTCTCAGGTGTGTCAACTGCACCACTCAGCTTGGTGTCATCCTCAAACTTGCTGAGGGTGCACTTGATCCAAGTGAGACTCAGTTACTTTATTGGTCCCCCTCTGGGCCCACTTTTGGGATTGTTTCAGTTTGTCCTCTCCTCTGGGATACTTTGGCCCCATCTGAAATATGTATAATTTGCTTGATACCAGGATTAGATATCCATATAAGTAACTGATCATAAGTATATCCGCTGTTATATTGTTGATAAATCTGCTTCACTAATGTGAAGAAGTTTATAGTAACCTGTAGGAGTGTGTAGCTAATTGGTTGGTGCTATAATATTGATTGTTGCTATACTATTCATTGATATTACATTACTGATTGCTGATAGTAGTTTGTAATAGTTGGAGATGTATATATTCACTTTATTAATCTTAGCTGTACTTTCTAGTGGTGACTTCTTGTAGGATTTGTGGTAACATGTAATTAAGTAGAGAAATTTAAAGGATAAAGTCTCCATGTATTGCCAAATCCTACCTGTGGTTGCCATCCTTCTATGCACGCAGACCGGATCATCCTTTAGGTCGTGACACAGCCCTGCTCCAGTAGCTGCATACAGTGGGAAAGATGGAAGTGGCGCAAATGACCATGGAGCCCCCACCTTGCTAAAAGTCTCCCTCTCACAATAGTGCTTTTTTAGCACAATCCTACTGAAAAGCCCAGAACAGCTGTCCTAGGTCAAACTGAAAACCTACAGACCTGGTCTCCAAAAGGAGTCATAGGCAGGCACATGGGTAAGGTAAGAACCTTAAAGTACAGAGCCAGTTTCCTCCTAAATCCAGGACAGTTCTTTCTCCTAAAACTGTGTCTTATGCATGGTCCCAGGATCTGCTGCTGCATCCCTTAGCTCAGCATATACAGAAAGCTTCTGGGAAGATTTGTGAAAAGATGGGGGATGCCTTCATTAGTGCTGATGACCTCTGATGCCTCTTCATTACATCTGTCCAAACTGGAAAAGCAGAACAAATAATCCACTGTCAAAAGCCAACTGGTTTTGACTTAAAGCTGAGACAGCATCACAGTTGTGATTGCTGAATCTTTCATTGCTGGGTACAGGTATTCTTGAAAGTATTGCACAAGGTGCAGAATGAAGATCCAAAATGTAAACTTTGGCATGTGCTGACAAGTCAGTGGACTTCTGAATGACAGCTTTCTCTTAACACAGTGTTTTGCATAAAATCTCCTGATTTTTATAGGGGTAGTGGTTTTCACCAAATCTGCTTCAAGAAAGATAATCTCTGCATTTGTCCAAACAATACAAAGAATGTGTATTATTTGCCACATACTTAAAAAACGTGGGGTTTGCACTTATTTTGTTGTTTTTGTTTTGTTGTTGGGGTTTTTTTGTTGTTTGGGTTTGGTTTTTTTTTACCCCCATACATGCCATATTCCCTTCTCTCTATGTGTGAAAGTCCTCTTTAAAGAGGTCATTATTCCCAAAAAGACTTAAGTTCTCTTTGAGTGCTCACACTTTAAGTGGGCAACCACAGAGAAATGCAGCTGTCACTACCCACCCTGGCCAGAATTCTCCCATGATCTGCAGACATTGTCAAGAAACGAATTATTGATTTGTTCCACTTTAGGCAGCAAAATAATTCATTCTGAGAAGCTAGTTTTTTTAAAATATGAGTTCTTGCTGATACTCTGTTTTTTTAAAATGTGGCCTTAGTGCAGCACTTGTGTGAAAGCCAAAGACTTCTGAAAATCTGGTCCTACTGCATGCCAGATACACAATATTTGTGTACACGTGTCTGCTGAACACTCAGCACTTAAAAACCTGGGCATGCAATCTTCAAAAAGACTGGCAACAACCATCCAGGACAGTCGTTTATCAGAATAAACAAGGTATCTAACTCAAAGCAGGGAGCTAGGAAGTGCTCTGATTTCCAGAAGTCTGTTTTACACGATGCCAGTGCAAATGTCTTTGCTCTTCATTTTGGTCAGTGTATCACTGAACAACTAAACAGATGGTACATGAGCAGTATGCAAAACATTTAGTCACACCAGGCAAGGTACAGTAATACCAGCTGTTCTGCCCTGCTGACCTTGGTGGAGCTTAGATAACATTGAAATAAAGATGCATATCATCTTACTCTATTCCTCCTGCCCTGCCACAGGATCTCCTTTGGTCTCAACTCTACAAAACAAAAGCCAGAACTTGGAAATTAGACTAATTTCCTGTAAATGCAAGAAGCATTCCACATATTTTACCTCACCCACATATGAATTTAGTACTTAAAGAAAGCAAAATAACACAACTTTTAGAAGTGCTTCCTCCACAGCCACCTTATGGTCTATGGCCAAATCTCCACATATCGCATTAATTCTGACCAGAATTTGGCTACAGATAATTATATAAACTGATGCTACCAATAAATTATCACAAGTGCTCTTCCTCTGTTGCACTATGAGTGATGGACTGGTAGAAGAGGGATATCCACCTCGCCTTCTTTATGTGTCACTTTTAAAGCCAAGCAAAGAACTGCACCCCCTGAACAGAGATCAATAAGACACACACTTTGCCACCTCTAAGCATCCCTTGCTAGACAAAAAGGAGAGGCCAGCAGCAAACAGAGCCCTTGGGTCTGGTTTACCAGACAAAGGCGCATGACAGATGATGATGATTTACAAATAAAGGGAAGTTAAAAATAGTCCAACTCCTGCACCAATATAAGGCTCTCAATTTTGTCTTTATCCCAAAGACGTTAATTTTCCCTACTATATTAACTCCTAGAAAATAAAACAAATTGGAAGTCAGAAACAACAAAAAGCTCATAAGCTTTTTGCAGTTGATAAGAAGAGTATAAAATTACAAAATAAGCCAAAGCTAAAAATTAAATTAACCTAAAATTTGGGTGAAAGTTATTTTTATCTACATTTCTTAATCAAGCCTCATGATTTTTTCATACTTCAGGCTGACTTTAGCCTGCACAGCTCACTCCTGCTTCTCTGCATGGTTTGAACTACTTGCATTTTAGATTGACAGCTAGCTACACAGACTGTAGTTTTATGGTTTACAAACTCTCCCAAAAGCAAAGAACTTCAGAATATTTGAGAATTTCAAGTTAGTTGGGAGCTCTTTGCAGTGAGCACACACTGCACCACAAAGCTGGATTTAGCAAAGTGTTCTCAGCAAACACAGAAAAAAATCTTGCAAGGCCACATAGCCATTACCAGACAGTGTTTCTCCTATACTTCAAGAAATCTCTGACTCCTGGGTTTGTTTGTTTGGTGGTTCGTTGGGGTTTTTTTACAAGAAAAAAAAAAGGGTGCTTCTAACATCCTACTTAACTCAGGCTCTCCCTTACTGAGCCAATAAACCTTCATTAAGCTGTCTGAATTACTTTTTAAATTAAGAGAGCAGCACATGTTTCTGCATACAAGAACAATAAGAGGCTTTTGGCAATGATCGTGCTCAAGTAATTATAATATTTTATATTCTCACCCTGCCTTTCATCTCCCTGGGCCTCAAGTGCTTCAGCAAACAGAGGGCTGTGTCCAGAACCACTGCCTCCCCGTCACATCACACTGCCTCACAGAACATGAGAAGTCCATCCGACTTCACAGGTTTTTGCCGCACAAGCAAAACGCGACTTTTGACATTATACTGAATCAATTTCATTAACATAAAAAGCACTGGAATAATAAGTTCAGGTCAAGAAAACTGGTCTGACCCAATGAAAACTGCTTGAAAACAGAATAATTTTTCCACCAGACAAACATATGAAACCTTAAAAGCAATGCCACCAGCTGATGTATGTTTCCTAATATCCTCTTGAAAGCAGGAAAGGGCAAGAATAAATGCAGTGCCATGTTAATGTTTAAATTGCAGGTGTAGCTCCTAAACAATATTTTCAAAAGTGTCCAAAAAATACTCAAGACGGCATATAACTAAAAAGTCTTCAAAAGCAAAGTGGGTTTTTAGCAGTGATTTTTCTCCATGTTTACAGTTACAGCACTAAAAATCCTGCTGTGAGTGAGGATACATCGCATAGCTTAGTACATCTACATTTGTCTCTGAAAGCATTACTCAGAATGAAAGACCTCATGCCAGTTCTCCTGATGGTTGCACGGTCTCCTCCCTCCACAAACTGATCACATTAGGAAGTGCACTGCTCTCACCACACTGCCTTTCAAGGGTACAAACCTGCTCTCCCAACCAAGAAAACCATGGCTTGCCTGCGCCTGGCTACCACCTGTTGACCACAGTAGTGACAAGTGAGCTCAACTACATCAACTGATGCAAGAACACTCCCAACCAAAATATCTCCAGCTGAGAAAGCCCCCATGGCATAACCACAGAGGCCTCACAAAATCACCTGAGGGTCTTCACATCTGATCAACAAAAGCTGTGAAGACACAGCGGCTCTCACAGTAGAGATCTCAGTAGAAAAACAGTGAGTGTCCCCCTGCGCTCCTCTGGCATCCCAACAGCACACGAATCACAGCTGGGCTCAGTGTGGGGCCATTTTCTCCTGGGTGTTTTGCTATTAAACAGAAGGGATTGTTATTTTGTTTTGTGCTAACAACTGCAAAGTGCTTTCCCCCTGCGCCCCCCTTGCAAAGGACTTCTATTCTTTAGCCCCTGAGCCTTCCTATGGGTGCAGAGCGGTACGATCCATCTGGGGAAACCTGTGATTTTGTCCACTGTGCTGCTCTGGTTGTGAGCAGGGCGATAATGGGAGCCCTGATGGCAGTAATTCGTGACAAGCCACTCTACTGAAGTCACTGAGTTGTTTTGTCCATTTTGAATAGAAGAAAAGGAAAAATGACAGCAGTGCTACAGTGGCTGCTTCAGCTCCTTTTACACATTTGGTAAGTGAACGTGTACATAACTGCACACTGAAAAGGAAATGTCCCTTCAGTGCCAAGGGAGATGCAGCAATCCTCTGTGTGCAGGAGGTGGCTCCGGCACCAGGCACAGCCACTCAGTCCACAGCTCCACAAGTGTGAGCCTACACTACTCACACAAACAACAGGGCTTTGAGCCTCATCAGAGTTGCAATGGTTTTCACCCCAGCCAAACTTCAAAGTTTTTCTTTATTTACATCCATATGAGATCAAAATATTGCCTGCCATCTTTGGTTCATTGTAAACAAAAAGCTCTTTAAAGCCTGGCCCAAAATCAAAGTCCCTGAGCCTTTGGAGGAAGGCAATAAAACTAAACCCTTCACAGAATCTTTTTATTCAAATAATTACCAGTTGCGTTTGCATTTCTCATTTAGAAGTAACTATGAGATTAAAAGAAACATGGTAAAAAGTGTGACAAGACAGAGCAAATTTTCATGCAAGTGAAAAGCATGAAACAGTTACAGAAAGAGGACTTACGCTCTACCAAGAGACACCTCGTATTCAGTGCTCATTGAGTTAACTGGGAAAGAATACAATTTGCATAATGTTAGATTAGTGGCATAAATGTATGTTAATCATACTCAGCTACAAGTATTTCACTTCTTCTCATGTGTTTAATACAATAAAGTGATGTAAGATAGCAAAGATAAACCTACATTGCAAAATTTCAAGGCAAACCCAAACTTCCTCAAACTTGAAGCTTGTTCTCTGCTTGGGATCTTTCCAGTAAAGCAGTCCCTAGAGTCTCTTTCTCTCCAGCTTTTCTCATAGGGGGGCATTCTATGTGAATTTCCCCAAAAGGCAGGGTTACTTCTGTTAGGGTCTATATATTATGGGTATATTGAAATATATTAACTGCTGACCAGAACAGACGCTTGCTGGTTAGTTGCTTCACAGGTATTTAGGAAATACTTCTACACGAAGGTAAAAGAGACATTTTGCATTTATTTCTGCTGGTTTGTTGAGGGAAAATATCTATGAAGCGGCATATACCACTCCAGACTCAGCATGAAGAAAGCAAATCAAACATAAATAAAGGCAGAAGTTGAGATACAGGCTTTAAGCCAAAAGAATACTACTTAAGTAATGGACTCAGCAAAATGTAAGATGTAATTTTGGAGTCTGGTGTTGGCAGCAAAAATGATAACAACTTTAAGGGAATGCTTTATGGTTTTCTATGTAAAATTAAATGAGGATTTAACACGAAATATCTGCAAATGAGAGAAGTGAGATTTTCATATATTTTGTGCACATATTTGTAAATACTTAAGGAAGTTCATATGGAAGGGAAGCTTTTTTGGTATGGGTATTGTATGTGTATGCAGTGTCTGTTGATACAAAAGCAAAACAGATTAGAAAAATCAATACTCAATTCTTTTTTCTAGATTTCTATCCACTGTAGAGGATAGAAAGCAATTTAGGTCCTGGCTGCACTGAATCCTTACTTCAGCATTTTCTGGATAACTGTGTTTGTCATTCCCTCTGACAAACAATAGATAACAGGTGGCAAATCAAGAGTGTTTTATATTTAGTAAAATTTTTAAATTTAAGAAAAACACAAAGTTAACAGATAACTTTTCTTGAAAAAAATACATTTAGTCTCTGATGCTAAAAAGAACAAGAGTTAGAAAAAGCATCAGCTATGATCAACCACGACTAAAGCCACCTGCATTCCAGGAGTCCACAGGCTTTCTAAAACCTTGTCCATAGAAAATGAAAAAGAAAGGCTGGCAACATCATTAGCTGTCTGTTCCACAAATTTGAACCACTACGTGTTTCAGGTCTCTCTGTTTGAAGAGCATCATTGCTTCTCTGACAGTGTTGTTGACTAGTTGTAGACTAAAGCTATAGCAACAAGATAGATACCAAGTTTTATGCTAGTCTATAGAGAGAAATGAAAATTAATTCTAACCACCAAGTTCATCAAAATATGCTTGTCATCTCACAGGGCAAGGCACTTTGGGTGCTGAATTTTTCCTGCAGTCAAGTGTACCATCTAACTTAAAAACAAAA
Organism: Columba livia; assembly: GCF_036013475.1. NCBI lineage: Eukaryota > Metazoa > Chordata > Aves > Columbiformes > Columbidae > Columba > Columba livia. The sequence continues at coordinate 83,433,803 of NC_088604.1, forward strand.
TTCAAAATGTGACTTTCAGGAGCTAACATACAAATTGACACTGCTAAGGCTGAGTGTATCGGCATCTACTATGCCAATCTAACCTTATTTCTACTTACATGCTTAAACATAAATTCATTCACACAACATAACACGTTTCAACTTCCAAAATTGTAAAAGCAATCCTTAGCTTCCAGCTCTCTGGATTTCTGGACTTCCAGGTGGAGTCTGAAAGCATTTAGCAGCAAAACCCTACCACAGAGCAATCAGTTGCAAAAGTATTGCAATACCAAGCTTACACGTGAAATGTTCTGTTTTCTGCCTTTGGCTGTGGCCAGCAAATACACTCTGCCAGCAGCAGATCCAAGTTACAATGCAAATGTCTCTAGATACTCTTTCCTATAATTTTCATTTTTCTCCTCTGGTTACCGTGTCTGCTTAGCATGGGCATAGCAGCCTCTCACAAAGGTTGTTAATGCAGGGAAGATTATCTGACCAGGCCTTAGGCCAATTAAGAGTATTTTTTCCCTTAAAAAAAAAAAAAATTGTTTTATTACTTCCATTTTAAATTGAGGTCCCCTTCTATCTTTTGAACAGTGTCAACTACACCAATTGTGCATGTTATGACCAAATTACCAAGCATTTGCTTTTTGCCTGTATTGTGGACTCTGATTTTTCATCTCTGTCCTGCATGAAATGTTTTTCTGCCTTCCTCTCTTTTCAGTATTCAGTGGGATGTATATGAAGTTTAGGTATTACTGTCTGTTTTTCAGAAGCAGCAAAATTGCAGCACAATGAAAAGAGAACAAGTCACAGCTTCAGGATAAGGAATCCCCATCGAACAGCAAGGGCAACCACACAAATTGGCTGGTAGTGAAAACAAATAGCATGTTGAAACACATGACTAGTAAGTCAGGGGGATCATTTTTGCCCTGAATAGGAAGCAAAAACAAGCAGGTGTTCTGTAGCATCTGCCTGGTATATTTTCACACATGGATTCAGATGAGAAGAAACAACAAAAGGGAGGACCATGCATCAGAATCAGTGAAAATCTAAAAGCAGAAGGAAGTTACACAGGAGGTATTTTACAGTCGTATATTCAGGATCCAGGTAAACAAAGATAACGAAGCATTTCGTACAGCATTTAGGAGACACACATACACCTCTAAACCCATGTTGCCATGTCCTTTGTCTTGAGACACTCGAATGCGGAATACTGTTTTTCTTGTTCAGGACCTTAAGCAACATAAGGATGACTCATGCTGCTGAGGACTGACACCCAGCTCTAGCTGGATGCTTTATTTCTACACCTTACCAGTTTTGGCACACGCACACCAAAATTTTACTTGTAGGTGGAGGCAACTGTCTTGTATTCCAGTAGTGCAATGGTAATGAATTTATGGGCAAGGACCTGGCCAGCATTTCTGAACTTTAAACAAAATGTGAAAATCAGAGCGACTAGTAAAAAAAACCAGAATACTACCAAAACAGCTTTTCGTGATGGATGGGGAACTCAATAAATGCAGTCTGGAGATGACTACAAATTTTTTCAATGTAAAGTATCACAGACCAATGAGAACATCTTGCATTAAGAATAAAGCTATGAAACAAAGCTAACAGTGACAAAAGTTATGATTTCAACAATGTCCATTCAGCCAAGCAAAAATTTCAGGGACAGAAATATACATACCCACTCCTGTCACATGAAATATCACATTAGCAGAGCAGCTAATGTCCAAAATTAACTATCACCTTCTATCATTATTCCTAAACCACAGTCTCTACTCCCTGTGCTCTGTGTTGAACTGGACAGTTGCAATTGCTGCCTCAGCACTTTTTCACTTCTCCTTAAAATCCCAGAATCTCATGTATGCTTATAGAACAAAAGACATGCCTGGTTCAGTAAAATTATTCAACTTCCCTTTCCATATCCATAACAAGTAGATCTTCTGCTCCAAACATAAGAGCTATGACACCATTATTTCTGTGGTGTTTGTGGTGCTTTAAAGACATCCATGCTCTAGAAAGCAAAGTGAGACATCAGTTTGGGCTGAGACGTGTATTTCATGCAAGTCCTCCCAACAGCTGTCAAACAGTAATGACTTTTACAGACCAGGAAAGACGACTTTTGTCTTTTTAATACATTATCTGACTCTCAACTGAAATAAGGTACTGAAAACAGCAATTTTATGCATAATTCCTTTCCTTTTCTCATGGTTGAAGTCATCTGTACCTTTCAACACACTTGAAATGCTAAAGAAGAATCCACCTTAGAAATTATTGAATGTCTTTTCAAAATATCCTGTCCATAATCCACATGTGCAATACTCATTGTTATTAATGTAAAGTACATGTATGAAGGAAGGGAGGCTCTACACCTTGAGACCAAGTATTGCACTATTTCATTAAACTGAAAAAGAAGCTATCACCATTCATACCAAGCAACTGAAGTATGAACACTTCTTTTACATTATTCCAACTCCACATTAAAGCATGGTTCAGAGCTTCTGGATTTCTTAAGGGTACTACTCCTGTTCATTTCATGAGGTTTTAATAGTCGGGATGACAGAAACTGAGCTCAGAAAGGTTCTCTTAGAGTCTAGACATAGTGGAGTTAGCCACTTAAGCTTCATGACTGAAATACATTCAATGCCAGTTTAAAGAAAGTATTATTAAATATAGATGTGTTGTGTTTTGTTTTCTCTTAAGTACATAGTAATTTATCTGTCCTGCCTCAGAGGCCCTTTCTTACCTTTCTTCTGGGGAGGGAAAAAAAAAAAAAAAGAAATGTCCAACACGTAAAAAGTAGTATAAGGCATCTTCGTTACGGCAAACATCATTCTTGATTAGTAAAACACTTAATCCCCACCTGATGAACTGATAACAAAGAAAAGGCAGATATTATGCTACACAACAGAAACTAAAGGAACTCTTTTAAGGGACAAACAATGAGGTCAAGATTATTAACAGAAATCCATTGCAAGGCTTGCTCCATAAATATTTGTGTATTTATGTTTATAAAACATCTGCACCATTAGTTCTGATGCAACAATAATAATGACTTGATGGGCAGGTTAATAATCAGTGTGCATTAGCCGTTATGTGGCTCCTTAGAAAAATACATTTTCTGTTTGCAAAGTGGCAGCTGTACTGAAACCTCATTCCTTCTTAGCACACACATTTCTCTTCTGAGTATATAGATGGTATCATTGTGTAAACTTACTTAAGAGGTCAAATCTATTCCTCTGGAGCTGTATAAGCTTTAAAAATACCTATTACCAGACAGAACCTCCACTTTGAAATACCTGAATTCCCAGGCAAAGGCATTTTGTTTAGAGCCTATGTTATTATTAACTTTAAAAATAAACAAACAAAACACCTGCAAATGATAACATTATAATAAATGCTGTGAAATTCTAATAATAAATCTGGGCACGTGTGTTTTCTCTGTCTACTGGACTTCAGTCCTAAAAACTCCCGACTACTTTCACAAATGTAGCAGCTCAGACCTCTTTATGGGGCTGTCCACAGCCCTAGAGGTCTCACCCTAAGGCTTGTCTATGTGGTCTTCAGAACATCAATCACCCTGCAAATCCACAGCTGTTTGACATGGAATCACTCAAATAAAGCAAAGTTGGGAGGAAAGTTTGCCATATGCTGATTGATTATGAAAACATCACCAGAATACCTGTGGCTAAAATTATTTGGGGACTTCTCCTGCCTCTAGTTCTCCCCAGCACTCAGTCCTCTCATTCCTCCCCAGCTGTGGAAATAGGTCAGAGTAACTAAGCATCCCCTGGCTATGTCACCCCTGGGACACCCCAGCTTTCCTACCAGCAGCCACAGCGGTTTACATGGTGCTGTACAGTCCATGAGCAGTAGAACCAGATCCACTTCTTCTGAAGAGATCATGATTTCTTTTAAGATGTGGGGAGGACAGCAGAGGGGAACCTTCTGTCTCCAAACCCTCTCTTTCCCCAAAGGAAAAGGCAGATCCTCCCTCTACATTCAGAGGTAGAAAAAAAATACAAACTGAAGACTGTCACAGAAGTGATTTAATGTCAGTAGTTGCTAAATTAGAGATATAATTATTTTTAGTTTAAATATCAAGTGGGATGATGAACCCCTTTTATTTTTTCTCTCTTTGCCTCCTTCACATCCCCTTGCCAGAAGCCATCATAACACACAATACACCACAGAGTAGCAAAAACCTGTTATATTCACCACTCCAAATGGCAAAGATCTCCTGAAACAAGAGCATTTGCATACATTTGGCCTGAGTTTGAAGTCTTCTGGAAGGAAATCGCCACTCTTTAGCATCCTAAACATGAATTTTCAATTTATTTATTCAAACAGACTTCTCTCTCGCTCTTTGTCTAGAATAACTGTAAAAGTAAATAACCTAAGTAAGCACATTCTGAGAATTAAGAATAAATGACAAAAACATATGTTACACCAGTGTTTATGTAGAAGCATAGATCACATTGCTCTAAACACTCTGCTTGTTTACTTTATAAGCACTGATGCAATCGTTCGAATAGGAATATTTCCCGTAAAAGAAATACCACAAAATCATCCTACATAGCTAGTAGGACTGTAGCACTCTGAGGACCAATATGTCTATGAAATGCTACACGGCCCACTGAATTTGGGACTAAGAGACCCTGGGCTTTGCTTTCCGACCTTGCTGCCTAACGAGCAGCTACAGCAGCTTTTCGTAGGAAAGTCTAACCTTTCTGTGCCCCATTTCCACAGAAATGCAGAATGGGAATAATGACATTTTTCTTTACAAAGCACTTTGTGATCAACAGGTGAAAACACAGTAATACAAGCTTATTTTCTCCAATGTGTCAAGCTTTCTCCATGCAAGCTCATTTGTATTATTCATGCCTGAAGGATGCAAGAGAAAAATACTTCAGCACCGTGATGCTAAAATTGTTCTTCTTTGCTATTCCCTGCTGCTGCTGTAGCATATTTTGTTGACAGTATCCAGTATGGCTGGTGTTAAACAAACAGGAATGGTACTTACATCTGCTCGGAGAAGGGTTGCCTAGCAACTGCAATCAAAGGGTGTTTTACCCTCACTGATCCACTGTAAATTAATAGAAATCTCTCTGCAATATTCTAACACCATATGTTTTAGTGGCTATATAAATGTTTTATTATTATTATTATTTTGTAGCTAATGTGTTTCATTTCGTGATCTGCTTCAGTCAAAAAATGGAGCAGCGAGAAAAGGTCAGATTATGAAGCACAAAAAGGTTCAGATATTTGTTTGATGTAGAAATATTCTGTGACAGCTCATTGCATTTATTTACTATACCTTTTTTTGTGCCATTTCAGAATCTATTTCAGCTGCCCCACGGGAGCCTGAAGCCATTAGCCTGAATTATCATTCTGAATGCAAATTTCACCAGGTAACACCAAATTGTGAAGGTTTTGATTCCTGTAGTTACTGATATGCTTTCCCTTTAGAGAGGTTACAGGTCTGTTATTTGTTTGCATATTAACAGCAATGATTTTCAGTATGCCTGACATTATGGTGTTCATTTATCATATGTGTAATAGCTGAATACCAGAAGATGTGCTACAGAGTGCATGTCAACACACAAGAAAGAAATTAGTATCTGAGATATTAAACCAGTTATGCAAGCAATGATACAAATCAATCAAATGTGGATTAAAGAGAGCTGGTAGAGCCTATTCATTAGATTTTAGCAAGTTCTATTTCCAACCATATTGAAACAGGTGCAGAATTTTTATTTGGAAGGCTTTTACTGAAGATCCCAAACCAAAAAGGCTGGAACTTATTGGTGAATGTTAAAGTCCCACACTCTCCTCATCACAAAAATAACTTTGGCACTAGGAAAGACCAAACAGGTTGGTAAAACCTAGATGTGTCTATATACTTTCTTTCTTCCATTATGTTCAGACATACTTTTACAATGTCTGAATCTGACCCTGAAAATGCCCTGGTTCACCAGCCAGCTCCCAAAACAGCTTTTCCACCATTTGATGCACCTGCCCTTAGCTCTCCATCTTCCATACCACACATACTAACCACGTGTATTTACACAGTATTTGACTTTTTAAGTTCTTCCACCCATTCCCCCGTGTCTCTATCCCTTCCATATATTAATTCTTAAAGGGAAATGGCTTTGCTATATGCCAGACACAGGCATTTACTGGATAGCAGCTAGTGGAGCAAGATGTTAAACAACTGGTGATGGAACAACAAAACCAAGCATGAAGAAGCAACAGATAGAAGAATATACTTATACTTGAGCAAATGCTTACACATTTTGGTGTTTCCTGCCTCTGCCTAGACCATTAAGGGAGACTGCAGTTTGTTTTGTCCATAAACTATAAGCAGCAGCAGAGCAAGCTGAAATGCTTTGCTTAGCAGAATCCTCCACGCCTCCCCTTCCCTCCACAAGTCAGTGCCCTGTGCTCTGTGCAGTCCAAGATCAAATGCGACTCCAGCAAAAGCAGATCCTGGATTCTTCTGCTGTGCTTTTCTCTGCTTAAAAGGTGAATTTCAAAATGAACAGCACTCTATCCCAGGTCAGGAATTCACTGAAAACCAGCAACACTGTAGGATGCAAGATGGACTTCTGATTCTTCCAGAAACTACCAGACGACTGAGCCATGCAGTGACTTCAGCTTAGCACTGTCTGTGGTTATACTGGTTTTCACCCTCTTAAAACATGCACTATATTTGTGCAGCTCCCTCAGCAGAAGAAATGAGGCATATTCTATGACAATAAAAGCTGACAGACCTGGCCATGATTAAGAACTACAGATCACAGAAATCTGGCATAAAATTGTTTAGTAATTGTATAACTCTCTTGAAAATTTACTTTGAAATCATATAGAAATTCTTTAGATCTGAGGGCTGGTTTGTTTAAGAGGCACGTTAAATTACTGTCTTTTCAGAAAAAGTATCTGCGGTTATTGCTGACAAAACGCAGCTTGAGAATACATTTCTTCACAGCTGACTTTTTCAGCTTGGAGAGTCCTAATCTGATGATTCTCTAGAACAGAAACTGCTCCGTAATTTCAATCCTTCTTCTAGCTACCCAATTCACATCTATCACACCATTACAAATGGAGAGGGAAGAAGGGTCCAAATGTGAGAGCACCACTGACCCTCAAACTGGCACTGATGTTCCCTATTCCATTTTCCACTTATTTTCCAATAATGTCTACTTCTCATTTTGGGGTTTTGATTTCTTTTCCCCTCCCTTATGCATCATTTAAGATTTCACTACAGTGAATTTGATCCATCCTTAATCACCATAGTATGCAAGCTCTTTCCTGTATCATTTATGAATATGTTGCCCTGCATGCACCCACACTGGACTTCACGGATGCCCTCTCCCCTTCAATCGCACTGACTAACCCACGTTTCCTTTTTTGTCTTTCAACCAATGGATTATTCTCTTATTTCATGAGAACTTAAATTCCTTGGGACACTTTAATGAGAGACTTCCCTTGTCCACACACTTGCTGAGATCATCAGGGTATTCCACTGATTTCTGAATCATTACTCCTCTTTGCAAATGCTGTGTTGGCTCTTCTTCCATACGGCCTATAAATTCCCATAAACTATGGGCCACGTGCACATACATTTCACACTTCACTACAGTTCCTATCCACTTCTTCTGAAAAACTGGTTTGTGATTTACCTTGGAACTATTTTTTATTATTTTTTTTTTAACTAGCATGCCTTTAACCTCTTGAAGTTGCACAGTAGAAAAGTGGTTTTAAACAACTGGTTTCACACTAAATGATTTAGCTATTTCTTCACATTCCTAGTAATGATGTCCTGCTAATTTTACCCATTGGATCCACACCTTCATCTGACAGCTGTTCAAACTGAAGCAAGTCTTTCCTGCAAATGAGAATGTGTTGGAGCTAATGCCTTCTAGCATATTTTTCAAAATGCTAAAGAAAATTTTGCACAAAGCAGCCCCACAGCAGCTAAATTTGTCTTATTTATGTAGTTCTTTTACAAAGACATATGCATAAACATGAGAGTCATGAAAGTTCAGAACTGGTGGAAAGTCTTCTACTGAGATAAAAACTACAGTTAATTATGGCAAAGACACGAGGTAGCACTAATATCTTAGAAAGATGCTTTTTGTTCTTTGAACTAACATAAAAGAGTACAGAAACACTTCCATGGCACTCAAAGCAGAGTAAACAGAATTCTACAAGTTACTCATCCCCAAAAAAAGTTAGCAAATATTTTACTTGTATCTGTACCCAGCCCTGCCAGGCTCTGTCTCCTCTCCTGAGGCAACACTGTGACTTGGAGTAAGTCCCCAAGGCACTGAGGCTTCACCCTGTGAGCAGATGGGAAAGGACAGATAGATGCTGGGTTTTACTTCTCCAGAATAGTCAGCTGCCACAGCTGGGATGGTCAGAGACTGATCATAGCATGAGACTGGTACAGACCAAGGGCAAACTCCTACACACATGCACAGCAAAAGAAAATGGGACAAAGTCATACCTCAGAGTGTGCCTCAGCGGCAACGCAGCTTCCAAAAGTTTTTACTTGTTTAATAATGCTTAGTAGCTGTACTGACTCAGAGCTGCTCTCAGAAATGAAATCTAGCCCTTCCCTTTGCAAGAAATACATTTGGAGACCTATGTCTGTTTAATAAGTACTAATTTGTTAATCAAGCTGACCGCTGAATTCCCTCGTCAGTCTACATTATATATTGACATATATTGCATGTCGCTTTTGTTGGTTTCTGGGGAAAACGGGAAAAAAAAAGCAGCTCTTATTTAAAAACAATTCATGATGACATTGACATGAAAGAAAGTTGTTTCTCATCAGTAATTGCTTCCCCCTGGGCTTGATAATGTTTACAAATTAAAGCTTTTTCTTCATATTATTACTTGACCTATCATGAATTATAGCTGCTGTTACCAATTCCACTCCTCCCTGCACACAGAAAAAAAGGCTTGCTATCTCAATTTTGTACTGTAATTAAATATTTTCTGATGGCATATTATTTATTCTTTCTCACCTGCAGCTCTCCTGGCATTTAATACACTTCCAAATATTAGCAGGCAATTAAAAACTGTTATTAACCATATCAATATCTAAGAGCTTGTTTGATGTGAGTGAGACAGGACTGAACTGCTTGACTGCAAGGAACAACTTTTTTGGTGTGCTTTTTTGTTTGGCTGTGGGTTTTGTTTGTTTGTTTTAATCTGTGCATTATCTAGCACATTGCAGCCTTTTTCCATAATCAAGGCTCTTAAGCAGTCCAGGAGGAAATATGAAAAAATGAATGCTGAGCCAAATTTGTCACTAATCTCATTTGACCACTATAAAACTACAAAAGAGTGAAGCAAAGTTTTAAAAAGTGAATAGGTATAATTTTGTTATTTTACATTTTTATTAATGTTTGGGTTTAAAAAAATTCAAAATAAGCTACAGCTTTCCACCCAAACCAGCTTCAAAGATAAGTAGTACCTGTTGCACTACACTGTACCAGAAGAAAAGCCAAAATCAAACAAAACAAGAACTCCATATTTTAGACATTCAAATCTAATTCTCCGTATGATTCTTTCAGAATCTCAAGGTTTTCTTCTTACGCCTCTATGTATCATGTATGCTGATTCTACAACAGCATAATTCAGTGCAGCCCCTGGAAATCCCTGTGTGTTGGTACCGACTGAGAGTTTGGCCAAGGAGCTAAAAACCAACTATTCTCTCACAAACTCAGTGAGCTTCCAAGAGGCTCAGTAAAAACCCCTCAACCACAATCCTAACCTGCCACGCTAACACACTTCACAACTTTAGGACAGCCAGCCTGCCACTTTGCACCTCGCTCTGCATTCCACCAGATCTCCTGCATGAATGAGATAGGCCACAGTTAGCATCCCCACCTCCCTCCTCTGCTCCTCCAGAATGAGACAGGCCACAGTTAGCATCCCCACCTCCCTCCTCTGCTCCTCCAGACAGCAATGGGGGCAGGGGGAGGTTGCCTGTCCCTTCGTGAACTTGAAAAGCCAAGGATCAGGCAACCCTCTGGCATTTCTCAGTTGGGAAGGGCAGCAGAACTCAGAGCCCTGGGAAGCGCTCAGCGGAGTGTGATAAACATAGAAGGCACAGGAACAGCATGCAGAACTGGGAGAGGATCCATTTTATTTAGTGTTTTGCTTAAATAACATTAATGAGCAAAAGCACATGCTAAAACAGGTTTGGGCGCAACTTGGATTTCTTTTTAGAGAGAAGATGATGGCAATGGCTTCCATGATCACCCTGGGGCAGCACGGGAGGGCAGCAGGAGCGCCCAGTCCCTGGCACACCTCAGCAGGAACTGACCAAGCCACACACAAAGCTTTGTGACAGCTTCAAGTGTGCACAGGGGGACAAACCAGCAGCTGTTCTTCCCAAAAATCATTTGCTGATGTAACAAACCCGAGTTTAAAAAGACATTAATCTATAGATCAACAACCAACTCTTTAGAGGCTCCACAAGCAAAGCACCTGTAACAGTCAATAAGCATTTTGCTTTATTATAGACAATGCGATTTGACTTTACGTGCCCAGCATATTAATGAAAAATAAATTGTATACTGCATAATAATTAATGCACACTAACATACATTTGGTTGCTAAAGTATTTTTTAACCCAACAAAATTCAGAGATTTTCCCATTTTGTCAACCTATGAGAAAAAGGAATTGCCTTGGCAAAGGCAACTAACTTGGAGTTTAAATGCACCCAAAAGCCAGGATCTGCAAAACACATTATTTCTCACTTAATGTTAATTTAAACTTAATCTATTTCTTTAAAAGGACTTGATCCAGGCCCTCTGAGACACACTTGCCTATAAATATACCGAAAATAAAAAATTTTGCAAAGGGAATTTTATAGGCAACCCATAGCTGAAAAAATTTAATCAACTTCAGTTAAAATACAGAAATGAAAATAGACATTTTTGTGTCCAACATTTAAACTAATGTAGTTCATGTAGTGTATGTAGTTAAGACACTAATCAGTGTTCCTGACAAATGGTGAATTTTCAGCAGCTTAAGGTACTGAAAATATTTACATTTAGTCTCTACCCTTCCTACTCTCTTTTTCAGAAATAAAGCCATGTACCTTTATGGCTATTTTTTTTCCCTTCAACAGAAGAAATAAATAAACAGTATCAGGAAAATGGGATTTTACAATGAGTTAGTATTTATCACACTAAACCACTAAGACTTCTTGCTCAGCTGGAACCGTGCACATTCCCAGATGGTGTATTGGATTATAATTTCACGAAACAAGTTTACTCTCTCAACAGTATCTCTTGCATTTTCCTATGAAAAGTCATCTAAATACTTCCAGAGTCTCTATTCCCACTCCCTGTGGAGTCTCCTGTATCTTTTCTATACGACATTATTTTATTTTGCTATCATAGAATAATTATATGTAGGAATTATGCTACTGAGCTAATTCTATATGATTTTTAATTTTTATTATTTCATTATAATATTTATATTAAGCTTGTTACAGGTATATTTTTTTAATCCAATACCTCTCACATAGTTCATTTTCCCACTACCTGATATCTTTAACAACCAAACTATGATCTGCCATGTTTTTTCATGGTCTTTTCTGAAGGTCAATGAAAAGTAAAAATTATTCTGTGTTGACACCCAGGTGAGTCAAGATTTAATCAGTATTAGCAAAATATTATGTCTCAGGTTATTCAACACCTATAAATCCACCAGCTATGAAGGAGACAAAACTCCTCCCCTCCAGGAGAGCTGCATGAAAAAAGACAACTGCATTTCTGCTGTATGGAGAGAGCAACTCACTGACTGCATAATGGGCACAGGAGCTGACCCTGGACCTGCTGGATTTTGGCACCAAGTGCCAGCCCCAAGCTGCAGCCCCTCCCATTGCAGAGATGAGAGATGGCGCCAGACCCACTTTGCTGTCACCACAGCACGTGCTGCCCATGGCCATTCAGTGTGCAGGTGGCGGAGGAGAAGGCTTGGCCAAGCATCTGTCCCTGAAGCAGATGCTCCCATTTCAGACTGATTCATTTCGAGAGAAATGGGGCATTAAAGAAGGTCATCCCTTAGCGGCACCTGTGACCACCCCCTTCAGGGTAGTCAGAGCAACAGTGATGACTGGAACATGGCAGCAGGGCAGGCGCCCTCCTACCCTAGGCTCTCCTCAGCACCTTCAAGGGAAGAAGATAACCTGTCTTCCTGAACACAGATGGTGTCCCAGGACACTGGCGAGTTAGAGGAATGGCACTGTGCTTAGAAAGGTTTTATTTGTTTTTTCCTACCCATTCTATAATGTCTCTGAACTGCACCAGAAAGGTGTCTGGGAAGCAGCACAGAGCTTGCGCATCACCAGCTGTGCTTCCTGCCAGTGATGCGGGAGAAGTGATCACAAGCAACTGCAGCAGCCCACCCTGAGGACACACAGAAACTGGACAGTGAAGCACCATTTCTGAAGCTTGGGGAGAGGCCTTGTTCAGGCAGTATTCTAGAGGAAGCCAAGGGAACCCCACCAGCAGAGGGCTGGGCATGCCACCATGCCAGGCAGTACCCCATGGTGCTGAAGGGCAGTAGGAGTGAGAGGCCAGAGATGTCCGTGTTTAAGCCCAGTCACACGAGAAACCTGACACCAACCAGATTTGCGAAATATGAGGGAGGGAGGCATCACATTAGTCTTCCTGAACAGAAATTTCTCACTGGAAGGATCACCTGTGAAAGTGTCCATCTGAAGCTCATGTGGTAGAGAAAAATATGCTGATGTGTACTATTTTAGAGATGAAACAGAACATTTGTTTCCTCACCTTACCTAGACTCAAGATAAATATATCAGGGAAACAAAACAAAACATAACAAAAAACAAACCACCATGGTTTTCTAGCTAAATTAGCAAGTTACACAGCTCCGAGCATAACAAAATGTTACAATGGTATTTGGCTTTAGGGCTTGTCAGTGCCCATATGTAATCCAACATCCAAGGCCTCACATGATCCTCCCTTTGTTCTAAAATGAAGGCTACTCTCCAATTCATCGATTTTGTTTGTACGAGTGGAAGGAAGCTCATGGGTACTCTTTAGTGGTGGGACATTACGTTTTAATTAAGGTCATAATCTGGTAAATTGGAATGTGGCTCATTTTGTTAAAACCTGACACTTTTTGCACATTTAAGAAGTTTAAAAATGGCACTGTTTACTGCATACATACGTTCAATATCTTAAGTAACAACTGCTTCAGTTAACGTAACACAGCAGTCAGTGTTGCAGTGACACCTTTACTACTGCAGACCTCTTAAAATAACCAATTTTTGTAATTTGCATAGATGGTGAAGCAAACCACAGTTTCTGAAAGCATCATTCTTGTTCCCCAAAAGATAAGTAATGAAGCAAACACAGCCATATACTCTCAAAATAATTTTGCTATGTGAATGCAAGCAAATTCGATATCAAGCTAAGCCTCTAATATGGTTATAATCACTGTGAGGATGCCTGCAGCTTCTGGCCACATAGGGAATTGTCTAAGTTGCTCAGTCAAACATGGTTAATGACAAACTGGTTAATGACAGAATGACTCAAAAGTTTGCTTGGCTTTTACTGTCAAACTTGCACAACACTTCAAATGGTTTAGTATGCACTACATATTAGAGAAAAAAAAATATATGGAGGGGAAAACTACCAAAAGTTATGCAGTTCTGTTGCCCCCTCTAGCCCCACAGATTCAATGAACAACAAAGAAAAAAAAAATCATCTGATCAAAGCACCTGGAACACAAATCAGTAAACAGATAAAGCTACTTTTTAGTTAATAAGTGAATAGAGTTCTTTAGGATTTTTGGTTTTGCTCATGCATTTCATGTGCCCTAGATGACAGATTTTACTAGCAATGGTCCAACCCATGAAGATTGCATATTGGAACTAGTATGTAGGTATATATTTATACACCTATATGTACACATATAAGATAGATAGATATATATGCACACATTTCCTATATACATACAATATATGTATATTTACTATACATATATATGCACACCCCTTCAGAGACCCAAATGTACTAGAGCATTTAATCAAAACACAAGAGGAGACAGGATATACATGGCTTTGTAGATCTGAAGATCAGTCTCTGACCTGGCAAGCAACTTCTTTTGCTTTGTCTGCAAACATATGCTTTCCTTGGACGTGAGTCATATGTGGTGGGACTGTATCACAAAGTAATGCATCATTCACAAATCACAGATATTTCATATCTAAGCATTTCTGGAACAGGACTGAATCCAAAACATTAATATTACAGGAAAGTTCATTGGAGAAGCAATTTAACAGACCAGAAGATATCTTCCCTAAGTTAACTTTCCCAAATTATCCTGTGTTATTTGCTAAATGGACAAAAAAATATCGCCTGTGCTCCCAGCAAATTTCCCATGAAGAGCCAGAGGTGAGAAGGGCGAATATTCAGGCTGCGGTTATACAGTCATTTTAGACACAGACGCAGCTTTACCACAGCTGCTTGAGCCCCATCCGTTCAGTTTAGAGATGCATAGCAGAACTGGTTGGGAAACCGTTTTTCCAACACAGTGGAAACAAGAGTAACTCATTTTGACTTAGCTGGAATTTCTGGTGCAACCAAAGGTCTTTCATATTCCATAACCTGGAGCTGGGAAATGCAGCTGGGACTTCAAAGACCAAAACATAAACATCTGCTCTGCTTGATTCAGTTCTGGGACTTCAGGCCATATCTTCCCAATAATGACATTTCTGCTACAACAAGTTGGTTATTAGCTGTTCTGTAATAGGGAGAGGTCTGTTTCTCTACTCATCTCTTTCTAACTGTATCTGGCTTTTCCCTCCAAAAGCTCTCCAAGCTGTATGAGCTGAGGAAGCTGCATGGCTACATATACAGTACCAACAAAGCCATGGGCAGAGCAGTCAGAAGGAGTAAAACAAGGATCTTTCCAAAAACACGGCTTTTACAAGCCTTTTTCCTCCACTTCTGAACAAAGTCAACCAGGATTGCCCACACAGCTGCTTTCAGGTGTTCAGGCTAAGTCGCTCATGCTGTGAAGCAAAGGTGGAGAACCCGCATCCTGGACCCAGCAGCAGGCAGGGACAGGCAGCTGGTCATACTCACCCTGCCGCTCAGTCTTTAAGCATGCTGTTTTTTCCGATGCTGGGCTTGCCTCAGCCCCTGAAGAAATATTAGTTTATAATATGGGGAAAAGTAATGAACGGTAAAAATGTTTTGGCTTCTGTAAGACAGAAATTCCTGTGTATTCTATCCACTTCAAGGGCAGGTCGATACCGCACACAGCACTGACCGCCTCACAGACAAGGTATTTCTTTCCATTCACCCTGAATGGAGCAAACAGGTAACAGACATGGAGCTGCAGAATAAATCTGTACCAGCACATTGAGATTCCTCAAAGTAATGAGTTAAGAGAGTATTAAAAAAAAAAAAAAGGAAAAAAAAAAAAAGGAGGAAAAAAAAGGGCTTTTGCTAGTATTATCTTCCCTTAATCACTGTTCAGAAACAGTAGCTGTTTACCCAGAAAGCTGACTCTCACACAACTTTGGCATCCCATGGATAACAAGCTCAGTGCCATCAAGCACAATTTTTTTCTCACAATTTTTCTCAAATACTACTATTCCCTTTTCCTGGATTTTGCATTCCTTCCCATAGCGTTCTTCCTGCTAGGAAATGTTTGATTACATCTGTCTTTAAAGTTCAGAGTTTTCTTTAAATTCCATCTGGATGTTTTTGGCTCTTGATTCTTGAATTTGCCATTTCTGCGAATCATGAATTCAGAGATGCATGAACAACCTTACTTGATAGACAGTGTATTATGTTACCTCTCACTTTCCTCTGTTATCTTACATGTTGTCAACTCAGACTTCACATTATGTCACAGTGTACTCTTCCTGAATGGTTAGTTTTTCACTGAAAGTTACACAGATGGGCAATTATTTTAAGGCTTGAATACCTGCCAACAATTTTAGTGGCATAAAGCTGATCCCCAAAGCCCACACAACCAGAGAACACCAAAAGCAGAAGATAACACTGAATTTAAACTATACCAATTTTTATGGATGGCAGAGTTAAAATGAAAATTTTCACACTATTAAAAAAGTCTTCAATCACTGTAAGTATATACTTCTGTATATATAAACATGCAAAATTTCACATTTTAAATCCCCAAAGAATAACTAGGGAGAAACAAACCAACTCAAAGAATAAAAGGGATTCATTTATTTTTGTATTTTAAGATAAGCATACTAATAATGGGAGGAGTAGGGTAACCATCCTTCAAAATCCTACACGTATTTATCTATAAAAATTAATAAAATACAGGCACTATGCTTGAAAAAAAACGTCACCTAGAGAAGTGGCTCACTTTCCATGTCCTCTAGGTTGACAACAGAATGGTCAGTGACTAATAATTCCTCTGTTAACTATCTATTACCCATACACTGAAACTGGGACAAGAAACATGGAGCATTTCACATGAGCTACCAGAAAACTGTCCATGCACTGTGGCTGCCTCCTGTTATCAGCACCCGTTGATTCTGCATCCTGCCACTGTTGCTGTAAGGGTGCAAACATGGGCACACCTACAGAACAGCCCAAGACACAACCAGTGTCAAAAAAATAATAAGTTTACATCTACCTCCACTGTGGACAAATATAACAATACATACACAATACAAATACATACATACCTAAATATACAAAGTTGGATGGGACACAGCCAGGCCTGGCTCTGGTAAAATCACCTGCTGCATTCCCCTCTCTACCCCTAAAAGCCCCACAAAGTTTTAATCAATTTTCAAAAAGTCTTAAGCACACCATCAGAGGCCCTGAAAAATGTACATCGAGAATTATGACTTATTGGTTTGCACAGGATGAAACAAAACAGTGATAATAAGGATAAAACAAGACATCAATCTAAATCAGGCTTTCAACAGAAAGCGTTGCCATAAAGTGGTCTGTGCCTCAAAGTCCTCAGGGAGAGGTCTGTGATTTCCTGAAGAATCATTTACAGAAAGACACAAAGATTTGGTTCTAAAATTCATAAAACATTAAAGAGGTTAATAATTAAATACATGAGCCACTCTTGTCTGAGAAGAAAATTTAGAAACTCTAGCAAGCTTCAATGACATCAACTTCTTCAATGACATCAACTTTCTTAAGCACAGTACAGACTTCCCTCCTCCTTTTGTATTCCTTCTCCAAAAGGAGCGATGCTGAACAGTGAAAAATTGAGCATATGATGTTCCACAGCGGACCCAGGAAAGGCTAGGTGCTGAGCCACAAATTTCTTGGGGATTGTTCATGTTAACAGGATTTTCATGCATCAATACCACCAAGTGTCATCTCCATAAAATACATACTATTAGAAGAAAAGGCAAAGAGAGTTCACACAAATTGATTTTTTTTTTAAACTTTGTTCAAAGTATTTTTGAATAGGACAAACACTGCTATTATTTAAATTGCATGAACTAATTTTCCTGATTTTAAAAGAATTTTATGTTTATTTTTCCTACGTATGATTCTCTTTCCTTTTCGCCACTTCTTTTCTACAAATTCTGAGAATGCACGGTCTTACCTACAGCCTCTCTTTCCATTACATATTTCCCTACAAAACCCAAATTCAGTAATACAAGTGTTCAAAATGAGCTGCTCAGAATGAAGAGAAAAATTTTATCAAAAACTTAATTTTCATTCATTTAAGAGTCTCTTCTGCTACTTGGTTAAAAAAAACAAAACAAAACAACTGTAAGCAGTCATCTGATGTTTTACTTCATTATCAAGCAGGTCATGTTTGCAGAATGTCTGCTACAGAACTCTGAGGAAATCCTGACATTGAGTTCAGGCACATGAAATTGTGTGTTCATACATGGACACATGTATACATGGAACAGCTCTGGAGATCTGTAAAGATCCTTCTTTGCAGAAGTGTCTTACTAACCAAAACTGATCCACGAGTAAAGAAGAAAGGAATGAGAAAGTGAAGGGACACATTGGAACATGTCAGTCAACCATTTATGATTAACAAGGCCAACCATACCTATACACTCTAGTGCTAAGTTTTACAATTTCATTTCAATAAACTAATAGATGATGCTGCAGAATTGCTGGCTTCATAAACCACACAGGGTTCTGATTTTGGAGCATGCAATAATGAAGGATATATTGGGTAGCCGCTGCAGAGATTGCTTATTTCTAATAGGAGTGAAGTTAATTATTCTCTGGCTTTACAAAAACATTAAGAGGAACAGCTTTCTAGACTGTGATTTGGCTCCATGCTAAAAGTGGTTTAATAAAGCAGCTCATCTCTTTACCATCACACAAAGTATCAATAGCAGGTTTGACACTTCAGAGAGGAAGGACAGACTGTTCCTCTTGCTCATGGATACTTCACCCAAACACAGTTCCCAGACTTGAGTGGAGGCATTAATGGTGGTGTCAGTCAACCCGCTAAGGGAGGGAAGACTATACATGTCGCAGAACTACGAGTTCTGTGAATCAGTTTAGAACACAGATAGGAAAATGAACAGTAATCACTGTAGAGATAGGTAGCATGAGGAAGAGCACTGTACTATGGGGGAAATCAGGCATGTAACAAAGGCCTACAAAAATTTCATCAGGAATTAATGGGAACTCTCTTTCCACTGGCAGCAAGCTCCCATTCAAATCAATGCAGAAGGGCTTCCTGAGCAGATTGCTAACAGGATAGCACCAGCCTTGCAACTAGATGACTATTAATTGCTACCTGGACTGGGAAAGATTCTCCATAATTTTAGTACTTGAAAGAAAACTGGGTTAGCAACCTCTGTATAATTGGATTTCTAACAAAAGAAAGTATTTCAGACGCAGGATGCCCAAGAAGGAAGGAAAGGGGAGATCTCACTATTTTTCTTCTTCTTCATTTATTTGTTCTTTTATCTCACTGGTGACCTCTACCTTATTTTCCTACACTGCAAGGGAGAAATGATCGTTAATGGTATAATGCACATAATTATTCATTAGTGTTGCTTCTCTTATCTTAACTGATCCTATCTTCTTGACTTCCACGGTTCAGTCAGGCAAACTGTCTTTATATAAATATATATGTATAGAAATTGCTACGACATCTTTCTGGTAAAAGAAAACTGCTACTAAAGTTGACTGAAAATTTTCCATTAAAACAGTTTTCTACTACAATATGTCTTTGAAGGCACTGTGCTTTTGCTAAATATTATTGACTAATTTAAAATAACAATTCATACCATCACCAATAGTAGACTTCCACTGATAATCCAGAATGACAAGATACCACAATCATTCGACTGAGAATTTCAATTGAATATTTAGACTGTATGACAGCATCAAGCACATTGTGAACTCCTACTATTTTCGTTACACTAAATAACAAAAATTAAATAAACATCAAAATTAATGTTCTTTTGAAGGAAAAGTTACATTTTCTCAAGCTAAATCTTATGTATTATTTTATCTCAAATTTGCAGTGGGTTTTGGAAATACTTCAGTTTTGCAAATATGAAATCAATGCAAAGTGCCTTCTCCTTCTCCTCTCATTAGGCTGCTTCAGCTTCTCTCATTCACAGGAGCAGAACCCTCCACGGCTCCACCAGCAGCTCGTCCCATCTCACACAGGCCTGTCCACCCCTATAGAAAAACCAAAGCACCAGCCACACAGCAACTGTTCTCTCTCTCTCAAGACAAGGACCTATGTAAAAGAATTATCCTCTGCATCTATGTACAGACACACAAGGCAAGTGTGGAAGTATAACTTCCTTCCTCACTTTTTGTGATTCTACAGTACAACAGCAAAAACATTTTACCATGTATTCTAAATGTCTAATGCCACTCAGTCACAAAAGTTCTCTTGCAGAATACTGGAGAGGTAAGAACAAGGTTTGAGATAAGTAGCTATTATCATATTTTGTAGCCAATTGGTTATAAGCCTCCCTGCTCTATTGGACATTTCAGCATTTTTCAAACCTCAGAAATCTACAACTTAATTTCACAATCCCTACGGTATATTCCAGGAGTTGTTACACATATAAGCACTGAAGAAAAATGAAAAGAAAAAAAAAAAGGACAGAAACAAAAATTTGTAGAAAATGCAAAATAATAATAATAAAATATCTCATTTCATTCAGATAAATGTCAGTATTACATTGCCAAGCAGCCTGAAATTTCTGGAAGTAGCACAGGACAATGAAACCTGAATGACAAGGGGAAAAACTGCTGGCTTACCAACTTTTTGCTGTCCCCTATTTCACCTCCCTGGATGACAAGAAGCATTTAGCTACTGTGCCAAGATTTGAGTTGAAAAAAAATTGCTGCCAAATCCCAGTAAAACCAAAATAAATCCCAGTAAAGCCAAAGACAAAATTGCAGAACAGAGATCTAATTCTGTGCTGATTGTCAATGGTCTTAGATACAGATAATACACACTTCCAAGTTCTTTGGTCTGAGAAAGTTACTCTTGTAGCATTTCTCCATATGGAGAGTTTGAGAGAGTTTCCAGTAAGTTTTGCAAGTTTTTCCAGTATAACACATGTGGGCTCATCTATCACATAAACGTTTTGAATTAATGACACAATAACGTTTCATAAAGGAGACAAAATCCATTCCATCTTCCATCTTTCCTGGCCAAAATTGTCTTTTCCAATTTAAGTTCTTCATTAACTGATCAAGAGCTACATTACCATTAGCTAAGATCCACGTAAGTGTAGACAGATCAGTAATGCAGATATCTCATATTTTACTGCTATTGTCTGAAGTTCCCAGCAATATCTACTCTTTCTCCAGACCAGTTAACGAAAAAAAGAAAAAGAAAAAAAAGAAAAACACCCCACACCCACACTCCAATTTTTTATTTCCTTTTTTCTTTGTTTAATAAGAGAAAGTTCCTACAAATCATATTCTCCTGCAATGGCTGGAACAGTGAATGCAGAAAGTCATTGCAAAGCTGAAGTGCATGTGTGAAAGAAGCAGCATTTCTCTTCCTTTCTAAGAGCATAACACTTCTTTCTAAATACTGTCTGAAATTGTGGCTTTTAGTTTCCTTGCAGTTTTTATGAGAAAAATATTCTGTGAAAATGTGACCCTGTAAGCAACAATTCCAATTTATATAGCAGAAGGCTTTAAATGCCTTTCTACGTGTTCATTTAATGGCCAGTCAGCTGACTCCTGCCTTGGCTATCTCCAGGGGGGAAAAAAGATTCCCATTAGCAATTCTGTGGCTGGGAGAAACCTCTGGTCTATGCACAAGGTTTAGCAAGGTCTGCTTTCTCTGCAACACCTACAGAATTGGGCAATCCTCAAGAGACTTGTTCCTGTCCTCCTCTGAGGAAGGAACCCTTGGCATCTCCTCTGCTTTTTATCACCCAAAGTACAGATCACATCAGTAACTACAGGAAAGAAATATCTAAATATTTTTAATGTTTGGGGTTTTTTCTACAAAAAAAAAAAAAAGGCCAGTGTATGAGGATTGAATCCAGTAATGTTTAACAGTAAAGAAAACGATAGCATGTAATCCCTCTTGGTAAAAGATGAAAAGGTACCAGAAAAGAACAAGCCAAGAAGATTCATGAAGCAGGGGGTGGGGTGAGTGGGAAATGTGCTCTTTATACAGAAACACTAATTATCTTTAAAATATAACCAGAACCATAAAGATAAACAGAGCCCTTCAATAATATACATATTCAACATCACTGTCATTACCACTCACATGAAGGTTAAAATTTGCGTGTAGTTCTGATCCAGTATCAGCCCAACACAACAATTACATTAATGGTGCTCCTCTGATTACATTTGTATTATAGAAATTAAGCATACAAAGTTTGCCTTAAAGAAATATTAGATATTATGTTGTTTCTGTAACACATGTGGTTTGTCTGGGGGCAAGTGTTTCTTTCCCTTTTTAATCTCCTTAAAAGAACAACAATCTCTCCTTCGTATGGGGTAGAATCTAGAAAGGCTTCCTTTTCACAGAAGAGACTGAACTGTCTCCTATAAATATTTTTCTAGTACATCTACATGATCTAAGGTAATGACTATAATAGAAAAGACAATGAAAAATAATGGATTAATTTATTTTAAATATAAGAAGATTTGTCTTACCAGTTGTAGCTAGACAATGCCATAAAATAAAATAATCCCTTAAAAATGCCAGTCCACAAAAGTAGTCAATAGATATCAGGATAAGCACTTGCTAATCAATAGCAATAAGTCAGTACAATTTAGCTAACAGATGTCAAGAACTTTTTTTGTAATACTTGACTCACTAGTCTAAAAAATATCAGGCTGATGCTGTAAATAAGAAAGCTGCTTAGTGGATTATAAGGCAGCAGGATGAAGAAATGGGACAGCACCGTACTACTCCTTACCGCTCATGTCAAAATCTGTTCTGTTTTGCAGAAGATACAGCATTACAGCAGCTCTATCATACATTTAGTTTAAAAGAGTACAAAGTACAATATTTAGAAAAATCCACTTACTGTAGAATAATTGTACCTGCTCACTAAAAACAAGCCTTCCCTAACTGGAAAACAAGTGGTAGATGGAAAAAAAAAATATATATATATATAAAATTTAAGATTATCATTAGTAAAGATGAAACATGAAATGTATACACTTATGAGATTCCTATGCTGTACAAAAAAAATACTAATTGCAGATAATCATCTGGAGTACCTGGAAAACTGATAGTATATTATATGTGTATTTTATTGTGCACATTTAACCGTTGCATGAAGCCTTCAAGCTTTACTCAACATACACTGTAGATAATGAGCACTTTACCTGGACATGACCTCCCTAGGGACAGTCCTGACCAGCAAAGCCTTATTTTTTTATGAGGGGGTAGGACATGTGGACAACTGACACTCCTTGTCCAAAGCAACTGAACACTGCAGCACTCTGAGATGCTTTCAGAGAGCACAGAAGAATGTCAGGTTCTGGAGAAAATGGTCATCTGAGTAACCACAGCTTTGATTTCCCTAACAAAGAGCAAGAGAAAAAATAAGAAAGGAAAAGTTATTTACCAGATATTTGCTTCAAATAAATTGAACCAAAATGGAAACACACTCAGGTTGATCCTTTTTTTAAGTATGTTTGAATACTTTCACAGCAGAAACCTTATCTGTGTGTGCAGACTTCAGCAACAAAAAGCTTCTTTGTTAGGTATAAACTCGGGCTGCAAGAACAAGCCATCTTCTTTGCCTTTGGCACATGCAGTTTCTCCTTCCTCCTATGCATTCCCACATGGTGCTGCAGAGGATCCTCATCCCATCACTGCAGCTGTGTCACCCATCTCTTTGGGCTCAGCTTGGCTTCCCCTTTCCTCTCCACCCAGACTCCTGGAATGCCAAGGAAGTCTCTGGCCTATTTTGATTTCTCTCTAAATCCCTGAAGTTTTATTTGCCAGTTTGCTGATGACAGAGAGGTCCTTTACCTGCTTGTTACCATTTTCAAAGCTGCACTTTCATGAGTACCTCAGGGAGCAGCAGTTTGCTTTCTAGGACTTCATTGTCATCATGTACCACACTGACCAGTGCTGTGTCTCACCACACTCTCCAGAGGACAGGATGGGCTGTTCCCCTCCTCCAAGGGTCACCTCAATTAATACTTCTATTTCTTGTTTCTCATCTTTTAGGTGGATCCTAAGCTTCTAAAAAAATAAATCTGTTTTTAAAGCCTGCTCGCTTTAAAGCCTCAAATCAAATTCAAGGTCTTGGGGCCAATTGCAGGCAGATATTTCAGCTTGTTGCTGCTGATTTGAGATACTTATTTTTGTTACAAAAACTGCAGGTTTTAGTACCTGCTTAACTTCACTGCCAAATCAGAGAATACCTGTGATTACTCAGACATTTAATAAATTAGGAAGAAAAAGCTAATTAGTCACCTATTTTGAACCAGGACATTTGGGACAATCAAGGGCTTAGGTTCCAGGTGTAGAAGTTACCACCTACTCTCTAAAATGAAGGTCATAATCAACCCTCCTGACAGAGGTAAGCCTTCAGCACTAACAGAGAAGCCAGTCTGTGCAATACAGAGGAGATATGAGGGAGATGGTTTCTTGACAAATTTATGAGCAACATCAGCACCTCTGCCTTCAGTGGGCAAGAAACACTTATCCAATTTGCCTTCCACTCTAAAGCCACATCACAAAATAAACACATGAACCTCCTTCAAATAAAATAAAGCACCTCACAGTACACCTGTCTCTCTGGAAAAGTTGAAAGAGAAAATTGCATTAGTGAGGGTATTAGTTGCCTGAAGCAAGATTAGTTGACTAAACTGAGAGTCACAGGAGATGCTCTGTGCATCTAAAACAACCTCAGAGACTGGCAGACATGATAGACACAGGACCTGACAGAAAACAGTAACTGAAGGCCAGGTGGGACACTCAAGACCATCTCAAGTGGCAGTGGATGCTTAGGCTCCCACTGCAGCATCCGGCTCCTAACATATTACTCAAAGTTTTCGAATGCTGCCACAGGAGGAAATTAGGAACCTCAGAAATTGGAAAAGGGCTCTGTAATAAGGCTGCCATCCCTCACCTCCTGCAGAGCAGGAGGGCAATGTTTGAAAGAGACAATATGGATGGGCTTCTGCACTTCATGTCTGGCTGCTCTGGTCACATGAATTCAAGTTTCTCAGATTTTTTTAAAGGCTTTTTTAACAGCATAGCAATGCTTCAGATACTGACTGTACTGTATACTTCAACAGAGCCACGCAAATACAAACACTAACACAACCAAAAGTTATTTTTTCTTTTATTTTATCATCACGCCCTTCTAGATGTCTACTTAAAATTAGACACTGAGGAGCATAGACCAGGACAGGTGATGTTCCCTGGTCTCTTAGTCCTTGCAAGTATGTGCATGTTGGGTGCAGTAAAGAGGGAGATAAGGCAATTCTTCAAATGCATTATAAATTACTCTGGAGTAACAAAGCAAAAGCAGGAAAGGCTGAAAGTCAATTCCCCCAAAACTTCAACAGATGTGCAAAGGTATCATTTATAATATTCTAGTGACATCTTCTGCATTCCAGTACTTGCCCAGTTAAATGAGGAGATGACTCCTTTATCACAGAGTTGAGACTGAAGGTGCTTCATGAATGACAATTTTTAGAAAAAAAACCCATGAAATAGATCTGAAACACAATATACCTAAAATCCAAAAAATATTCACTGACTTTTCACGGCTGTAATGCAGTTCCTATAATTTCCTATTATAGGGGGGAAAACAAAATCAATTGAGAAGTGTTTATCCTTCTGGTTTGTTTGGGGTGGGGAGTTGCACTGTGTCTTTGACTGGCTTCTAGTCAACTCAAACTAACTTTACTATGGCAACAGTTGCATCGCTTCACATCATGCAGTCTTGCATGAAAAAATAAAACCGACACCTTCTCCTCCTATCCCTGCCCTTTGATCTTTGAGGTGGATTTAAAAGCCTCTGCTTCCAAGATTTCCAGGCCAGTAAGCCTATGCATAGAAGATTTCTATCTGATTGAGAAGATTTTTCCTATTTACAATTAATCTAGTAAAAGTATTTTGCCTTGAAAGCTCCTTTGTGCTCCACAGTATATTCAGTAGTTAGAGGGTTAATGCATGAAATGGATCACTGGGCTGAAAATAAAAATCACTGTTAAAAAAATGTGATACCAGGAGAATTAGGCACAACATAATATTGTAACCACTGAGAATTCTCAACAGTAAAATAAAGCCTTGTACTCCCAGCATTTTCATTAGTTTTCCAGTAGTGCTGGATGCAGCATGAATTACAATGAGCTAGAAAGCAGTGGTTGCTCTCTTTACAGAACATGCACTGTATAGGGGGAAGTCATTTCTTCACATCATACTGTGCTGGTTATTGGTTTGTATATGCTGGTATGCATTTTAGCACTTAGAAATTATATTTCTCTCCATTACTGAAGGCTGCATATAGCCTGCAAAACAATATGTGTTTAGCAGCTCTCAAAATGAACCTCATTGTAAGGCAAATATTTGTTTAGAAGTATGCACAGTGATTTAAATCTGTAGAAAGAGCATTCTGCACCAAATCTTTCACTGGGAGGATGTCTTTAAGCCTGGACAGGAGGTACTGTGTTTTCATTACAACAACCACAGAAGAGAACATTAAGAAGATTACTAAAAGTCAAAACAGGACAAAAATATCAGGTTGATATAAGCTTCCAATGCAGAGTGTTGTTCTGCTGGCAATTAGCTATTCATCAGAAGAAAAATTATAATAATAAAAAACCTCACTAAAATAAACTGATTTGGGCAAGTAGAGCATGTATGTGTTGTGGTTTTATCCCACGTCAGCCAAAATCAGTACCATACCATAACACCACCAAACATCTTGGATAAGAGACAAAGAAGCTATGTGTACAGAACTACTAATTTCTCTGAAATTATTATTTATATAGCTCTTTAAGAATTAAGCATATCAACTGCATTTGAAGGAAGACTTGAGTTGATCTACGTCTTAGCCTGAACTTCCCAAAGACTCATTTAGGGAATCTATAGGTATGAGTCAAAAAACCCCCAAAGATATGCTCTCTGATCACTTACTGTGCACCAACCTTTATTTTTAGCCATCTGACATTACCTAGAAGACCAAGCTCAGACTCACCTGCAGAATCACTGGAAAACCTGAGCCTCTGATTTTTAAGAAACATAACCAGACTAGACAAAAATGCAGAGAACCTGCAATAAACCACTGGGAGGACGCTGGTGTGAATTCAGTGACATGTGTAACATGCAGTTTCCAGCAAGTACCATTTCTCAGAGCCTGACTTGATTCAAGCCCCTAGGTCTCAGAAAGCCTGAAAAGCTTCTGAAAACCAACTGCTTACTTCCTAAATAATGACCTACACAATGCTATAGGGACATTTCCACATCTTCAACGTATGGTGAATTTCAGTGTAATTCACAGAAACATGGAGGTTGGAAAGGATCGCTAGAGATCTTCTAGTCCATCTTCCCCTGCTCAGACAGGGCTGCCTACAGCAGGTTGCCCAGGACCATGCTCCATCAGGTTTTTAATATCTCCACAGACAGAGACTTCACAATGTCTACAGGCAATCCCTTCCAGTGTTTGATCGCCTTCACAGTGAAAATGTTTTTTCTTGTGTTCAGACAGAATATCGTGAGTTTTTAATTTGTGCTCATTGCCTCTTATACAATCAGTGGGCACTGCTGAGAAGAGTATGGCTCCCTCTTCTTTGTTCCCCCCCACAACAGGTGTTTATACATGTTGATGGGATCACCCTGAACCTTCTCATCTCAGACTCTCCTCCTCTGACTGATGCTCAAGTCCCTTAATTATCTTTGTGGCCTGGCATTGGGCCCTCTCCTGTAAGTCCATATCCTTCATTGACTGGGGAGCCCAGACTTGGACAAAATACTGCAGATGTGGCCTCAGCAGTGCTGAATAGTGAGGAAGGATCACCTCCCACAGCCTGCCAGCAACACTCTCCTAATGAAGCTCAGGATGCTGTTGACCTTTGCCATGAGGGTGCATTGGTGGGTCATGGTCCATTTGTTATCCACCAGGCTCTCGAGGTCTGCCTCTACAGGACCACTTTCCAGCCAGTCAGTCCCCACTGTATACTGGTGCTTGAGGTTGTTCATCCCCAAGGGCAGGACTGTACATTCATCTCTGCTGAAATTTATGCAAATCCTTGGGCCCATATCTCCAGCCTGTCAGGGTTGCTCTGAATGGCAGCACAACCATCTGATGTATCAGCCGCTCCTCCCGGTTCTGTATCATCTGCAAACTTGCTCTCTCCACCTTTTCCTTCAATTACTAAAACAAGCAGTACAAATTCCTATGTGAGCAGTGCCAGCCTGGCTCTGGACACAGGCGCAGACCCCTGCTCGGACCCAGCGCTGCACCCACCAGCTGTCCGGCTCCTGGGCCCTGCAGTGACACCCCTGCACCAAACCACAGAGCCCACCATGCCACGGGCGTGCATTCACTGCGTCTTAACCCACAACATGAGATATAAACTACTGACATTTTATTAACATTTTGCCTCGCTGTTCATACACCCTCTAGTCAGCTGTACTCTGGGGTAAGTAGGGGCACAACATTTTCCGGATTGTTGTTTTCAAATTTGAACACTACTTCCAACACTGTCTCATTATCCACCTTCTTTTGATGTGGCACTGCCTCATTCTCAGTGAAAGTGAAGGGAGTTTTTGTTTTGTTTTTTATTTTTAAGGCAAGGAAGTAAAACCATGTATTCTTCTTGCAGCACTTAAAGGGGAAGGCTTGTCTTTAACCAGCTACGCTAGTAACAGAAAACTTTAAAGCACGCAATTAACAAGCATTAAAGCTTTTCCCCCCTAACAAACGATCTGATATTGTTCTCTTGAGGATTCTTTCTTCCTTTTTTCCCTCAAATGCGGACAACAAGCTGTTTGCAAAGTCATTAAGATGAAATATTTGCTGAAGAAAAATAAATTTCAACAAGTAATAATTAGATTTGGTGCTGTTTTCTCTTTTAGAGCATGTACCTTTAGATATCAAAACTTCGTTGGATGCTAGTGGCAACCAAAGGACAGGAAGGTGTAGAACAACGTGTAGAACATGCCCACATGTGCTGTTTTCACAGGGATCACGGAAGTCACGCAGCCCCTCTGAGCAAGGGAAAGCAGGAATGGGTGAGGCAGAGAATGAACATCGTGTCTAGACTTGCTAGAGTTTACTGCCATTTCAGAATAGTGAAAGACAAGACCACCAGTTAAGCCACTGGTGGTTTCACATCATGAGGTAAAGATGATCACATCATCAACAAAGATTTACCACATCATGGGATGAAGATTTTCTGCAGTTAAACCACTGGGCTTACTGCAGGAGATCTTTATTTCCTTAGGAAGGCTCAAGTGAATGAAGCTACTGCTCACACATAGACTGGCTGGACTGAACAAGGAGGAGACAACCCATCTGCAAGGTCTGTCACACTTCTCAGAGCCTGGAAAACCCAAAGTCTGCTGATGGTATAAAGCCTGGTTCTGAGGCCTTCATTCACATGGATTCACTGGCATGTCTGGTGTTACAGGCAGTCCCACACCACAGCCTATTCCTCTGTTGAGCACTCCCCCACCAAGCCGTGTCTACTCAAGAAGCACACGTACATATGGTAACTGTGAGACCTCCATCCTCTTGCCAAAGTCATATAGAACTCACCAGTGATTTTAAAAACTCCAAGAGGAGGCAGCAACTTGGAGAGATTGAAAAAGCTTCCTAACAAATCTGGCTAAAATCAGCCAACCAACTGTGGCAAAATAAGCACAGAGGAAGCAGCCATAGCTGACATGCCAACACAATCGCCTAGAGGTTACAGAAATCCAGCATATATAAAAAAGCAATCCTGAGAAACTAAGAGTCCACGTTATTTTACTTCAGTTGCTCTCCAGACCTCAGGAAATTTATTTTAAAACCTTATCCTACAACCCTCTGTGTGTAAATACAGCAATGTCACAGTACCACTGAGCTCCAGTACAGTGGGCCAAGTGAAGACCACTTTTTCCATGAAACACCCAAGCACTGTAGGACAGAAACACAACAGCGTCACAGCCACCACAGTTTAAATGCATGTTTAAAAGTTTGTACCTAAATCTTTTTGGTAACCCTGGAGCAAGGTATGGCAGAAAGGCAGAGCTACACTGAATTTTCCAAGACAGGTAGCCGAACATGCGGCATTCCCATAGAGAACCTCAGCAGAATTTTGTAACGTAGGTACCAGTTGTGCAGCATGTCCCCAATAGCGACACAGCGATGCCTCCAGCTCACAAGGCAGGGACCACTAACCATCAGGAGCTGGGATCTCAGTCTTTGTCCCACCTGAAAGTCCAAACAGTTCACCACTTGTAAATCCAGTTTTAAGTAGCAAAAAACCTAGGTATTGGCTTTTTTGTGTGTTACCATTGTCTATAATGGAGAAAAGTAATAAGCAATAGATTAATATTTTGCATTTAGTGAAAAAACTCATAAAGGCTGGTTCTGTCAATTACAAAAGATGCAACATTCATTACATTCATTACAAAACATGCAACATTCTATGCATAATACATAGAAAACTTCCAATTTCCAATTAAAAAACATTGCCTAGGACTTCATGAGTTTTTCAACAAATGTTAGGAATAAAAAAAAGTGCATATTAAGGTAATCTGTTAAGAGTACTTGTTATGTTTTTCCAGGTGTTTAGAGTGATTGGAGTACTACACATTTGCATAACTTTGGGATTTTCTAGACATTGAGAGAGAAGCAAACATAAAGAGAAGCCTGTGATTTATTAAGTGGTTTTTCAGGAAGGAAGAGTAATTTTCCTTTACAAGCCATCTGTACAGTTCACCATGTAAATAATTCTCTGTTCAAGACAACAGAATCATATTTTACTTGTGGGTTTAACACACACAGCACATTCCCATCTCAATTCTGTTCCATCACCAGAGGACTCATTAAGAACTATCAATTAACACAACAGCTATGCTAGCAAGGAGAATAATGAAAGGGCATTTACACCTTAAATTTTTTTGCCTCCTTTAATTTTTATTTATTAATAATTTCAGGGCAGAGTGGACAACATATTACTATACAGTTTATGGCTGTTCCTCCCACAAGGCTTTTAGTATAGACAAATCGTGATCACCTTCCTTTGGCACCTTACTAGATCTCCTGAGGCTTTATTTATTTATATGGAATCCATCGCTGCAAAGTCTAGGACCACAAGCACATGAAACACACTACCTGCATGCACCCAGGCTGCTGCAGCCCAGGAAAACAACTGTAGATTCTATTTTCTCTTTTATCCATTTAAACCTGAGCACAGCTGGGAAACTGTGAACTGAGTTTTCCTTCCTGAGACTAAACCATGCTATTTACTAAGCGTCAATCACAGACCAGCTGAAGGATGCATGAGCTGTAGAGAACACACCTAAGCTTCAAAGCTTTCATTTTCTTAACTTGATACACAGTGACAGAAAAACAGAAAGTAAATTTTTAAAAAGCTGCTTGAGAAGGAAAATTTTACCTATGAACATTTTACTGTTTGAAAACTGCAAATATAAATATATATACACATATCCCCCAAATGTAAGCATCTGCCTTTTCCTGCAGTTTCCTTGGCATGGGGGCCCTCTACCAAAGCCCTTGTAATTGGTGCACTTCATTTAATGGCTTGCAACTCGGAGCAGTGAAGTTTCGACACTGCCAACCCCTCATCACTGTGACACAAACAGAGCAACCCAGGAGATCATGAACCCATGGAAGAAAAAAAGAACATCTGACTTTCCATAGAATTCTTCTGCCTGGGGTATGAATTACTGTGTTGATAAAGCAGTGGGATCGCAGACTCCTCTCCATCATATTTTTCTGTTACAGGGAAATTCAGTGATGTGTTGTTCCATGTATGATAAATTGTCTTCTGTGGGCATTTATTTTTTCACAGACAAACACTAAAAACTTCATCCCTTTCAATAACCAGGCAAGAAATTGCCTAATAATTAGGTAGTGCAATTTATAGTTTAATAGCCTGTGGGATTTAAGGCTTCCACCTTCTCTGAGACTGTCACACCTGTGCCCTTTTAGCATTACATAGTATCTTGGTGTTCTCATTAGAGTTCAGAGATTAATATTAATGAAACAGATTCTCAGTCAAAGCACGCTAACTTACATGACTTTAATTTAAATATTTTAGTGTAACTTATAATGAGAATTTACCTTTATTACTATTATTTTTAAGAACTTTAGGTTTCTATCTTCTATGAAATTATAGCAGAAATAATTCAATCACAATTAAACCCAAGAAAATAGTGATCAGTTCCACACAATAACAGAATTGATATTAAAAGGAGATTTTAGAGTCTGTAATCCTTTTCTCTTTGAGAACAGATGAGTTGGTTTTGACTCAGGTAGGCAAGCCTTGAATAAGTAAATCACTTGTAAATACAGGGGTTGAGGAAGCATTCTATTTAAGATTATCAGAATTGTTAATTCAGGCAGCCTTGTAAGAAGATTGCGATTACACAGTAAAAATTATTTTTCCCGTTATCTAAGGAAAGGAGATAGAATCTAACTTTGCAGAATGGGTTTTCTGACTGTCTCACAAGGAAGGAATTACAATGCAATTCAAGATTTAAAATTTCAGTCACCTCTCAGGGATTCTCCAGTAACTCAATATAATACAGCAAAATTTCCTCTGCTGAGAAGAAATATCCACTGCAGAGTATGAGCATATTAATGATACAGATACTGCTATGTACAATTATACTTGATTGCCGAATCCAAGCACGCAGATCAAACACACGGGAACATTCAAATACCACCTCTGCAGAAAAATTAAGGGGTTCTTTTTCTTGAAGGTTGGGGCGGGTTTTTAGTCACAGGGTATGCAAAAGCAGGCTTGTACAATCACAGAGCCTATCAGATATCCTCCAAGTAACTCCCAAATTTTCTGGCCAATTTTAGCTTAATTTGATGACAGAACAACAGTCTGGAAGGCATCACAGCAAGTTACAGGAAAAACAGAGGTTGGGTAAAACAAGACAAATATAGAAAATTGTCCCTCTGAGAGGACAGCAGTAGAATGACCATATCAGTGCTCTGGCTGGACACAGAGCCTGCTGCCTCTTACTTAGGCGACCTGGAAGAGACCCAAAAATGCAATAGCTGAAACACAGAGCAGTTTAGGAGCTAATTCTCAAAAAAACTTTTTTTTTTTTTTTTCTTAAAAAGCTTTTAAGCTTGCTTTATTTTTTTTTTCTCAGATGAAGGCTGAGCTTTCAGGCAACAGAACAAAATTAATGGGGCAGTTAATTCTGCAGTTGTGCACCGACACTTGTGAATAACAGCAGCTCACTGTCTACTGGAAGTTGTTCTAAGCTAGATTCTTCTGAAAGGGTACTGTCAGCCTAAAAAGAGCTAGTATTTCCCAGCTCCTTTGCATGCACTACAATTTAGAAAAAAAAAAAACAAACAACACTATCTCAGAAAATTACCTAAGATGGCTCTGAAAACACCTATTTTTCTGTCTGGTTCACCAAATTATCTCCTTAATGTAATTAAGTCTCCTAGATGTAGGAAGGACATCAGCTAACTATAATTTGCATTTTTATTTATTTTTTTACAACAGCTCATGCTCCTGCATAGGATTCTATGCTTTGCAAAAGTAGAATATGTCAAATATATTTAAAAGCCCATAGTAATTTTGCAAATAGCTTCATTATTGGCCAAAGGTGACAGGATACAGCAACCAACATGGTACCTGCTCTGAATGCAGGTTATTGCACTACCACCGTAGCTGTTTTGCATTGTGTCCCAGTGGAACCACAATGAAAAATTAGCTGTTCCACATTACAAATTACCTTGTTTCTCAGCTACAGCAGGTAATGGCATTTCAAGGTGCACTTGCAGCATAGGAGGGTAAATAAATAAATAAATAAATATATATATATTGGTGTTGTGTGTGTGCCTCACAAACTCACTCTTTCTCTAAATTCCATGATGGTGTTTAGAAATAATTCAGATTTGCACTACTATTTTGCACAATAACAAAACTACTTCAGATCTAGTGGGTAGTTTAATTTTAAAATGCCCACGTATTTTGCCTCACACATCACAGAGGCTCCCTGAGAGTACAGCCACGACGGCAGGCTGTGCCTGGGGACACACGGGAGTGCAAGGGGACAGGCTGACTGTGCCACCTGCAGTGAGGGATTTTGAAGAATAGCCCTCCAAAAAGCTTACCACAGCCACACGAGCATCTGTGCCTTCTCGGGACAGAGCCAGGTCCCAGGGCATAGGGCTCCCTTTAGTGGTCTGCCTCCAGGCCACAGAGCTGCCACCCCAAAGCCACCTGCAGCTCTCACCAAAGGCTAAATGAACTTCATTCCCTTAACTTGTCTCTCATAAACAACTATTATTTGTTATATATAACTTTTATTATGACTGCTATTAACTGCAATTTTCTGTCTGCTTTGCTTCAGACCATTTGAGTTTGAAATCCCCTTCAAGGCAGGAGGCCAAATCGGGAGGCACAACCCCAGGGTCATTCCTGCCCATGCACTCACCACGCTCCTCCAGTTTTGTGAGGCAAATTGGTGTGAAATCCTCCCAAAACCGAACTGGTGTGCTTTTATCCTAAGTTCATTGTACTGAACATACACAATCCAGCCATACTCCTTCGTTACCTCCATCCCTTTTCTTCATAAATATTCTTAGACAGGAATTATACCTACACTAGTAAGCACTTATGCCTGGTTACACAGAGAGGTGGAAAACTAACATTAATCCTCACAGCATTATCTGTGCTTTTGTTTATTAATAGGACTTCAGGCAGTTTAACGTTCTGTGCTCACCTATCACAGAATCACAGAATGTTAGGGATTGGAAGGGACCTCAAAAGATCATCTAGTCCAATCCCCCCGCTGGAGCAGGAACGCCTAGGTGAGGTTACACAGGAATGTGTCCAGGCAGGTTTTGAATGTCTCCAGAGTAGGAGACTCCACAAACCCCCTGGGCAGCCTGTTCCAGTGCTCTGTTACCCTCAAAGAGAAGAAGTTTCTTCTCATATTTAAGGGGAACCTCCTGTGTTCCAGTTTGAACCCATTACCCTTTGTCCTACTGTTGGCTGTCACCAAGAAGAGCCTGGCTCCATCCTTATGACACTCACCCTTTACATATTTATAAACATTAATAAGGTCACCCCTCAGTCTCCTCTTCTCCAGGCTAAAGAGCCCCAGCTCCCTCAGCCTTTCTTCATAACGGAGATGCTCCACTCCCTTCACCATCTTTGTAATCTCACAATACACAGCAACCTGGAAGTATTTTGTGTCTGAGACACTGTAACATCAGGCACCATAAAACATATTCACAAAATTTTTCTCTATTACAAAAAAATAAAAATAAAAATAATAATAAAAGAAATGTTCCCAACCATTTCTATTTCATTTTGATTCTGTCACAGAAAAAGTATTTGGCCACTTGAACATATGACAATTACTTCTTCTTCACCCTCATTTACAATTTGATTGTGATGGCTCTAAGGAAACTTGAGAGATGAAATACAAATACAAAGCTCGTATGCAAGCATAAGCTAAGGGTTCAGTCTTCCCATTATCAAGAGACAAGCATTCATATAATCAGGGAGCTTAATCCTAAATTCACTTTTTGTTTTGTCTAACCAACTTCCATTTATAAAGCACTTCAAACAAAACAAAAACTTTAAAAAAAAATCAAAACCAAAACCAGAACAAAATAAGGAAAAAACAAAAAAACAAACAAACAAAAAATCCCACCATCCTTCTCTCAGAGTTGTTACACCCAAACTCCTGTAACATCCCCTCATTAAAGACAAGGGGCAGATGGCTATCCTTTTCTCTCACACACTTGCCACATACCACTAAATTACCACACGCTAAATTTGTCCAAATTCACTAGACAAATGGGAGAGCACAAAAGAGACAATAACTGAAGATGCAGAGAGACAGGGGTGAAGTAGGAGAGGGAGAAGTACTGCACTAGTGAGAAAAAAAAGCAAACAAACCAACCCCAGCAGCTTCTAATGGTCACAGGTAGCAAGGTTTAGAAATTTCCTCATTTGAAGAAGATACCCAGACATCAAAACCTCTTTGTTTTGTATGCTGACAGTAGTTTGGCACCAACATGGTTGAAAGCTACTAACTCACAAAATACGCTACAATATCACCCTGGAAGTTTTCTGTGCTACAGTTTGGTTCTTAAAGACACACATAAAATAGGAGCAGGCTTGGATGAGCCTCACAGATGCCTTTAGCATAGCCAGTAGCATTAAAAATGCACAAAGAGGCAGATTCAGCAGCTTCCTTCCCAACAACAGCAGAAAAAAACCTTTCTGGCCCAGGTTTCTAAAACCTACACCAGGTCCCTGGTCCTGCAGAGCACCTGGAGGCCGAGAAACACAAGTTTCTGTGAGCACAGACCAAGCACCTCCACAAACAATTTGATTGTGGCAATACAGCAAACATGCTGTGGCACCAGCAAGCAGCGGCAGCTCATGTTTGTGCTCCTTGGCACTGTACACCTGTGATGAGCAGAAAGTCGTCATTATGAGAAAATACACGTATTTCACTCTAAAACCCTGATACCAAGAATATTCATGTTCAGAGTTGTAGAAAAGCAGTTCTGTTGTAACTACCTTTTAAATTATTTTTCCCTCTCCTCCACTCTGCTTTTTATCACAGAAAGCACTATTTGGCTAACGTAGAAATTATAAATAAGTGTTTTCATTCCAAGGTTCTGGCAGTTAGGTAGGAATGAAGGCACTTGGTGTTTGAAACAGGAAAAAGGAATCTGTAGAACCAGCCAAGTATAAACCAGGGAAGGGGAACCCAAGGTGGGCTGCAATTTTCCTCAGGCATCTTATACTTGGCCAACAGCACCTAATGTGCAATGAGTGAACTTTCTCAACATTGATAGGCACATCCATCCTACCTCTGAATCTGCTGTGGATGGGGCCAGGAGGTTAGTACTGACCTAGGATGCTGCAGTGCTAAGCATGGTTTTTGCCCTTCCAAGACAAATATGTTTAGAATATCTCCTAGTCATCACACAGATCACAGAGCAGCACGCTTTAAAGTTTCTGACTCTGTGTTACCGTGTGCATTTTAATAAAAAACTATGCTATGTGTAAAAGCGAAACTTGTAAATCAAATTAAGTGGTAATAACAAATATAACAAGTTATAAATATTAAAACCCAGGGAATTGCAACTGCTGGAAATTCAGACTTATTTATTTTAAATATAGTCATTTTAACTGTATGTACTATTCAAGAAACACAAATCTAACTCTGACTGAAAGTGACAAATAGAATAAAACAACAACAAAAACCTATAGCATAATTTTTAAAACGTCATTGTAATCTAACCTACATTCAACAAACACTACAATTTACTTTCACAGCCATTTTTTTATTCTATAAAATTGTATAAAATCCACCAGAAATTAAATTGAAGGTGTTCAGATTCTTTATATCTACCTAGTTTTTCTGATTTAATTTCTGTAACTAACTCCAAAACTCCTATTTTCCAATTATAATTCTTACTCACAGAACAATTGCGTAAGTATCAATTTTTGTTCTTGGTTTTTACCCTGAGCTTCAATAACATTCTAAAGTAATTTTTCTAGGGGACTTCAAAGGCTTTTTTTTTTTTTTTCTTTAAATAAACAATCCACACAAGTAAAGCATCTGCTCTCTTAAATTTACAAATGAAGAAATACTATGAGCTTCTTACAGGCAAGGAAGCAGTCAGGTTCCTTTTTTTGACGCATCCATATCTGTAAGTCCAAATCATATTAAAAATTAAATGCTGCTATATTATTTATCACTGATGTTTATTTGAAACCATCAATTAACATTAATCTCATTCAGCTGCTCTACAAAGGATCAATCCTTAAACTTCATTTCAGTGTGACTTTGTAAAAGAATAGAGTTCAGGTTCATGACAGAACTACACGAGAAAGTGTTTCTTTGCCATAAATATACTAAGGGTTAGAAATACAACCCACAACTCACAAAGCCTGAGAAACATCCTTTGGCATCACTGAAAATGTTTTCTTCCTCTTCTGACTTGTACTGCCCACCCATAATTAAGAATTATGTTAACAGAGCTTCATTAAACATAATGGAGCTCACAAATGCACAGCAGGTGGTGCAGCCTAACACCAACTAAATGTAAACAGCAGTCCTGTAATAAAAGAGGAAAATAAAAGAGCTGCTGAAACATTTGCAATGGCAGCCTCACTGAGGACTGCAGATTACAGAACAGGCTGCTCAGTCTCACCATTCTTAGAGGGACAACTGGGTAAAGCCCTGAGCATTCTGGTCTGACCTCAGAGCAGACTCTGCTTTCAGCATTGAGTCAGCCATAAGTTATCCTACAATGCTATTTTATCTTTTCTGACTTATCTAGGACAATGGTTCAACTGATTCTGATGTTTGTCTTCCATGAGTCATGGTCTCAAAAAACTCCACCAAACAAAAGCAACAAAACACCCACAAGAAAAACCCCAAATCCTACCAACAACACAGCACCACAAAAACATTGAAAGCTTTAGAAGACTTTTCAGCTTTTCTGTATGACATTAGTTGTTAATGAATACATGAGCTTTTCTATTATGCAAACAGAGTATTTCTCTAAACCAACTTTTCAACTACAAAACCAAAATACTTCTATAAAAAGATTTGCATTTGTTTCTGGACAACAGTCCCTGAACCTGAGTAATTGCACACCAGCCCAGAAGGAAAAAATCTTTCCTCAAAAGGCATCAATTAAAGTAACAAGTAAACATAAAACCATCCACATAGGATGGCTGGAGTGTACTGTAAGGATACATTTTCTTTTCTGAGCATTTTTCCTCACTAATCTACATAAGACAACACTCCTCTGTCACAGTGCTCACACCCATGTCACTACACAGTGAAAAACAAAGCTTTTCAGATGTTACAGAAATATTGTACTCAGACCTTGCCATTTTCAGTAGGATCCATAGCTTGCTGAAGTAGCAATCAAATCTCAGTAAGTACAAATATTGTCAAGCAGGCGTAGGTGGATGACAAAAATCTCAAGTGTCATCCTTAGGCATGACAATTGCCACTTTGTCACCAGCCTTGACCAATTAGTCAGTGCCCAAGATCTTGTAACCACACAGCAAAGAATAAATAGGACCAACAACATACCAGTACAATGAATTAGTGAGTACACTCTGCCAGAAAGTATGAAAAGTCTCTTTTTGATTGTCTCTTTCTCACGTACTGTTCAGGTGCTTGTTCTAAAGATACCCGGAGTCTCATGAGAACAGCTCACCTCCTCCAAACCCTACAG
This sequence comes from Columba livia, assembly GCF_036013475.1. Taxonomy (NCBI): domain Eukaryota; kingdom Metazoa; phylum Chordata; class Aves; order Columbiformes; family Columbidae; genus Columba; species Columba livia. Next base: position 83,472,691 of record NC_088604.1, read on the forward strand.
TTGAATCCCAGATTTCCAGGTGCATGGTATAAGATCTTGACACTGCGGTACAAGTGCACACAAAGTTGGACATCAAAGGGAACAGAGGAAATGAAATACTGTTTCTAATTTAATTGCTCATATTTTATGCAGAGGCATGATACCATCATCCAGCTGATCAATGGATTTCTGCTTCTGTGCAGAGTGAGAACCCCACTGAGCTGGGGTGCTCAGAGCCTCTGCTTCACAATGAGCAAAATTTTCTATTCTGCACATGCACCCAAAAGCAGAGGAATTACCACACACAAGAGCTGTTGAATGCAGTGAGCACAGCAAGCCAGAAGCCAACATGCCACCAGGGAAAGCAGCTGCATTCAAAACTTGGATGGAGCCTTTGCTTCTCTCTAAATCACAGATCTTCCCAACTCCTACCTCCTGAGAGCAGGTGCAATTTCCCACCTCCAAGGTGGCCATGAGCCCCCATGGTGCTCAGAAGAGATCTGTAGCACCCACAGTTCATAAAGCCATTCTCAGGGGGACCTCCTTACTCTGCTAGCCACACAGTACAGTGACATTAATAATAAATAAATAAATAAAAAGAGAGGATGATGTGACATATCATGCCTCAGTCCAAGTGCTCTTTTCACACCTAAAAGCAAATCCTTCCCTTCATTTTGAAGCCAAAATGTAACCCAGCCTGAAGATAAAACCCAAACTTCTTCCTTCAAATTGTTTTCTACTCTGAATGAATTGCAGGAGCCAGAAAGTGTACTGTATGCATGAAAACACACATATAGTTTAAAACCCAGTGTGCACTTAGAAACTGTTTTATGGAGATTTATTAAGAAGTACTACAACCACTGCAGACATATCAAAGCAACACTCGCCTCTCCAGGCAGAACAGAGCACGTGCTTTTGGAGGAGTGCTGCTCACCACCAAACCTGCAGACTGCTTAGTCAGCTATTGTGGTTTCTTGTAACAACTGTCCTCTTGTAAGTATGAGCTATTACCACCACAGAGGGAGATGATGTATCCAGAGATTGTTTACCTTTCAGTTGACAATCACAGTTGGTACCTCTCCCAAAACCTGCTCTGCATTTTATAGCAGGCTGCATGTTGTGCAGGTTGTTGGCATGCAGCCTGAATTTCAGGCCCCATACAGTACAATACCAACTGGCTGTGCAGCATCTGGCTTTGCACAAATAACTACACCATAGCTATAGGAAATCTATCACCGCCCAGGGAACCTGAAAGTAAGCAATATTGATCCATAACCAACTTAGTGGTCAACTCCTGAGTGAGCAACATCCATCAAGAAAGTTTTATTGACATAAAGGCAGATAGCCACCACACCCACAACCACCTTATTATTTGACCTACAGATTTTATAGCAACATGATTTTCTGTGATATGCCAGATACTAGAGCTCAGCAGAGTATTTTATGGTATTCTTAGAGACTCATAACTTTTTATAACCCTGACACTGAATATTCAGGCTATTGTTACGACAAAAGAGATAATAAATGATGAACTACATAATTTATTGGTAACTATCCATTTTTAGTCACTGTAGCTTTTAATAGTGTATTTTGGTTAGGTGTAAAAATCACTGTTCATCACTATGTTCTGTCATAAACCAGCTCCTTTTCCAAGCAAGCACTCCTTGTGGCCACAGCTCATGCAAGCTGTCATTTGACAATACAAGGACTATGATGGCAATAGCATTTTATGGATTCTTTACCCTTCTCCCCTGTTCCCAGCTATAATCTTTGGTCACACAGCACAGCTGATGTAAGCAGCTTGACGAAGTCTGTCCCAGTACCACAGGTACAGACAGACAGGGACAAAGGAGCAGAAAGCTTTGTGTTGGCAAACCCATTGTACCACTGAGATAAAACCACCACAGAATCCTGAGAGGAGGCTGATCTATGGCCAGATTTGTTCCTCGAGGGAACAAATGCTGCTCAGGAAACACACAGAAAGTCACTTGTGCTTACTGTAATGACATACATGCACAAAACAGTTAATCTAAGCTACAAGTCCAATTTTTGTTTTAACATCAGAAAACTGACAAATGAAATGAATAGTAGAAAACATGAAACCAGTTTTTAAGAACGGTTTCAGAGGGCACCCATGAAATGAACACCTCCAAGTTCAACTTCTACACTATGTAAAATGGTAGAAATAACCAAAAATTAGAATTAATAGCCACAGAGATTAATATAATGAATCAGTATAGCTCTCTTGGGAAGAAATGTCACCTTACGGCATCATGAAAAAAATCATCTAACTTATGGAGGAGACATCTGGAATTTAGCTGACAACCTACCTGAATTTCCAAGCAAGGTTTCTACAAGATTCTTCTCCCAAATCTCTCCCTCATAGAAGCTGAGACTTCAACAAGTAGGAGGAAATCCTTCTCACAAATTATTAATTACTGCAGAAACAGTCAGTTTTCATAATGGGGAAAGGGTCTGTGGAGTCTCACGGGCACCTGTGCCAAAACTTAAGCTGTGCAAAAGAAGGTGAGCTGGCAAAGTCTGATGACAACACAAAATTATTCAGGATAATCAAGCCCCAAACTGACCATGAAGACCTGTGGAGTTTCTATGAGTGACTGACAAATAAACTAGCAGATGAAACTCAACTTGAATAAAGGCAGAGTAACACATTTATTTAAAAAAAAAAAAAAAAAGAGGCAAGGCAAGGCACACACCACAGTGGCCACTGGAGTCCAAACCCTTGCATGAATCAGAAAAGAGATTTTTGTCTTTGTTTAAAATTCTCTGAAAGTATCAGTTGAAAGCCAAGTAGCAGTGAAAGTGGTCTACCTTGATTTTAGTAAAGCATTTGACACAGTCTCCCACAGTATCCTTGCTGCTAAACTGAGGGACTGTGGTCTGGACAATGGGGTAGTGAGGTGGACCGTGAACTGGCTGAAGGAAAGAAGCCAGAGAGTCATGGTCAATGTGGCAGAGTCCAGCTGGAGGCCTGTATCTGGAGGAGTGCCTCAGGGGTCAGTACTGGGACCAGTACTATTCAATATATTCATCAATGACTTGGATGAGGGAATAGAGTGCACTGTCACCAAGCTTGCTGATGACACGAAGGTGGGAGGAGTGGCTGACATGCCAGAAGGCTGTGCTGCCATCCAGCAAGACCTGGACAGGCTGGAGAGTTGGACAGGGAAAAATTTAATGAAATATAACAAGGGCAAGTGTAGAGTCTTGCATCTAGGCAGGAACAGCCCCAGGTTCCAGTATAAGTTGGGGAATGACCTGTTAGAGAGCAGTGTATGGGAAAGGGACCTGGGGGTCCTGGTGGACAGCAGGATGACCATGAGCCAGCACTGTGCCCTTGTGGCCAGGAAGGCCAATGGCATCCTGGGGTGTATTAGAAGGGGGGTGGTTAGTAGACTGAGAGAGGTTCTCCTTCCACTCTACTCTGCCCTGATGAGACCACACCTGGAATATTGTGTCTGGCTTTGGTCCCCTCAGTTCCAGAAGGACAGGGAACTGCTGGAGAGAGTCCACCACAGGGCAACGAAGATGATTAAGGGAGTGGAGCATCTCTCTTATGAGGAAAGGCTGAGGGAGCTGGGGCTCTTTAGCTTGGAGAAGAGGAGACTAGGGGTGACCTCATTAATGTTTACAAATATGTAAAGGGTGAGTGTCATGAGGATGGAGCCAGGCTCTTCTCAGTGACAACCAATGAAGAGACAAGGGGCAATGGGTACAAACTGGAACACAGGAGGTTCCACTTAAATATGAGAAGAAACTTCTTCACAGTGAGGGTGGCAGAACATTGGAACAGGCTGCCCAGGAGGCTTGTGGAGTCTCCTTCTCTGGACACATTAAAAATCCGCCTGGACACATTCCTGTGTAACCTCATCTGGGTGTTCCTGCTCCAGCAGGGGGGTTGGACTAGATGATCTTTTGAGGTCCCTTCCAATACCTTACATTCTGTTATTCTGAGAAATTAAATGGTAGGTGCTATTAGGAATAGAACAGAGAAAAAAAAAAAAAAAAACAAACAGAAAAAGGACAATGTGACAATGAATAACTCCAGTTCTCTAGCACAGCTTGTGGCTGTGGTCACCCTGTTTCAAAGGGAATGTAACAGAAGTGGAAATGTTACAGAGAAGAGCAATGCCATGGATAGAAGTTATGGAGTGATATCTATATTGTGAGAAGCTACAGCATTGTTGTAGGATGCTGTAGAAAACAAAGACAGAAATAAAAAGCCATTAAATTAAGGGCTGGGTAAAAGTAATTTTAGGCCAATTACACACAACAATCCAAATTCAAGTCTGCTTGGAAAGACTCAGACTACAGCATACATCCTGGAAAGCTACATCAGTGGGAAGACAATTTTGTATTTGTCTTGAAGTATTTTTTCCCAGTTGCTATCAGAAAAGTGAGTGGTCTAGGTGGATTTTGGCTTGAGCTAGCACAGCCATTCTTATTTCCAGTTGCCCCATCCTCATCCCAATTAATCCAACCCTGCTCACATCCTTCTTCAGGGCACCCAAAGAGAAAAGCTCATCAGCTTACTCGTCCTGACCTTTACTCCTTCATCTTGCCAGTGGTTTCCAAAAGGGCACAGGGAAATCCCTGTGTAAATCACAAAGGTGAACCCTAAGGAAGAAGAGTAAATCCTTGCACTATCCTCTGACATGTCTCATCTATCATTAAGCTGCTGCTCTCAGTTTCCTGTGCAATGCAACTACTATCACTACTGGCATTAACTAGCACCTTCGCTGACACTTGCAGACAGGCCCCACAATTCACGACCGCAAATGGTAATTTCCACGAACAAGTTCAGAAAATTGTGCTCATTTCTTTCCATAGATCAACACAGAAACACATGCTGGCAAATTAAAATGTCAGAGGACTGATTCTCCCAATGACAGCAGCACTCATCTCATTTTCATGATTCAGTGTGGTGTAAATAATTTCCAACAATCAGATAATTGGATACCAACTCCTCTTTGAAAAAAAGATAAAGTAGCCAAAAATGACAGGCTATTTGAGAATTTTGCCAGCCCTGCCACTATCAATGGCATACATAGATAGCATTTCCATTGCAGAACTGGTACACAATGTGAAGAAAAAAAAAAGAAAAGAAAGGCTACAAAATACAAGCAAGGAGGAACTCCACTCCTATTGACTGCATTTTCTAGAGCTTGTTATGATGTGTGAGAAAAGCAGGTACTTCACAATAACATCTACCAAAGTACAAGCAACGGGCACCCTCATAGAAGCAGATGAGAGAGTGGAAAAGATTTTTTTGACTTCTTATGGTATGCTCAACCAAGCTCTTGGCCTTTTGTTTCTAACCAAGCTTCCCTCCGTGCCACTCTGGAAAGTGCTCCTGATTACTCAAATCTGTAATCCAAGCATAACCTACTGCTAAGACATCCTTTAGATTGTATGTCCAAATAGTCACTTGTACTGACATACCATTTCATACACTTAAGTCTCACATAAAGAACAGAAATGAAAAAAAAGTCATTTTACAGTCTCATAGAATCCATGCAAGACTTACATAATAACTTATAAAAACTATACAGGGCATGGCACTATCAATGGAAGCCAGGCATTTGAATCATCTAAGAAGGTGGTTGTCATTCCATACCACAGCCTGACTCACTGCAGTCACTATAACGGCACAGAAAACACAGAACTGTAACAAGGTCATGAGGGAAAGCAGGAGGACAAACACCAAGTTTAAGATAAAGTTCTCTTAAGATCATCAGTAGGAAGTACAGTAGGAACTGTATCAGTGAATATAAATGGAGTTGGAGAACTTCTGTACTTGAAGATCTTTAGAAAAAGGGTCTTAAGTGATTTACCAGTGAAGCTTAAATCAGCCACATGAAAAAGCAATTATATGATAACCGCCCTGAAATACCTAACATACCGTCAACAATATCACATCAAAAATAAGTGAGGTGCATAACCAATATAATTTCAAAACACTACACCAAAATGACAGATACAGTATTAAATCAATTAGTTTTTTAATATTGAATATCATTGCAATCCTTGGAGAAAATTGATAATATTTCTATCTTCTGTGTATCATAGAATTAATGTTTTAATTTATAACTGATTCTAAAATGCACGGACTAAAGCGGTAGCTCTAATATAATAAATGTTTAAAATCACATTCTCTTAGAAACACATAATTCAATCCTGATATGGCAAATAAAGCTATTTACAGAAATAGAGTTCATATTTTCTCCCATCAAAGCTATATAACCTTCAAAGAAACACATTCACCAAATTGAGGAAGGTCATCTATCTGCAAGTTTTAATAAATGTGTATCAAACAATCTAGGAACCAATGAAAACTGGAAAAAAAAAAATCAGGAAAAGTTAATCATGCTGAAGAGAAGAGATAATTAAAAAATGAGTTAGTAACATACAAGTTGACCTAGGAAATATAAATAGGTGATCCTTTTTCCTCTTCATAGGTTATATGACAGTTTTCTTCTCTGGAAAATGCAGCAGAGATTAATTCTATAAAAGAATCTAATTAACAATACAAACAGCAGCAATATTTTTTGCAGCTGTCACTTAAAAGAAAACTTACTGGATATGGATAGCTGCCTCCAATCTAGAAAGTTAACGGGGCAACACACTCATAAGGCATAGAGTTGTGCTTTGAATCACTGCAGATACACCTGTGCATTTGTGCTTATCGGCTTTGTTCTTTGATGCAGACTGATCTATGATTTGCAAGCAATATTTTCTGGACACACTAAATAGTAGAAAAAGGAGGTGAAACAAGGAAACAGAACAAGGAAACAAGGAAACAAGGTGAAACAAGGAAACAAGGAAACAGAACAGCTACTGTACTGATGCCACCCAGACAATTCAGAAAAACATCCCACTTTTAGACAGTTGTGTTGAGACTTTATTTTTTTTTTAATCTACCAGAAATATCAACAGCAAAGCAGAATTTTAACTGCAGCTTCACAGTCTTACTGTCCCTGCAGTTTATTCTTCATCTAAATTCACAACTGTAATTTTGGATATCACTGTTAATTGCTTCAGAGACCATGAAATGTCAAAAAGTAGGTGGTTTTGAACTGATGCAGGAAATTAAGCAAGGGAAACAGAGCAATTCCTCAAGTCCAGGTTCATTAACAGACATTATTTAAAGCAATTCTCTCCTGCTTTCTGAGCTTTAAAATTTATTATGCGATACAGTAATTACATATGGGGAATTACAATCTTCAGGCTAAAATTTTCAATTTTAGTTACCTACTAGGAAGGAGGAAGCTGGCAGCTTCATTTTCTTTCATATTTCTTAGCCCTCCCCTTCGACCCCCCAACATTTCACCATTGAAACAAGACAATGGATTTGATGCATGGTGAATTCTGTCGGGTTTTAAATTTTGACTTGGCAAAGACAATACTATGCCAATGTGAAAGAAACCCTGGCTATAGGATGAGGCACAGCAATACTTTTTCAGCTCAGATGACATATGCTTTAGATCTCCCATCATTAGCATGCTTATCAATGATCTAGGACAGGACAGAAAATGGAAATGGATAAAGTAAAAATGGCAGTAATAGTTGCAAATGAGAAAATTATTACAGTGTGCAGGCACTTCAGAGCACACTAAATGAGCTAGTAAAGCAACAGCAAAATATACTCCATGCTGACGAACGGAAATTAAGGGAGAAAAATGACCATCAAATCATCAGCTAAAGAAAGCTGGCACCACAGAGAGCAATGACAGAGGAAAAAAAAAATCTCTGCTTACCAGCAGTTGTAATTAAGAACCAACAACGATGTGTAAGGAATACAAAGGCAAATCATGTGGATTAAAGGATATTACTGAATTAGTGGATGAAAAAAAGGAGGGTGAAGAAATAACTTTAAGTCATATGTATGAAAAACAAATAATGACTGTTACCGTCAGAAAGAAAACCTAAAAGCATGTGACATTGTGAATAGTCTAGAAATGGGTCATGATCTTCTCAATGAAAGAACAAAGGAATTCTCAATTGAAGAGAACACTCAAAAGAGAGTAAATTCAAAATAGAAAAAACAAATGCTCTCCTCAATTCTGTGATTAAAACTCACTTCCACCAGAAAGTAAATGAAAAGAACTTAACAGATTTCAAGGCAGGAATGGATATTCAGGCATTTGTCAACAATATCCATAGGATTTCAAATTATTTTACAGAGGACATGTTCATCTTCCTTAAATCAATTGCTTGTGAAAATAAGTCCAAATATCTGCCTATTAAAACCTCATCCATTCTTCTAACAACGTAGCTAGAGTTGATTACTTTTGGAATTTGGTGACTTCTGTAGATGACCACCAGATCTAAATTAATTGCCTCTTGCTGTGATTCAAACAGACATCCGTTTCCATGCTCCCTGCAGGATCTCAAACAGCTCAGATGTAGAAATGGAAGGGAGAGATGCCAAAAATCCAACTTCTTACCTTCAGTAGAAGTAAGAGAAAATGTTTCTTCAAACTGCCTCCATAGATTTCAGAACAACTAGATATTTTATCTGCTTCTTGTTTTCAAAGCACAAATACTTTAAAAAATGTTTGTTAGAGATGGCATTACAAGGTAAGTGATCACAGATTAAGTTGAAAGGGAATCGGTTAGTGCTGGAGAAACCAGCCTGCACAGCCTCACCTTACAGGTTAGGAACAGGACCTCATTAACAGTGTTTTACTTTGAAGTGCCAGAGACCATGTTTACAGACAGCTACTGCAGAGCAGTTAACAACACATACTTGGTTCATGTGTTTGAATCTTTACATGTTCACAGCTTGAAATGGCTCAGTGAGATCTGAGGTTTGATGTTCTTTCCTATTCTTTGCAAGATGAAACTCAATTTGATATTTCGACTTCAGAAATATTATGAGAATATGAAGATAGTTTCATTACCTGACATACCTCTCTCTACTGAATTAAACTGCAATAGATGAACTGAATCCAGGGTATTGTACGTCATCAGCACCCAAATGCAGCAGTGTGAAATTAGTTTTAAAATTGTTAAGCTGAAAAATAAAATAATTTTGTCCAAAAGAAAGCAGTCCAATGTCATCCATACTGATTTATCTCATCAACCATAAACAAGTCTACATGTGTTCAAGTACGATTTTTCACTAGTTTAACTAAACCATTTTTAGCTAAACTATACAACTTCTTTGCTGTTCTTTTTCTTATAAAATGACTAGATGAGAAGCTGGCACCTTCAGATTTGTCAGGATGACAACGACCATTTTAATGTAATAGTTCATTCCTTCTCTGAAAGAATTCAAAAGGAAGAAAACCTCAAAATTTTCTAGTGCTTACACTCGGAAAACCTGTGAACAGGCATAAAGCAGAGAGGGATAAGAATAAACTAAAAAGCCTTCAGTTTACAGGATCAATAATGCTTTACTGTGTTCTCGTGGTAACCAGCACACGGGTCATTCTTTCTAGCAATCCCTTTGATTTTTCTCTGGTCTGCAAAGGCTACAACATAGAGAATGTTAGATGATGTTCATATTCATTATTAGTCTGTATCTCTTCTCTCCTTACATATTTGTTTGTAGAGCTGGGTAAACTATGGACCAAACCAGTAGATTTCTCCTATGAATCCAATGCTGGAAATCACTAATTTATATAATCAACATAGGGACACTGCCCTAAGACAGATTTAGATTTGTTTAGTTTAGTTTGGTAGGAAATATAAGTAAATGCTAAAAAAAACCACAAGGTCATCCAAATTACTGCTAGTAACAAAGCAGTGTCCTATTGATTTTCTGCTGAAGACCTCCTCTAATGCAATTTAGAATACTATTCCATCACACAGAATTTTTTTTTCCTTTCCTTTTTTTTCATAAAGCCTGTACCTTTTTCACCATCATTTATCTTTTACATACACAGAAAAACTAAGAACACTTTGTTCTCGCCTTAGAAATAAAACTATTGTAAAATCAATTGTTTAATGACAATAAGGCCAAAATAAAAACATAAAGCCAAGCACATCAAAATATGAAGCCAAGCAGAACACACCAAAATATGAAGCCAAGCAGAACACATCACAAGTACAGCTTCCACATTAATGAAGCACAGATTTCTATAAAGGTTTGGTTTTTTTTTAATAAGAATTTACCCCAAAGGTTGTAGTCTGTCAATCTCTCTCTTGTAGTTTCTACACAAGATAGTTTTGAATACTATCACTTCTGTCTCACTTCAAGCTACACTTCTGAAGGATATGGGCTAGCATGTAGGATGTCTGGATAGTAACATTTTATGTAATTTTAAGTAGGCTAAATATATGTCATTAGCTTAGCCATCATCTCAAAGCAGAAAGGAAAAACAAGTCTAATCATTTGCCTTTCACTAAGATTGCTTAAAGAGCACCAGAAATCATAATAAAAGGACTGTACTACAATAGATGATAGATCAGATTCTGCACAGCAGGGTTCAAAACAAAAAGCTGCTTAAAACATTAGCTCCAAAAGTGTCTTAAATATAATGTCAAAAAAAAAGCATGCTAAAGGTCTTCAGCCATCAGACAATCTTCCTGAGTAACTTTTTGCCCACCTTTGGCTTGGTCTTAATGAAAGTACAAGCTTCTCTGACTCAGATCACAGCTAAAAATCCCAGGACATAATTTAATTCCTGCCTCCTCCAGAGACCACACATGCTCTGAAGTGAAGAATGAACTGCTCACTAGAAGTTACATCAAGCACCAACATGGTTAACCAAGATTACTTCTGAATGCTGAAGGTCAATATACGTTGCTTTGTTTTAGAGAAGATGAACTCAAAAGTCATGATGCTTTCTTAAAAAAGAAAATCAGTCACAAAGCAGAACAGCTGCTGAAAACCCTGCCTGAAACGCACTGTTTGTCAGCACCCATCTCCATTGCTTCTAGACACCATTATAGCCAATGTGTGTCCTTATTCTCTTTGTTATCCTCTCCTTGAGCAGAGATGTCTCTGAAGTCTCTTTGATGGGAGGGACTGTGGACATAAGTGAACACTAATATCCAGCACCTGTGCTCTGCCTCCACACAGCAGGTCACTTCTCAGGTGTATTGTCCTATTCTGATCTGAAGGACCATTTGGCAATATCAAGCAATGCAATGGCAAATACCTTCAGCATTCTGATCTGCTATTTTTCCTTTAGCCCATTTAATTCCATATTTTCACCACCATATGGCTTCCTTGTATTTCTGAGGGAAGCTCACATTGCGTAAGTCAGCATAAAACCAAGACAAGCATTCTTCTACGTACTGAGAATCTTCTTACCCACCTATGATTGCTCACTAGCCATCTGGCTCCCTATTGAGATGAATTTCGTAGCTATTTGCCCTAATACAACTGATGAGAATTGAGAAATGAAGTTTTAACAGCCACAAAAGTCACACATTGTTACTGCTGCCTTTGTAGGTCCTTTGATTCACACAAGCACAGACCTGCCTCAATCATTGGAAGATACGGAATCAGTCACTTGAAATAAGGCATATTTCAGTTGCAAAGATGTAAGGTTGCGTACAAGTTGTTGAGGACACAAGGCGTTTTTGGTTTTAATGTGTGTAGTATTATCTTCTGTTTTCTTGTGCAACACTTCTTTTGCCCAGCAGTAAAAAATTTGGGGATACTATCACTACAGACTAGGTACTCTCATACAGAAATGCTTCCTTTTCAAGGTTTGCACTGAAACACCAGACTCCCGAGAATCTTTTGACCTTCAAAGTCCTTTGCAAATTGTTTCTCAGACCACCTACCTTATTAGAACTGATTTCAAAACAAACAGAAGAAGGTTTCCACATACCACCTCCCATCCTGTGGGGCATTTTATGCACTGAGGGCTTATATATATTTTAAAGCAACATTTCCACTTACAGACGTAGTGGTTTCCTGCTCTTTGTTACTATATGTTATTAGCCTCAATGTATGCAATTATCAAGTGATTGCATCAGAAAACCTGCTGATTATAGCAAATTACTTCCATATCACTGAGAGTTTTGCCAGTTTTGCAATGTGTTTTCCCCCTGAACCACTTCCCACATCTTGCAGACACCACGCTATATTCCTGACACATGTTCTGCAAAGCAAAAACCTCTGCAACAGAGCACTGCTTGGGGCACTATTATGTTATGTACCACCTAACAAGAGACTGAAGGTAATAGCAGGCGTTGGAACAGGAATTCCAGAGTCAGTAGTTTGGTGCTCCTTCCTACTTTCCATCTGCAGAAAATACAGTAGTCGTTCTCTAACCACCCAGCACGTGACAGTGGCAGACCCTGGCCCGTTTTGGGTCTATGAGTAGAAGCACAAGAGCCATTTGTCCAGAAGTCTTGTTGCTGGGACTATTGAAATCAAAGCCATACTAGTTTAAGATACCTGCAATGCTCTCTGATAAGTAAGGAGCTGAAATCTAAATACACCTTATGGGATAAAACTTACCCATTTCAAAGGGAGACTAGCAGTCAATAAAAGAATCATTCTGTGCAGAAAACAAAATGGAGAGCCAGAAAAGGTTCTGAGCAACCAACCCTGTTTCTAAGACTTGAGCAAAGATGAAGACACAGCATGTGAAAGACTGGCTCCTGGTACACTTCATACAGTGCAAGAACATAACAGAGAAAGGAACAGATAAAATACTGGGGAGAGGAGAAGCCTGCTAGTTTTTTATTCAAGGGTACTACTGACTAGAAAGAATAATGAGACTTGCAGATCCATCCCAGGGGAACCTAGTTGGCAAGAAAAGTATTCGTTTGCTGTCTGTCCAGAAAAAAAAACACAAGTGCCAATGCAGACACATAAGCACATGGCATGGCATGAAGGAGCTAAAGAGCTCTGAATTCTGGCTACTCAAAAGGGACCAGTAAGAAAGGCAGCAGCTCCCAGCTGCTTTTTGAACTAAGATTTATCAACACACCTACTCTCTAAATTCAGGAAGGAAAATGGGACTCAACACTTGTAATATACTGCAAACATTAGCAATCCTTCAACCAGCAGTGTTTCGTAAGCTTGCCAAAGCTAACTTCATAATGGAAAGTCAGTCAAGAGGTGCAGGATCAACAATGTAGTTATTAAAAAGCAATACAGTCTCTCAAAATGTTCAAAACTAATTTATTCCATTTTGTATCAAGCAAAACTTTACACAAGATCATTTTAAGGAATATTATATTCTAATGGGAAAACATTTCCCTTCAAAGTGTTTAAAAGGTAGCAGTGAATAAAGCTCTATTCTCATTCTTGACCTCATTCCGGAGAAACATAGCCAACCCCCCTAAGACCCACTATATCTTTTAGAAATGTACACATAGACAGAGGTATCTGACATTTTTACCTGAAGTTCCAAAGTCTGGGTAATCTTGCACTAGCTTTAGATACCAGACAAGGTCAAAATTGTCATGACAAATCTCTGAGAAATGACGACAAACAGAAACAGAAGTTAGGTCCTCAGACTTAATTTCTGTGTAATCTAATCAGATATATTTTACTGATGCATAAAGTCATATCTACTTCAGTAACATAATCTGCAGAGTATGATAGAGTGGAAATAGAAGTACAGAGAAAAGTAGGAGGAGCATACACCTTCCAAAAAAAAAAGATATTTTAAAAAAGAGAGAAAATCAAGGCAAATTCAAAGCTGTTGTATTTGCTGCTGCTGCAAACACAGCTGTGAAACTTCCCAATAACATGTTATTCTCATGTTTCAATCTTGAAATACATTAAGCTATTCCATTACATTGCATTACTGATATTATTAAAACTAATATCGGACTTAATTTGAACTATGATGACTATGAACCAGAACAGAAAAAAAAATGAGAAAAAATAGAAGGTGGTTACTCCTTTGCAAAATACTTCTGTAAATATCATTTTAACATTATTATGGTTAATATTAGTTAACAATATCAACTAAGATAGAACAAGTTAAGTTTAGTAACTCTGCTGAGCACAAATGTCTCACATAACCCTTAATATCCACCCAAGGTTTCTAAAATTTATGGAGGAAAGAGCCATCTACTTATTTCTTGTGAATGAATGACCAAATGCAAACAAAGAATCTCTACAAGTGCCATTATTGAATTAACGAGAAAGATGGATGCTGTCATCTACTTTTCCCTGGAACACGAGCATCTAAAAATGGATTCACTTGCGTAGATATTCCACACATGCAACATGTACCAAAGTGGCAAGAAGTACAAACAGAAGACAAAGCTACATACCCGCAGGAAAAAAAGCAACCACATGAAAAACATAAAGCTAACAGGGACTCTCCTTATCTTATCAGACACCTATTTATTTTTGTCCTATTTCATCCTTCTTCTGTCTTCTGATTTTGTATGTTAGACACTTTAACCTTAATGAATGGCTATGGCCACTTGTGATCTCAGGAAAACACTAGAAATTTAAAAGCACACCACTGGTCCTAGCGAAATCAATGCAGACTTCTTTATGGGAGGAAGGAAGGTGGGAGGAATATGAAACTTCAGATGGTGGGTTGCTTACATACACGCACCGTACTCCTGCCTTTGAAGAACCTGACCTGAAAACTTACATGTACCTATATTAGGTTCAAAATTTTCAGTTTAAATGTCAATCATCACAGAAATTAGTTTTTTTCCTATCTCATTGTTGCTATGTTTTTTGTAATGAATATGCACCTTTTTTTTTTTTTTTTTTTTTTTGCAAACTGTCATACACACCATTCACAAATTCTTCAAGGATAAAATACTGAAAATATTGTGGGAAATAAGAAAACTTCAGAAAAGATTATTTGTTTATTTATTTTTAAGAAAACAACTCAAACTGCAAATCCAGTAGGAATAGAAGTGGTGGTATTAATGCTGTCCAAAAAGTTATATACACAGTTTATTTGTAGTTTGATTATACAAGCTTCACATTCATTCTTGCTCCTCAAGTGTAGTCCTGCAGTTTCCGTTTCCATTGGTACTAAACTGCCCCCTGCTGGCACTATCTGTAGTTGCTGAAAACATCTGGATTTTTTAAAAGGTTTATAAGGATGGAAACAATTTTTTTAATGGCACCCAAAAGTGTGCTAATTCACCTCCTCGTACAAACCTTTGTAAGCCAAGGAACTCGCAAAATTAGTTTCTGACATGACCCAGAAAGGAGCAATCAGAGTACAGGGAGGAAAAAGGAAGGAAAAAAAAAAATAAGATTATGTGGCTATTCAGCAAGTCTGTGCCTAAGAGATAACACTTTGTCCCCAACCTTAAAACCAGATACACTCTTCATAGCAAAAGATTCACTTAGGAAAAAAAAATACAGTCACACATTTTTGAAGCTGCGTTACTTGAGGGTTAAAGAGACTCGACTTTTAGGGGGTTTAGTAGAATGTTAACAGCAAGTGTTGAAAGTGACAGTTTTTCCTGGAGATTTTTTTTGTCTGTTATGTTAGTTTTTCCCAAAGAATGCTCACATAAAGATGCTGTAGAGTAATAAAATTTCCCCACATGGATTCCATCACAAAATTTTCTCAGAAATCTTAACTCAAAGGGAAAGCTGATTTTTGCGGACCTGGCCCAAGCTTCAGTGTCTCACACAAAACTATTAATCAGGAGAAAGGTCACACGGAAACTGAGAAAGCACTGCCACATTTTTCTACAAGTCTTGAAAGTGCTTCTTATTAGGTCTGACTGCACTTCTCCCCCATTTCTTTTTCTGCCAAATTTCTTTTGTCACTATTGCCTGCCTGCTAAATGGCAACTTCTGGGAGACACAGGAAAGGCAATCCGAGCTAACACAAGGTCTCTCCTCATGCACAGGCACACTCATGTAAATAGGTTGGTCCATGCCTCTCTTTTTTTTAAAGCAAATCAAGACAAATGGTGCCTAATTCTTTCTTTAAGTCCATAACGAACATAGTCACCCCAATGTAAAAAATTTGAAGGTGCGTACTTTGTATGTGTTTTGCCACTGAAAACTGTTAGATCAAAATCTGAATCCACAAACAAGCAGAACTCACATAGCCCAGTCTCCTCCTTGGATTTCATTAACATCTCTCTCTTCTTCAATTATCTTGCATCTATTACTATATTGTGGTGGCCATTTCCTTAGCGAAAACACTAAGGGGCCGCTGTTCTACTCACCTCTAGGTGTGTTTTCACAAAACTTGTAGGAATAGCTTTGAAACCTGTGTTCCTCTAATAAATGTGGTGGTGATGAGTTGACAGTTCTAAAAGTTATTAGGAAAAGAAGAAATGATTGTCAGACAATACAGACCATGATTGCTTAAGTCACATATTTCCTTAGGAAACCAAGCCAGAAATGCATGTGAATTGAAAATAAAGACTGTGAAAGGAAAAAGGAAGTTGCAGAAGAGAAGAGCTAGTAAGTAAAGCTGTTGTTTTCCTTCAGATAGAGTAATTGCATGGCATAACAGCACAAAGCAACTAAAAACAGTGAAATAACAGTGCTGGGAAAATAGGGTCAAAAACACCTCACTTTTCAAAGTACTTGTTTTTTCTGCATCCTGTCAAAAAGAACTAATTTGACCATTTTACTCATACAATATTTGGGTCCTTTCAAACAATTACAATTGTAGCAGGCAAAGCTATAAATGCTTGTAAAGAAAATATTGAGAACAGCAAGATGGGGGTTGAAGTTTAATTTAATAGACAGTACAGACTATAACTCTCCAAAGACACTTCTGGGAAAACCAGAAAAACAAGAAGCAACTTCATGAAGCAGGCTTTTACTCTGTTCTGATTTATCCCACCAGGCTCAGGGCAGATTTTTGCAGACATATGTGCACACATCTCCCCAGTAACCTATAGACAAGCTGTTGTATACACGTTTGAGTGTTACATGCACATGTGTGCACTGCATAAAAAGCTTCACAAATATATCTGAAACACTTGGATAGCTGGAACTGATGAAGTGTCATTTGTGGACACACACATATTTTAGATAATGCAAAGCAGGTACTAAGTCCTGGCAACCAACAATTGCTCAGGCATTTATAACACTCCTAGATACAGGCTACAAGATACGACCACAACCCTGTGAGTTTTTAAAAGACTCTTGAGCCAGGCCTTATATTCCTTGCTGTTGTCATCTTCAGGTTATCATGTGTTTGGACATTCTGAAATATTACCTGCTTTTATTTCACATCTAAGAATATTAAGGTTGATAACAGAGAACTAATACACAGTTACACAAGGAAACACTATGACGAAATTATTAGGATAATCTGAAATCCTACTTTAAATGAGGATTTTTAATTTATTTTTTTCAAAGATGAATACAAACGCTATCAAGCCTGTGTATTAGTGCATACACAGGAAAAAACAATCTGATTTTTAGTCAGAAGAGAAATATCTTAAAGAGTGAGAAAAATACTACCTGAGGTATGGAACTGAGGTGCTCCCTATGCCCATGCGACTATTGTCACCCCTCAGTTGGCACTGGGACACTTATGTGCATCCATTTCCTCCCTTCCTACAGCATTGAAATCAAAACAAAGCTTCAAAATATAACTATTTAAAGACAAGGAAAAAA
The DNA here is from genome assembly GCF_036013475.1 of Columba livia. Classification (NCBI taxonomy): domain Eukaryota; kingdom Metazoa; phylum Chordata; class Aves; order Columbiformes; family Columbidae; genus Columba; species Columba livia. Next base: position 83,490,188 of record NC_088604.1, read on the forward strand.
CCCAAACATTTGTTTATGGCTACAGAACTATCGGCATCCACCATTTTGCAAGATGCCTAAGCATACAAAGTTAAACATAGTTTAAATTATTTCTTGACTTCTCCAATTGATAACAAATATTTGTTGGTTCTTGATCACTAGAAGTCCCTCCTGAAGATCAAAAATACTTTGTCAGAAAAAGAGAACATTTTCTTAATTTATTATATCATACCTCTTTGGGAAAATAATTATTTCAGGCATTTATTCGCTATAAAATACAGTTTTACATCCACAGGTCAATAATTAGTAAATTAACTCAGTTTTATTGATTGAGGTTATCAGCCAGTCAGTGATAAATTATACATTCTAATTCATTCAACAATTTCTACTCCACATTTCGAAATTAGTAATACTGGACATACATATATCCAGTCTCATACACAAACCGAAGAAACATACACTACAGCAAATCAGAATGTCCTGCAGGATTCTGATTTTCCTGGGTAAATGCTGAAGTAATTCAGCAAATAAAATCTGTCATTTGTTTGCAAAATGTGCAGAAGTACTGAAAAAAAATATTGAGAGGTTCAAATTTATATCCTGTTTTGATTAAGTGACACTACCAGTGAGCTGCCGCTTTACCAGACCACGTTGTTTAAAATAATTCTTCCAGGGATTATATAAAGCAAATGCCTTTTGTGCATACTCCAGGTTTTCCGCAATACCACAATCCAAACTAACGGAGAATAGTGACAAAACCTATGAACCTCCTTAAATTGTATAATACAAGTTTGCTGCTGTCATTTACCAGCTGTAAATTTCTTCCAGCCGTGTGTCAACCTTATTTCTACAAGGCAAATGTTTTATATTTCTAAGCATTCAAGTGGAACTTTATGTAGTGTGCTACAAGCGAATGAGTTAAGACTCTAAAGTCAACCACTGTAGCTCAAGGAAAAAGTCAAAGAAGAGGGAGTGTATACTGCAAAATAAACTATTAAAAAAAAAAAAATCACAAAAATAAAACAAACAGACAAACAAAAACCACCACACACTTAATTCCAGATTAAAATCCTGAACAAGCTATGAATTAAAGACAGAGTGACCCAAAAAGTAAGAGATGGGTCAGCAAGAATTCTAGCTTGCATTATTGATTTTTCAATATACTCAAATACATTTCTCCTTCAGCTTCTTCATCTGAACAATAGGTGTAAAATACTGAAGGCTCAATAATAGCAACAAATCAAACAGGAACACTCTAAATATACAAATAACATTTCAAATCATTCCACAGTAAAAACAGGGGTTCAATATTTTTTGTCCCTGCTTTGTCATCTTGCATCTTCTATTAACCACACACTAATTTTAAAAAGTTAAAGACTAAATACATGCATAAGAACATGGGCTCATATGATAGGGCACTGACCTTCTGAACTACAGAAACAGAATAATTCTGTTTATAACATGAAGTGTTATTTCAGGTAGTTAGTTGACAAACTATGTCCTCTCGCCTATTTACTCAGTTGCATTTGAGCTTAAACACCTTGCTGGAATAAATAAGCCTTATTCCTTGAAAGGATAAGCCATGTTCCGAAAGCAAATTCAAGTCTGGGTTGCCCATGCTCCAACCCAGAAGCCAGGACTGCCTTGGCACTGGTCCCAGCTACCCAGGCCTACTCAGGGAGCAGGTTGGGTTTGCTTCCATGCTGATGATGCCAGTCACAGAGTTTCCTCTTTAGCTGAGAGCTTTACAGGATGATCATACAGTCAGAGCTGCCTGCAAAACACTGTATTAAAACATTCCAAGTCACCTTTTCAGAAAGGCTAATTTTGCTCAGAGTATCAAGCAAACTTGAGTCAATTAAGGTTATTAAAAAAAAAAAAAAAAAAGCACAGAGATCAAATCCAACGAGTACCTGGTTGGATCATTTGGAAACATTTAAGATTCATTTAATTGGAGACATTTAAAGACTGGGTCAGATACTTCTCAGGAAAAAAGAGAAGTGAAACCGTATTTCCAATGCTTCCTAGCACCCTAACATCCCTAAGCAAGTGGAGCAGTCTTCACTGTACATTTGGAATAGGACTGTTTGCAAACTGCATAGCTTAAACATAGCTTCTTAATGAACTATGTCTCTTTGTCTTTACTTTTGAATACATATAAAATACAGTTATCATACAGAATTGGTAACTGAAATTCAATATTTTGCTCTTTAAGTTCTATTTACATGTTCAGAGCAATGGTATATTATATAATGGCAGAAATTGTAGTGAAAACCTGATTTGTTTGACTTGTGTTTCATCAGAAGTACTAAACCACATGTTTAGTGGCCATTAGGAGTGTAAGAGGCCCACAGCATCTGGTTCTCTTTATGATCTAGGTCTTGCTGCTTATTTATATGCGGACTTCAGCTCAGTTTCAGATAAGGTAATTTCCTAAATTACAAAGAATAAATAATGATTCCTCAATCTTCTTTACAGATGGTAAGAAAGGTAGACAAATGCTGGGAAACTTGGAATGCTCCCACATTAAAAATATGTAAACGTTTTGCTGACGGAGTTGATAAGAGTTGGTAAGATAGCTTAGTCAACACAAACACCCATATGTCTAGACCGCTGAGTTCGACCACAATTTGCACATACAACATGAGTAATCTATCTTATTACAAACTGAGCAAACAGAAACATTTTTGACCAGAAATAATTCATCTTACCCACACAAATACGCCACTGTCTTTAAAAGTCAACACAGCTACTCAACTGAATAAGGCAGCAGGATTTGGGTGTTTTTATGGATGCCTACAGATTCTGTTTTAAAAAGTCTTTTTTCAGCTTTCTCAGTATTATAGCTTCCAGCCTTGATCAGGCATGATGACTGACACATCTCCTTTCAATACTAAAGATTAAGTCTTCAACAGACCAAATCCAATAAGGGGATCAGGTTTTAGTGGGGTTCCTTTTCTTTCTAATGGAAAAGGCTGATCTGTGAACTCACAATTGCTGCCTGTGGAGGTCCCTTTGGCTCCCACAAGTATGTCGGTTTGTTATTCATAAGACTATCACCAGAAAAAAAATGCAAAAGAGACACTAGTATATGTAAACTTGAGGACAACCTTTCAAAGTAGTCAGTCAACTGGCGCATACAAATAGCTAATGTAGATTTTTAAACTGCATGTAATGTATAAGTAACTGCCTTCTTGTTTAGCATAGTAGCAAAAAAAATGGATTTGGTAATGGATAAAGGAAAAAGTACTCAGCACGTACAGATTTGAGGCCACTGAAGCTATGAGGTGATCTCAGAGGCTCATAATTCTTCCATATCAAGTCATCAGTTTTGGCTGAACTTTTCAAAAAGCAGACTGTCTGCTTATTTTTGGGGGAAAGAATGAGGACATATGGGAAGGTGGGGAGAAGTGAAAGATTTAGGCAGTAATATCTCAGTCACTTTGGAGGTTGATAGAAAGACTTTATTTTGCCCGTAAAAGTATCATACATAGATATCAGTATGTTGACCAAATTAATGCAAAACCACTATTCCATTTGTTTCAGTGAATTCATACTGATCATGATCATCATTAACACGCAAGAAACTCTGAAAATGCACAAGAGATCATGTGTTTCAGTTTCCTTTCCTACTACACTTCATTCCTTAAAGACGGGCAAATCCAATCACAAAGTCTAGGTACTTAGGCTCTTTACTAGTAAAATCTGACTGAAGGCAAACAATCTCTTGCTAAAAACACAAACCCTGTAAACGCAAAAGGTATTTCAATTTCTCCCCTTTCATAATGACTTTTCCAAGAATGGAAATGTATACTGGACATCCTTTTAGAATAACTAATGTTTCCAACATTGATTGAAGACACAATGCAGAAACTGTAGAAAGGCAAACTAATCTCTATTACATTGCCAAACCTTTTTTAAACCTTCTGTAAATATACTCTTCAGTTTAACAACTGTAGTAAGAATGTTGTTAAGCTCCTTTTACTTATCTGAAAGTTTAATACCACCGGCTTTTAGCATTAACAAGAAAATACTGCTATATTTTTGCCAAGATAAATTAGACAAAATATCACCAAAGAGCTCAATAAAGCAGCTGACAGACATAAACCCAAGACATTGTCATTGTGAGAACACTGACAGGATTTAACTATACAGCAGCAGACCTTGGGGTCACAATACCCACCCTGCCTGCAAAATTAAAAGATTTTGACCTTGACACCAAGGCATGATGAAGCCACCAGCACCACACAATTGGATTCCCTGGGCAGCAAAGATAAATTGTGAAACAATCGAGAGGCACACCGAAGAGGGGGAGGAGGAAAGGACACTAGGGATCTGAATTCATAAAGGCAGAACAAAGATGAGACTCAAAGGAAGCACAGAGATTTTTACAACTGGCTCTCCTCACAAATTTTACAAGAAAAGTTCAATTTTCGCACTTGAAGATGTGCTTTTTAGCTTTAAGCTTTCCTCAGCTTTCAAACAGATTATTTTAAGATTTGTAATGTAATTTCTGAATGCATCAAGGCATTTGAATTTTTCTAACTCAAAACACATTTACAGAATACACACTATACACCATGTAAATTGAGTAAGCGGTTTGGAAAAAGATGGTCTAACACAGAAATCTGCTAAGCAATCCTACCACTTTGACATGAAACCAGCAAGGATTATCTCTCTTATTTTACCACCTCTGTTGTTAAAGCTACATCACATTTCTCCTCAGCTCTTACCACCTTCTTGGTTTTGTCTCTTCATATAGTGTCTTTTTTTCTGCCTTTTTTTGTATCACCCTCAGTCACAACCTGTAACCTATATATCAGCTCTTCTTGTTACCCATTTCTTGCAGCCCATGCTCTACTTTTGCTTTTCTCTCTCCTTAGCCTGCTGCAGCCACCTCTGCTTCAAATACCTTTTTTTTCCTGAGAAGCCACCCCTTCAAATACTTGCTCAGATCCCTCTCTTTGGCTGGTGCTGTGTTACTGGCCTCCACTTTAGTGTGATCTCCTCTTTCTTTGCTTCAAAGACTAATTTGGGCTGCAGCACTATGGTAAATGTGACATCCATGATCTCTTTGGACTTAAATTGTTTTGCTGAGCAAAATTCCAGTTTCCATTTATAACATAAAGTGGCCATTCCTTATTTTTCTTCCAAACCCTTTTCTGGCACTAGAGTGTGGACACAAGCTTTGTGGCATGGTGAGTACACAGACTCGTTTTCAAGCCCCAAGATATGGGGTGGGAAGGAAAAAGGGAAGACAGACTGAAGAAGGTCAGCTAAAGCCCACTGTGAGCAGACTCCTTAAAGTAAAAGCGAGAAGAGAGCAAGAGAGGAGAAGAAAAACACAATACAATAAAATACCACCACCCCACACCTGAAATGTAGAAGGCAAGTTAAATAAAAACTCAATTTATTGTTGTATTTCTTTCCCAAATCTAAATTAGTTCACTTCTAAGCCTATGCTATAATATTTTATACTCAGATTTTACACAGGGGAGTATCTAGGTCTGTGCCACTGTGGACTCCTTTGAATGAGAAGAAATTAGAGTTATGCTGATACAACTAATCTGCATTCCTTTTGCATGATGATTGCTATGAAATCTTCAGTTAGCGAAAGAGGCCATGCTCCTACTTCCCTTAGAAGCACAGCTCCTGATTGCTTTCTCTTTCCTACACTTGAGGAAGCAGAATACCACAATAGTGCACGTAGGAGCAAACGTGAATTGAGCCTACAGTATCAGAGGAAACAAAAGCAGCGCTGGCATCACCAACCCTGAGGCTTTCAAATGGGTCTAAACAAATGGGTCAGGAATGAAGAACACGTACAGAAGTGTGCTCCATTCCTCAAAACTTGGGAGCATAAAAGCATTCCTGTTTGTAGCTTCACACACAGCCTGCACACCAGTGCGTGCACAAACACACACAGCCCTTCTTTAGCTATGTACATTTTGGTACTTGGAAGAAAATCATTAGGCTAAATACTTGTTCCACTGTGTTCTCTCTTTTTCTTTACAACATTTAATATACAAGATTATGCAAATGTACCAGCATATCAATTTTCATGAGATCCTATGATAGTCTACTTCAACCATCCAGGCCTTGCAACCTCTTACATACACTTTCAACATTGCCCAAAACCCAAGAACATGAACTATTGACTTAACCACACTGTAGCTTCATTTCTTCCAAATATGAACAGCAAGCGAGGGGGAGTCTGCAATAGTTTAAGCTAATACAATACACAGAGCATCTATCATTTTCAGTATAAAACTATGTTTGGACACAGAATAAAAGATTTTAGTGCAAAAAACAGAATAACCACTCAGAAAATTCCATAAAGGGGTGATGCTGAAGAGAAATGCAATTTTTGTTTCCCTAAGAAGCTTAGAATAATTATGCTGAGATGGGAAAGCACATAATAAAACAACAAAGGGGAAGAGAAGGGACTACTCAGTTCTACCAGTTCATGGCTTACAAGAAACTTCTATTTTTTAGTCAGTGTGGACATCCCCCCTCTCAGTGATGGGAACTCAGGCTTAATCCTCAGGACCTGACAATAGCTGATGTTACTGTGGAATCACCCAAACAAATTAGGAATGCTGAGCCAGAAACCACTCAGATTCTGACCCTTTACACAGTCCCAGTAACTTATTCAAACCAGTCTTGATAACCATCAATGCCTATTGTTTGTTTCAAGATAATGATTGCTTTTTAGAGCAACCACAAGGAAAAAAACAAGCAAACAAAAACAACAACAACAAAACACACACACAAACCCAAAACACGTTTTACCAATCACTACTGCAAAGTATGTAAATGCCATCCCTAAAAAGTTATAGACTACAAAACAAATGGGCACCATCCCAATTTTACCAATCATGATCTCAGTATTTCTGCATCTGACAAATACAGAAAGTAAAATTCATTACATCTCAAGATGCCTGTATATTGAAATAAGCCATCAGTGGCTTGGACTGGTGCTGGTCCGGTAACTTTATGACAGATACATAAATTGATGTCACTCTAGCAAGACAGAGGTGATCAACAGCAGCTTCATCCAGGATGACCCCTTGCTATCAGAGCAATTATAGGAAATGCTGAAGCAGGAACATGACAGTAGCTAAGGTGTTGAGCCATGTGAAACAGCAAACCCTTTCTCTTCTCTCAGCTGAACAAGTGCAGTTGAGGCTCATTAACAGTTCATAAAATGAAGATTCATCAAGCGAAAGAATTCTCTACTTCATTATAGGCAATGGTTTCTGTTAAAACAGAGTTAACTATATTATACTGTTCAGTTGGTTCTCAGGAAAATCAAGGCAGTATTATAATGTAAACATTATTTATTTGCATTCTTAATGTATAATTTTGTTTTAAAATGTAGGCTTAATGTCTTAGATTTTAGAATATGTATGCTTAACGCCTTATCTTTTATGAACATTTTAACACCACCATTTACAAATATCATATAATACTCTACTATGGAAAATCCTTGAGGCAGAACTTACCAGAACAAGTCAGTGTGGAAGAAGCTGGTTTTATCATTATCTTTTCACTGTAAGAGGCAAGGTTTGCATTGCCTATTTTATATTTGCCAGCAAATTGACATTTAATATTTTGCTAATTCTTTCTCCATCAGATAAATTTATTGGCAAAAAAAAAGTGATACTTTCTCATCTTTACGTGTCAAAATTTCATTTACTTTTCTGCTTCCAAACAGCGCAGGCCCATGAAATTCAGCTGCAGAGGGTTACAGAATCTCTCTAGGATTAATTATCCTTTTAATTAAATTAAAAGATTCCTCCTTACATGACCTCCGTATCAGTCCCATATGCATGTTATCTCTTCTCAGGGTTGTCTCAGAGGACAGCAGACTCCTCCTTACAGAACTAGACCATTTTCCCTTTTGTTGCGTCTGTCAAGAGGCTGTTTGGAATTTAAGTGCTGCCCTTTATTTATGAACCATAACTGCAATAACATTTGTTTGTGTGACAAACATTCTATGAATTTGAATTTTTATTGCAATGGTTATTGTGGGAAAACAAAAGAAAAACAGTAGGGTTTTGTTTTGTACTCTGTTTTTAAAGACATGTACAATCTGCCTTGTAAGCAATTTTTACATGTCCAAAACCAGCTATTGTATCTGAATACTAAATACCGTACACATCTAATTTAAAATAGACACAAACTGAAGCATCTGCATATGTCTTTTATGTATATAGAGACACATGCACAGATATAAACTTTTTCAGAGGCTAAATATTCCTAGGAGGAATTAGCAAACCTACATAAATTTATACGAGGGGGGTGGGCAGGGAGGAAAAATAAAGCCGTTATCCAGTGGATACAGAAAGAAGAGACAAACTGCAGTGGCATGCAGCACTGCATACACAGCAGATTTTAAAATAAATAAATAAATAAATAAATAAAATAAATAAAAACCACACACACACCACACAGAAATATTGTTCATTAATCTTCTTCTCCAGTAGAGGTTGAATAAAATAAACAAATACCCAAAACTGAATTAGGCATGGTCTGACTGAAACAAAGCGCATGATGGAAGATAAAAGCTGTAAACAACATAATGGGGTCCTTACGTGAAGTGTGTTCACAATACAAGTCTAGATAACATCCCTTTCCCTTTTTCTTTCTGAGCAGTCATGGCAGCAGCATTAGTTTCTCACAAGCCTGTCACAAAACAGGAGGGACAGGAAATCAAACAACTGCACACTGATGAAACAGAAGATAGATTCCTGACAAGTAGCAATCTTTCAGACCCTAGCAGTGTTTCTTAAAAGAAAACAAATGGGAATAGGTCAACTTTCTCCCCGACACACCACCTTTTCTTAACGCAGCTTGATTCACATTTAGTTTTGGCTTAGCACATTTGGTGTTATCATAGACAACTGAACGGGAAGGTGGGAAGTAGCATCTCTCACTGAAAACCACAGAGTGCATTGTATTAACCCTCTGTAGAGGTCAGCCAGGCTCTGGCTTCATAAAAAACTATCTGCTGGGAAGCGTACTGCTAGTAACAAGTACAGGGGTGCTACTCTGGGCTGGCCATCACCTCCCTGTCCCTGGGAGAGCACCCACATTCACAGGAAACCTGCAGGCCCAGCAGCACTAATGCAGGCTGATGGGGGGGGGGGGGGGGGGGTGAACAAGAGTGGCACGGTGCAGCTGCTTCCACAGATAACAGCAAAGAGGTGTGTGATATGACCCTCTAATTTAATTTTCAAGATTCGGTGCATATTGGTTAAAAATAAGGCTGGCACAAGACACATGCATGGATTAAATCCCTCATCAGTTTTTAACTTATCCGGGCAATTTCTGTTTGTAACAGGAGCATCACAGTAGCAGTAAGGTCAAGCAAGTAATATTCTGAAAAGCAAAAGGTAAACTTTAATTTTAAAATGAAGAAATCGTATGTACAAGAATGTGTTTGAAGATAGGATGTAAAGTACCTCTCCCTGGAAAGATTTCTGGCAATGTATTCAATATATTGCCATCTCATCTCAGATTCTTACTCAGGACTTTTAAAAACCTTTCTCATCCAAGCTGTCAAAGCCCAACAGCTTCCTCTACAATGGTTATTCCTGTCCTACAAAGTGACTCATCTTTTAATGCAATGTGCTGAACAGTTCTCTGATGGAGTAGCATTTGATCCTCACACCATTAATTACCTCTATATTTTGACTGAAATAGGGCAAAATCCCATTTGTGTTTTTTTTCTACTATGTCTATCACTCCAGTATGCAGATGCCATCTGCACTATCAAAAAATCAACTTGACTGAGCACCAAAGCCAAACATCTCCTTCCTCTTCCTAATTGCTTTGTTCTACTCTGCAGGAATGAGCATTTAATCAGGTCTCTTCCAGAAGGATGACACTATCTATTCGGCAATTCTTTTACTAGAAAAGCTTATCACAGTTCAAAATGAGACTGTAATTGGAGACCCAGTGTTTCTAGGATACATCATTCTTTAGCTCAGTGTCCAAGGACTCCTCTAGTTATCCTTCTCTCACTGGGAGGTGTTCACGCTAGACCCTGCCCACATTTACCATAGGTATCACACAGATAGGTAGAAAGGAAGACAAGACTTGAAATGTGATTTCACCCTGTTACACATTTTCAGTCTAGGACTATTGACTTAAATCAGATCTTTTCATGGACCAGTACTCAGTGCAATCTCTGATTTAACAGACTCTCTTATTAGTCCCATTTTCAGAGCTAAGAGGAAGGCAGAAAGTTCTTGTATAAAATTCTTTTTCAATTCAAAGGTCATTTCAATACTGAAGTGCCATCTGTTCATACTGTAATTAAACTTTTATCATTGCATATTTTAAAATTGATGTCATTATGGGGGAAATAACAAATACATGAAAAGCAGTTGAAAATATAATTTTTAAATGCTGAGATAATTTTTCAAAAATAATTTTAAAGAGCTGTTTTACAGAAAAATGTAAACTACTTTTAAATTGGATTGAAAATTGGTCTTATTTCAGTTTCTGAAAAATCAGAAATTTGACCATTTCTAAACTTGGGGACAAAGTTCAGCTTCCCATTGTGCCTGATGAGTTAATCTCCTATTGCAGTAGGACACCGTGGAGAAATCAGACATGGATTACTCCAGCAGAACTTTAAATATATACATATATGGAGGGATAGAAGGAAGCATATTAATTTTTAGCCCAGGAAAAAAAAAAAAGTAACTGAAATTAACTGAAATGCACAGAGCACAAAATCAGAGACAGATGCTTTCAAGGGGAGGAGGGTGGCATAAAACAAACAAACCAACCAATTCACCAAACCTCCTATCATTCATCAAAGTGATTTCCCATCCCAATGGCACTTCCTGCCAATTTTCAAAAATATAGCCGGTGTTTAGACAAATCTAGAATTTCTGAAAACAATGGCATAATTTGGAAAGGAATATAAAGCTACAAAATGAAGAGTAAACACTGCTTGTGTAGTAACAGCAGTCAATCACCTTCCTCCATGAGGCTTCCAGAGGCTCCCTGCTGGATCGTCATCACCATGCAAATGTCATTTGATTCTGATCTATTTTGGTACAACAATAAAAATACTTTATTGAAAGTATAACTTATCAGAATGTAGTGGTCGTGTACCACTACATTAGGAGAATTTCTTAAAGCAAAGGAGAACCCTAAGCTATTGTGCAAAAGAAGACATTTCCAGCTCAAATCTGAGGGTTTTTTTTTTCCTTTGGTATCGAACAAACAGCCCTTTTTTTATTTTGCAATATCTCAGGTATAGCCTGAGATAAACTTTAACATTATAGCTATGAGAAGAGCAAATAAACACCTCACTTTCTAACATAAGGGAGGCATAAAGAGACCAGCACCAGAAAAAGTAGTCATATGAAGGGGTTGTCTTTCTTTCTTCTTTTTTAACATCTGCCACAGATTAAATTAGTCCAATAACCTACAATATAAACCTGACCAGTTTCTGATAATTTGCCTGTGAATACTATTCTTAGCTTTTTCCTTTACAGATTTTCCCTCAAATCTATCTGATAAGGAAATGGCAAAAACACTACAGAAAAGAGGGAGACAAATGGCTGAAGTGTAATGCATACACTTATTCTCATATACTCCTACAGCCACAGTTTGCTAGTCACCCAAGTTTTATTTCTACGGCTAGTATTACTATTTTTGAAATTACCTCTGTCTGCTGAGACAGAAGAGGCTGAAGAGGCCTGGTCTCACTTTTAACATGCTCATGAAATTTCACCCAGAAGCAGCACTCAACCATAGCGAGCCAAATTACTGAAGTTCTCATTACATTCAAGCTGGTGCAGAGAGTCATGGTTGATATATGAGTCCGTCACCCTCAGTATTGATTTGCAGAGCTCTCCAAATGTCTCTCAGGAGTACTGTCCCCTTAAAGCATTTTTCCCTTCTGTCTGCCATACATCATAACTCAAATTGTCAACTCTTACTTGAATTTGTCACATTAAAAATATTCATCAGGTAAGTCATTACGTTTTAGTTATGCACCTTCTTTCCCTTAAAAAAAAAAAATCAAATCACAGCAACCAAAAGTAAAAAAAAACAAACACCAAACCAGCTGATGCAGCAATATAAAGCTCTCATGACTGTCATAATGAGGAATGTTAAAGAAAAATCTTACAGATATATTTTGCTGAACTGTATCAGTTGAGAAAAGGCTTTCTTGTGTCCCACTGCAGTCATTGCTCATGTAAGCAGTATGGGGATATGGGGATCAAGGTCAAGGAAACTTTCACTAAACTCTAGGTCTCTTCTCTATGTAGACTTAGACAGGGTAATTGCATCATCTGCAGGTAAAACACACACAAAATGTATAATCCTTCTAATTGCTTTAAGATCCAGCATCTTAAAAAACAATGCTTTATTGTATATATTCATAAACAAAACCTACCAAACCATAAAATCATTTTTCAGCAAAAATACAGCACGTAAATTCACCTACATAATTAGCGACTAGGTGAAAGTTCCACACCAAGAGAAACTGCATCAGTTCAGTTCCACATAAAACAATTTGTTAAGAAGCATTCTCTTCATGGGAGGTAGGGAAACTGCCAACTCAGCATGTTTACCAAACTTGTATGCACCTGCACCTTCATCTTCAATAGGTAATCAAATACAAGTATGTCTTGTCAAAGACCAGATGTATTCAGCTGACAAACTGTTCTACTCAAGAAGGAAGGCAAAGCTAGTGGTTTCCTTTTATTTTGCCTATATAATACTGAAATTAAAGAAAAAAAAATCAGAATAAACTATCAGTATAAATTTTTGCCAGCACTATAGCTGGTACATGATGGTGCTCTAGCAACAAAGGACCTAGGAAAACACAGAAATTAAACTATAGGCTCTCCATATGTAGTATTGTTTATAATCATTCCCATACATTACTTTGCTTAGCAGACTTTTTTTTTCCCTTACAATTTTTCGTTACTGTCAAAGGGAGAGAATGTGGAACAGACAGAGAAATTTACCTATAATGGTTGCCACTCCATGAGAAGAACTGTCCCAATGGTAACACAGAAGTATCTTATCTAAAGAATATTTACTACTAATTTTAGAATGACTAAATATAAATTTAATTTCTCTTTAGAAGCGGAAGTATCTGCAGTTCAAATTCTCTCTGAAGCCAGTTCAGGATAGGACTGAAGTCTTGCTCGAACAGCCTTCTACTTCTTCAGTCCCACCTTAAAAATCTCCATGAATATTGCCCTCAATAAAGCATCATAAAAATTAATATTTTTTTCTCTTACTTTCAAAAGCTCCCTTGGCTTTCTCCAGCCAAAAACCATCTCAAATCTTACTTCCTCTACAGCAAGCATCAGCTTTTTCCTATAACTTCATAATTGCTGATTAGTATGTTTTATTTAAAGGAACTGGATTTGACAAAAATGAATTTCCAACACCTGGCTCACTATGCTTCACTCAGAAACATCAGTATGGTTGACAAGACAAGACACTTAGAATCAGATCTTGAATTCGTTTAGCTTTTCATAATGTAGGACTCCTGATGGACAATTCTTAAAACAGAAAGAATCCTCTATTATATGAACCAAAGGCAAACATACTAAATCAGCTAACTTACTGAAGGGTGACCCACAAACTAATTTTAGCAGAAAGCACTGAAAAACAAATGCACTAAAACCAAATGCAACTGTAATTATGAACCATCAAGATACATGGCTGCCTGAACTTAAGATGCCACCTTTGTGCTGAGATTTTTATTTATTACTTTCACAGACTTTGAGACTACTAAATTCTATGACCTGCTTTTCTACCTCCCACAGGTGAGACTCTCTTTCTCTGGATTAGTTTTAACAGGTTCAGACTCTGAACCACCCTTCTCTTTTTGTTCAGTTGAGTGCCAATGCTGCAGCAAAGAAAATGCAACTACATGGTTAAGGATGGCAAAAAGGGAAACCACAAGTATCCCCACTTCAGTTTGACTCAGAGAGTGGAATAATGCTCTCAGGTATCATTTGACCCTACAGATAAGCCTTACAACCAGAGGAGGTGAATGCCTCCAGCTCAGCCCTCCAGCCCAGTCCTGGCTGTATTGCTGCTCCACCTTTACTCTGTCTGGGATCTCACAGTCCCATAAGTGGAGGATGAGACATTTCCACTGGCTGACAACAGCATCACCCCCCAACACCATCCTTTGGAGAATTAGTTTTCCCTATCAGCAATGCTTCACAGCTAGATCAGTTTAGCATTAAGGATGACAGCACCACCACACTTCTGCTCATTTCCATTTCTGGCTTAGATACCTGGGGTCCACTCACTTAAAATTCACCAAATAACACCTTTTCATCAGCCTGGTCCTACTAAAACTAGGACTCAAAAATTCATAGAGTAATAATAATTCAGATACAAAGATACTGCATGGCTAATTTAGGGTCAGCCATGCAACCTCAAGGGCCAGATGTTCTGTTTGCACAGCACAAACCCAGCACATGGCAACAGTCCAATATGTGTGGGGTCCTTAAGAGTCAAGATTACCAACAGAATAACGATTAAGTAGTTTTTCCATGAAAGATTTCATCAATCTTCCAGCACTTCATGATTTTACAGTCTCCTATGAAAAAAAACAGACTTAAAACCAAAGCCTTGAAGTGACACAACAATGGTGACTTGAGTACAGGCTCATCTGGAAACATACACTAGTAATTAATCCCTTGTGAGCAAAAGTTGTTCTAGTCCTATAACCAGGTAATTGAAAACTGTCAATTCCACTCTGATATAATTAAACAACATTAGATCAGTATCCAAAAATAATATTCATTTGGTAGCTGACTGGCACTTTTTATAATATCTGCTCTCACCTGAAACCTCTTGAGATTCTTTCATTATAGAGAATTCATTAGAAATCTAACTGAAAACTGTGCTTTTCAGAGTTTCACTTTGTTGTTTGAAATTCAGAAATAAGATTGTGAGTGCAGACTATAATTTGCTGTCTCTGCTATAAGAAAAACATTGATCCTATTTGCTAGAAACACATAAATCAATAGAACATGTAGAGATGATAATATACTATAAATATCGAACTATATATTTTTTTTTAAATCCATAACAGGAAATATAGTTAATTCAGGTAGCTCAAAAATTACTAAAAAACAAACACACACACACACCACCAAACAAACAAACAACCACATACACACAGAAAGAATGTTAATGGTGGGGAGAACTTGCGCTATCAATTGTCTACCAAGGACTGATTTCAGCAATCTCTTTTTCTCCTATAAATGTCACTTTCTGGTGGTTTTGTATGACAGACTGCATTGCATGCTTCAGAATATTCAAATTTGGGAACAACATATTTTCTGAAGCACCAACAAGAAAAGGAATGAGAATATGGGAAGATAAATAATTGAAAATGAAATAAGATCTACGAAGAAGCTGGCATGGCTTCATTCTAGGGCCTCTTATAGAGAATGAAATGAAAATGCTAGAAGGTAGGGTGATAAAAAAGGAAGACCGAAACAACAGCCAGGGTAAGAGAGTTTTCTTTTAGCCCTTCCTCTCTTTAAGAGGTCAAATGTAGATGAAAGAGGTCTGTGTCCAGAGGGATGAGGTGGTAAAGATAAGGAAGCTTTTACAGCTCTTTGAGTGAGTTTTGAATAGTTTGGAAAATGTTCAAAACCTCCAGTTTCTCCCTTTTTAACCAAAAACGCTCACCCTTCTTGATCACAAATATTGTTTCCATAGGAAACCAGAATTCAAATACAGTGCCACGGTGGCATCTACTTTACTTTCAAATTTCCATTTTGTTCTTCAATTGCTTAATTTAAATATATCACTCAATAAATTCAGAAAGTTACAGAACCAACTTCCATTGCTGAGGACTTGAAACATCAGCTAATGTAAAATTTAGGCTATTATATAGTTCTATTTGCTTTACAGAAATCATATTCTGCTTCTCAACTATTATACACCACACTTTTCCTATGTGCCTTCTCATAAAACGTATTTACCTTGAATCATACATAAAAAAATAATTTAAGTGTTACTGATGTTGACTGGTAGCACACAGTAGTACCAAAAGATAGTCCTGCATTTTTATTTATGACTAAAAATGTCAGATAAAATATTTGATACAATATGTGATCTGTGGTTAAATACATCCAGCCTGCATAAACAAATATACACAGGAGATTAAAGGAATGAAGTTGAAAGTATTTAATCATGCAATGTTTAATGAGAAAAACAAATATTATTGGGGGAGAGGTATTTTTGGGTTTTTTGTTTTTGTTTTTTTTTTTTCATGGTGTGCATTCCTGTCTGGCAAGATCAACTATGCAGAAATGTCATGGTTTAGACAAGTTGTAGATCTGTAACTGTAAGGTTTGTACTTCCAACAGGTATAATATTATAATTTGGTTAGCATTTGTTTTAAATTAAGTATCTTCATATTTTATTATAGAAGTTCATAAGTTCACTGTATGTTATTAAAAGTAGCAAACTGTTTACTTCCTCGCTTAGTGTTGAAACTGGTAATACAAGGTAGGAAATAGTTGGAATTGTGATTTCATAAAATGTCTGAGATACCAAGGATGGTATCCTTGATGTCTGCAGCGCTCTACTCTGCACAGGCCTCAGTCAAGCAGTGTGTGAAAAACCATTAGTGAGAATGCAATCAGCACAGCAGAACCCTGTCATAACTCAAAACTTGAAATATTTGGCCAAATCCCACAGAAAGTATAAACTGGCCATATTAAGCCTTAAGCACCCACCATTCTTCACACCCTACTTCCTAAAACACAAGTTATTAGAGCATTTTTAATCAAAAAGGAGAAAAACAAATTTGAGAGGGAAGGAGTTCCCCTGTCTAGCACCATAAAATGCACGAAACACAGATTCATAATACTTACTAAACTGGTCATGTCTTACAGGGATCCCATGAACTTCAGACAGAATATCAGTACTGGAGCATTTGCAATCACTTGTTCACAAGGACAAAATGAATTTGTCTGCAACCATATAACACAGCGACAGTTTAAAAGGAGCATTAAGTAATGGCAACCATAAAAGGATGAATTGTTGACACATAAACATTTCCCAGAGGGTGAAGATATTTGCTCTGAGAAATTCCCATGAGGCACCTACAGAAAATTGCAGCCCTCTCTCCCCAACAGAACAGTGCAAAGTTTTTATGCTGCTCTTCAGGAAAAAGACATAACTGGCATGTTTGAAAGGAACTGTGGACAAGCACAGTTTCACTGCGCTGATACCATATAATCCTTTCTTCTGTCAGACTGTCCTGTGGAAGAACAGAAGGTTGCAACCATCTCTCCAGGCTTGAAGCATGTGAATCAGACCTACATCTTGCACCAGAGCATGAACACAGCCAGCAGCTGGACCAGGGGCAGCTGGCTAGGGCTGCCGACGCAAAACTGAAATACCACCAAAAAATTCTGGAAATCAACCAGAACAGTGGAAGAATATTATTTTGGTGCTTTTTTTTTTTCCCCAAGAAAACCCATGATTTCTTGTACAGTACTAACAAAATGTAGGAAGAGTACAGAGCCTTGCTGTGAGGTAGGGTAATTTAGATGCAGGGCCGTGGCTTCTACCAAGGCAAATGTAATGGGAGCAGTGGTCAGGTGAAAATGATGCAGACAATATTGTTCCTGTCATTGAGCTGGTGTAATCAATTCCAAACAGGACACACAGAAACTGTCCCCTATCTGCAGTATATACATGATTGTTCTTTTACAACAACTCATAAATGGGTAAGAAAGAGAAATCCCAGAAAAAGCCTGTTTCAACCAAGTCAGACGTGGGCACGTGACCACTCTGGGGAAGAACCGAACTCCATTTCCTTGCATACAGGATCACACCTAAGGGTTCCATTAATTCTTGAGGCACTCCCATTCAAATGGATAGCCATAAATTGTAAGCACTATTTTTTTGCCTCTTCTATACCTCCAAAGAAATCTGTAAGAAAAGACAGTTTCAGCTATGTTCATTGCTGCATTTACCCAAGACTATCACATCAGGAACAGATTACTGCAGGGGAGTCAAACTACATTTAACTACATGCAGCTACATTCCTACATTTATACAGTCCTAAAATTACATTTGGCCCTTTGAAGGCAACAGCGAGGCTGTTGTGGCCCCTAGTGAAAATGAGGTTAACACTCCCAGATTACTGCAATATAATCCAGCCTGACCACACGAGGCCAGCTAAAAACTGAAGCCAGTACAGAAAACAGGTGCATGTTTAATATTGCTATATGCTGGTAACACAATAAAACTTCTCTGTAGATTGGCTTCTAGCTATACATTGCTTTTCAGGTGGCATTTACTGTTTAAAGCTCTACACAGTTTACCAGCAAATATCCAGCTAACACTCTACCTAATACCACCCCTCTTTAAAGAAAAAGCATTAATGATCAGATGCTTTCCATGAGATACCATTGACACCAGAGCTCAACTTCTCAGGAGAAGGCAGAGCCTGTCAACTTTACCAACACCAGATCCGCATTTTTCTCCTTACATGGGAGGGAGTGGTGAACACAAAGCTTAAGACAGAAACTGGGTAAGCATCCTTGGGTGGGACTGTCAAGGATTTCCTTGGATTGCAATGTGAAGATGTAGTGTACTTTCAGAAAGTATCTGGAATCTTTGCCTGTTAGATTTTGAAAAGGAGTAAACTCAAACAAATATTCCTCACTGATGCTCCCTTCTCACTTCTAAAAAATGTTTCCATTTCTATCATGACAAAAAGCTAATTTTTTTAATTGCCTGCATAATATGACTGTACAGACATGGACTTACAATAACAGAAATTTCCCAGACAATTTGATTATCAGGAAGAACATCAAAAGATTACTTATTGCCAAATATGACCTCAGCATAAATTTAGTCAAACACAAAAAAATGAGGATATTTATTTTTTGAACTTGCTCTATCTCCCTCTGACAGTTTTGAGTCTGCCAAGAAATTGTGCAGCTTCTTCGTATTTAATCCTTTCTATGATGCCAAGATTTGCAAGTTTAAAATGAGTTTTCCTACAATTATTAAATAGTCTTTTATTAAGCAGTTTTGTGACTTCCTAATATAAAAGTCTTACATTTGCACATCTGCTATCACAATAACCGGAAAAGGGGTTACTTAAATATTTTGGAGAGTCCTAGCTCTTTTTATTTGCTGAAAGTGAACGTTTGACTCCATTCCAAATAAAATATTGTAGACAACATCTTCATCTACTTATGCAAGTAAATAGCAGCTAGTCTTACCTGAAGAGTTACAAAGAAAACATTTATTGGGAAAAATGATATTATTAATATGTTAATGTAATTTTAAAAACAATGTCTATATCATGACCATTCATGGTATTTCTGTGACTACAATTCCCACAGAAATATTAGCTCACAGTTCTCCACTATAAGACACCACCATCTCCGTGCTCTGCCCCCAAGTGTACATAGCATGGTGTGAAAAAAGCTGGACACGGCACACACACACTCACGCATGCAATACCTTTGCTCCCCATCAATACCCACCGTTGGTCCTCTCATCCATACACCAAGTGAAATCTTTAAATCCTAGAGAACACCTTAGGAAGAAAAGTGTCCCAGCTACTTCTGCTATGGCACATGTGACATTTTGGCCTTCCTAAAATGACTCTCTAACACTTGCACAGCCTGACCAGAGAGCAACAAGAATGTTTTCATCTTGCCTGTACCAACACTTCCAACAGCAAGCAAATCAAATTCTGTCCAAGCTGGCTAGGATTGCTCATGACAAATCCATCCTATCATAACCTGTTTTGCTGGTACTGTCTGCTGAACCTCAGGGGGTTCCATTATTTGTCTGCCTTAGAGGGAAAAGAGAAAGTAAGTCACAATGTTTTCAGGGGAATTTGGAATCGTCACTGAATATTAGTTTCCCATGGTAACCTACTGTCAATTCTGAACTGTCTAAAAAAAATAAATTAAAAAAAAAAAATAAAAAAATCTACTACCAAGACCATGCATTTCAAAGGAAGAATACAAGAAAATTACTTCAAAAGACAGAGTACAAATTTAAACACAGAAGTGAAGTTATTATTTTCTCTTTCTGCCTTAGTCTACATGACTTAAGTAGTACAGTGAACAGAAACTGAATTTCTACTGAATGGAGGCATTAGAAGTGTTAGGACTTCCATCTATTTATTTAAAAAAATAAGAATTATTTTAAAAAAATAACACCCTCTTCTACCCCAAAAAGCCAGTAAGTTAAAACTTTATCTTCGAGGTGAGCAATGTACAGCTGCCAACTTCCACGTCCTTGTTATACAGAAAATTAACAATGACATTGTCAAACTCAAATAACGACAGTAGCATGAAAGGCCTTCCAAGAATTATGAAAACACTCAACTGTAGTAAGATACAGTGCTGTGATAATCTGTTAGCTGGGAGGAGAAAATACTCTCTGCCATACTAGCAATTAAAACAGAAGACAAGGTTTTCCATGTAGTTTAAATAATTCCTTTAGTTACAAAAGTCTTTGTCTTTCTTCACCTTCCTATTTGCAAGAAACTAATGAAATGGAAAATTTGAAATAAATGAAAATATATCAGTTTCTGTCTCTCTTTCACCAGAGAAACAGAACAATAAAGATTTTAGTCCTTTCTCTTTAAAAGTCCCTTTAAGATTTTCACTTTAAGCCCAAGCCCATAAGCAATTTCCCTTACAGTAAGAATACGTGGGTTTGGTACACTGAGGATACAATTTACTGTGTGACAGCATGATGCAATAATCATTAAATGTATCGAAATTAAAACTTTGGTTCTACCTATTTTACCGAGCAATACAGGTCCTTCCAAAGAGCTGACCGCTCCCTAGTCTTTAGTTAGAGTTTGCAGAAGATGATTGCTTTATTCAGTTTTCCAAGCACTGACAAAAGTATCAAATAGCACAGGGTCAAGAATCTACCCCTGTGAGGAAAAAAGAAAAAGCATGTCTGTACAGTGAATATTCACTCATTTTAAACAAATGCTGAAATACCTGCAAAATTCTATAAGGCTTTGAACTGGTATGTATATTTTTTTCTTAATTTAGAGGGCAAAAAATGGTTTAATATGGATATTATCTTTCTCCACCAAACATGTAGTCTCATAAAAAAACCCCATATTTTAACAAGAATCTGTTTTCCATAAGATCAGTCAAGACTGATTTAATGAGATATCATATTTATCCATATCTTGTCCTTATTGAGTGTATTTTGTGTTTGACAGTGACACTATTATCCAGACAAACTGGAAAATAACTGATGTCAAACATTTTCTTTTGAAATACTGATTGAATATCATCTTTTGCCCAGTTTTCAAAAAATTCACCACTCAAAGACCTGGCAACCAGCATTAATATTCCCAACGCTGTTTTGCCCTGTTAAATCCAAGTTGTCACGTTATAGTAACAGAAAGGTAGTGGGGCATTAAAATAAAGCAGCTACAAAAAATGTGGCTTGTTCTTTTTCTGAGATCACATATAATTAAAAAAAAAAAAAAAAAAAAAAAATCAGCCTTTTTATGTAATACTCCCTTGCTTATAAACATAGCAATGGAAGATTTTAGCCAACAACTTAGTATCCTCACCCAGAGACCAGCTTACTGTAACAGGCGTGTACGGGATTCCTGTGAAACAACGTAAGTGACTTATTCACTTCCCTACATTAGAATCAAATGCATTTCCACCCATTCACCAGAAAAAATCCCCAGGTTATTAATCAGCTGCCCCCTTGCTAGGGACCATTATACCTTGTTTCTTGGAAAAAAGTGTACAGCCACAGTTCCTAATGCAAATTATTACAGCTATCCACTGAAATCAGTAAAGCTATCTGAATTTATGACAGTTAATTTTTCACATTATAGAGAGAGCATATTAGAGTACAAAAGTGACCATTGCATGTTAGAAGGAAAAAGATTTACAGTGATCGCTATAATTTCATCCCTCCATGAAATATCTACCCTATGTCATAATGTGAGCCATTTAAAAGATTTTTAAAGCATTTGAAATGCATGAAATTTAATTTCACTCTGTCAGAGAGTTTTAATTCTTATTCCTCTGAACGTGAGTTCCAATACAAGTAGGTTTATCAGAACTCTCAACTTAATTTTCCCCCTAAATCCAGTGCCAGAGGTTAACCATCAGAGTGCTGTTCACCTTTTTCCAGCACAATAATTAAAATGCAACTTCAGGAATCTTGTACAGCAATCATCTTTACAATAAAAAGACTTGTAAAAAACCCTGACATTGAGAAAAGGAACTATCACCTACTTTACTTGCATGTATTTTTTTATAATGAGACTCAGTAGTTCTCAATTAATTTTAACTTCAAATCAAGATTAAAAATTAAATATTAGAAGAGATTTAACTTTCTGCACCAAAAGGTACGGACAGAAAAGATTTAAAACTGAGAAAGAAGCAAGAAGCCCAAAAGAGGTGTACCAATATAGTCAAAAGATGGCATTAGGCTTGTGCCTGGTAAGGAAGGCAAGGTTTGGATCAGGAATCAGTGGAACATAGGAACTATTTTAAGTCAGGTCACATTGCTTTGCTCACTATTATGGCAAAAAGTCATTCTTCCTGCTTTTGAAGAGTGCTTGAGAAGACATGAGGAATTCCAGAGGCAGGCAGACATATCATTGGGTTTGTGTTTTGATAGAATAGGATTAGCAAATCATCATTTAAGGACAGCTATTGAGGTCAAACCAAAGGTCGATGTGCAGCACAGTATCACATTTCTGACTGGTTCACACCAGAATGTTTGTGAAAAGGCTTAGTAACAGCACAGATATAGAGGGATCTTTCCACTGATGTACCCGTCCTAGCACCCACCAACCTCTGCATTAAGAAAGTTTCAAGCCAAAGGCTGCATTAATCTTAAAAACAGTGACTTTTGAAAATCAGTAGATGAGCAGTCACACCAGTCTAAGACATGACAACTCTGATGTTACTTACTTCTCTCAGGCCTTATCTTTCGATCTCCCAACATCTTATATGCAACTAACAGTGCAACCACAACACATCATTAGAAACGCAGGACGAAATGGCTCCCACAGCTCCATCCAACTTACAGAAGACTGTTGAAGTAGAGATACCAGATGGTACCTCTGATGAGGGAAAATACTCCCAGGTGCAAGGTAACAGCTGTCAGGACAGACCTACCAGCCCACAACTTGTTTGTAGCTACCCAGCAACTTGAATCCCATGCATATGGAATGAAACTAAATAAATGACAAACCACCAAATGAAAACCTTCACTCATTCTCTTCCACTCTCTCTCATTCTCTTTTTCTGTCTCTTTTTTTCCACAGTAGGGAAAGCGAGGATTGGGGTTCAGACACACAAATGAGTTGCCTTACTTCAGCACAGCTGAGAGACCTTAGGAACAACCCATCTCTCTAAGGGTGCGGACTCCAAGTCCATCAAGCCATTTAGCCTGTGTCCAAAATCAGCCAGCAGCAGGACTGAAGGGAAGAACACATGAACAAGGCAAGCGCTATGTTGGGTGAAAGTTTTTTTATATGCTCTCCAAGGCTTCACTGATTTGCTTCTCAAGGACATTGTAAGCCAAAGGCAGTATCTTTATAGTAATATTATCAATTTTTTTTTCTTCTGTAGTTTTATTCAATGTAAATTATCACAGATCTAATTCCATTGTTATAAGAACACAGAAATAGATTCAGTTGTGTTTAGATTTATTCTGTCCCAGGCAATCAAAAACACCTGTAAGTAAAAGTAAGGTGCAAAATTTTACTCCTTTTTTAAAGGATGCCATTGCCAAAGCTTGTTTACTGTGAAACGCTAGGTAAAATGTACCTGTGACTGGAGCTCAGGCTCTTTTCTCATTGATCTGATATCTCACTACCTGAAGCTAAATGGAGAACAGGAAAACGCCACCTACCCCTTACATTTGCCTTTCTTGCTCCTTTTCCCCATGTTCTCCATGTCAAATAGTTTCTTGGTTTTCTATTCTCGCCTTAAGAACAGTTGACGTTTTCCTAATTGAAATTTAAAAAGGGTTTGGAGTCAAACATACAAGAGTTTTTTTAAACAAACAAACAAAAACCCAGAAGCCAAAAAAAACCCCAAACAAACAGTAAATCACTGCATTAACATGATTAGATCTCAACACACTGACCCACTTCAGCCTAAATGCTAAATTATATTATATTAATAGGCCATTAGAGACACCAGATCTTTGATATGAACTTTCAAATTTTTTAGTAACAGCATAAGAACAAATAGTGCCTCCTTTAACAAAGCAGTTCCTGGAGGTATCATTTAAACACCAGTCATGTTATTCAAAACAATCCAAATTGGCCTGCAGGAAGTTGACATAGTCCCTTTATGGTCCCTTTTTAATAGAGACAAATGAGCTTGAAAACTAACCTAATGGATTGTGTTTAATAGGACACACACACACACACACAAAAGTTGCTATCAAGAACAACATCCCATTAAAGAAAGCCAAAAAGTCCACCAGTTTAAGTCATGCCCAGTGATCTACTGTGTCTGGATTTCCAAGGACAGTCTCAGCCCTATAATTACCCAGGGGTCGCAACTAGTTTTCCTGACCAAGCTGATCTTATGCAGAAATACCAATTATAATAATTTTGTATTGAGATTATTCTTCACTGTGTTTTCTAATGCTAAAACAAGCGAATTTCATAGAAATACTGAATGCCAAAAGGGATTAAAAACATCAACAATTCAATGCTAGATCATGTCACACATGATCAACATTTTCTGGTTTTTAGCTCAGCTTCCACTGAAAGTCAATGATACCTTTTAAATTATAAAAAAGAAGAGACCCATTAAGTCTTATGTCACTTCTGTGACAACATACTTTTTAAAGGGCAGATATAACTCCACTACAGCCATAAAATTCATGAAGGATTTTACTGAAAATTTCTACCTCATGGCCTGGCCAGACTTAGCTGCTGTCTTCACAAAAGCTGTCAGTTCACACCAAACCATGGTAAAAAATAAATTGATAATTTTTATATCTTGTTTCATCTCCATGTACTGGTTTCTTGATAGACACAGGGTAGCATTTACCCAAAGAGCAGGAAGCAATTACAAATAATGGTAATTTTATATGGTAGATTTTCTGGTAATCCAGTAACACTGCAAGAAGATAAAACAAATGCTGTAGTGACGTATCTTCTTTATATTATTTTGAACCATATAAAAAGTCCCCTATTTTTACCTCGCTCAAATAACCTTTGGATTACCTCTTCTTCTCTTTTCAATCCTTTCTCCCAGAGGAGACACTCCTGCCTATAGATCTGTTGTGCTGGCAACAATGCTTTCCTGCAGCCAGCAAATCCCACAGGACACCCTTCTGTACGAGTGGTATTACCAGGCTGCACTCAGACAGACCCGAGAGAGCAAGCCATTTAAGGTCCAAGGAGAGAGCCAGATCTTTTCAATTAGAGCAGCAATACTAAAGCTGTTTATGAAGTCTGAAGTAAAAATCATATTGGCCGTCTTTCTGTTCTGTGAAGTAGCGGCGTGTTTCAGCTGAAACACAGATCCATTTAAAGTTCTTTGGAATTCTTCTGCAGTAAAACCACCACTCAATATCAGCATCGGCATCCTAGACTTGACTTCATGTGTTTAAGACAAAACCACTGGAAAAAGATAAAAATTACACTTAAAGGCTTAAGTATTTATTTCACCGTCATTGACCTATTAAAATTTTAACTCTCTATTTGACAGGAAATAAATAAATTTCTAAAAATACTACTTCTATTTAATTTCAACATTGTTTTCAGTTTAGGCAACGCCAGGTCCTTATATTCAAGTGAGTTCCAGGAATACCCAAAAGCACTTAGGTAGGCTGCTGGTAACAACTGTTGAAGCTTAAATACAAGATAAGAGGCAAGGAGTTTGTCTCACATTAGAACACATAAAAGGTAATTGCTTCTTTTGACTTACCAACTACTAGAAATACATCTGAAATAATTTTTCATGGGTAAAATTCATATATAAATACCAATACAAATAACTGCATAACCACATTCTGTTTACAGGGTGTCTTTTATACCACGTGATAGTTATAAATGCGTGAACCCTAGCTTCACTTTTCCAAACAGTGTATTTTCTATCCTTATGATTTTGCATAAAAGTTTCAAACTTATTTCCTTATTATTCAGTCACAGAACCACAAAGCACTCAAAATTAAGTGTATAAGAGTTAATTTGAGCAATGTTTCAACCTCAGAATTAAGCAGTAAATAAACACATTTTCTTCTGCTGCTTTTTCCTTCTCAAAAGACGCTATCACCAATAGCTTTCCTGGCAATGAGATGCAAATACATAACATCACTGATTCAAACAGCTAATCAAGGACACACGTCTCAAAAGAGTGTCAGAGAAGACTGCTGCATTTCCCAGCACATGTTTCTTTTCTACAAATAAAAATATCCCCTTAGCTAGGAAATCCAGTGGCATTCTGAAAACAAAGGCGTAATTCATTTTCCAGTGCATCTTTCTATATTTTAATTACAGGTTCCCTCACAGTTTGGGGGCAGGGGGGGAAAGAGCAGAAGCATTCATCACAGCCATATGTGACAGACATATGGACAGACATATCGGACAGCAAGAGTGTTTTTACAGAACATAATATTAAAAGTAGTTTTCACCCTAACTTCTAAAGTACACAAGTGCTCTGTAAGACACTGAGTGCTCCAACTTACAACAAATATGTCAATAATATTTTCAAAATGATTTTAGAGTGTTCTGGCATAAAATCAAGGTTCATGACAGTTATAAAGGTCTTCTCTTAGGGATTTAAAGTTCAGAGGTTCACATATACACTTCTGCATAACCCTCACATACAGAAGTCTTCTATGATTGATAAGATTCCAGTTTCATTTTATCTAGAAAATGCATCCTACTTCATTTTAAGACTAAAGGTAAAAACACCAAGCAATCCTCATTACACTTACCTTTCTTTTTCATAACAACACATTCCAGTTACATATGTGAAATTGTAATTATTGAAAGCTTTTTACAGCATAAGACTGCAGTGTAATATTAACTAGTAACACTATAATAATAGCAATACTAATTAATTAATCTTGTTAGTAGGTAGCCATGAGTGCATTCAGATCTTGTCCTGATCCCATGAAATACATGATTGGACTCCTGATGTCTGTATCTCAAGTTACTGGAATCTCAATACACAAGGTTCAACATACAACCAGATGATGGGAATGGATACACAACTAAAATAGCGCTTAAATGCCTGGGCATGCAGTCTGGGAACAGGTTTCTGCCTTGGCACATGGGAGCACACACAGGGGCAAGGTCCCTGGAGGCCAGATGCAGCTGGAGGTTGTGTCTTCCACAGGACAGCCCTCCAGCTGCAGAGCAGCACCTCCTCCAGAACCTCAAGCAGGAGGCACCAGTGGACTCCGTAGCCATCTCTGTATCTAACACAAGGGCTACGAGAAGATTAATATTATGCTACAAATGCAGGACATGCTGAGTGAGCCTCAGCAGTAAAAAAAGCAGCAGATGGCAGAACAGCACGCCCTGGCACATGAGACTTGAGGGTCTACCTCAGGGAGGTCGGATTCTGAAACTTATTGTTTGGTGTTTGGAGGCCTCCTGTAGATGCACATTTAGTGCATTGCCATTGGCAGCAGCCCCTGCTCCTTGCCTTTTATCAAGAAAAGGCTATGGTCAATGTTGAGGAGTTGAAAGCCTCTACAGGTATAATCTAGTCTACCAAAACAATGGGCAGAAGCAGAAGATGCAGAAATCACCCATACCTCTAAAAATTCACAGAAAGTAAATCAACTAGAATTGCAAGATAATCTG
This sequence comes from Columba livia, assembly GCF_036013475.1. Taxonomy (NCBI): domain Eukaryota; kingdom Metazoa; phylum Chordata; class Aves; order Columbiformes; family Columbidae; genus Columba; species Columba livia. Next base: position 83,518,020 of record NC_088604.1, read on the forward strand.
CAATCTGGGTCAGAGTGGTAAATACACATCACTATGCAAAATTACCTTTGAACTTTCAAAATCTTTCAGGCACTTTGAATATAAAAATTTGTTTTTCTTTCCATTTAGACTTAGTTATAAAATCAGTTACTGGGAGAGGACTGTTTAAACAGAGCTATTTACAGTGTTTAAAAAGGCTAAATGAACTTCATAGGATCCCATAGTCAGATCTTTTACTGTATTTTTTTTTTTTTCTGAGAACTCAGCTTTACTTGAAACAATAATTCAAAGGTATTGTGCCTCTTTTTTCTAAATTCCACTATTTATCATCACATGAATTTAATCATGTATCAGGCTAGAACAGCCAAATGCCCTCCATCCAACTGCTCAGTACAATTCTGATTCTAAAGAGTGACAAAAGTATTCATATACTCAGGGCTTCTCATTTACTGAGTGATGACTACATTTGTTAGTAGCATTGTAATGACAGGTTAAGGCAGATGCAGAAAATTTCCGTGGTCTGAAAGAGGCATTCCTTTTTTTGCTGTAAAGAACTAAGACAATCAACATCTCCCCACTGAAATGGCAGGAGATGTACAACAAACACAAAATATTGGACACCAGGGGAAAACTTGCTAAACTACAGCTACACACCTTATTTCATACTACTACATGAAAAGAAATCATTAAATGAGATCCAAGGAGATTCCTAATCACTAGCCATACTAATTACAGAATTATCATCAGACAATCGAGCGTTCCCCACTTAATCCCAGGTAAACTAAATATCAGTTGCCACAGAAAGAATTTAACACGCTCTTGCCTTCACACCTTGGAAAGCTTACTGTGAGAGCTGTGGAGCTAAACCGTTCAGGAGAAGCACCAGATAAATATAAATTACTGTTATTATATGCTTGCTTGATCCAACAAGCTTGGTGCAACAAGCTTCATCTTATTTCTGCCTATGCACCATTTCTCCCCTCCACCCCAGCAATGCAAATATGTAGCCCAGGGAAAACCTCCTCCAGCTGCATACTGACAATAAAACTCCAAATGTGTATCAGCAAGACAGAGTGATTAAAACATATAGTGACATATATTCACAACTTCCCACTTCTCCTTATATATACAGATTAACACTAGTAAAATAACTATTAATAATAGAAAATATTATGAACTACACAAATTAGTAGAAAACCCAGCAGCCCACTCTCCCCTCATCAGCTCCTTTTCTCACATTTAGATACATTCACTAAGTTTCTAGAAATACCTGTATTCTCATCCCAAACAATCAAGAGGTGCTCTGGAAGCAAACAATGGTGCTCAAATGTTGTCTCAAAGTTAATTGGAAAACACCATGTTTTCCCCCTAACAACCAGGCTTGCTCTTCTCTTTCTGTTCCTTTCTCATAAGACCCCACATTTTCCTCATCCTGACAATCTAGAAATGGAGTGACCAGGAAACTGAATTTGAAAATTTAATTAATTCTGAATCTACAACAATTAGAGAGTAGTAAGAACAGTTAACAGAAATCATACAACTGTGCACCTACTAAACTGGGTTAGTTGTTTTTATCATGGGAAGGTTTGCCAGCATAATTTACAGTCATTATGTTATTTGTAGTACAATTCCTTGATTAGCAGATAAAGACTTCCACAGAAAAAACTTGGCAGAAACATGCTTGGAAAGCAGATGTGCATATGCTTACTCTTCTCTGCTTTGTCGTCAAAAATCCCTCACTGAAAATGTACTGCTCACAGTTCTGGACATTCCCAGCTCTACCAAGTCACTCTCCCAGCAGAGCTGTACCAATGGATCACAGCTTCTTCCACAATATGCAAGCTACCAGACACATGTCTATTCATTTGGGAGTTTCTCCATATTTACAGAATTTGTGTGGTTATGGAGGTAAGGTACCTCTCCGATCTCGTACCCACATAGAGATTTGCTTTTGTCCTTCTGCACACAAGAACATGCACTATGATTCATTATCTACTGATACCACCTGCAGCAGCACAGGCTGAGACATCAGCAAATCTACCTAAAATCAGCTGCTTCCAAGAAGATGCAACTATTGCAAATAAGAACCGTTTATGTTGTCCAAGATCCTGCTATTAGAGTACTTTTTTGTTTCCAGATTCTCATATTCTCTAATTTTGTGTCATTACACAATATTACAAGGACAGCTAAATAAACAAAAGATAGGAAGCACAGCCATTAACATCTTCATTAAGTCAAGAAGTCTTTTAGAGACCTGTGTAAAGTTAGAGTTAACCAGGAAAAAAATACTTTTCAAAATCACAGTTAACACAATTACCCCAAATTTCTTCTATTTTTAATATCGTGTGGTTCATGCATGCTGAAGATAATGGCACAAATCTTGCTGTAATTCTCAACAGCTGCTGCTAATTCATCTCTACAATATTTCTACTGGAGGTGGTTAAATATATTTATTCCTATTTTAACTTACATTTACCAGGATATTAAGACAACAAGCTAAATTCTTCTCTTGGTCATTCCTGCCATGAGTCAGGAGTTACTCGTGTAGAGTCAGCCTAGTTACATCATCCAGGTAATGGTACAAATTTTGGTCCGGAGCGTCATTGTTTGCAAAGTGACAGAATGGGGCTAAACAAGTGAAGTGCTGCACTAAGATTTACCACTGGAGCTTGTTTTCAGAATTGTTGCTTTTCAGTCAAATGAACTGGAACTTACATCAAAAATTACTACCTAATTGTCTGATATGTCTAAAAAGTTAGGTTTATGAAAAAAAATTGCTATGGAATGAGAAATATAATTACCTTGTATAAGACATCAAATGCTGTTGGACTTGTATCTGTCATTGCTCCAAATCCACGACAAAAATTCCAACACTATCACCATATTCTCAAGACAAGCTGCTGCTTCAGCTGATACATAACTTTTTATAAAACCGTAGATGTACTTCACTTTTTAAGACACAAGAAGATACAGTTAACACATGCAGCACTAATTATAAAGTCTAGGGAAGTGAAATCTCTCATTTAAAGAGATACTTATTTCAGATTCACATCATTTAAAATATCACCAGGATAACGGATATTGTCTCAAGTTAAAAAAAAAAAAAAGTGCTGGAAGTTTAAAAGCGAAATAAGTGATTGTACGCTGTCAAGAGTTTCTTACTATCAGCCAGTTTATGGAATTTTATGTCATACTATGTAAAGTATAAAAGTAAATATAACTCTTCAAAAGATTAGACAGCACAAATGCATACAGTGCAAGTTGCTGGTTTAAATACAGATTTTTAAAATTTGAGTACAAGCTTATTCAGAAAAGCTGAAATGACTACAGAATGAGAAACACACCAGCATGGCTTAGTCTACATAGTTTCTGCATAGCAAAGGAAATTGATGTTACAGACAGCAAACAATTTGAGCACCTCCCTCCCTTCTTTACAATCTTCCCAGGCTTGAGGCCCAAACAGGTACAGATTTTTCACCCACAACACTGGATGAATGTTGGCAAATCAGCAGGCTGACATTTCACTATTTCTACCTACACTAGTAGCAATGCTACTAGTAACCACATCCTGTCTATTTAAATGATGAGCACAGACAAGGCTGACTTCAGTGATCTTATGATGCATCCATCAATGAGTGGGTGTCCAATCCAGTTTCCTTTGAAAGTTGGGTGAAACTCTGGCCTTGATGGTAATGGAAGAAGAAAGAAGATGAATTTTATACTCATGAGTACAGGCAAAGCACAACATTTGTTGACAGATTGAAAAATGTTCTTGTGGAATGGCAGATGGAAGGCAGCTTTAATCCTGGAGTTTCTCTATTTTAAACTAGAAAAATAGTCCCGAATTTCCAAAAGTGATTACAAGAGCCCTAATAACATCCCACAATTACTTTCAGTTCCGAAGGGAGATATGCTCAAATCCATCATCTGCAGTAACTCTGACATTAGGGACACATCTGAGCACAAACATTAAAAATTTCCGAACCAGCACAGGAAGTTTCAAAGGATCTGTAAGAAGAAATGCAATTGATTCATTCTTACAGGTATGAAAAATGTAGTCAACATTTACAAAATCAAGAAGAAAGGGATAGGCATGGAGGGGGGGGGGAAATTAAATCACTAAGGTAAATCAGATGAGCTACTAAAGGAAATATACTTGGATCTGACTCTGCCAGTCAAGCAACATCTAAATGGCTAAAGACAGCATGGGAACTTCCAGAGTGGAGGTGTTGGGAGACGGAAGCAAGAAACCTATGACAAATGATACCTGCCGATCGCAGAGTACTTGTACTTTGCTCCCCAGTATCTGCTGCTAGGTGCTATTATGGAATAGCTATACTCACTCCCATGCCAAGAAACTGTCTAAATTAGACTTCATCAGCTTCAGGTTGCCATGGTTACAAGCTAAGTGATCTCAAGCCAGCTCACAGCGTACCGGTGCTACAAACACTTTGGGACTGCTCCTCAGCCATATCAAAATACAGGACAGTGGATCAATTAGACCATGATCCTGACTAAGTATGACTGTTTCTTTCTCCATCTTATTTCCACAACAAACTCAGGAGTAATTTTAATGAATAAGGCACACCAACAATATTTTAACATCACTACTACAGTGTTAATAGAACAAAAATATATATATCACAGTATCACAGTATCACAGTATGTTTGGGATTGGAAGGGACCTCAAAAGATCACCTAGTCCAATCCCCCTGCTGGAGCAGGAACGCCTAGGTGAGGTCGCACAGGAACATGTCCAGGCAGGTTTTGAATGTCTCCAGAGAAGGAGACTCCACAACCTCCCTGGGCAGCCTGTTCCAGTGCTCTGCCACCCTTACTGAGAAGAAGTTTTTTCTCAAATTTAAGCGGAACCTCTTGTGTTCCAGCTTGATCCCATTACCCCTTGTCCTATCATTGTTGGCCACCGAGAAGAGCCTGGCTCCATCCTCATGGCACTCACCCTTTATATATTTATAACATTAATGAGGTCCCCCCTTAGTCTCCTCTTCTCCAAACTAAAGAGACCCAGCTCCCTCAGCCTTTCTTCATATGGGAGGTGCTCTACTCCCTTAATCATCTTCGTTGCCCTACGCTGGACTCTCTCCAGCAGTTCCCTGTCCTTCTTGAACTGAGGGCACCAGAACTGGACACAATATTCCAGATGTGGTCTCAACAGGGCGGAGTAGAGGGGAAGGAGGACCTCTCTCGATCTACTTAACACCCCCCTTCTAATACACCCCAGGATGCCATTGGCCTTCCTGGCCACAAGGGCACAGCGCTGGCTCATGGTCATCCTGTTGTCCACCAGGACCCCCAGGTCCCTTTCCTCTACACTGCTCTCTAATATGTAATTTCCCAACCTATACTGGAAGTGAGGTTGTTCCTGCCCAGATGCAGGACTCTACACTTTCCCTTGTTAAATTTCATCAGGTTATTCCCCGCCCAACTCTCCAGCCTGTCCAGGTCCCGCTGGATGGCAGCACAGCCTTCTGGTCTGTCAGCCACACCTCCCAGCTTAGTGTCATCAGCAAACTTGCTGATAGTACACTCTATTCCCTCGTCTAAATCGTTAATGAATATATTGAATAATATTGGCCCCAGTACTGACCCCTGAAGCACTCCACTAGATACTGGCCTCCAACTAGACTCCGCACCATTGACTACCACTCTCTGGCTTCTCTCCTTAAGCCAGTTTGCAACCCACCTCACTACTCTATTGTCTACACCACACCTCCTCAACTTAGCTGTGAGGATGCTGTGGGAGACTGTGTCAAAGGCTTTACTGAAGTCAAGGTAGACCACATCCACCGCTCTGCCATCATCCATCCACCTTGTTACATTCTCATAAAAGGCTATGACGTTGGTCAAGCATGACTTACCCTTGGTAAAGCCATGCTGACTGCCCCTAATAACCCTCTTATCCTTGATATGCCTTGAGATGGCACCAAGGCTAAGCTGTTCCATTACTTTCCCAGGGACAGAGGTGAGGCTGACTGGTCTATAATTACCCGGGTCCTCCTTCTTGCCCTTTTTGAAGACTGGAGTGACATTTGCTTTCCTCCAATCCTCGGGCACCTCCCCCGTTTCCCAAGACTTGTCAAAGATGATGGAGAGCGGTCCAGCAATGACTTCAGCCAGCTCCCTCAGCACCCGCGGATGCATCCCATCTGGACCCATGGATTTATGGATGTCCAGACTATTTAATTGCTCCCTAACCCAGTGCTCATCGACTAAAGCAAACTCCTCCATTGACCTGGCTTCATCCGGGGTCTCAGGGGTACAGGGCTCCCCAGGACAGCCTCCAGCAGAGTAGACAGAGACAAAGAAGGCATTCAGTAATTCTGCCTTCTCTGTATCTTCTGCCACCAGGGCACCCACCCCGTTCATCAGTGGGCCTACATTGCCTCTGGTATTAGTTTTATCTGCTATGTATTTGAAAAAGTTCTTTTTGCTGTCCTTGACCCCTCTCGCCAGCTGTAATTCTAAGGAGGCCTTGGCTATCCCAGCTGCCTTCCTACATCCTCTAACAGCAGCCTTATATTCTTCCCAAGTGGCCAGCCCCTGCTTCCATGACCTGTAAACTCTCCTCTTCTGCTTGAGCATACCCAACAGATCCCTATTCAACCACGCAGGCCTCCTGGCTCCCTTCCTTGACTTCCTTCGTGTAGGGATGCTCTGATCCTGAGTGTGGAAGAAGCAATCTCTGAATGCAATCCAGCTATCTTGGGCCCCTTTTCCTTCAAACAGTCTTGCCCAAAGGATTTCCCCCAGCAATTGCTTGAAAAGGCCAAAGTTTGCTCTGTTAAATTCCAGGGTTGCAATTCTACTTGCTATTCTGTTCCTGCCACCCAAGATGCTGAACTCCACCATCTTGTGGTCACTGCAACCCAGGCAGCCCTCAACCTTTACTTGCTATTCTGTTCCTGCCACCCAAGATGCTGAACTCCACCATCTTGTGGTCACTGCAACCCAGGCAGCCCTCAACCTTTACTGCTTCGACCAGACCCTCCTTGTTAGTGAGGATGAGATCCAGCAGTGCACCTCTCCTAGTCGGCTCCTCCACCATCTGCATGAGGAAGTTATCATCAATGCACTGGAGGAACCTCCTGGACTGTGGCTGGCTGGCTGAATGGTCCTTCCAGCAAACATCACAGAAGTTAAAATCCCCCACAACAACCAGGGCCTGTGACTGTGAGGCCACTCTCAACTGCCCATAGAAGGCCTCATCAACTTCCTCAGCCTGATCGAGTGGCCTGTAACAGACGCCCACAACAGTGTCACCCCTGCCAGCCTGCCCCTTGATCCTGACCCATACACTCTCAACTCGCTCCTCATCTGCTCCTGGGCAGAATTTAGTACATTGTAGTTGCTCTCTCACATAGAGAGCAACTCCACCACCACGCCTGGCTGGCCTGTCTTTCCTGAAAAGGGCGTGGCCATCCATGACCACATTCCAGTCATGTGAACTGTCCCACCATGTTTCCGTAATTGCCACCAGATCATAATCTCCCGACCGAACATAGGATTCTAACTCCTCCTGCTTATTCCCCATGCTGCGTGCATTGGTATACACATATACTGTGGAACAGGGAGAGAACACACTTTCAAGGACTGAATTTCATGCAGGCAGGTATCATTTAATTGGCACGCACTGAAATGCCTACACATGACAGAAGTTGTCTCACCTTCTCTTAATACTTAGACTATAACTGCTGTTTAGGTCTATAGGATACCTTAGACAGATAAAGTTACCCTGATTTCCAGAGAGGCTGTTATCTCAGCTGCTTCAGAGCAAGTCAACAGTAACACTGCAAATATGCGGTTCCCCATCCTTTATCAAAGAGCATGGTATTTTGCAACAGACTATCAATCTACTCCAACGCCATTCTGGAAGGAAAACAATTTTTAGTCTTTTCATCTATTAAACATGTTAAACAAGTCTCAGAGCCGATTAATAATCCTGCCATGCAGAATTCTCTCTCTGCTCACAGCCAAAACAAACAAGCAAAAAAGCTTTAAGCAACCCCACTGCAGGTCATCCTAAAGACAAGGATAGAACAGTTTGCTGCCAACAGCATTACAAGCAGTTATCAGGCTTATCCTCCTCAATTAAAGGCTTTTAAAATTGCTGATAGAGGATGTAAGTGTTTTTCATTTACTACTCAGATCTTTACTAACAGTCTCCATGACCTTGTTTCATACTGGCTTTTTCTAAACATAGAAGGGGCCTCACCCCACATATTATTGTGATGTACTCCAATTGCCACAACCACTAAAGCTTTTTTTCATTTCTGTTTCCAGTTCACTTCCACAAGGGTGCCAGAAAAGAGACTGATGTATATCACATGTCAGAGACCATTAGCTTTTTGAGCGCTGTATTTTGTGGATATGCTCAGGGCAGCATTAGGCAAAGTAATGGTAATTAAGTCCCTGGCCACCTGGATCCTTTTCAGGTCCACACAGCATTATCACAGCTCCAGACCTAAACCAGAGGGAGGAAAAAAAAAAAAAGTGAGAGTTACAAAATAGTTTACACTACCCTGCCTTTTATTACTCCAGACTCTTCTCTGTCTTCTTAACTTCCAACTTAGCATGATAGAAAAGGGGTCAATTGAAAAAAAGACATACCCTCTTTCCTCCCCCTCCACCCTTCACACCACCACCCCAAGGCCACTCAAGACAATGCCTTTCCTAGAAGCTTATGCTTTCCAATCAGGTCTGAATTAACCTCCTTAAAAAACAAAAAGCAGTCTTTACCCTACCTTCTACCCTCCGAAAACAAACCTTTCTTTCCTACCACACACAACCAAATTATTACAAATTCTACCCAATCATTCATTGCTTTAGAACTCTCCTACCCCTTTTTCTACACCTGGTGTTTGTTATACTACAGGTAGTTTGTAAAACAGATGGCGCATGAAACTAAACGAGGGGGCCTGAATTATACCATAAAACCAGACTGAAGTATTGTAGTCATATGGTCTTACTTTCACTGCAGGAAGCTTTGTTAACAAAAGCTTATATTTTAATTTTAGCAACATTGCTCTAATTTAAAATCAGACAGGATGGTTAAAGTCTTGTTTCATGGTCTGGTACAATACTCTGTTGCTCTTGAACGTAACTACTGTTACCAAAAATTAAGATAATTGCTATGGAAAATTATCTTCCCAAATTATAATTTTATAGGGAAACAACAGGGAATAACTAAACCTGAAAAATCACATTAGACAAAAAAACAACTTCCTGTAAAGATGCAACATCATTTTTTGAAGTAGAGAGAGAGAAGTTCTCAGACTTTATCACCTTCATTCTGGCGTACTGCTGCACCATTTTTCCCCATTTTATTAAGATTTTTACTCTTTTTTTCCCTTTAACTTCCACGTACACCATTGCTTCCAAAGCTTATGCACGGTGGTTACTACTTCCTCCACAATCTTGAGTTTAAGAACACCCACTTAACCAGACATAGGGAGACCCTTAGCAGTAGTATAGAACTATTTCTGCAAAATTAAAAAGATACAACCCAAGACGTAGGCTCTTATTCACAGCTGTTCCTGTTCCAATTGTCTTTACTCTTACTCATTGCTACATTGTGGAAACAAGCAGCAGAGCGTGACTGCTACACACTACAGTAGGAGAGTTGTGATTTAGTTCTGATTGCCCTATAGATCTCTTATGAAAAGACAGATATCTGGCTGCTCTCTATTAGCCTTAATTTTCTTCCTTATAAATGACATTAGTCTGCTACATGAGTAGTTCTTTCTGAGCCTTATCAGAAGCACTATGCAAGCGAAAAGCATTATTGCCACTTAATAAACATGCAGAAATCACAGGCAAGAACATCAACTTCAGATTTTTTACTTACTCCTACTCTTTCAAGAGTAGCAGAATTGACTGGACAAGAGATACTAGGCAGACAACCCTACGACCCCAGACCAAGTGAATGAATCGTTAAATTGCCCCAAGACTTTCCCTACCTTCACTCACTACAAAACAACCTCCTGACTTTTCTCTCCTCCCTGTACTTAAGGAATATCACCCTCCTCAAAAGAGCTAAGATGCAGAACGAAAGTTATGCCAGAAGTTATTCTGCGTCATGGACGTTTTCTAGAGCAGTACTCAACTCCAGGGGTCAAACATCTCTGCCCTTCAGCAGATACAGGCTCATCCAGGCTTCTGCCCAGCTGTTGAACAAACTGAAGGCATCACTGTCTTGGCAAGAAGCACATGCAGGTACCTGAATCTTTCTAATGGAATCTTTCTACTGGATCATCATGAAAAAAAGTGAATTTAAAATGCTGAAGTTAAAGTATGCAAACAATAAAATGCAATATTCAAATAAATCTTGGCGGTTTGCTATGCTGCATGAATGAGTGCTTAATTTTCTCCTAATAACGTGTAGCTTTTCCCATTTCCTTTGGCTTTATGTACTGCAAAAGCAGAGGCTGACCTTCGGATATTCCCCTGTTGCTAGGCAAGACAGCCCCTCAGAATCAACAATAAATGTTAGGAAAGCGATTATTCATGTCCTCTGAAAACTAATATGAAAGTCTATCAGAATGAGTTTTGTTATGCTCCTGCAGAATACACTGGCAAATGAGTATTTTTCATGAGAAAAATTCTCGTGAAATTATTTAGGCAGTAACTGAGCACAGTATTTCTGATTACCACAAGTCAGTTCTTAACAGCTATGTGAAGCTTTGAATGGCTTAAAACTACACACAGAGAGAACAGGAGAGGACACACTGTGATGACATTCCCAAACAAAACTTTATCAACAGAAATACTACATCAATAGTACTTTAGATAAAAAGATAATCACAGATCTCATGTAATAGACTTAAAAATAGCAATAGTCAGAGAAAAAGGTTGTGTTACAGTTTGACAAGCAGAAACATATCCTTCCAACTCTAAAATGAAAATAAAAGACTCAAGAAGATAAGAAGATTAACAAACACATCATATGTTGAGCATCTAGGTTCAACCACTGTTTCAGGTACAATGATTTCTGGAAATTTCACGACTTTGGAATTTATAAGAAAAAAAAAAAAGAAATATCAAAAATGAAAATTTTTTTGCAAAATAGTTTCCTGGGCCATGACTACATGACTAAAAAGAAATTTCTCAGCACTGGTCTGGTCTTCAATTTACCATAAACACACAAGTTCACACGAGACAAGGTAGTACCATACATCATCTTTGAATTACACAAAGAGCAATGATAGATAAACATGGACATGCTTTTGTTTTCTCCAGAGGGGAAAAAAAACAGCTACAACAAAAACACCTAAAACAAACTGAACCAATGCATCCACAGTTCATTAGATTAGCAAATCTGGCATCAGAAAGCAACCTTCACCTGTATGCCTTTAACAACACTTCCTCATAACTTTACTCTTAACTTTATACTAATATTTCTTTTTACTTTCTTGATAGAAATCACTTTCTTTGCTAACATGGATTACTAAATCAATTAGAGAACCCTAAGGAAGAGTAACGTACTGAAAGTGCTGCTAAAGAATATCTTGACCAGGCAGACATATTTGGTCTTCAAAATTCTTCTCAGAAAACATATGTTACCTGACCAATGTGAAGATCAAACATTCTTTTTCCAGTCATATCATTAAGTCAATTTCCTTCAACTTGCACTTAAAAAGATACCCGAATAGATTATCATAATTTAGTATTCAGACTTTACAAAGGCCAAGTGAAACTGCTCAACTCCCAGTTTTCTTCTGCCTATTCAGATACATACCAAAACCCTTTAACAAGATTTTTTTTTTAATTATTACTAATACCCTTTATGTTGAAAAGAAGCTCTTTTAAAGCATTGAGTGGAATAAGAAGTACTGAAAAATTAGAATAACAAGTAAAATATATTTCAACTTTGATAGGCAAAATAAAAGAAGGATTTTAAAGAGACCAGGGCACTTTGTCTCTTGAGGGATGTACTTCTGCATTTACAGTAGCCTCCTTATTTCTTCTTAAGTTAAAAATAAAATTGGTTATGCCAACAGCCTAAACGGACAACTGGTCTTTTGGTTAAAGCTGTCTGTGTGTACACAGAGACTAGCAGATGGCAAACTTGTATCTCCTCTTCACTTTCATTTCAACTTCAAACCTCAAAAAAAAAAAAAAAAAAAAGATATTAATAGAAAAAAAGAATGTCTGACATATAAAAGATGCACATGTATTTCTAATGTACACAGATAGTGACTTCCTTTCTCACCCTATCCTAGGCTTATTGTTCTACCCTTACTTAGACCTGGTCTCACTCTGACATTGATCTGTGTCACTTCTAAACTGACCTGAAAAGGAAAGTATAGGACAGCCCATGAGAAGCGGGTGGTGGGCAGCACACACCACCTGCATAAAGAGGACTGTTCAGCTCACACATATACAGGTTTGCGGCGTCTTCAGTGAGCTGAAGGAAAGCAGCACATCTACTGTCGAAGTGGAATCTACTCATAAGAAAAAAAGTGGCAAGACTGGAACTGCAGGAAAGATTAAAACTTTCAGAAAGCTAAAAATTCTCTCTCTAATCCCTATCACCCCACGTGCAATTAAGATATTGTCCAGAAACTGAAATTTGCACAGCAGAAATATTAGGGAGACTGCTATTTCAGGAGTAAAGTATCATCTCTGCCCTATGGGGTTCCCAAGAATCTTCAATCCAGCATCCTTTTCCCCAAAAGTTTGTTATCAACTGTTTCATCAAAACATCCTTTAGAAATCTTTTCCAACAAAATTCTGGTTTAAGATTACTAAAATGCTCTACAAGTCTGTCACATTACAGTTCATTAACTGTCACTGGATTTTTACCTGATTTAATGACAGTATTTAAATACATCTTAAAATTTTATAAGTGTGAGGATCTGAAATGAGCAGATTTTTAAAATGGCTGCCATTTTATCTAACATCAGAATGTTGTCTTATTATTATTAATTGAAAAAGAAAAAAAGAAGCTCAATTTCAAATTGCTCGGACAATTTTGAAAGGCTCAAAAATCTCAATTCTGATGTAGTATGAGTAGCTCCAATTCTATGCAAGACATCCAGTCCATATTTGGTCTAAAACAAGTGTTCTTAGGCCCAATTCCAGTCAATGCAATCACACAGTTTTACAACCAACATGGTAGGTACGGATTTCATTCAAAGTCTTCAGTAGTTTATATGGTTCTGTCTACTATTAAGAAAAGAACTGTAAATGCATACAAAAAAATTTAATTCTTTATTTCACATACATTTAATGTCCCACAGGATTCCAGGCCACCTCCCCACACACGTAAGTAAAAGCTGGAGAATAAAAAGCAAGGACTGATTTTATCTCAAGGTTATGGAAACATCATTAAACCATAAAACCACGGTGTCAAAAATTTATCTTGACATTAGAAAACATCTCAGTGGAGTTAAAGCCTTATCACGTAATTAACTGCAGATAATTCTGTTTAATACTGAGGATCAGAATTTTAAAACAGTCACAACCTTGATAAATGGCATGTTAAATAAACTGGAGCTTCTGAAGAGTGATCAGATAGCAAGAATGAAAAAATCCAGCTCAAAGGACAGTTGACACAAAAGCAAATTGTCTAGTAAGGACAGGTCAACACTGTCAGAAAGAAAGGTACTTTACCCTTCCAAAACACCTCCCCATCCAGTACAGCTGATATTTTCCACAGGTGTTACACAAACAAAAAATACATTGGCAGGAAATTCTGTTCCCATGGAAAGAAATGGCAAAACTTTGATTTTTGATTGGAAGTTCCCACAAGTTTGCACTGAAGGGGTCTCTGTCCATTGAGCGTCACAAGCGAGTGAATAAAACTATAATTAATTTTCACAAAGACAAGAGCAGTGGCTAGCAGAGAGGAGGACTGTTTAAAAGAGCTTCCAAGAAGCTCTTTTGACCTAACTCTGGCTGGAGATTTTTCAAGAACTATCTGGCATTTAGTATCTCACTGCAGGAACGTTTTTCTCTTTTGTCTGACTGTCTGCTTATTTTCCTTCTTGAGTATCCAGCACCAAACAGGATAAAAAGTGACCTTTGACTGGATCTGTTTGTGGCATGCAATGAAAGAACTGATCCAAAAAAGTTCAATGTTAGAATAAGCACCTACTGAACTTGGAAGGAATGTTGGAAGAGGTTGGGAAAACAAGATTACATCTTGAAGTCATGTATCTGCAGTATTTCTTTATTCTATGACCACACAGAGAAGTCATCACAGCTGGTCTTTGTTTAGAGTTATGCTACAGAGAAAAGGCCACATAAGTCTTTTAACAGAGACTTTACACTTCTAAAGTCTTAAGTTTAACCTGTGGGGAATAAGCATCACTATTCAACTTAAGGAAAACAAACACACACACACAAAACAAAACAAAAAACACAAACAAACAAACCCAAACCAAAACAAACAAACAAACAAAAACAAACACCAAACCACCAAACAAAAAAACCCACACCATACACAGTATTTTTTCCACTGACATTCATCTTATCCTCTAAACAACATTTTATGGGGGTGGCAGAAAATGCCTGCTGCTACCTCACTACGGATTGGGGTACATTAAAACAATATTTTAATATAGTGCCATACTTTGTAACATACTCATCTGAGAATCACACTGGGAGGGCTATAAACTACCATGTGGAAAACTGACAACAGAGCCTTCCAAAAAGCATTGTGATTGCCAGAACTCCAAAGAAGATACTAATTTTACTCACACATAAAGCATATGGGTATATTTAGTCCACAGCCCCCATTCTCCCAACCAACTCACCTGTTCAGTCAGATTCTTCTGTCCCTTCTGTCAATTCTTTTTATTATTAGTGATATGAAGTACCTGTACCCGTGACAGATCTATGTCATTTGCCCTCTATTTTCCTGTGGCAGACTCTCACAAAGACTGAGTAACATGAGTGAAAGGAGGAAATGAGACCTACTTTAATGATCTGAGAGCCTCTGAATTTCCAGAAGAAAAAAAAAGACAAGAAAACTTAAAACTCAGTATTTTACATTACATCCAATGGGATAGGGGCAAATTCACAGTCAGCATAAAGAATACATTGAGTTAAAAATACCTTTGTGATAATAAAGCTATAGTGGGACAAATGTAATTAACAAGAGCATTCCCAGTTCTCCAGTTAACAAGATACAGAGCTGGAAAGTCTTTACTTTCCCTCTGCACTTGATGCCCACTAGCATCACCTTGGTAAAATACATGGGAGGGAAGAGGAGGTGAACAGATATGTAGATGCTTGTGCATGTGTCTACATAAAGTATTTTAAAAGCTTCCTTATTTTCTTCATTGGTGCTTCAATATACTGAGCAACCATCACACTGCTCCCACAATGCCACCACAACCAACCTCCCTCTTGAGCTTATTATTACACAAAGAGCAACAACACATGTAAAGAACTTCTTACAAACTCAGTTCAAACCAGTTAGGCAGTGATCACCTTGTGATACTCAGTCTTACCTTCAGCTGTAAAAATTCTCTAAACCAGACAGCACAGTGTGTATTTCATGTGAAATGCATCTGACAAAGTTGAGACCAAACCAGCATAGCACAAAACAGTAAAACAATTTGAGTGGAGACGAGGTAGTACACAAGGTTTTTATCTGTGAGTTCTTTTGTCTGGGTGTATTTCAGCCTGCATGGTTTTCCAGGAAAAACTGCAACTTTACATCACCTCAGTCTAATCATCAAAATCCAAAACCACACCACAGTTGATTATATTACTCCCACTCCTTCTATCCATAGCAAAAAAGATTCCACAATTGTGCAAACAGATTAAAAATATGTAGAAAATTGTATATTGCATTTTTAAAAATTCCTTTAAAACAGGCTCTTCCTTTTGTTTATATCAGAAGAAAAACATCTAAGAGTTTGACTTACTTCATAAGAAAATTATTATTAAAACACCTAAAACATGCATGAGTTAAGATAAATCCTATGGCAGAATTTATCAACCAATTTGAAACAAAAAAATTAAATCAAGTTAAAACCATGAGTATTCTCCATATGAAGTACTTCTGCTAGCACTGTTCAAATGAAGCTCTCTGAATTGAAAGCAATAAAACATGTACAGCAAAAGCCAACAATATTTAGTTAGTTACAAACATTTTACCTATTGTGGAAATTAATTTCAAGTACTTCACATATAGCCTTTTAGAATAGATGATCCACATGTCCCCTGAGAAAGCAGTTGGTGGGACACAGTGTTGTCAGGAACACCCACCAGCCCTAAATAACCAGCACTAAATAACAAAACAGAATGGGAGTATATCTGCAAATGTAAGAGACTGCACTTTGCAGAAAAATTCTAGGCTGAAGGGTGATGCTATATGCTCGCTACCACTGTGGAAAAATCACTGAGGTTGATTGACTCAGTTGGTTTTGAACTGGTTTGTTTTTTAACGCAACTTTTTTTTTTTCCCCCGAGAGCTTTAAGGTGATAATTTTAAAAGGTAAAAGAAAAAATATCCTCTGGCAACTGCTTGAATTTCGAAGTGTTACAATTACATAAAAGCTATACTTCTGCTTAAATAGTGTCTGAATAGAAAAAAAAAAAAAAAAGTTTTATTTCACTTTGCCATATATCACATTCTGGATGTATCTCCTGAACTCCCACTCAAAAAATAAATCAAGAACACAACGAAAGGATAATTTATGAGTTGCCAAGTAATCACAGTTTAACACTTACTTTTGTGAAGATCTGAAAAAAGTCAATTGCAGGTGGCAAGTAAGATGCATCCTGGATCTCTGTTTTCAAATACAGTTGCAATGTCTGTGCAAGGTGCCTGAGGGCATCTTTCATTTCTTCACTTAACTGCTCAATATCTTAAGGGTAGGGAGAAAAAAAAGTATATCAAGTCGTGAACAGAACCTTTCACCAACATTTTGAACATATCCAATGGCAGCCATACAGTCTAGACATTTACAGTCCCAGAATTAATCTTGACAGAGGGCAATTTTGACAGAGGGCGGACATTTGTCATTTTTTGTGACAGCTACTTGTCAACACACAGAAGAGTTTATCAGGTTGCTACTGCTGAGTCATATGAATACCATGGTGAGTTAAAGATCAAAAGCTAACAGACAAAGCAGATGCACAAGCAGATGTAAGACATTACATATGAAAACTAGGCATCTGGGTTTGTAACATTTAAAATATGCTTGAAAGTTTAGGCAGAAGCATCTTTCCTTTTGCAGCAGTGTGTGTATTTATACTGTATTCTCCATAGATGTGTCAGAAACACTTTGTGCTGGCAGATCAAAAGGCAAAGTATTTTAGAGACAAAGGTAGTTTCGTACACAGCAGGTTATAAATACCATGGATATGGAAGAATATTAAGCAAATATCACTTTATTAAATACTAAAGCACCATTATTCATGCTTTACAGATCCTGAGGCATAAAGAAACATAGTGTCTTATTTTCTAAT
Organism: Columba livia; assembly: GCF_036013475.1. Classification (NCBI taxonomy): domain Eukaryota; kingdom Metazoa; phylum Chordata; class Aves; order Columbiformes; family Columbidae; genus Columba; species Columba livia. Next base: position 83,535,444 of record NC_088604.1, read on the forward strand.
GAAGTGATTATACTCACCTCAGGCCACCGATAACACGTGGAAAACATAGTATTTGATAAGTGTATGAAAGTTTATATGCTTTTATTCAGTTTATATGTCACCACACTGAAAATCACCTATGCATATAAAGTGAAATTGAAAAGTAATAGTGTATAAAGGACACTGAGACAGCACAGTGACAATAATAATTTTCAAATATTTGGACTTCCAGGGAGGATGGGGGGGGGTTGTAGAAGAGTAGAAACACTATCTTCTATTATACAGATGCTTCCTGAGAAGTTTTTTTTGCTTCAGAAGTTCACAGCCTATATTTCTAGTTCAAGTGATTCCCTCCAATGAAATATTTTCCCCTGTGTAGTTAGACCTCTAATGAAAATGCTTCTCTGACTTTCCTACGGATTCTACCAAGCATCATAGGAAAGAAAATCCTTATCAACACCATCTGTACATTGTGCAGTATTTCAATGAGCATCCCTGCCTAACACAATCAGTTGAAACTTGTGAAACCACAAAAATAATATCTGTGCAATTTTATCTTTTTATTCTCCATTGATAAGTCGGGTAGAAAGACATACATATATCCCTTGTAAATTTTAGATTTTTTTCCCTTTTTCTGGAAGTTATTTTGAACTTTAAGCAATAACACAAATATCTGAAAAGTAAATGTCAAAAATATGTGGTTTTGCATATGTACATAAAAATGTTGCCACTGTGTGTAAATAAGGCAGACATCAGGTAAAACGTACACTGTAAAATGGGAAAAAAAATATTAAAGTCAAGAAATAAGGTGGAAGTTTTGCTTAAAAATGACACACGTTTTGTCCTAGATGTTCTTTCCCACAGAAGTTTACACGGGTTTTGTCTTTGGTGCTGTTATTCTACAGAGCGGACCTTCAGAAGGCAAGCTACAAGAAAATCAGATGGCCATTCTGTTAAGCAGAACTTGGAAGCATTTCCTCCAATATGGTTGGCAATTACTTACTTGTCTGAAGATCAGAAAAAGAGTAAAGTCTCTCAGACAGGCATACTGATTGTCTAAGCTGTAGAGAAAAACAGATAAATAACACTTACATAGCTTGTTTTATCTTGAAAACACTCTACAGGATTGATTATTCAATGTGATATGCCTGTAAAATAATTAGGTAAAGCTAATAGCATCAACACAAATCTGGTCATTCCATACTTGCTGCAAGCTATCATAAAAATACTAATTTTTTCTCAGTGTTATAACACTCTTTTTTTTAACTTTGGCAGCTTACCCTTAGTAATTACTTTGGCCCTTTACACTATAATTGAAAGCAATTTATGAGGTTAGCAGTCTCAGATTTCATGTGACTATAATTAATGCACAGTATAGCTAGGTACTATTTGCCCTTTAAAAACAGTCATGTACACGCTCTTCCCAACAACGTATAAATTAAGATATTAAAAAATATTTTATCACCTCAGACCACAACAAATGCACATGTTTTTATCCAAGACAGACAGCATTGTGGCAGGGTCAGCAAAATATATGGGCATATCCTTTTTGATTTACAATCCCACACAGTCATAAACTGCTTAATCTAACAGAAAACTTAATCCACGTAAATTAATCAAAGCCATGGGAATGTCAGACACCCAGGACTTCTAAGAGAGTTCAGAAAAAAAAAAGTAACAGAGATTAAGAGAACCCAACACTGAAAGCATGGCACTGTGCCCTCTAATGGAAGGGGTAGCCAACAGTGTTTCTGTCCTTACTACTCATACAAATAAGGTTGAATGAAGTTCCCAGCAAAGTTAATGGAAAAGCCCCATAACTTCAGTAATACCAAAGAAAAACAGCATCCCTCTGAGCTTCCCTTCTAGGCAGAAATAGGTTTAGAATGCTATCACATAGTCATAGGAAGAGAAAGTTTATCAACTGGTCCCTTGAGCTTAATTATGTCCATTTTAGTATCTCTTGATCCTTTGAGCATTTCTGTAAATTAACCAGCAATCTTGTAATGCAATAGGCAGTCCAATTTTGTTCAGCAAGCCCAGTCACTTCAGCTTTCTAGCTTTTAATTACATTAAAAATGTAGAGTGAAAAAATATTTATCTGAATGTGCTACACTGAATAAATTTAGAAGAGTATCACTTACTAGTTTAAAAACAATCCTGCCAGCAAGTCTGACAGAATCCGGAGGAAAATTAGGCTTGATGCTCTTAAGACACCTGCATTCTTGCTTGTGGTCCAGCCAAGCTTCTTTCTATTAGGATATTTTTTAAAAGGAAGAGAAAGAAAAAATTGCATGTTATTTTACATAACATATATACTCCTTATATATATATACACACATATATCTATAGATATAGTTACTTCTATTTACATATGTACACAGACATGCTCAGCCTCACCATAGGCTGGACCTCGGGATCCAGAACCATAGCAGCATCACAGCCACTGATCCAGGCTGAGAAGGGTGGCTTCAGAGCCAAAAGTCATCTCCAAAGGACCGGGAAGGGGACCTTCCTCGGGTACTCAGGTCCACTGACTTTGGCAGCTTCCAACACAGGCAACTTTGGATGCCGACTGCCAAAGAAACATCAGCACATACACTTTGCCAGCACAGTCTAAGTGCACAGCTGTGATATGAGTGTTGCAGAAAGGGACAGGCTGGGTTAATGCACTCAAATCAACTCCATCACACCATTCCCTCTAACGTTATTAATTGTGTAACTGATAATACGGACACTGGAGCTACAGTGGTGTGGGTTCACAACACAAAAGTATCACCATTATGCTATCCCAGAATTTAAATTCCCCTTCAAGAAAACCTAAGACAACACAAAAAAAAATGTATGGTCAAGTTCCCAGTCCAGTTCTTTTCTGATAAAAACCTCACTTCATGCTGCTGTCTGACAACATAGTTCATACCATACTTTAAACATTTTATCTGACATGTTTAGTGCACAAAAAGGAACATATGGCCTCAAGTTGTGCCAGGGAAGGTTTAGATTGGATATTGGGAAAAAATTCTTCATGGAAAGGGTTGTCAGGCATTGGAACAGGCTGCCCAGGGTACCAGTGGAGTTGGATCCCTGGTGCTGTTTAGAAGGCATTTAGACAAGGTTCTTAGGGACATGGTTTAGTGCTAGAGTTAGGTTATGGTTGGACTTGATCCTGAGGGTCTCTTCCAACCGAAATGATTCTATGATCCTCACATGTAGAGATAGAATGAAAGCTGCATAGAAAACTGGAAGAAATGCTTTCATTTTTTGTCCCATGTTCCTGCTATATAAATTATCCTCTTTATGCAACGTGCTCTAAACGGCATTATCAGCTTAGTTCACATTGGTATCAACATTCCAGCTAGCTGAAATTTTTATTAGATAAATAATAAATGGGCTCCGATTCTCATTTCCTTCTGGCAAGGAGAGATGGAGTTGCATATTTCACAAGATTGGAGAGAACTAGAAGGGATGCTAATGTTTCCTCTACTATCCTAATTCCACCAACAAGTCCAGGCACGTGTTCACTCTGCAATCAAGCCCACAGAGGCCTTCAGAGTCTATCCACTTCACCAAAATGCAGATTCTCCAAAACAATGGTCAAGTTTTCCATGCTGCCAAAACCATTCCCAAAGATCCCTGAAGGTAAGGCATTTATGTCCATAGCTGGGAGGACCACTGATGACATATGCAGAGTTCAGACCAGGAACGGTCACTGTAATCAAAATTTATCAGAAGAGAAGATAGAACCAAAATTATTTTAGTTGCGTGTTCTACCTGAACTTGCAATTTTTGTTTCAAGGGCCACTTTTATTAGAGTAGCAGCCAAAGACTAACACTTCCATTGCAGAGAAGAGACAGGATGACAAGGTGAAGAAAAGCTGCTATATAGTGAAATAAGTCTGGTTTTCCCCACTTCCTCATTCCCCCCAAACCAGTGTGGAAGAGAAACGATTCTTCAGCTAAAGTAACATGTTGGAAAAGACAGTGAATTTCTGATCACCTTTTTTTCCTTCTGTCTTCACAAGCTGAAAATTCTATTTCAAATTTACAAAAACTCCAGGCCCATCTCATTAACATAGTACATATTTGCACATTTTATTTATATAATCACAGTGTATGTTTGAAGGCACCCAGATGTTTCAAATACTTTTTAAAAGCCAATTGAAAAAACAGGGCACAATAAAAAATTGCTACAATGACAAGAACTCAGAATAACCAAGGGCTTCTGAAGGTGATATTTTCTCATAGATATACAGTAAGAAGAAAAAAGAAAAAAAAAAAAAAAAAAAAGAAAAGAAAAGAAAAGAAAAGAAAAGAAAAGAAAAGAAAAGAAAAGAAAAGAAAAGAAAAGAAAAGAAAAGAAAAGAAAAGAAAAGAAAAGAAAAGAAAAGAAAAGAAAAGAAAAGAAAAGAAAAGAAAAGAAAAGAAAAGAAAAGAAAAGAAAAGAAAAGAAAAGAAAAGAAAGCCTAACTCAGAAAACAGCTTCTGTTAGGTAACTGCCACACAGAAAATGATAAAATGTCTAATACAAAGAAATTAGATGTTCATCAGTAAAAAAAAATAGAAGGGCATGGCAGGGAAAGGTACAAGTGCACATCACACCTGTAGATGCTGACACGCTAGTTTCAAAGATTACAAATGCTATCACACATTTTTTTTTTTCTTAAGCTTCATTTAAGTGGGGAAATTGTTTCAGGTAACAAGGTTTCAGCAACAGTATCATTTATTTTATTTCATACAGGTTTTTTTCCCCTTTGGCTTACACATAATAAATAAATTGGACTTTTTATTTCTTTCAGATACATGGGAGATTTGTGATTTCATTTCCTTTATCCATAACTCTACAAGGGGAAAAAATGACACCAAGAAGGCATTAATCCAAATACAGTTAGTGTCACACACTGTCTGACAAATAAAAGTTAAGTATCTAGCACTGAATAGAACTATTCTTGTCTAGAAGAAACAAGGTCATGCTTGTAAATGTCCAGACATCGCTCTGTGTAATGTAATTATATTGGCATTTTTATCCCACTTAAACTAAAACTCTTATTTGGAGTAAGCCTTTGTCTGACAATTTTTTTCCCTGCGTACATGTTGCAAAGAATTTCAAACATGTTAGAGGTGACATCAAAATGATTAATAGCTTACTCAACCAATAAAGCCCTAATGAGATGAAATATGTAGTACCACATAGCATCATATGCCATGTTTCTTTGAGATGCGTTCCCACGTGAGAAGAACGCTTCAGAGAGGTGCAGAACAGCACTTGGGCTGAAATCAACCCCAGAAAGGACTAAGTCTGACCCCCCTCAGGAGGAGTGCTGGGACAGGGACTGCATTTGCTGCCGCCCAGCTGGCTGGGGAGAGAGGGAAAAGCTCCAAATGCACTAAGTATAATGAAATTCAACAATATTTCTTCTCACTACCAATAGAACAATGATAAAAATTACAGAACAATATGAAACCATGAAGATTTGTAACCCTGGAGAGACCTACTATTGTCTCTAACAATAATTATTGGTGGGCTTACATTAGTTCTGCAGTTTTCTATGGGTAGTTTTCTTAAGTCTGCATAACCTGACTTTCAGTCAAGGTTTTTATATCCCATATCTAGCTGGAGTATAAATACTACATTGCAGAGGTACGGCCACCTGGTATGACCCTTCTCCCTCCCCAATAGGGAAGACCTTCCCATTTTCCAATAGACTTTTTTCCCCCCCTGTTAGAAACAAACACTATCAGAAAGAGACAAAAATGAGTACATAGTGCGGGGCAGTACCCAGCCCTCCTTCTCTAGGCTTCACTACACTTGGTAACTCAGAAAGAACATCCCTCCTGTTTATCTCCTCCCAAACCATTGTCTCCCATCCAAGCTCCATGTATCCCAAGTGAAGTTCCTCTGGCTTTACGCAAAAAGTAAAGGCTCAGCACCCACATGCCATAGGAGCTAGTGCAGCTGTTTATTGGTGGCAGATTGAGAGTCTGCCCCCGAGATGAGCCCCACAAAAACACCAGTGCAGCACCGGGTTTCATTGGACAGCCCAGGTCTAGGATCAGCCCCAAATGGCCCAGGGCATGGCAAAGACCCCTTGCATCTGCCTGAGCTTGGCTGAGCTGTTTGGTCAAAGTGTGCCCATTCTCACACAGACATATGCTACTATTCCTGCCTCCCAGTAACCCCTAACCCTCTGAAACATCCTAAACCAATGTTTATAAAACAAAGGCTTCCCCTGTCTCCTACGCAGAATCAAAAAAAATGAATGCTTCCAGCAGATTAATGTGCTAATAAAAAGCGGTTAAAGACTAGAGGTCATTTAAAAAATAAATAAAATAAATTAAAAAAAAAAATCAAAGTAGGATATTTTTCCATTGGAAGTTTTTTGATTTGTTAAAAAGACGTTATTTGTCATTTCCACAGGATCATTCAAACAATTTTTTTTTATTAAGCCATTTCAATAACGTTTGACAATGGCACATTCTGAATTCTGCCTGAAATGTCTCTACCATTTGTCAGGGATTATCATCTATATCACTCACCCCCAGTTTATGGAGATGCACAAAACTAATAAACATTGCCATGGGAGATCACAGAACTGATTATGCGGAGCAGCAGACACGGCAATTCTACATTTGGAGGGATGACCAGCCAAGACAACACTGTTAGAAGACAGCTCCAGGAAACTAAGCATCAACAAGTGGGAAAGGGGCTACAACAGGGAAGTGTTGAAATGGGGCAAAAGTTAATGAAGTCCAATGGAAAACATGTTTAAAAGCAAAAGGTCTACATAATTTTGATTTCAAGTATAAGTTGAATAATATCATTCCAAAGGATCTCTTGTGATAACTCCCCATCCCACATTTGTAATATTTTTTGAAGTAAATTAAAGTGGTAAAAGTGAAAGTAAACTCCTTCAACCGGTCTGAAAAATAAAAAGGAAATTTTGAAATTTGGCACAACTCATCTCAAATTTTCAATATTGACATTATGGAGGTTCCTACAAAGTGGAAATTGTAACTCCCATATAGTTTTGTTCAGGCTCTGCCCACGTATCTCCTTAAAGGACAGCAATTCTCACAGTAAGTTCCAAAAAGAGAAACATCTTTCAAAAGACTATTTCTTCTCATACAGGTTAGCCCAAAGACAGTTTTCCTTAGCCACCTGACATTTTAAATCAAATTAAGATTTTCACAAAAAAATTTCAGCTTTAAAAATGTCTCATTTGTGTCCATCCTAACATAGAAATCCCCTGCTGCCTTTACTTTGAAGTTGCCTTCACAAATTCACCTTTATCTTAACCCTAGTTCAGCCACTTAGATTAATCTCTTTTTTTAAGGCAGATTTGTACATTAATTCTGGTTTCATTTAATGTAGTAACCAGGAAACTCCAAAAAAACTAACAGTTTTTAAGCCTAAGTTAAGCGTTTTGAGTTGTAATATTCATTTAACACACATCAAAACTAAGTGTAAGTTGTAAATCCAACTGCACAATTTGCATTTCGAAGTTATCTGTATTTATAAAATAGCACTGTTCTGCCAATATCACTTTTCAAAATGTGCAAACTGCAATTTCATTCAACACCCTGCTGTTTAGTTTGTTCGACAATTAGTTCAATTAGAAGTGCACATATTAATGAATTGCACTAAAGCTACAGAGGCTAAGCAGAGCACAAAGCCTTTGCCTTGGCCAAGGAGAGCTGTGCTGACAGCTGCTATAAAACCAGAGCTGCACAATAGCTTAGTTAGCTTATCAAAAGAAATATGAATTAGAGGACAGTTCTCAAAAGCAAACAGGTCTGGCTGGTCTCAGTTTTATCTGGACCATCTGCACCGAGTCATCGAGGCGAATAAATTCACTATATTGACTAGAAAAATAACATTTTTGTCAGTTATTCTCAATTGCTACTCAATTATCATAGGATACTATATCATATTAATTCAATATTAATTTATTGATGTTAACAGTTCATGATATTACGTAACAGTAAATACTCAGCATTTCAAGTGCAGATTACTTTTAGCAGCAGTAGCCTGTCTCACCAAAATCAATACCTACAAATGTGGATTGCTACAGGCTAACCAGCATGAATCCTTGAATCTCATTCACATACATTGCTTTCCCCAAGGAGAAGCCCCATTTCCACCCTTCATTGCAACTACACCTAAGTTGAAACAGGGTCTTGCATTACACCTTGCAGATTTGCTTGTGCAGGTCAGTGCCAGCACAGTTTCATTCTACATTAGAGGTTTGCCAAAAGATGCTTTACCAATAACTCTCCTAGCAGATATTTGTTTTAAACTTACTCTACAAATACTCCGGTCTTTTTTATTCTTCAGTCATATTTTCCTTTTGATCTCCCACAATAAATCTACCTGTGGCACTATTATTGATGCTACAGTAAGCACCTAATGTACGTTGCACACACTTGCCACACAATGAATCAAAATGACATATCTTCTTCCTTTCCCTCTCCATATGTTTTAAACCCAAAAAGGAGGGGGATCTGGCATGTTGAGAACACTGCACTTTATACTAAGGCAGAACTGTTCATAAAAGCACATGATATGTGAAAGATCATATGAATGTCAAGGACTTAAAAAGTTAAACACATATACATTTAAAAGAGCACCACTATTAGTCTGTTTTGACCATTAGTTGGCTTTCTTAATTTTTCTCTATTTAGGAAAAAAAAAAAATCACAATGCAAAGCTAAGAGGAATAATTTAAGAATTCAAGGGTTCTGTAACGTGAATTTCATGGTTCACATCTCAGGTGCCTGGTGCTCTGCTGTGTTAGACCTTACACAGTCATTTACCCTGGCATGCCCACTCAGTACCAAGTCTTGCCAACTTCTGCACACATGCTTAAGTGACAATACAATTCAAATATAAAAGCTAAGGTGTTAGGCTTGAACACCTTCAAGAATTGTTTCATAGGATTACAGGGTAATTTAGGTTGAAAGGGATCTACAGAGATCTCCAGTTGCAAAGCAGGGTCAGGTTTGGGGTCACACCCAGCTCAGAGCTTAATTCAGTGGGGTCTTGAACCCCTCAAAGCATGCAGATGACAAAAACACCCTGGTCAGCCTGTTCCACCTCTTGGCTGCCCTCAGGGCAAAACAGCTTTTTCTTATGTCCCATGTGAACCTCTGTGCTTTGACTTCTGCAGCACTGCAAGGACCTGGCTCCATCTTCTTGAGAACTTACTCAGAGATGCAGTTTTGCCCACAGCCTTCTCTTCCGTGCACATGCTTGCCCCTTATTTCCTCTTAAAATACTGGAATATATACTTTGCCATAATAAAAAAATTACTCTTGTTTTACTGCAAAACTGACTTGGAGCCTTCAGTTCACAGCCAGCAAAGCTGAACATCTATTCCTCACCCTCTAACCAAGCACAGCCACATACCACACGTTTCAGCTTAGCTTTGTCTATTACAGTGATTATAATCTTATATTTGTAACTAAAAAAATACTCAAAACAAGGCAGAATGTTTACACATTCTACCCACAGCTAAGAATTATTAATTGCAGTGTGGAGGTATGACAATGAGCAAAATGTATGGAGCCCCTGAAAATAAAGTATTCAAATGCCAGTTTTCGTCAACCCTTTATAGCTGTTATTTTTCATCTTACCTGACAAGATTTACCGCAGTATTTAGCAACTTTGCACTGAGAGCATCTGTGCAGATGTTCATTCCTGTTAAAAAAAAAAAAAAAATCAGTTATAAATACAAATAGAGCTTTGTATTTATCCTTCGTACATGACTAGCAATTTTCAAATATTCCAAGGCAAGAAAAATAACTGAAAAACGAGGAGTCTAAAATGCACTGCTACACAAGAAGAAATTGTGCATGGTTACATTCAAAACTATATTCACAGTCTTTTACTCATGTGACTTGGCACCTCTGGGTGACATTGGATCAACAGTAAAGATATCTAATGTGGTTTTTGTTTGTTTGGGTTTTTTTCCATATAGCTACAAACACCAAGAAGTTTGATTTTGTAGATAACATCATAATCAGATCTGTACAATAGAGCTAGTTAATCCATTTATTACCTATCTCGAGTCTTGCCTTAAGCAAGACCTTGCTGGGAACCCACCATTGTGACACCAAATTATAACTTTATAACAGTCTGAAGCTGACATGCCAGCAGAAATTTCTGTTCTAAGAAAATACTTCTGACTGGTGAACAGTGACACCAAGATGGGGGTGGAAGGGGAATAAAAATCCAGTGAAAGCTAGAAGGATAACTACCAGAGCTATACATCACAATCTAGAGGTTATAAAGCACCTCCTGACCCTAGTACCATTTTTTGATGCTGTCTTAGTTTATAGTTATATGAGTAAAGAAAATATCACTGAGGTTTTGTAAATTTTTAGACATTAAGGAAATATTAAATGTGAAAGCACACACACATCAAATCTTACACCTCAAATAAGTTCAAGTAAAGAGATTTGCTTTATATGAGTAAAAACGATACAGATTTCAAGGCTTCCCTCACCTTGTATTTTCCTGTAGAAAATACTGGACACATTACATTATTCTGGTAACACGGGCAAGAGTTCACTTTGATTCTTAACATGCAAAGTTACCTACATGCTTTGTGGGCATTAATTAGGCTGGGACAACAGTATATAATTTTTTTGGTTTTGTTAAAACTGAAGGCAGGAGAGTTACATTAGAGACACAACAACTAACCGGACTGTATGGATGGTGTAATCCTTATTACTTCCCCCAGCTACCCCTGTGACCGTAACCCTGCACAGCGCCTGACGGGCACCGCTGTCACCTCTGAGCTGCACACACACGCCTGAACGCAGCTCAGGGACACCCCAGAAACCATCACCTCCGTACCCCCTTCTCCATCCTTCCGCGGGGCAAGAAAGGAGGTGTTGGTCACACCACCCTCCTCCTCCAAGGGCAACTTATTAATGCCATCTTCACATTCCTGTAGTGCTTCACATTTAACTGCCTTGAATCTTATTACACAGATTAATTCAGCCTTACGATTTAATTGGGAGATAACTAAGCATCTAACACAGCCCATTTTGAACTGAAAGGGCAAGTTTAAATGATCAGATGAAGGACCTTTCTCTGCAAGATTCCCTATGTCTGCACATCAGTACTAGGTGTGCTCTTTTCACTCACACTCTCAACTGATGCAACTCAAACAAGGTGTAATTCTCTGCCTCTTCTGACACCAGAACTCCTCCACTGCCACCAGTAATCTAGAGGCTGCACACCACATACATTCCCGGCTCAACTGCTTTATGACATTACCTTTTGTTCTTCCTTTTCTTACACCACTCAGTTGTCCCCAAATTTCAGTTTCTATGGGCGCCTTCAAAATGGTAGAATGTTCTCCAAATGTCTCATCCAAATAAGACTGCACCAATGTGCCCGCAAACTTCAATCTAGAACTTCTGGGTGATGAATTTAGCACACTGATTTCAGTTGTGACACCAAAACTGTCAGGAATAGGGGCAGACCACCAGAAACACCATGAAGCATCCTCTAGCACAAACCAACCTCTCCTCTTCCTCAAGTCCCACAAGTGGAAAAGTTATTTCACAGATATATCAAAGTATTGCTATATTTTAATGATCAAAAATAACAGCCTGTGCTTGTAAGCATTCAGGACGTTTAGATCGCTACATTGGTCAAAGATTAGAAGGAGCATTACGTACAGCTCATTACAATTAAGTAACAATCCTTTCACTTCTGCAGCATCAAAATCACTATTTTGTTGCACAATATTTTGTAGGCATTCCTACTAACTACCAGCAGAAAAATAAATTATAAATATTTCAAATATAAGCACATGCTTTGCTAGTGTCTTCTTTACCTTCCTCCCTGCAAAGCCAGCCCTGAAGACTGAAAAAACTACCAACTGTTGGATTCCTGTAAACACAATCGAAAATCTTGTACATGCACAATAGGGTTTTGATTTTAAGGTGCAATGCCTGGGGATGATTCAGAGTTAGAAACAAGCGTGAAATCTTCATTTTGCCAGCTGGGGAGAGCTGCTTCATTTTCAAGGTTGAGCAATGACACAACTTTAACCAGCCTATGATAAAGGAGCACATATTTCTCATTCTAGATTAGAAGCTCATGTCAGAGTAATTGCAGGAAGACATACTCTTCAGTGAAATAATTACTGAAAAAAAAAAGAAAAAAACACACACACGCCACAGAATTGTTGTTGTTGGGAACTGCTAATTGATTTGGATATCAGAAGCAATCCAGGTATAAATACATGCTTGTAAACTATGCATACAAATTCTTTCAAAGTTTTGACACATCTTTTAATATTAAGCAGCACGTTGTATCAAGGATCTGTTCGGAATGCTATTAATCAAAACACAGTAATGAGTTAGGACTTTGACAACAAAGCATTTGCAACTTTAATCCCATACACATTAAAGTACCAAAAAGTCTCAGCAGCAACAAGTAAAACACAGATTCCCAAAGCAGAGTATTTATAACTTTCTGGAGCCAGAATTAAAATGAACAAATGCCCGTAACTACTGAAGAAGTCTCTCCTACAGATTTCACACTCTTCCATCAGAAGGTTAGATTTGACAGCCTTGGCCTTGGTATTCCTCTTGGTATTTTTCTGAGATGCAAGCATTTACTGGAATCATCAGTGTTAAGTCACCAACACATATTCATTCTTTCTTTCGTGAAACAACTAGTGGACCTGCTGCCACAAAGCACCAAACTCCTTCAGCACCAAATGAAGTTTCAATACTTTACAGGATTATTTCCTTTGTATCCTTTGTCCTTAAGGGTTAAAGATGCTGCAGTAACAGAACACACACAAAATTTATTGAGTTTATCTAAGGACCACCCCTCAAAACTTGGATTTTTGCCAAACTGACACTACTAGTCAGATTACTTGAATAACGTGACTCTGCTGGCACTGTATAATGAATGAGCTATCCATTCATCTTTGGGGTTTCTTTGAATGACAAGCAGATCTAGAATGCCTGCTACAAAGCTGAATAGTAAAGCCACTGATGAAATCATGGCTTTTTCTTCCAATCCTCTCCTCCTCCTTTGAGTTAAAAATTCCTTTAGATTTATAGCATCTATGAATCTTGTGACATGATGTTTTAAATGTAAAGCGGCATCATCTAAAACACTTAATCTGAAAATAAGGAATTTAAGAATAAGATTCATATACTCATAGATAAATGATGCATGTATTTTAAAAAGTGAGACAATTTGCCTAGTTTATTCCTGTCCTTCTCAATATTTTATTAGTGTTATAGGCTTTATTGAAACAACTTTCAAGTCACTGTCAAATGCTCCCATGCATTTCTCATTGCCTGTAAACATCACCTGGAGATAGTACAAGGTTACTCACAAGGTACCTACTGCATCTCACCTTATATAACTGATTTCATGGATGAGAAAATGCACAGAATTTGATTTAATGCATTCTTTAATACTTTCATCTCCAAAAAGGTTTCTGCTGCAATAGAACATGAAAGCTGTGGCAAATGAAAATCAATAATTTTTGAGCACAGTTTCAACAAGGTTTTCCAAATGGACACAACCCCTTATGAAACAACAAGCACAAGTGAGTATCTTGGCCTGTACTGGAAAAAGAAAATCAAAACAATCCACAAGGATAAAGTAAGCAAGGGCTGTCAGTTGTCTTCTAGCATGCGGTTACACTCAGGTGAAAAATCTTTATCCTGAGGAATTTGGATACTACTAAATCTTTTTCTCATTATTGTCTACAAACACCTTTTACAGAATAAGCTCTTCCAGTGTGTACTAAGGGAAAAAACAAACAAACAAACAAAAAACAAAACAACAAAAAAAAGATACATAGGTGGGCGGAGGAAGTCAAGGGATTAATATGGACAGAAGACAAAAGAAAATCTATGAGATGGAGAAAAAAACTAATATCGCAGTTCAACTGGAAGTGGCACACACATCCTCTCCAGCAAAATAAGTTTTTGCTTTTGGCTTTTTTAAAATTCCTTTTTGTTAAAGATGCAAGAAGACCACAGCACTGTAAGGAGGGGCTGATGATGAGCGGTGAGGCAGCCTGATCTGTGGGAAGCTGCTTCCAGGTATGAATGGCAGCACAGGAGAGAGTGTGAAAACACGTGGCTAAAATCCTAAGAACATGCCAAGTCTGAATCACAGAGTGAAGAGGCTGACGAAGGTTTGCCTGGGCTGTCCGGTCCAATCAGAGACACATCTGCACTCTCACAATGTACAAAACACGTGTCGTTTTAAAAACAAAACAAAATACTTCTGTTTGCCAGGAAAGGGCCTAATGCGATTAAAAAAAAAAAAATAAAAATAAAAACCACACACACACAACAAAACTCAAATACAATTAGACTAGTTAATTTATAATTAAAATGCATCTACACTTCTCTGCTGATTGCAGGCACTTGACTTTCAGCCCTGCTCACAAGATAAGTGTCAGATATCACAGAATATTTGATTACCAGGCTGTGCTCAACACTCCTTTCCATGCAGTTTATTCACACTTCTGCTTCCGCCACAGCTTGCAGGACAAAAGGGCAATCTCACACAAATCCCCTACTGCGTTTTTGTTGTTGATATAGTTTTTCAGTTAATAAACCATCCCTATAATACATGTAACAGAAGAGCAGCTCTTTTAGACACATGTCATGTTGAACTGATTTCCTGAACAAATCCTTAGACCTTTGCAATTCAATCAAACATATAAAGTGCATAAAGTCTACTTGGATTTTCTCAAGTGTGTGTATTTCAGAGCTGTCACAAAGTGCAAGCAATCAATACCTACAATAATCAAACACATCATTCATCGTTTTACTAAGACGCTTCTATCTTCTAATAATAAAAATAAATATGCGAATAACAAACAGTCATTTAAAATTCTGTAGATATGAGAGCAAAGGGGTTATGTTAAACACAATTCCAATGTCCTTTCCTCACCTCTGTCCCACCAGAAGAATAACACGGTGTAGCAGCACCGTTGTTCCCCAGCTGTCACCCACCAGGGGTCAGGGAGCACCTCCAGCACACCAAAACCCACAGCACGGCTCTGGGGACAAGGACAAAGGGTGCTGGGGGCCAGGCAGCAACAACCCCAGGGCATACACCTCTGCAGCATCCCAAATCCAAGCCCTGGGCAAGCAGCGAGCCCTGCCCACAGCAGAGGCTCCCAGGTTTTCTGCCTGTTAGGGAAAAGACTGCCTCAGCTTATTGAATTTATTGCATATACCGCTTCTTATAGCACTTGGTTAGAAACTGCTTATATAGAATATGCTTAGCATAATTAAGTTTGCTTAATGGAACTTCTGCACGCTGTGAACCTTTGAGCTTTCTGCTTCATTAGGTAAAAAAGGCCTCAGTCTTCAAGCTATAGGGTAAAGGGAACTTATCTCTCCAGCTGCAGTTGCAAAATAGCAACTGAAGGTCAGAACTTTGATTGAAGGCCCACCTGACTAAAGTGAAGAGTTCCAACAAAGAACAGGGAGACCCCAAACTCTAATTTTGCAATGGACATGGAGAGATACACAGGGTGGGGGCTTGGACTGTGGGGGTAAAATAAACCAAGTTTTTTTTCTGCTGAGGGTCCTTCAGGAGGTGCTCAGCTCCACCTGCTCTATGCTGTACCTTGCAAAAAAACTATTTTAGAAGACTTTACGGAATCTAGGCCTAAGCCCCTGCTATGGTAAACCTAGGGAAAAGGAACTTCCTAACACTGCCCTAAGGTTATTCTGTACACTGCTCTCAGGTCCAGCACAACCCATTGGGTCTGGGCAAACAAGAATACAACAGGTAAGAAGCCACTGACATCTGTGTCCCTAAAAGTAATGCAAAAATCTGTCTTCTGAGGTAGCAAGAATGACAAACATTAATATTTAGAGCTAAAAGATAGTAAGTACAGCTAACCATCAATCATCAGAGTCACTTACTCAAGCAATAACTAAGACCTGAATACTGATAAGAAATGTTTCTTTTTCAAAACTTTTTTGTGCTATTTGAAAAACATTGGCTTTTTTTAAAATATCCAACACTCACAGTACCGTGTAATATTCTCAGCTGAAACTGCAATGTTATCTAGAACCACAAAAAGATGATTCCTTTGGTTAAACAGAAAAAAAAATTAAAAATACCACCCAAATTAATTATCTGAAATAGAACCATTAGAAGTGCAGTATTTATTTTGATATAACCAAGGACAGAATTATACACCTCTCCATTAAGATGGTCACGGACAAAAAGCTTCAGATGCAGTGCTTTCCAATGAAATTAGTGAAGGAACTTATAAGAATGCCTAAAAATATGGCCCTCAAACAGGTAAGAAATTTTATCTTACCTTTGAATTCTACTACTTTATTCAATATTTACCTCTGATCCCAACCTATGCAAGGAAATAGAAGAAAAATCTCTCTACTGAAAACCAAGAAAATACCTCGTAAGTAATTTCAGTAGTATAAGGACCTTTAATTGAAAGTGTTGTTCAGAAGAACTCAGCATCTCCTAAAACAGTACCTTTTTCTTCTGAAATACAGACTAGCTTTAGAATAAAACATCTTTGACGTTTATATGTGTGTATATATGCACGCACATATATTGTATATATATACACGCACACTGTATCAACATGCACAATGAATAAAACAAATGCCATCACCACAGAAACCAATAGTTGTGTGAAAATACTGTCATTATCCTCCCAGCAAAACTTACAGCTATCCCCACTGAGAGCACTGAAGCAGAAACACAGCAGAAGTTGGTTCCAAGAGCACAAGGTTACTACTACAAATTGCCTCCTACACCTGCTTGCCCTGCAAAGCTACTCTGACACAATTTCCCTCAAATCAAGGCCATCTCCGGCGTTTGCCTGCAGTTCGAACACCAACATTCCTCCAGCAATTTCAGGCTTAATCAGATTCATTTCAGTCACACAGTACATTCATCCCACCTTGGGCTTTTAATCAAAATAAAAATCCAAATACTGAGGGGGACCCAGATTATATTTCACAATATGAAAAGGTCATATCTATAACTTAGAAACATGCAAATAAATCTACATGCAATATTTTTAAATGCTTATTTCTGGAACATGTGGTTACAACGCAATGAAGCCAAGCACAACAAAACATCCCATAATTCACTTTTCCCTATAAAAATGATAAATGCATTGTTCACTACTCTGCTGTATGTCCAAGTAATTTTTTCTTTGATCCATAAGTCAACATTCCACAAAGAGGAAGCTGTTATTCTAAAATATCTTTACACTGTAAATATTTACATCCTGCTAGTATTACCTCCTGGATCATACGGATCTATGATTTTCAGTGAAATAAAAAACGTTCTGACCCTCTCAAAGAGGAATATTTTTATCAGCTCTTTTCTTTCTTAGCAATTTTTCCTTCTTGACCATATTTATATTTTTAGGATACCCATTTTTTTAGAGGTCCTGCAATGCTTATTTACTTGCTTTTCTGCTTCCAAATATGAAGTTATACCTGAGAGTCATTTCATTCCATATGGAACACATTTGGAAAGTGCTGAACAAAAACCAAAATATTTCAGGCAAACTTGGATAGACATAACAATAGAGCTGGGCTCAAAATAAATTGCAGTGCATTTTGTCTCATGTATTTACAATCAGGTAAGGAGGTACACCAATTCAACCCTTCATTTTCACCTGCTTGGCTCTTATGTTCAGATCACACCCAAGTTAAGACACAAATGCAGGTAACCAGAACAGGACAGTCAGCTCTGCTTACTTGTCAGCTGAAGAATCCACAAAGCTAGAAAAGAGGAGTGAAATGCAGGAAAAACAAAATATTTGTATCAGCAGAGAGGGCATCGGTAACGCCACGTCCCACCTCAGCCAGTTCTCCAGAGCAGCATGGCTTTCTGCTGTATTTGTGCCTCTTGAGATCCAGTTTAAATGCATATAAGTTTCTTTCAGACAAAAGCATTTCTGTTAGAGAGTCTAATCTTAACCTCTTAACAATGCAGATTGTTCCTGACAGTACCACTGTTTACTCCCCCAAACTATTCCACGCAATTGTGGGGCATTGGAAAAACCTGAAGAAAGATCACTTTTAGCAGAACTGCACACACTTGCAATAAAATCACAAATAGCTGCCTAACCAGTTCTCTCTCAGTCTAGTTGGTTGGTCAGTCTTTTAAGTTACCACTAACACACACCTTTGAACTTATTTTTTTTCCTTCAGACTTTCTATATTTCGTCAGTCTTTTCCTGTCAGTTCATCATCTCCAGCTTTGCAGACATTTTGGGGGTTTTTGCCACTGTTTGTATTTTTTTTCCCCAAAGCTTTCCACACTTTAAGAACTTCACTGTTTCAGAATCTCTTTCCCCTTTTCTAGATTAAAAGGACTTAGTTTCTTGCTCAGGGAACTCTCACTTTGCTCCCCATCAGCCACAAAAATGTTTTTATCTCCCAATAATTTCTGTCTAAGAACAAAACATTACTTGAAAATACCTGAAAATAGTGGACTTTACTTTAGAAAGCACAGTGCCAAATACCCTTAGCGACTGAGGATTTTTCATGTTAGACTCCTAACAGCAATTTTTATTTCATATCAGGGTGATCACATTCAAGCAACTAGATCTGAGAACATTTTACAAAGTTTCTTCCTATTAAGTGCTTATGTCACATTTCTCACCTCTCTCCAACAGATTCTGGATGTCAATACAGAAAGGATGTTTTCCATTCTGTCTCTCTCCTTCACAAGTCACTGAAAGGTGGATTCTGTGATTCTGAGTCTACAGCTTAATTTTTGAGATTTTCATCAATAAGAATTAAGGTGTTTCATATTATCAGTGGAACAGTAATGCTACAGAGAAATTATCCAGAAAATGCAGAATATATTTCTATTTAAAGTATTTTCATTGACTTCTATAAGGCACTTTAAGCCAAGTTGTTATCTTCATTACAGCTGCTTTGCACCGCTAGCGATGGAAAGGAAGATGTTCAAGCAGGACCAAGCATCTAGTAGCTAAAAGTTGAAGTTACACCTTAAAACTGCCCTGAAGTCTTTTTATAATGACAGATTGAAAGAAATGTTACTATTAGCAATGTAGTCACTGAACTTTTCACATGTCAAACTGTAAAGTCCTACAGCTTAAAGATTCATTGGAGCCTCCATCTTGTTCTCAAACATCTTTGTGAGGTTCTTCTGCTCTTCAGTTAACCTGTTTGTGCTGAAACTCCTGCAAACCTCCCCCAATTCAGCCTCAACCACTGCAGGCAGAGCGCCCATGGGAAAACACAAGCAGCTCACGGTGCTGCCCATGGAATCACTAAGCACCTGGGCATCCAACAGAGCAAAGGTCCAGGCTGCAGCATGGCCAGCTGAACACCACCCAGACATCGGAAAGCAAATGAGGGCCCTGGAGCTAATAAGCTCTCCCGCAGCTACATCTGCAGCAAGGACACAAGTGGCTTTCAAGGCCTCTGCTAAGTATTCCACGGCAAAGAGCAAATACCAAGGCTGAACTGTGTGGTGTATTTGTTCACCTCTTGCTTGCTTCTGCCCTAAATCTAAAAGAGTCACAGGCATTGTGGAGCTGGCCAAGATGCTGCAACTACTGATCTGAAAAAGCCTCTGCAAGACAGGAGTCTTCCCACTCCAAAATAAACAGACAGGGAAAGCCATAAATCAGTTCCATCACACCTAATACTTTCTCTCTGTACTCTAGTGACATCCGATGGCCAAAAGAATAATAGAAGTTTCTTCAATTTCAAAAATTAGTCATTCAAGTTTCCCTTTCCCATTTAGCAAAGAAGCAAAAAACGTCAATAGAAATGCATCTAACTCTATAGTGGCACCCATACATTCTCAGGAGAAAAGGTAATTATAATTTAATAGCTGAGTGCATCACAAGCATCAGAACAAGCTTTCCTGATGAAGAATTCACACTTTGACTAAGAAGGCATCTAACCCCAGGAGTAACCCTGAAGATTTCAGTAGCATTAAGTGACATGCTTGAAGATACACACACGCTTAGGCACGCCTGCAGTGGCAGCCCTCTCTCACAAACTCGTTCTGCTATGTTTCTAACTGTAATCAATACTTTCATAAAATATACTTATTCCAACTAAAGAAGCAACTGAATAATTCAGCGTCTCCCAAAAACTACTCTTTATTTTACAGAGGGTGCACAGATAGTACTTGCAAAAAGTTTTTTGAATAAATTCTGTTGGAAAAGTAAAAATGGAGATAAAACATGAGTAGCTTTCAGAATTCAAATAATTCTTGAACTAATTTTGTTCAGTCTTAAATTTTTAATAGAAGATCTCATGTATTTTTAAATGAAGCCTTCTCTATTTCTAGCTCAGTTTATCAAGCAATACAGTAATGATGTTGCATTAACAAGAGAAATAACCAAGTGCTTTTTAAAAAGCCAAAGCTGTTGTTTTCACTAATAGAATCAATTTCTTAATTACATCATGAGAATTTCAACATACGTGCTTCCTCTCACTTAGCTATTGGTTCTCATTTTTTTTCTTACAATATTCCATAGCAAATGTTGAAAGAAGGAAGAGCTGACAAGCCATAATATCTGCCATGAGAGATTGTCATCTACCTTTGCGCTGATTTGTCCTAATCACAAAGCATCAGTGTACACATTTCCATTTCAAAAATTGCCACTGGTATTGAAGAGGCTTCAAAGAAGCACAGACACTGCAAGGAGATTTGAACTAACATGCAGAATCACAAATTGATATGGATTGGCCACAGATTTTGCACAATTATCCCAAAATAATTTTTTATGTTCCAGAAAATACTACGTTTACATCACTATAGGTCTTCAGTTAAATCTCGTTTTCTCCATGGCCAAGAAACTTGGGCCTTTAATTATTATAGTGTAGCTTCAGAGACGGGTCATGAGTGAAATCAGATTATTTGTTTCAGTTCAACAACCATGGAATGAGACTTTGCAGAGCACAGTACAAGAAAATGAGAAATACATTATTCCTTATTTGCAAAGAACAAAAGTGAAGGTTTATTGTGATGGGCAAACACCGAGAGAGAGCTAGAGTTTTTGTCAATGTATATCAGTGCTGATACAGCTTACAGATATCAGTAGAGGTTAAATAATCAACAGCAATGCTCTGCTTTACAGAATAAAAGACATGCCAGCAGTACATGTTTGAAAAACATGAGCTTCTGGTAATTTCTGAAGTCAACCATGCCCCGAATCAATGAACTGAAAAAGCATGTGGGAAGGAATGATCCATCACAATCACACTGTTTTGTAAAAGCTTCACTTCATTAAGATTACAAAACAAAAAGGTTTTTCTTTTTGAGCACGTGCATATACATTGATATATTTTTATCCATTTATACAGCCTCCCTCGGCTTTCTTATTCCTATTCTGAGTTTTTCATCTCATGTTTGTTACTTCCTCCTACAGCTCATGAAAACTTTACACTCTAATTCATCACTTTTTCCAAATATTCACCACCCCCCCTGCAGCAACACAACCAAATGCAGGAGAGGTCCCTCACCAGCTCGGGCACCTGCCCCCTTCGGCAGCTCTACTGGCACACACCAGTGGGTCATGAATATTAGGAAGGCTGGTATAGTGTGAAAATGATCTACATAAATCCTACATTTAGCTTATTTTACTGCTTGGATGCTGGTTTCAAGTCAAACTTCACATCCAAATCGGAGGCTTTGCCATTATGTAATAAATGGAGGGAGGGACAGGTGGTGTTCTACTGTGCACACTTAAAAACATTACAGCACACCAACAACTTCAAGCAGCTCATGTGAAGTCCCCACTATTGTTACATGACTGCAATACGAACTTAAGTTAAAGCTGATTGAAGTATTTCTTATGAAAGCCTCAAAATGTGTTAGTCATCAATGAGAGGTGCAGAGCAAGTGCTCCTCTGCAGACCAAGGCCTGACCTCTGTCATCCCGGTTGCTTGTGCTGTGTGGAAAATACTCAATGAAGTAGGCATTTTAAGGTCTGAACAGAAAAAAAACCCCACAAAGTTGTCCATATAAACAGTAGGAGATGCAGGTTTAATTTTGAGTTTGGGGTTTTTTGTTTTATTTTGTTTCAATCAAGAGGCTGGTTCCTCTGTTCACTTAAATCGGGGTTATTCTCAGGTTGTACATGGATTGAGGCCTCTGATTAATATCACACAAAGCATTAAGATGACTGAAAGAACTCAAATCACATCTCTAATTCAAGCTGAATGTAAGAATACAACATGGAAAGACTTCACGTCTCCTTCTGGTGGATTCTTCAAAACCTGAATACACTGAAAAAAAGAGACGTGCTACTTCCCAGTGAACACAGCTAAGGGAACACAGCTCTGACATCTACAAAAAATCAGTTCTACCATTAAAGTATTTTCCTGAAGAAAACAAATTATTTTGAATTTGTAAGTTCTGCTTGTGGAAATAACCTCTACTGATACAAAACAAAAAGGATAAACATTCCAACATGGGAAGGCCAAGAACAATGACCAAAAGGTGAAAAATAACTTACTACAATGCAGCTACCTATTACCTTGGCAAAATTCAACTTTAGAGGAGATTTCTTGACAGCCGGTGGCTCCAGATCACAAAATTCCCATCAGTCAAGGAACAACTCAGATTTCAAATCCAAAATCCAACCTCTAGACAATCCATATTGTTCGAGGTAATTTATTTAAATGTATTTCAGTATTTAAGAAATTATATGTAGTCCATTTTCTACTGGTATGATTGCTTCCACACTGAACAGGTTATGTTTAAAAACATATGTTTGTTAAGGGCTATCAAATAGACAAATTACATATTTCAATTAAGCTGTTTCTTACTTAGAAATCATTCTTATTTTCTCCTTAAAAGCAGATTGAGTTTACAATCTGCTGCTATACAGGTTTTTTAGTTGTTCCAAAACAACCTCACTTGAAGGGCTGAGTAGCGGCATCCCCTCTGCTGTGCATTAGTGCTACCAAAGTCAGACTAAGTACATGCCAGTTACATGACAAGTAACCAAAATTTGGTTGACTTCACACTAGTAACTCCAGTATTTTGTATAAATTCTTCACAGCAGATAGAAACTTTCACAAAACCTGAAAAGCTTGCATTTATGCTATATTTTGTGCTGTGATCCTGCCAGATGTTTCTAAAATAGGCCACTTTAAACTGGGAGAATATACAGAAAACAGTGACATGGGACAATTTGCTGATTCAGGACCCTGTGTTTGCACATTATACAAAGCTACTTTTTAATCTAATTTGATAAAAAATTCCTGGCATGATCTTCGGTAGTTGTGCTGCTGAAGATGAGGCCTTCTGTGGGAAACAGAAAACCCAGGCTATGGCCACTGCATTCATTTAAAGATAAAGTATCTATGAATTCAGTTTTTTGCTCAGGTTTGGGGGGAAAAAAACAACACAAACACATGCACACACAAACAAACAACAACAAAAAGAAAAAATAAACATAAATAAAACAGACAAACAAAAAAACAGCACATAAAACCACTCATGACAGAGCAAGGACTGATGGATCAATTGCACACAAACACAATCTTTTAAAACTTTTCTGCATTCCTCATCCTAAACTATGGGTAAGGTGAACAGCAGCAGTCTCTCCCCCCATAAGAGACAGCTGAAATTCCTTAACCTACCTGACTGGGAAACTGCAAAGTTTGTGTTCGCATAGAGTTTTAAAAACCTTGTGAGGAAATCTGGATTAGTGCATGTTTGGCATTAATCATTCTCATAAAACTTAGGAAATTTGAAAATGTCTGTACATGTTTTAAGCTAAAACATGGACTCAGCTTCCAAGACTAATTTGTGTTGGCAATGTTCAAGACAGCATTACAAACAGATGTTCTGTATGAAAAACTAAGGGATTTGAGGATAAAAGTCTTCTGAACCATTAATGATATTGCCAAAAGAAATAAATACGCAGTCATCTGCTAAAACTAAATATATATAAAAACAAAACCCCAAACCAAAGTGTATAACCTATGAAAATACCAAACAGATTAACATGAGCTAGGAAGTGCCAAGACAGTTGTTTTAGGACACTAAAAAAACATGCTACAACTCTTTTAGAGTGAAAATATGATATACTTAATCATACCATCACATATTAAAAAAAATACATGTAGGAAAAAAAGAACCTCTGAAACTTGGACTCTGTCAAATAATTAAGAATTAATGACTCTAAATCAAAGCCTTAGCAAAGGATAGAAACAGGAGATTACCAATTTAATAATACTTTTACATGGCCTTATGAGGTGCTTTTATTTTTACAGGGATACAGACTTTGAAAAGAAAATAAGATTAAAAAAAAACAGGAAGTGCAATATTTCAGAACAGTGGCAGGAAAAATTATCCTAAATGTAGTACATCTTTACGTTTAATTTGTTAAGTATTAAATAACATATTAAGTGTACCCTAAACTAACTGCAAACAGACAAAATCAGTTAGGTTGTGCAAAACCTCCAGAAGTGACCTTGTCCCACCTCCAGCCCAAAGCAGGGCTGACTGTAGAGCTGATCAGGTGTGTAACACAATTAGATGTTCTGCTTAAATGTGCCATTGAAAGTCCCACAGTCATCAACTTTCCTGGTCTTGCTATACATCTATATATCCATACCTGTGTAGTGAGTCCAAACCATTTATTTGTACTGATGAGCAGCTTCCAACATGAGCTGGGTCACCAATTCCTTTCGATGACATCTAGGAGCTACTGACACTCAAACTGCCATCACTGCAATGCAGCAGCAAGTACAGAGAATCAAGGGTGAGTATACAGTAATACAGCAGACCATACTTGTGGGCACTGCTGGAAGAAATAATTCACAGAATCACAGAATGTCAGGGATTGGAAGGGACCTCAAAAAATAATCTAGTCCAATCCCCCTGCTGGAACAGGAACACTCAGATGTAGGAATGTGGAATGTGTCCAGGCGGGTTTTGAATGTCTCCAGAGAAGGAGACTCCACACCTCCATGGGCAGCCTGTTCCAGTGCTCTGTCACCCTCACTGAGAAGAAGTTTCTTCTCAAATTTAAGTGGAACCTCCTGTGTTCCAGTTTATACCCAGTGCCCTTGTCTTACCATTGGTTGTCACCAAGAAGAGCCTGGCTCCATCCTCGTGACACTCACCCTTTATATATTTGTAAACATTAATGAGGTCACCCCTCAGTCTCCTCTTCTCCAAGCTAAAGAGACCCAGCTCCCTCAGCCTTTCCTCATAAGGAAGATGCTCCACTCCCTTAATCATCTTTGTTGCCCAGCGCTGGACTTTCTCCAGCAGTTCCCTGTCCTTCTTGAACTGAGGGGCCCAGAACAAGACACAATATTCCAGGTGTGGTCTCACCAGGGCAGAGTAGAGGGGAAGGAGAACCTCTCTTGACCTACTAACCATCCCCCTTCTAACACACCCCACAATGCCATTGGCCTTCCTGGCCACAAGGACACAGTGCTGGCTCATGGTCATCCTGCTGTCCACCAGGACCCCCAGGTCCCTTTCCCCTACCCTGCTCTCTGACAGGTCATTCCCCAACTTATACTGGAACCTGGGGTTGTTCCTGCCCAGATGCAAGACTCTACACTTGCCCTTGTTATATTTCATCAATTTTTTCCCCACCCAACCCTCCAGCCTGTCCAGGTCCCGCTGGATGGCAGCACAGCCTTCTGGCATGTCAGCCACTCCTCCCAGCTTGGTGCCGTCAGCAAGCTTGGTGACAGTGCACTCTATTCCCTCATCCAAGTCATTGATGAACATATGGAATAGTACTGGTCCCAGTATTGACCCCTGAGGCACTCCACTAAATACAGGCCTCCAAGTGGACTCTGCCCCATTGACCACAACTCTCTGGCTTCTTTCCTTCAGCCAGTTCACAGTCTACCTCACTACCCGATCATCCAAACCACACTGCCTCAGTTTAGCTGTAAGGATGCTGTGGGAGCCATCATTTAGCACCATAAGCATAGGTTGTACGAGAAGAAACTTCTTTACTTTGAGGGTGACAGAACACTGGAACAGGCTGCCCAGGGAGGCTCTGGAGACATTCAAAACCTGCCAAGACACACTTCTGTGCAATCTGCTCTGGGTGAACTTGATATCATCTAGTCCAACCCACCTGCTAAAGTTAGAGGTTCTTTCCAACCCCAACCATTCTGTGTGATTCCGCAGTTCTATATATCACTTGAAAATCCATTTTTTTCAAACTGTCTGAAGACTCAATAAATGAACAATGTATCAAGTACACACAACACATTTTCACAGTTTCTCTCGACACAAAAGAACAATCTTTTAATAAAAAAAGGGCAAAATAAAAAAAAGCCCTTTATAAATTCACACATTCAAGCATTGTGTTTTCAAAGAGGAACAAACAGAAAAAGTGGCAACTTACATCACGTATAACCCTCATTATTAAAAAAAAAAAAAAATATTTACTCAAAAAATAATTCTGTATCTATATACATAGCACAGTATGTAAATTTTTGTTACATAGCCAGGAATCTTAATGCATTAAAACAACAACCCAAAATGCTTGCAATAACCCACTAGGTATAAAACTTAATTGTTAACAACAGATCCATTACCTAGCATTCAATAACTACACAAGTACTGTTAAAAGTAAAGTAGTTCTTCATCTGCTGGAAAGACTTAGCAAGTCCGTCTGGAAAGAGGATGAGACATCCATACATAATAACCTTGTGAGTTCATGGTAGAGATTCCTCCGTCCATCATACCAAAAGGAAAGGAAAGGTTATACAGGATAATAGATACAGAATATCCATTATTGACTTCTGTATTTCACTACACACAATACCTTCCAATGATCACTGAGCTGTTAGAAAGTTTGTATGAATCAATGCTTTCTTAATGTTCAAGATATAAATCTATGAAGACAAAAATTATAATTATACAAATCCTCACTACAGTACACAATGCTAAGACAGTATTTGTTTACAACAACAAGCAGAGTGCAAGCAAATCCGTTAACTGTAGAGGCTCAAACATCAGTGGTGGTTCAAATAAAAAATGAAACCTCAAAATCTGCATTCTCACAGTGGAAATTTTATTTTTTCAATATGATATTTGCAATTATGCAAGACAGCTTTATGCCAAAATCCTCCTCCTCTCATTTTGTGGGGAAGGGAAATTCATTATTTTCTACCATGCATCTGGGAACTTGCAGGTTCGATTCTTCCAGAGGTCATGGTTTCCACACACTGAGCAAATGAACCTCCAAACAAACAGGTATAAATGCATTTCAGTCATTTCACTGTTTTGGATCCTGTGCAACTGGTTATTTTCCACAGACCTGGAAGAGCTATTGGATCAGTGTAATGAATTCTTGAAAATTTTAAAGTACTGTACCATTGGTGTCAAATCTGAACTCACATTAACAGTTTAACTTCTATTTGCTTGGACAGCAACAAAAAGAAAATGAAAAAAGAAACAAGGTAAAAATGCCAAGCAGAGAATGAGGTAAAACAGGCAGAAAAATGGTGAAGCCTTTGCAAATCCAAGCTGAAATGACCCTGGGGGCAGTGATTTAGGGGGAGAGCCCCAGCAGTTGGTCACCGCCCCGGCAGCAGACCCGCGCTCACAGAAAAAGGAGACCTGGTCAGCCCCAGAACAGCAGCACCTGCAGCACCTGCCTTCCCACTTCCCACCGCTGCTTGGTGTGCAAATACCAGAAGAAAAACACATGGCAGCACACATGAATGCACCCACCCTGCCCGCAGAGGCCATGCTGCCTCAACCATCTCACAGGAGCCATTCAGTGACCCCCAAATTTCTCTTGTGATCACTGCTGCCGCAAAATCCTTTTATGTGTGTGTGTGAGGCTTCAATGAGCTCAAACACCAGGAGCACCAGCAGACCCTGCCAGGGGCACCGACACCATGCAGGAGGCAGCAAGACTAAATTCAGGGCTACACAGGGAATCACTTTAGAGGAAGACAAATGTAGCTGACCTGTGAAGATCTGAGACTTAATGGAAGACAAACTCTAGAATAAAAACTCAGTCACAGCAGTAAAGCCAACTCACAAATAGTCCTTTTAAGCATTTTATATCATCTCATTTGTATGTTATGCCTTGATGTAGTTTAATAAAATTTGGCAAGAAAATCTTCCAGCAAAATAACAGTCGAGCTGTGTTTGCATGCCCAGCAGGAGCCACACAAAGACCGATGCTCTCACTAATGTATATAAATGACTGCCCGAAGGTTGCACAGATGCTCTACTGTGCATCTGCTCTGATTATGTGGTCATTTTGAAAAGCCCTTTCCCAATCTGTTACAGAATACCTGTTTCTAGTTTCCTGACCTGGGGAAATAGGCTTCACCAACAAATGGTTTACTGATAATTGCCTCATGTTCAATCTGTTATGAATAAAATGCATGATACTCCTGCTTCACTTTGAGGAACAGTTGTACATAAAACAGTTGGAGAACTGACAGTAGCATTTAAGTAGGTGATAAACATGGCAATTTAATACACTTTAGAGCTTGCACTTCAGTTCTTCTGTGTAAGTCATGTGGCTTTTAGCAGCTGATAAATTTTTCCCTCCAACATGGCTCCAACCTACTGTCTGTGAGCACTAATTATGGAGTAATCAATGTTAGCCCACACTCCTTGCTAAATGGTTTACGAAGAATGAATAATAAAAGCCTACTGCAAATGGAAACAGATTACATCATTATCATAGATTCTGGGTCTGCATTCAACCATTTATTATCAAAGATAGCAAGAATTAATCCACAGTAAAAGTTCTTTGCTCTCTTTATTCAGAAGAGAGAACTGCGCATTTACTGCTTATGCGTACAGGGTTGAATGCAAGAGTTTTCAAAGATAACCTTGATCTAGCAGGTTACTAACCATAAACAATAAAAAGAATTTAGAATTTAAGTTCACAGGGACAGAGAATTGTTGCACGCATCACTATTTCAACATTATTCTATTTTTGTACAATACTATACCATAACTCAGGAGGCAAAAATGACCCCTATGACACACAAAGCTGCAACAATACAGAAAAATGTTACAGCATACTACAGTATTGACCATGTCCAGACAAGCATTCAATACTTAGTTTTTTAAAGCATCTTTTTGCTTAGTCTCAAAATCATAACTGTTAAATACCAGCTGTTAAAAAAATACCAGCAGAGAAAAACTTGACACAGTTTTACTGTAAGAAAAAGGAAAATTATTTTTAAGACTATGCTAAAATACAGTACTTCTGGAAAACTCCAGAGGTATTCTGTGGTGTATTCTGAAGATGTGAAATAGTATTTATGGTGGCAGAATTTAGTCCTATGTCTGCACTCATTGAATTATCTTTCCTGGTTTGCTTCTCTGGTTTTTTTAGATTTTCATTGTAACTCTCCCAGCTTCACACACTCAGGAGTTTCTGAAAATAAAAATCCATCCACAATGAACCTTTTTCAGAATATTTTGTAGTTTAATTTATGATGAATGGTGGGGGGGAAGGCTGTTGACACTTATTGCTTCACTCCTCTTGGAAAAGTCAAAATTTTCATTAATATAATCATGCAGTGAGAAAATTGATAAAATGACATTATAGTTACTTCTGGTCATTTTGAAACTGCACCTGCCGTACTCCCACTAAGTTGTAACATTGGCTGTGAGTGCTGAACGCAGAGCCCACGCTACAGCAGCTGGACAGCTTACAAAACAAGCATGGCTACCGAAAGTCAAAAGAAGTGTCTAATCCCATGTGCTGAATACCACAGGGAAGAGGAAAAACCTGCACATGCTTTAAGAGCATCTGCCTGAGTAACAGGAGGAGCATCGCTACGACAGTCAGTGTTGCAGCCCAGGCTAGCATGTTGTATTGGCAGCTTGGCCACCACAGGGACATTAACTCTCCAGGAGCCCCAGCAGCAGCAGTTGCTAGGGCACTGGCTTTGCTCAGCGGGGCAGCAGCTCAGAGAGGTGGCGCTCCATGGATTTGGTCCCATCCATTGTCCTGCATCTCCTGTCACTGTGCTTGAAAGGCGATAAACTCTTGGGGGTTACTGATAGCAATAACCCCTTTTCCTGTGCCCTCAGGTCTGGCAGCCTCAACCTCACCTGTCTTTGAGCTTCAAGACACACAGACCTTAACCCAAAGCCAGGAGCAGATTTTTAAGCCTCTTTAAGCTAGACAAACTTGTTTGAAAGAAAAATAAAGATTATTTCATGGATTTCACTCAGTGTTACACTACACCTCATCATTTAATTTTTCAGATGCTCTGCTACTCTTAAAGTTGGGAGGGGAAAAAAAAAAAATCTCTTCAAACGACTCTGGTAGACACAAACGTGACTTTTATCAAAAAGCTTTAAGGCAGGCTCAGAGACATCCCACAGCAAGGAAACCAATGTGAAGGGGCACCAGCCTGCATAGAGGTCACAGCTCACAGCTGAGGGCATCTATGTAACCAAGGCGACAGGCAGCAAAACACCACCAGCCCTGCTCTGTTCACTCATCAAACAAGTAGAAACCGGTCTCAGACAGAAGCACTGAAGTCCAGCGCTGTTTCAAAAGGGTGGCTGGCTTTTTATTGTACCCACAGTTCTGACAACTTTCTTGTCTGTCTGTCTGTCCAGGACTCGGGCACACCGCAGTGTTTGCAGGCAAGGTCCTCCTTGGGGGCAGGATTCAGGAGCGCTGCTCCCAGGTCAGAGAGGGATGCTTCATCTGCATTAACTAGGAAACAGGTTGTCCCAACAGCCTACTTCTATTCTGCAGAGTTTTGGTTTTGCTTTGATAAACTTCAATTTCTTTTTTTCCTGTACAGTTTCCTTCAAATGTATGTGTTGATTTGGATTTCACAGAAGATGTTGAGCCAAACAACTGCAGGTGATAAAACTCAAGCTTCTGTCAGAAAAAAAGAAAATGTTGATAACATTAATATCTTGTAGAGGACAGAAATGATTTGCAACTAAACTGAGCTTTGAATGCAACTAAATTAAGTATCCAACTGCTACAGAAAAACTGTCTCAGAATTATAACATTCTTACTCCAAAAAGAAGATAAAATTATTATTTCAACATATAACCAGTCGAAGTGATCCAATTTATTTTTTGCCACTGAATATTTTTATTATTCAATATTTTAATGTATACATTTAGCAGAATCCAAATATTTGCTATCCAACCATTCTTGGCCAGAGATACTTTATGTATGTAAAAGCTATAAAAACAATTTAAAAGGCAATCTGTTAAGGTTTCCATTGAAAATAATGCATTATTCTAGTTTTCCTGCCTGCTTACCCATCTGAACATGAGACAGACAAGATAACATTGGCTCAAAACACAAACACTGAATGAGATAAGACATTATCATCACACTTGTAAATTTCGGGTGAACAGGTTCAACATGAGTTATACTGTACAGTATAAAAAGCTATGTGTTTATTCCATTTTTGCCATAAGGATTGTTACTACAATAATGTTCTAGTCATTAAAGTATTATCACTTGTAAATATTAATTGCAGGCATAAATAGCTAAGGTAAATAGCCCCAAAATAAATTTGCAATTATTTTGCAAATTATTAATTAATGCTTTTTATGTAGATTATAACCTGATTTTTTTCTCTATTTACTGAAAATAGGTCATTCATAGGATAACTTTCCTTCAAAAATAAACACACCCATCCAGACATTAATTTACATGTTCTTCTTCTCTGAGATTTTTCCTCCTTTTCTAGGGACCATGTGGCAGCAGTAAAGCCAACCAATTATAACAGAGATTTAAAATGGCATTTAGCAAACACATAACTTTTATTTTTATGAAACAGTGATAATATTAATAACATACACATTACTTTTGCTTTCTAGGATATAGTTCATAGTCAAAGCTTGATAACTGATAACTAACTAGCTTTTTGGAAGAAGTACCCGTGAACTTAAAATCACCTTGAAGCTTATAAATGTCTTGTAAAATTGTTTGTACTATCAAACCTATCTAATAAGGTCAAAGTGCATGCTGACTACTGTCAAATTCATTGTTCAATCAAGAACCAGTAAGTAAAAGGCACTAGCTCTGTTATGCTCCATTGCATTCAGTTACATCTTTAATAACTGCCCCATGGGAGTTTATGGATCCTACATGACCCCTGTCAAAACTCAATTGACTTCTTTCCTGCAAATTCTATTAGAATTGGTCCCTGCATCACTGCCCACAATAATCAAGAGCGGAGGGACTGATTCATGTATAAGCATTTTGTTTTAGTCTAACTCAGAATAAAATATAGATGAGGTTATGAGATGGCTGTTTAAAAAAAAAAGTCAACTGCATCCCATTCTATGCCACAAATCAGCAAAGAAGTTTTAAATCTCTAATTTAAAAAAAAAATAAAATGGAAATTCTTCAGGAACAAGGGGGACAGGAGAGAAAAAGGTTTTGTCTAAATATTGGCAGTTCAAAAAGTACTAACATCCACAGAAACACACACAAAAAAAACCACAACTAATATAGTGTGCAAATGTAACTGTCCAAATGTTCTGAAGTTTACCTACAGCAAGAAGCATCACTTTTACAGAATTTAAAAGTTACTAATGAGAGCAAAACTCATGAATTTATTGAGAAAGCATGTGCTATTTCCTAGCAAGTTTAAAGATCTGGGTTAACCCTTTTTCAGACACCTGGAAATCTGAAAGAGCCCATAATTCTTCCTTCATTTTCTTAAAGCTACTGACATTCCTCAGCTATACATATTTTGCATGGTTCAACTATTCAGCTCAGGTCATAATTTTAAGACATTAAAACTGACCAACAACCTAAAATCTTCATAACATAAGACATCTCCTAACATAGAGCAATGTAACTGCAATGCACAGATTAGAAAATGTGCAAATACAACTGAACTGACATCGAGAGCAGAGCCTTGCATGGGCCAGCTTGACTATCCTGACAGCAGAACTCCTCTGCTGGTTTGTTTTAAACTGATAAATGCTTACAGTAAATGCAATAGCTACATCATAATTGTAAACAGAGAGCAACCAACCTCCCCGAGATTATAGGAAAAACCACACTGCTCATTAACCACGTAATTATCTCTACTGCCATCATCCCAACCATTAAAAGTCAAGATGCATCCCTCAACCAGGCTTGTTTCACTGCAGCTTTATGACTTAAAAAATTCATCTCTCTAAATCAAATACATCTAAAATTAAAGACAGCAAAAGTCAGACAAACATACACAGGTCGTCAGAAAGCCACATAATCACAGAGTTTTTCTTTAAGAAGAAATCTTACAGGTTTGTAGCCAATATGAACAGAAGCATACCCAGCTGAATTCAACAATTATCCTTCTCTCAGTGGTACACGGGTGCTTAACTGCAAAAAAAAATCTTGGAAGTTCTGACCAGATCAGCCAGTTACTATTCTTTTCCACCTATGTAGGAAGTGCTCTTCTTGAAATACTTCCTTGGACAACAAACTTCTCTCCCCTTGCTCCCTCTCACAATAAGCGACCTGTAGACACGTTCACATGGCACTCATCCAAGCTACGGGCACCGCACATGACAGCAAAGCTACAGCATACATAGTGGAGGAGAGCGTCGGCCAGCACGCTGTGCCACCCCAATCAAACTACAGCACACCCACAACCCCAGGCAAATTTCTCCACGTAATGCTTCATCTCAGCAAGTTCCAGTTGTGCTTACCAACAGGGGCTCAGTGCACCCTGAGCCTGGCAGTATATACCTTCACATGACATCACCGTATTTCCTTCTGAAAATATAATTAACAAAGCAGGTGCTTCTGTTCCAAAATGCAAGCCATAGGATAAGAAGAAAAATACCTAGGGGAAATAAAAAAACAACAACACTAAAAAGTATAAGGGCCCTAAAGTAAAGAAGGATTTATGAAAGCTCCTATGCTGGCATGAATTTTAATCCATATAAGGTACAGTTACTGATACTAGTTGGGAGGAAGATTAGAACAAGAACATTAAAAAAGGCATATTTGGACATACTCAAATTGCTTTAAGTATCATGGATAGACCATTTTTTAAAAATAACTGCAGACATCTGCCACACATGGAAAACAAACAAACTTATGGGGGCTTATTAATTGCACTTATAAAATACACTGCTACCAAGCCTGGGGTACAAAAAATATTTAATATATATGCAAAACTTACTACTTTAATCGAAACAAATAATAAAATACATCTCCTAAAAATCAGCTAAGACATAGCAGAAAAAACTACCCAGTGTCTACATATGACCACCACTACAATCTTTAAAAGAATATAGCAATATTTTAGACTGCCTATGAATCTTGGAATAATATTCATTTACCTAGAATGCCTTACACAATGGTGGTAGCGGTTGCAGCACGCCTAGAAAGACTTTGTCAAAACTTCTCACATCACCACTGTATTTTAAATACTCTGAAGAGTGATTACAAGTTTAAACCTGCTTTTTAAGGCAAAATCCTTCTACGGTGGAAGAACTCTAGATATTTTTTTAATAAAAGGAATTAAAAGAATACTCAATCTGAATAAATGTGTTGCCCAGTACTAAATATATTACCCAGGATTAATACATTTAACTTATAATAGTAGAAAGATAGTTCTGCTTCAAGTTCACCCTTTAAAATGTCTCCATTTGTAATAACAGAATCAGAAACCACAGTCTTAAGTCTGTTTTTTAATGCAGGACTATATTTGAAATAACAACTGCAC
Source organism: Columba livia (assembly GCF_036013475.1). Classification (NCBI taxonomy): domain Eukaryota; kingdom Metazoa; phylum Chordata; class Aves; order Columbiformes; family Columbidae; genus Columba; species Columba livia. The sequence goes on from NC_088604.1 coordinate 83,570,113, forward strand.
AGCAAAAGAAATTCTAATATTTGGATAGCAAACTTTGCCCTTGCAAACTAATGCCATCCTTTCTAGGACAAAAAAATACTCATTGGACTCCAAAGTTCGTCAGCCTTCACTCGGTATCAAGGCCACAGATACCCAGCGCAGTGATTAACACCATGTGCTAACACAAAGGCTGCATCATTCTCTGAATACCTGACAAACAGCTTGGCAGCTCAGGGATGAAAAACCCACAACCTAACAAATGCAAGTGAACATAGTAACAGCACTAAAGATTAATTGCTACTTTAAAATAAATATTATTCTTAGCATAGCACACAATTTCAGCTAGTCTACAAAATTTGAGCTTTATTCTAGCAAGACTACTTCACACTTCATCTTTCATCCCTCCTGGAACCAAACCAATCCAGTTTCTAAGTTCAAGATGCATACCCTGTGCAGTAATGTAGTACTAATAGGCCTTAGGAATAACTGTTAGAGATAAACTTAACTTCAGCCTCTAAAGCATCCTGAATTTTGAGCAAACTTAAAAATGCACACCTATATTTGTATGTATTTAAGAGTTACCGCTTATGCAGACTTCTAATATAAATACACAACTGAAATGTATAAGCTAACAAAGTTTGAAAGCTAACCTTGGCTTTTATTGTGTTTGTCACAAACACAACATGAAAAAGTAATTGAAAACCATAGTCCAGCTATTTGTCATTATCCTGAACCCTACAGAAGCACCTGAGAGCCACATTAAGTGCTGTACTGCAGGCACCCAGTGAATGCTGTAGCCCCATCACCAAACTCTTACCAAAACAATACCCTGCTGGTTTCTCATGAGGAAGCCCACTTACTGTTAACAGGAACACAAGGCAGAAAGAGCTCACTTCTCACATGGTTTTGAAACAATTGACTCCTCTAGTGAGACAGTGCCCATAGTTCTTACCAGTAAAATCACTGCATGTGATGAACTATGAATACAGATGACTTGCAGCTATAAGCATGTATGGAAGGGCTCCCTGAAATCTTTGGATAAATTTGAATATATTCTCAATGATTTGGGCTGTTCTATAGGAAAGGATAACCATAGCATCAACTTGAATAATATTCCTACTAGGTTTAAAATACGGCACAAAAATTAATATTAAAAAATACCATAAAAATGCATAACTGACTCTTGAGAAAAAAGCATCCGTGCAACACAAGATACAGCTAAGGAAGTTGTAAAATAAACACAAATTAAGAAACAGACCTAGGACAATTTGCATATCATGATGTCCAGATCCAACATCTAACTGAGGTAAACTCCAAGGTTTACACCCTAATTAAGCAGAAACAAAGCAGGGTTTGCTCTGTTTCTTGTTTAGTATTAGCTACACATACAGTTTCTGGATAGATGAGGAAAAGCTTTGGGCTTTTAACCACACTGTGCCTAATGGGAACAGGCAGTGGGATGAGCAGAACAAAGCTCATAATGTCACCCTGCCTTTGCAGCCCAGCAGCTGCTGTGGTGCAAAGCCACAGCCACAATGCACATCCTGGTTCTTTAACACTAGTGAGTTACAGCCCAATCAACCCAAAAGGTCTCCCCAGACCTCCCTGCAACCATTCCCTTTCTGTCATTTCTGCATTAACCTTCCACAACGCCTTTTATTCTTGAAGACCACCTGGAACCTCCTGCTATTACAGGATCCTGCAGCCAGGCTGCTAACAGGGACAAGTTGGTACACACAGGCTACCTTCACTTCATCAACTGCCCTGGTTACCAAACGTTCCTGGATGCAACCACCGGCAACTGGAAATCGCCAGGCGCAAAGTTCATGCTGTTCTTTTGAAAGGCAAGTAGCAGAATCAGCCTTCCCCTGTCAGTGGCCTAGTCCTGAGATAGCCCAGCACAGCTGGAGTGTACACTGCAGTCCTGCCGGTTCCCATTCAGCTATCAATGGGGTGGGGAGGTTTGTGCATCCCTAAGGTACATCTTTAAAGGACATAGGAAACAGAAGGATGCATAGTATAGCAGCAGGTCAGTAACATATCC